>NC_092527.1:39860000-40460000 GCF_037038585.1 Patagioenas fasciata
CTCCTGTCAATGCAGACGCTGTTGGCTGCGGGAGGTACAGCCACGCTGCTCATACTGGAGGTGAAGGAGCTTCTGTATCAAGATGAGGGTCAAGCAGTACCGAATAACACAAGTACAATCACTATCTCTGTCCTCCTAACAGATGTATTTCTAAAAGTGCATAGAATCATGCTTTTCCTTATAATGCTCCTCTTCATTAAAATTTTTTAGGTAAAGTATGTCTTCAGAACATACAATTGCTGATTTCAATGAACTCTCGACTGCACCACCACATTCACTTCACACAAGCGTTTATTTCACCATCCATTTGAGTAACAAGTAGTTCTGATCTCGAGAAAAGGCTCTGATGATATAAGTCAGTGCTACAAAGGTGTTTCTATGATTAAGACGACTTCTTTGGCTGCAGGTTTTCTTCGTTCCCAGGAGCAGGTTTGCCAGTGCACCATTTTTCTGAGTGCTGTTTTGGATACCGCCTACAAAATGGCTGCTCAATACTTTGTCCTTTCACAAATGATGTCTGATAAACGGTTAAGCCATCCTCCCTGCTGGGAACTGATTCATGAGCCCATAGGAAGAAGTTATGTGAGTTCTGCTGCCGTCTCTCTGGTGGCGGTTTCTTTCTGCCCATACCCTAGGAGAAAAGATGGAAAGAAAACCTCATGTAAACATATGACTGACAATCACAGTTTCACAAATCAATCTTGTAACAGTCACTAGCCCGCTAGGAAGTTAACAAAGCTGTTACCACAGCAATTTCAAGAATTCACGGTTGATCTTTAGCAAGTTAAAAATAATATTGTCAGACTTGCCTGCATGAACATTTCTAGTTGCATACATAGTGGGAAATCTGTTGACTTTCCATCTCTTAGTACTAATAAGCTACTTAAGACTTTGCATTTCTGTAGCACAGTATATACTCAAGGCTATTTAGCTATACTCAGCTAAATTAATCTTCAGAGTAACCCAAAGAAATAGGTTAATAATTTTATGCTCGGACTGCAATAAAGATACGGAGACAGACCGTGAAATCTGACTCTTCAAAGCTATCCCTTGTGTGTCCAAACACAGAGACGGAGCCTGGTTTTCACACTCTGTAGCTTGCAGGAAATTTATTTGGATTATGGTTGATCAGTATCTCTAAAACTATGAGACATGGCACAAAGTGCACAGAAACAGAGGTTACTCAGTGAATAACGAATACCAAAAAAATCTAGTTCTATGAGAGCCCAAGGTCAGGCAAACTTCCAATATCACAATCCGCTGCTTCCTCCTCTACTCATTATCTTGTGAACTGCACCATTTCCTTTGCTGCCAAGAAAGATGACAACAATCTAAGACAAGCAGAAAAACTTGCAACAGTTGCACATACAGAAAAGCCCAAACCGATTTAAATTCTACTCAAAGTTGTGACTTCTGCGACATATATTTAAGCAGGTATATTATAAAGAGATGTGTATTGGAAAAAAATACATTCTGGAGATATACTGTGGCTGTCCTATGGATTTTGGTTAAACTTCTGATAAAAGATGAGTCTGAACCAAATATGTGGAACTGCGAACTATGGGTGGCTGAGACTCGTACAAAGTTCATTACATGATCAAGCACTTTTAGCAGACTAAAAGGACATAAAACTGGGTGCAAAACCATGTTGAGACATAAAAAACAAGTCGACTAGAAAATGCCTGTCAGAGACCCAAAAGATGGGGTTTTTATTCCTTTGAATTCTGCCACTCCCAATGACCATGTGTGCTGCTGTACACACATGCCAGACCCATCCCTATACTAAAAAAAGTGTGTTTTCCTTTACTGGTTTCATTTTTCTCTTCACATACTTCTTAGCATCTATATTTTTTGCAGGGGAGATGAAAGATACCGTGTTAAACTCTGGCAGACTGAGCGATATGAACTTGCTGGGTACTCACGGAATCAAAGTACTCTCCAACATTCTGTAGACAGTGTCTGTTGTCATGAGAAGAAAACGGGAAATTGTTGTTCACTGCTTTCTGGAAGAAAGAAATAATAGAAAAAAATATGAATTTTCACATAGTTTGGAGTCTGTCTTAGTTCTTAAATTCTTATGTTGAAGTTACAGCTGCCAACGCTCTAACACAGAAGTTGTAGTCATATATTAAATCTTCAACTGCACACAGTTTTATAAGGGTAATGTGGACTCTCTGCATGCCCTTGACTTGCTGAATATATACATGACTAATATAAAAGTGTGAATTTTCAAATAAGAAATGATACGTTCTGGCTGCAAGCAGCAAAACACTAGATACATGTCAAGATTGCCTTGTTTGATTCCCTAGTAAGCCTAAAGCTAATTAAAATGAACTACAAAAGGAACCTCAAAACTGAATTAATCTACGATTTATGTACTGGATGTCATGTACACTGCTTGTTGCAGGGGAAGTGGAGGATGTATTAATTGCATAACTAATTTATAATCTGATTCTTGAACATAATGTTCTTGCAGTCTCTACAATGAAACTAGAGTTTTAAAAGAAAAAAAGACAACTACAAAAGAAATACTGAAAAGTAATTTAACATTAATGTTTTTAAGTTTGTTTATTAAATATCATGGCAATATTATGAGAGTAGCTAAAAACTGAAACACCGAAAACTCTTCTGGACTCTTAGATTGCCTTTGTTCATCCCCAAGCTTTATTTCCGTGCCTCATGTTGGGAACTTCATGTTTTTTCTGTAAATGCTCTAGCAATTTTTATTTTTAACACTGTGGAATACGTTTTTCATCTTCCAACTACGATATTCACCTCCAAACAGGAGAGTGAGTTTTAATGGGAAACGATTTTTAGAACTTATTTCAAGAGTGAGTGAATCCAAATCAGTTCTAAAGATCAATGTAACTGGGCGCCTGGTCCAGCAAGAAGAATCACTAAACACAACATTTGCCTGCACAAAGTCAGCTGCATGATGGTACCTTAGGGTATTTGGTATACCAGACAGATTCTCCATCTTTTTAGGTATGATGCCACAAGTTCACTTGTTCTCTCATACAGATTCAACCAGATGGTAGTTCAATGGATAAGTAAATTCAACAAATGCATTCTCACATATGTGTTCAAAAATAAATACTTTCTAAGTCAGTAAAATGTAAGACTTGCTATAATATCCCACTGAAATGACACATCAATCTCAACATTTTAGGAACAGTGATTTTTTACTAGTGCCTATATACTGCAGAATTCAAAACCAAAATGGTAAATATTGAATATCATCTCCTGGAAGGATTCCCCCTATTAACTAACGGTTAAAAAAATATCTATTACAGAATCATTATAAGACTATCACGTAGGAAGAAATAAGAGGTAATATAAGCTTAGACGGTACTGCATTTCTGAGAAAATTAATTAACTCGCAGCCAGCGAGTTCCCTCATGCAGAGACATCCAGCTTCCCATGCAGCGAGCTTCCAACATTCTATCAGCACTTTTTAAAAATGTCACATAAACAAACTTCCTCGGATTGTTCCAGTAACGCCACATTTTAGCTTTTAATTCGTTTTCCTACTTTCATCACTGACCTCATTTTAATTCTTGATTTATGACAGACAGGAATTCCACTAACTCATTTGAAACAGTCATACTACTGGTGAGAAAAGGTCCATCGAACCTGGTTCTCCTTTTCAGACAGCGGCTAAGGCCAGATGCTCCACAGAAAGGTATCATTAATATCAGAATAATGTCCACTCATGTTACAATCTAATCTTCGCCTTTTTTTTTCACTAGCCCCAAACTTCCCTTTTGCATATTCCTTCCTATCCCATTTCTACTCTTCATTACAGCAAAATCTGTGAAATTAACTCAATATAATTGCTATGCTTACAGAATATGGAAATAGAAAATGTTCTGTGCACAAAGTGGGTGGGTAAAGCAAAGCTCACTGCAATGATAAAATAAGGACATAAAAACGTGCTTATGAAATTGTAACATCTTAAATATGCGTTACTCTTAGAACCAGTATTTTGTTTCCCAAATTGTCCCAAATCTCCTCATTTTTAAGCAATCCTTTAAAAATGTTTCAAATGGGAAGCTTCTAACTTTCTAAGGATCAAAAAAATAATCCTTTGCCTAAATATGGAGAATTTTGACATTCAATCCAAAACAGATTTCAATTAAACGTTCTTATAGGGCTTTACAGGCAGGTTTTGGACTGAGATTGATCATAATATATTCTGACACATAAGTGTGTCTCAAGCAGCTATAACAGCTAATAAAGGGGAAAAGTAACTGTTGCTGGAAATGAGCAATAACTACAGCAGGACTTTGAGTATTCAAAATTAGAACTGAGTAACAGCAAAATATGTTTCTCCCTTAGCACAGCCAGCAATCATTTTACTCCCTGAGGCACAAAGTCTGCCAGTCCGCTCTGACTGCCTTGCTAACTACAGCAAGTGCTATTCTTACAACTTAGCAAGTGATATCGTGCAAAAAGGAGCTCTGTAAATGGTCTGTATTGCCACAGTAACCCACCTGCTCCCGAGTTTTGTATGCTAGCGGCAAACTCTCCTCTATACGCTGAGCTTCTCCTAAGTCCCGGACCTGTTTTTGTGCAGAGCTTGTAGTTGACTCAGGTTGACTCTGGCATACTTCAGCGTGAGCAAACTGGAAAATAATTAAAATTGTGATCCATTAAAAAAAAAAGCCAACAACAACAAATCAGATCAGGAATGCAGGCAAAATCATATTTTCCCATGTAGTTTTTATTATTTGGATTGCAGCATCACCTAGTGGCCTCTGGAAAGATCAGGGCGCTCCCCCACACAACACAACCGCTACCATAAAAACATTATGTAGATAGTAAAACAGCCAAGAAAATAATTTCTTCCAGGAACTTTCTGAAACCTGTTTATATAGCAATAATCCATCTAACAAAACCACTTATGCCATAATATATCTATTCCTCCACACCCTCCCCCCCCTGCTCCTCCTGTTGTACAATCACATGTTTGAAAGCCCAAAGCTTTTGAGGAACAGCCCAGCCCACGGTCAGGCTCAGACACTGAAGCTCAGCCTGTGCCAGGTGTGTGTCGCTGTGCCCTGGGATGCCCAGATGTCCCAGCCCAAGACCTCTGAGGAGGACCTTGGCATTTCTCCCGAGGGCCAGAACCAAGGCAAACATCTGCTGGCATTTTCTAGAAGATAATCAGCTAGGGTGAAACATAAAATAAGAGACATTCAGCACTGCTGGAAGGATGGAAGACAAATCCTGGCAGAGTTTGCTTTAGCACACTTCCTCTGAATACCTAGGGCGCTTTTCCTCATAAACATCAGGAAGAGGAAACCAAGTTTCCAGCTAAAGGACCCTTAGCCCAGTGTTTTTTTCAAGAGTTTAAGGATAAAAAGCCCCAGCTGGTCCCTCACCCAGGCGCCAGGGCGCTGGTCACCGGGCTGGGCACACCTGCCCCGGGGCATCGCTCTGCTCTGCACCGCTGGCCCTGCCGCTCTGACCGAACACCCCAGAGCCCCCTTGTCCTGGTCACAGAGGGTGACATCACACCCTCCCTGATGTGTCACCGAGGGAGTCTGGTGGTGCAGAGACATGCAGAGGAGCTTTGCCAACAGACCGCAGGAGGGAAAAACAAATCAAATCAAAACCTAAACAAACAAAACACACACATACACACCAAACAAACCCAAAAAAACCACACAAAAAGCCCCACCAACCCCTCCCGCCGCCCCCAAACCAAAACTCACCACCACACCAACAACTTGGTAAAAGTACTGAAAGCAGTCTGAAAATGGGGGAGAAATGGAGTTCTGTTTGAAAATTAATCAGTTCTGCACAATTACTTCAATGATGACACTTTACAATCTGAATGGCAATATCTGAAGGAAGTAGGGTCATTTTTGAAGAAAAAACCAAGGACACTAGATCTATTGAGATGCCACTTCACACTCTTCTTAAAGTCACTTCACACATACCCACATCTTACATGCAAACAATATCTGTCAAAACAAACAAAAAAAAAATCAAACCACAACAAAAAACCCAACACAAAACAAACAAAACACCACCAAAAAAACCAAAACACCACCAAAACAAACAAAACACCACCAAAACAAACCCCAAACCAACCAGCAACAACAAAAAAAACCAAACACAAAATGAAACAAACACACACTAACAAACCACAAAAACCCAAAACCAACATCAGAACCAACCAACCAAACCTGATGGCACCTTAAGGATATTTTGCCTTTGCACAATGACTTTTCACCATCCACGTTAATTAACTGGCAGCCCTGCCTGGGCTGGGTTTCAGGGAAGCACATGGGGATTGTGACCACTGGGGACTTTGGGGACAGCTGGAGTAGGGACATCACTGTCACTGTGTCACTTGCCTTGCTGGCCAGAAAAGTCTCAAGTCCATTCATTCACATCACAGACACAGTCCCAAAGATGGATTTAGCAGGCTTTTTTTTCCCATGTATAACATTTTTAACATGTTTTTTCTGGATGGGAAAGTGGAGAACTAATCAATAAGGAACGCTTATTTAACAGAAATCAAAACGGAGGCGCGAAGTCCTTGCTTATCATGAAATGAACCCAAGGGTGAGCTGCAGACAAGGCAGAACTCCTCACTAAATCAAGTGCAAACCAAGACTTTCCCTCCCAGGCCTTGACAGACTGTAAAGAACATGACACTCACATGGCAACTGGCCTCTTTTCCAGTATATTGATACTCAGAGCTCACTGAGGTGGGAATCGGATACCATGGCAGCCAAACGGAACAAGAAAAAATATGGCACTTGTATTAGTCAAGTGTGAATGATTCAAACAGCCACAGTCATTTATTTTAAAGGCAACTGCGAAGTTTCTGCAGGAAAGTCTAGGTTTCCATCTTACTATCAGACACTGGTAGTATTATGAACACCAGCTACCATCACAGAGCTTTTCAAGGCTTTCTTCTAAACGACCTACTTTGTTTCTCTAAGTATCTGTTGAAATTTTGATAACACAGATAAGAGCGATTATTTGGATGTTATTATTAATGATGCCATGCTACGAGTTAGGTACAAAAGTAAGTAGATGACTTTCATCATGATTTCCACAGGCTACTGGAAACCTTGCTTATGAAAAATAAGCTGTTCAAGACAATATAATTTTGGTTAAAGAAAAAAATAAACCAACAATTGTAAACAAGCTGTAAGAGCAACATGTTTTAAACACTTTCATGATTGCATTGGCATCTCATCCTCGACTTTAATGAACTGTACCAAGGCCTGATGTGCCAGGATCAGATCAGAAGGCTCTGAGATAACTCACGCTCTTTTTCAGACTAACCCAGTAATAGAAACAACTAAGGATGGCTAAAAAGCACAACAGGCAGAGGAACCTACAATTTGTTTTCAATCCATGCTACTCATTTTCAGATTCAATAACGGGGCCCATTATTGCAAACTCAAACAGCATTTTGTCTTTTAAAGTATTACTCCACTAGGGTATCATTTTTTCTGAAGGGCTGCAACAGTTTTGTGTTTACTGCTGTTTTGCAGTGAGATACGGGTAAAGCTGAAAAGAGCTTAAGGATGAAACCTAAAAAGCTCCCTTCCTAACAACATAAAGAGATTCTAAAGGAACATAAAGAATAAACAAATTAAGGAAGAGTTGTGCCAGTCTGCAACAGCAGTAGGCACAGGTGCAATATAATAAAATTTTGCCTAAAGCTGCTTTAAAACAGCATCTTAATTATATTCCTTAAATACAGTGAGTATATTTTAATACTAAAGCGTATTATTGTATTTATAATATTGTGGCTACTGCTAAAAAACATGCCCTCTGTTAGTAAAAATATGCAAAAGAATTTTAGTTTGCTTTACAAAGCAAACAAGGCTTATGCAACCGCACTTTCTGTCTCCAAGATCTCATAATTTCTAAATCTTCAGGCCATTTTCAATCGACTTGGAGCAAAGCAAAGAATTTCAAAGATAACTTGGATCATCTAAGCTCCATAAAGACCAATGGCAAGACAGATAAGTATCTCAGTAAGGAAAGGCAGTGACTGGCTCAGTTGCTATATGTATATATATAATCTAGGAGGATGATGACAGGCAATCAGCATTTGTACATCCTGACCTGTCACAAACTGTACCATCTTTTGTGGCATAAAGATCATCATATAAGAAGAAAACAAGAAACATTATTTTTTGGGACACTGTTCAAGGCACCATTTGCTTGCTTAGCTCATCACGGGTAAGCCTTTGCCAAATCCGGTGCACAAGCATAGGCCAGTACAGTAGAATTCCTGATCACCCCACACTCTGAGTCGCCCCATCACCAAATGGTCACAGGTTTCACGGAGGTCTCAGTCATTATTCATGTCTGCAGAACCCATCAATAAGTCGTAATGGCTCATTCCATCACCTAAGCTACCGAATAGGGCAATCACACAGAATCATCGTAGAATGCTAGGTATTGGAAGGGACCTGGAAAGCTCATCCAGTGCAATCCCCCTGGAGCAGGAACACCCAGCTGAGGTTCCACAGGAAGGTGTCCAGGTGGGTTTGAATGTCTGTAGGGAAGGAGACTCCACAACCTCCTGGGCAACCTGTTCCAGTGTTCTGTTACCCTTACTGAGAAGTTTCTTCTCAAATGTAAGTGGAACCTCTTGTGTTCCAGTTTGAACCCACTGCCCCTTGTCCTATCATTGGTTGTCACTGAGAAGAGCCTGGCTACGTTCTCCTGACACTCACCCTTTATGTATCTGTAAACATTAATGAGGTCACTCCTCAGTCTCCTCTTCTCCAAGCTCAAGAGCCCCAGCTCCCTCAGCCTTTCCTCACACGGGAGATGCTCCACTCCCTTCAGCATCTTAGTCACTCTGCAAATCATCTTCGTTGCCAGTCCTTCCTCAGGACAGGGTTGCGACAACCCAGGCAGCCGGGATCCAGAGCACTGGGCCTGCTCAGCAGCCCCCACCACACGCCATAAGGCAGCACCTCACTCTGCTGCTGTGGTACAGAGCAAAGTGGCAGGACCAACTGCTGGTGGTGATGGTGGTGAAGCCCCACCGCTACCACTTGCTTCAGCCCAGCACCTCTGGGGAGCTGAAAGCCCCCCAATACAGTCAAATCAACACCACACCAAAACCCAACACCCGCCATGGCTGTACTGCCGCCTCTCTCCTCACGCCTTAGCCTCGGCTCGGGCCCGCCCCGCCCGCGAGCCCCGCCCGCGCTCTCCTATTGGCCAGAGCTCGCCTTCACCTCCTGGGACTTCTCGGGAAATCTCGCGAGAGTTGGCTGCTCTCGGCCTGACGCACCCCCGGCCGGCAGTGGGCGCTGACAGCGGCCTGGTGCCCCCTGGTCCCTGCCTGAGGGAGCGCGCGGGCTGGCCCCCCTTCACCCGCCCGGGCCGGCACGGAGGGCGGGCGGAACATGGACGAGCTGTGCGGTGCGGGAGCTGCCGCCCCTGTGAGGGGCGACGCGGAGGAGCCCAAGCAGGTAGTGGCGGTGAGGGGGGGACGCGACTTTCCCGCGGTTAACCGCGGCTGAGGGGCGTCCTGAGGCTCTCCCGGCGCTTCCTCCTCCCCAGCCCGGCCCGGGTGCGGCGGCTGTGGCGGGCGGCGGGACCCGGGCGGGCGTGGGGCTGTAAACACAGCCCAGAGTCATGTTTTAAGTTACCTCATAGCGCTGCAGCCGCTTTCCAGTTCGGCCAGTGAGGGAGCGTTGCTGTCAGTGCAGTAGGGAGCGTAGTAATTATGATTAAGCTCTAATTGTTAAAGTGTTTTTGTTGTTATGCTTAAGTGCCGTGTGCTGCGTTGTATTTACATAAATAGTGTCCTGTGGTTCTGTTTTTCCCTTGACGTGTATCGGTTCAAAGCTCCTAAGTGTGACAGCTGTGTGGCTTGCTGTATTTGAAAAAAAAATATGCAATCCTAAGGCTTATTTATTAAGGCAGAAACGTGTTTAGCTTTAGTATTGGTGTTTGCTGGCGAACACTTCCTTTCACAAACTTTTGCAGCATTAATGTGAATTTTATTTTAGTTTTGGCCTTTCTAAGTAATTTTATGTTCTACAAGGAGTTGCCCTTAATAACACTTGAGCCTTAAAAAGTGCGGCATAGACTTGGTACAAGTGTTGGAATCAGGGTGATTGAAATACACGTGAGTACAGGCAGGAGAAACTTATTAAGCAAATGCAGGACTTCAGCCACTTAGCATTAAAATCACAGAGCTTATCATAGAGCAAGTCTGATAGTTTTAACTGGTGTTATTTTATAAATGAAAGACTAATTTCTCTTTGAAAACCAGGGGTCAGTTTTGTTTCTTGGAGGCAATGAGGTGAAAAGCAGCGCTGTGGTGAAATATTCGTCTGCCCCACCGCAAGCGGCGTTTGCCCGTCTGCAGGAGAAAACAGACTTGAAACTTCCACCTGCCAACTGGTTACGGGAGAGTGCTAAGCTGGGACCAGCAGGTACAACCATTCTTGGCAACAACAAAAAAAGTAAACCATTTTCAAGGTAAATAACAGCAGGCTGTATTTTTGAGAATAATTCTAACAGTGAACTTGGAGCCTATGTAATTCATAATATAAAGTACAGACTTTACCATGGCAACTTGCTAGCTCTTTTTCTTAACCGTTTTCCTGCCGCTTTTTCATCCTTAGTTCTTGCCTGTGTGCTATAATCTTGTCACCCTTATAAATGATTAATGATGCTGGTAATGCTGCTGATTATTATTATTTTTAAGTGCATGTTGACACCTTGCCTGAGACAGTCAAACTGATTTCATGTTGTTCCCTGGTTGGCTCTTCTCGGTTGGCCAAAATGAAGCGAGACTGGTTCAGCCAGCTCTTCTGCTTTTGATAACAGTGGAAAAGGGAACAAATATGGTTCCCCTTGAAAGTTACGGAGCCAATTTATAGCTCAGCTGGATCTTTAGAGACTGGACCCTGCTAACTGATGGCAAAAGAAATTTCATAGTCATGTCAAGAGCGAACACAGAAGGTGAAATAAGGAGCAAAACCAAAAAGCAGTGTTACCTTTCAGTGTGGATGTTTATTAAATAGTTGGATGAGTTGAGTTCATATTGTCTATGAATAACAGACTTAAATCCTGTGCTGAACAAGCAAATTCACACTAAGTCAACTAGTTAGTGAAATTTAACAGTTTGTGGAGGGTCTGTGTTTAAGTCTTCATAATCTGTTATAGGAGAAGTAAATATTTGAGCAGGTTAACAGGGCTTTATGAACTTTTCCTGTTTATTTTAAATATTGTGTTTGTTCATCAAATAGAGGCTGGCAGTTTTATCTTTCTGTCTCTTGTGTCAGTGTTAAAAAACTAATAGTGAATGCATAATTTTGGATGGTTACATATCATGTATTCGGTTGGGTTGTACTCATATGTGGTTTAATTTAAAATAATGATTTGTACATCAAAATATTCTAGTTAAAATATCTGTAATTTAGAGAGGCCTTAATGAGGGTAAAGCTACAAGGATATGCTTGTTGAAACATGTAAGCCAATTCAGAAAACATAAATAAGAAGTTAAACTAAATGATGGCTGTTAAAATGAAATCATTTAACATACTTAATGCCTTAAAGACAGAGTCTCTGAAAATTAACCTCCCTTTCCCGTAGCTGTCTTAAAAACGCTTTAAATATCTCTGATTTTCCTGGTTTCAACAAAACTTAAACTACCTTTTAGAATGTCTTGAAATTGCATCTAAGCACTTCCAGTGATACCTTTGGAAAACTTGTAGAATGTCAAAATAATTTTGTTAATTAACTCAAGATTTCATTACACCTGGTAATATTTAGCTGGACTTGATGTTTTGATGAAGAAAAAAGCTTTAAAAGCATTAATAAGCTTTGGAGAAAAAACAGGTCTCTATTTAATGTCACACTGTATTTGTCTTAACTTGTAATATTTTCTAAATAGCTTTGGGATGGCATATGACTTCATTGACTCGGTTGGAAATGATGTGGATGTTGTGTCTGATTCAGAGGTATGTAGAACTTTTAAAGTACCATCATTCAAACTCTTCTGTTTTATAAACCTTATTATAAGATATTGTCATGGCTTCTGTCATCTTTGTGTCCTTCGATGAAAAGTAAAGATCCCCTAATGAAACCCAAATGGATCACTTAACTTTTGACGGTCATTTAAGGGATATCACTGAATAAGAAATGTAGAGAGAAAATCTTATTTCCTGTGAATTTCTACAAATAATCTTAAACTAAAATATGCTGTTCAGTGAATTCAGCATACCAGTCTTGCAATGTAGTTGTCTTATTTTATTTTCCTCTGGTTTTCATCAGCTTTTTTGGTGCTGGTAGTGTCTCCAGGTGAGGCTATTCGGAAGAGGAAAGATATAAATACATACTTTGACAGATTTTTATTCAGACTTAGATCTCTGTCCAGATTCCTCTAGATATCTGACAAGGTGTCGGTATTCCCATGATGAATATAATAAAGCTTTTAAATTCCAAACTTGCATTTTTGTCACTTTGGATGGTAGCTGGTTGTGGTGATCCAAAGAGAGATTGTGGTTAAACCATGTATGTGGTTTATACTGTGTGCTTGGTCTCTATCACTCTAATTCATGTTCTCTGACCTCAGCAAATACAATTTCTTGTGGAATGGCCCTCTTAAAATCACTGGCACTGTGAGGTTTTGTTTGCCTGCCCATGCCTCTCCAACGTTAATAGCGTATTCTTTGCTTACCGTTTCCTAAGGATTGTCTTGCAATGCAGTATAACTGTACTGAATTTTATCTCTGCTCTTTTTTATCCTGCAAGAATATTAAAAAACTTCTGAAGATACCTTACAGCAAGTCCCATGTGAGCATGGCGGTACATCGCATTGGGAGGACGCTTTTGTTGGATGAGCTGGATATTCAAGAACTCTTCATGAGATCATCCCAGGTTAACCATTTGTCTTTTGTTAAGTATTTCCTATTGTCAAAATGAGAATAGTGTAGCCAGCGAGAAAGCATGTATGTATCAAAATTCCTGAGTATCATATGCAAGTACAAAAGGTATTCCGTTCTGCGGCAATCATTTTACCCATGAAATGCATCTGATGTCCTATATTTGTGGTATCGTAGGATTAAAATTCCTTGTCCTACTTTCCTTTAACTACTTCAGTATTGCTATACTATTTTATTAATTTTATTATTAATAAGTACTTGTTACTATGTAACCTCTTAACCATGTATCTGACTTGCCAATGAAGTCAACTTTTCAGTAAGAACATAACTTTTATTAGAAGACACTTTTTCAATTAGTGACCAATTCAAGACTTTAGCTATGAAGTTATTTTCTGTGTTTTTTTTATTGTTGTGGCTGAGTATTTGTAAGTTAAAAAGGTACTTGGTTTACTTTGCAGATGCTTCTTGATATTAATTTTGTATTTATGATATTGCCTAGACAGGGGACTGGACATGGCTGAAAGAGTTTTATCAAAGGCTGATTGATCAGAAGTGGCAACGAAAAAAGAAGAGTAAAGAACATTGGTACCAGAAGGCTATACTTTCTAAATTTTTGTATTACAGGTAACCTTATGTCTGCATGAATCTTAAATTCTGCACCACTTACTTTTGCATGGTTTCTTGTCTTGAAGTAAATGTTAAAATTCCATTATGATCTGTATTATTTACTGGTTTATCCTTATACAGAGGAAATTGAGGGATGAAGTTAGGTAATAACGTGTAAATGTTTTAGCAGAAATCAAAGTCTTTTAAAGTAAAATTAAAGATTTAAAGAATAAAATAAACTGCATCTCTCAATTTTTCTGGGTATGAGGGAAGAACAACTTGAAATGCTCATGGTAAATTGTGACAACTGCTGTAATTTTGTAAAGTTTGAGTAATGAACAACTTATCAATATAACAATCTTTTAGCGTATTAGCAAAGTCATTCTTTGAGAACAGCACATCAAATACAACAATTCTAAAAGTGATTGTGTTTGCATAGTGTCAGCTGAACTTGTTAATGTTGCTTTGTCAGCATTAATGGTGATGGAGCTGCTCAGCCTGTTCCTTCCACTTCAAAACAGCACCAGGAGGGTCCTGTTTCAGGTGAGAGTGATGAAGCAGGAAGGGCCTCCTGGCCAGCTCCTTTTGAAATGCCGTCTTCGTTATCTGAAGATCCCGGTGCCTCGAACCAGGTTGGTGTATATAGTGGTTTCAATGGCACCTTAGTTTTTGTAGGGGCATATATATTCAGAGGTTTTCAAAGGTGCTGCTGCAGTACGTTTTGCTGAAAGAAATGAAATCAGGCATCGGAAGAACTTGGCAGTGTGTGTGGTTTAGCTTGTGCCAGTGTTTTAGAGCTCTGAATTTCAGAATCTTTTTTTTGATCACTTTATCTATGTATTTTTGAGAAACAGAACATTTGGCTAGGAGCAGTCATCAATGACTTTACCTAAAAGCAGGAAAATCTACTATTCAGAAGGTGTGTATGGAAGCTTAAGGTTTTGGCCTTTCTTTTTAAATCTGTCATTAAAATGAACCTGTTGTGACCCTGAATTTATGAGGTGAAGGGGAAAATGAAGAACTGTAAAATATTTGCAAAACAGTTAAGCAACATTTATAAATATAATACTTGCTATGAGATTACACAAGTGGAAGGGGAAGATGTTTATAGTAATTATGCAACAAGCTATAATTAGTATTAGGCCCTAATCCAGGGTTTCAGTCTGTGGCTAAGCTTGTTTCTGAAAACTGTTAATTCCTCTGGATTTTGAGTAATACAATACAGGACTTGATTAAATTTTTGAGTGATTGAAGGATCTGTTGTATTCCATCTACATTAATATAATGATGCTGTAGTTATGCTGAGGCAGTATTACCCATTGGTATGCCGGATGACCTGCTCAACTGACTTGTGAAGGCTCTAAGCTACATTATCCGTATCTGCATGTATTGTGGTGTTTGTAATATTCTAAAGTGGAGAAATATTTCCGTACTTGAAAGATTTTAGAAAAAGGGCTACTTCTGTCGTTTACCTTCTTGAGGAAATATTGCCCAATACGGCAGACCCCTTATCATAAAGGAGCTGTTGTACATTTGTAGTGTCATTGTCTTTAACTTACAAAGACATCAGGACAGAGGTTTTTCTTCTGGAGACTGATAATCTGGTGCTGGCCCTGGGGTAATAAAGAGCTTTGATTAAAAACTTCCTGATTTCTTTTGAGAGCCTCTGAGAATATAAAGTACAAAAATTTGGTACTAGCTATAAAAAAAATATGTATTCTAGTTGCTGACTAGAGGCTTTTTGTCGTTTAATACGTACTTACTAAAAGATGTTAGAGGTAAAGGTTTTTCCCTTATATGCTTTTGTTGTTCAGATTTTTTTAAATGGCCTAACTGTACCTCAGCAGGAGAATCACTCCTTATCCTTGTGCTTTTCACAGGGAAATGTGCCTCTTGAACCCTCATATATAGTGGGGCATGTGGCCTCAGCCCCCAAAGAACAAAACCTGACTACTTTGTTCAATGACGGGGAAAACAGTCAGGTACGCTATATGTGAAATTTGAGCTCAAACACTGAACCCCCAGTTTAATCAAACAATTGAAAATTTGGTCTAAATTGGAACCAAGAGAAAAACTAAGCCCACTGTAGAAGTAGCTTTTGTGGCATCTGTGATCTCAGTCTTTTAAGTTAATGTGAATGCGTAGCGTAGTTCCTTATGTGCCGTCTTTTATTTAGTGCTTTTGCTTGTTGCTTTCTCATAATTCTGCAGAATGTCATAGAGAACGTGTTTCAGAACAGTGACTTATAAACCAATTTTTTTCTCTTGATGAAGGGACTTAAAAATGACTTTGTTCGTAATATCTTGTGGACCTTTGAAGATATCCACATGTTAGTAGGATCAAATATGCCGATATTTGGAGGTGGGAGATACCCTGCTGTGAGCTTGCGTCTCAGGTGAGTTTTGAAGTTAATGAGATTTATATGCCAGCTTTTTATAATATTTCTCTTACTGGGATTTTTGAATTTCAATAACTGCTAGTTGAGTACTTCATAAGTACTTAAAACTCATGACTGTAGTAGTTCTAAGTTCTGACTGTCCTACTTTATCTTGATCACTTGATTACTGTTTCTTCTGTTCCTGCCTACCTGTAGGCAAAGAATGACCAAAGACTTGAAAATCACTTGATGTATTTGTCATCTTTTTAAGACACATGTAGGAACCAACAGTACCTTGCTTTGCAAGGGATTTTGGAAAGTCTGGGAGAAGGCTTGAGCTGTAATGAGTTGCAGCTAATACTGCTATTACTTTAGAACTTGTTTTCTCGGTGATAGTGAGACATCTGAAGCTTGTTAAAGTTTCAGTATGTGTGGGCAAAAACTCAAAACTACCCAGGGCATGAGAGTGTATTTGGAGAGATCAAAACATCTGTTTTGTTTGATATGATTCTTTGTTTGCCTCTCTAAAACAGAACAGTTCACAAATAATTGTTTTAGTCTCCATCCACTCTCAGGTGAATTAAATCTAAATCCCATTAGTAAACATCCCTAATATTTTCTGAAGAGTAAGTAGATTTAAATAACACTAGAAATGTTTGTTTTTAGGGATAACAACAAGCCAATAAATGTGCTAACAGGAATTGACTATTGGTTGGACAACTTAATATGCAATGTACCAGAGCTTGTGATGTGCTTTCACGTTAATGGAATTGTTCAGGTAAGTCTGGTGCTTTGCGTTATGCCCGGTTCATCTGTTCTTCAGCTTCTGAAGTTGCTCCAGTTGTAACAGATGTCTTTGTAATCTTATTGTTCTGACAGAAGGATGACAAAAATCCTTTATTGCAGAATGAGAAACATGTACGCATCTAGCAAGAGTCAGCCAAAAATAATGTGTTCTTTTTCTTCTCTCTTCCATGCATGCAAAATTACTGCTTCCCCCAATGGATAAATGAAGGCAAAAATAGAAAAATGTAGCAGCAGAAATACATCAGTTTCTTGAAATACATCAGTTTCTTGCATCTTAAAATCTGTAATGTTCACGTGCCAAGACAGATGCTTTTTAAACCTTTATTTGTATTTATTATTCTATGGTAGACCACACATACCAGCTGAGTTTCTGTTGGAACTGGTAGCATATGGTTGCTTATGAGGCTGACAGGGTTTCACTGGAGTAGTAAATAGATGTTGCACATGTGTTTTTTCAACTCTTTTCTTCTTTAACCTTACCATGTTTGTCATAGAACTGAGTTGTTTTTAAAACTGGTAATCGAGATGTGCTGGCTTTTAAAGTAAATTCTGGAAATGAACTACATTTATCATGACACTCTACTGTAGTAGCAGCCTTTGTTTCTTTTAGCAGTTGATAGAAACATTGATCTTTAGATTCTTTTTTGGGGGGTAGTTGGCAGAAAACCCTCCTAACCTTGAGTTTTAACGTATATTCCTTGCAGAAATATGAAATGATTAAGACTGAAGATATTCCCAATTTGGAGAACTCGAATTTTTCTACCAAAGTGATAAAAGATATTGCTCAAAACATCTTATCGTTTTTGAAATCAAATTGCACCAAAGAAGGACATACTTACTGGTTATTTAAGGGTAAGTAGATTAACATAGATCTTTCCAAATGAATCTAAATGTCACGTTGATTAATGAAAGGTCTTATCTTTCAGCAAGCGGGAGTGATATAGTAAAGCTCTACGACCTGACCACCCTTTGTGAAGAGACAGAAGACAAATACCAAAATCCTTTTACGATGCCAGTGGCAATTCTTCTGTACAAGTGAGTTTTTATCATTTTTGTTGCAGTACTTGGTTCCTGTTGCTATTGCATTTGTTAAGAATACAGAGTAGAAGTTATGAGGGTATGAAGATGGATTAAATGAAAAGTCTTCTTTTACAGGTAAGCTTGGTAAGCCTTAGTCCTACTAAATCAAGAGACTTTCGTATTTTCATTGTCCCTCCATGTAAATTACACTGTTGCTGAGTAAATCCTGTAGACCCATCATAAAGTTTGGGAGGTCTATGCTTGCAGAAGTATTGTTTAAAGCTAATTTTTTATGCTAGAAACAAAAAAATCCAGGAATTTCCTATTTTCCTATTTTGTTCAACTTTTTTAGAGTTGCTTGCAATATGATGCTGAAGAAAAACCAGAACAAGAAACACTACGGTACTATCAGAACCTTGCTCCTTAATTGTCTGAAGTTACTGGACAATGGCAGACATCCTCAAGTAAGAACTAAGTTTTCATGTAGCTTTGTGTAAATATAATGGAAATGCAGTCATGGTAATGCCCCTGGCTGTATTTTGTGTGGTACTTCTGCCTCCTGCAAGGGAGTGAATTTAAGTTATTTATAATCTTAGAAATTGATATACGTTTAAAGAAATCCCAGACTTTTTTGAATTAGTAACCTTCCCTGCCCCTCATTGCTGCATGGGTCTTCTGTCCTGCTATAAAAGGAGCTGGTCATTACGTTTGCTCTTTTGCTCTCACAAAACAAGAGCTGATGACCTTGTAAGATGGGGTGGGGGTAAAACCAAACGTGGGCAAACTTGATTGCAAGGGCTTAATAAAATTCAGTGCTTGAAAATGTGGTTATACAGTGTGTGTGTGTACAGGCTGTATTTACAGGTTATCAAATACCTACTTGCATGTACTATTTATTCCTTATTCTAAGGCAAATTATGTTCATGTTGCTTCTCAAAATGAAAAACATAACTTGAAAACAAATCACTAATGTTTTTTCTCTTATTTAAAAAGATTATTGCTTCAGCAAACTACATGTTATCAGAACTTTTTCAGTTGGATGAACCCAAAAAAGAAGACAGTACGGACTTCCCTATAAATGGAAATTCTGATGAAAGTTATAGTGAGGAAGAGGAAGAAATGCCAGACAGTGATGAAAATGGTTCTTACAGTAACAGTTCTGATCCACCAGATGACAACAAAGCAGTGGCAATAATCAAATCTGTTGGAGAGTTATCAGTACCAGAAAAATACAAGTCTGTTCATCGAATACGTGTAAGTGAGGCTGTGGAATTCTAAGGGTTTTCATGAAAGCTTCAATTGATATAGCAAAGTTATTGAAATTCAGTTACCTCTTAGTTTTGTCTTAAGCTATCGGCATGTGTTTGTTTCAGGCTAACTGAACTTTAAGTTTCACAGTATAGCAGGTTTAAAGTATAGTTTAATCATCTTGCGGTGTTCCTTGATGGCGTGATTCTGCATAGCTGGCTACAGAAAATCATTCCTGTCACAGCAGCAGAGAAAATATTGTCAACTGTGACCATGTGTAAGAGCATAGGTGACCACAAGTTTACAAGATACCCAGGCTGTCTTAGTACTTTTTTCTTGTTGGTTGGTTTGTTTGGGTATTTTGTTGTTTTAATTTTGGTTGTGTTGTTTGTTATGTTTTTTGGTTTGTGTTGGTTGGTTGGTTTGTTTTTTTTCCCCTGTGAGCATCAGCTGCTTTGGATCCACAGTGTTAGTCTTTGGTTTCCCTGTTTGACTTGGCTTTCCAAGGTAACTGGTCAGAATACAGCAGAATTTTGGCTGTAGTTAATTTTCAAAAAGAGATGAAGTTTTGCTCTGTACATGTTGTGTCTGAGGGGACAGCTGGGTGTGTAATCATAGTATTCCTGAAACTTCATTGACATGCATGTGCTGCATAAAGGAATCCACAGAAGTGTAACACTGCTGCCTTCATTGTACTTTCTGTGCCTTATTATTGTAACAAAACAGAGAAACACAAGGAACTGGGAAGATCAGGGAAAAAATTGTTTCTGCTGATGTTTTACTTGTCTTGCCTGTGCAGGGATGCGATTATGAAATGACTGTTGTTGGTCAAAATCTAAACCTATTTTTCTAATATCTGTGCTGAGCAGCAAGGAACAAGATGTCCTAAAGTATTTTGTAACTCTTATTGCTCTATTAATTTCTAAGACTTCATGATCCATCAGCTAAAACCACAGCTTGTACAAGTGCAGGAACACTACATTTCCACTCTTATTTCCCCTTCTACTCCTCCTCAGAAGAAAACAAAAATTCAAACTTTGAGGCCCTGAGTTGTTCAAAGGTGATGAAAGTGCAGCTTTGATATAAAGGCTAAAGGAAAAAAAACTCTGTATGGTAATGAGTCTCCTTATCTTCCTGGGTGTGCGTTGCAGACCATCAGTGCATGCTTTTGTCGTTACTGTCACAGAACAGTCATCTCTTCTCTTCTCTTTGCATTGTCTTTGGACTTGCCAGGAGAGACCACGTGTAGATAACCAGGTATATGAATTGCTTACTGAGATAGAGGAAAGAAATACTGTCACACCTCTTAGTGCAGAGCTCAGATGTTCTATTCGCATCTTCTAGCCAGTAATTTTGACATTTTCTATGCCGAACATTTATTCTCTTCCTATTCCTTCTCTCCCAATGAAGCCCAGTTGTGCGTTTCCCGTCTGCCATGGCACTGAGGAGCGCTGCAGGCTGGTGCTCAATTACGTCCTGGAGGTAAGCGTACCAACAATTTTCTAATCATGTTTCACCTCGTACCCAGTTCTTGGTGTCTTCTGCATTTGCTAAACATGGCTTTCAAGTTGAATTAAATTATTTCTTCTTTTTGCAGGGCTTGAAGTCTGTTGACAGCAGTGTTAAAAAAGAGGGTGACCTTCCTGCAGCTGACCCCAGCACACCAATCCCATTGAAATATGAAGATGAATCTACCAGTGGTGGTCCCGAGTGTCTGGAAAAACAGATGGCCTTATTTTTAGACAAAAGTAAGTTGTATTGTTATGGAAATAAGACTTTTTCCAAACTGCTGCTTTACTTTGGTTGTCATAACAGTGCACTTAGAGGTCACTAATTACACTATTGCATAAGCAATAGTAATATACTAAAAATGAGAGAACAGTCTGTTCCTTTTTAAATAATTATAGGTCATTTGGGATATTTTTGCATATCAAAGCATCTTTTATTAGTAAACACATCACTTTACTGCACCCCGTTTACGTGTGGCTTACAGATGACTTCCGTAAGGGCTCAATATTTTGGGGTTTGGTATGTGGAGCACAATAAGGTGTGTGGATTGTTGTTAAGAGTCTTCATTCTTCTTTTGTGACTTGGGAGTTTTGTGGAAGAACTTCTCACTTCTGACAAATTTTTATCCTTCGTTATTCTTGCTGCTGAACTGCATATAAAATGTTTACTAGGATTTTGTCTTCTTTCTTGTACCCCTACAATTGTGCATGGAAGCAGCAAATAAAGGACATTTTATTTGCTTAAATACTCAAACTCTAGAAATTTCAGACTGTAGTCTATTGTATTTTTCTCTGGAGTGGCATAAAAACATATAGGAAAGACTATTCTGAAAATAGTTGAGTTCTCTGCAGGGCAAGGGGCCCTATCAGTATAACCCAAGAAGAAACTTAAGTTTTGCCTATTTTTACAGTTCTTTATTCTTTCCTTTCTCTTCCTTTCCCCCTTTGAAAATCTCTAAATAATGATTTCAGTTTTGAGTTATTCATTTAAGTGTTCTCATGTTTCTTTTCCAATTTTATGGTTGTCTCCTGAATGTCAAGGACCTGGTGATGGATGTATCCTTTCTTAGTTTCTCTCAGATATAGGACCACAGACTTTAACCCCTCTGTCAGAAAGTTAGTGTGTTGAGCTTGCATAAATTCCGCACGTTGCTGTTAATATGGACTGTGAGGCTAATTTTTACCAAGATCTCCTGAGAAATTATGCCTAGGTCAGCTCAGCAAGAGCACTGTGCTGATTTCAGCTCTCCTGCAGCCAGGCTCTGTCTTCAGCCTCCACAATTTGGAACTGATGACACATTGCAGCCACTTGCCAGCTGGCAAGGACAGTGTCCACATGTTAACTTTTTCTGTTTAGAAACAAGTGTTTCCTAGGGGATGTGGGAGATAAATATTGCACAGATCAGAAAAAAATATTGTAGTTGGTTTCTGGAGCTGTGCTGGAGTTCTTCCCTGAAGTAGCAATGCTGCTACTTGTTTAGCTCGTAAGGATTGAATTCAACTTCAAGAAAATAGTTTAAACATAGTGGAGAAACTTTTGCTTTTCTGTTGTGTGGCTATATTTTCTGTGATACACATTCTGTAGTTTATCTGTAAATGTGTATGTTTATGTACAGAAAGGATAAGTACTCTTAATTCTTGAATTTCCAACCTGAAGAGAGAACTTCCTCTGAATAGTATATGACTACAGTATACATGCATTCTGTGTCTTTAACTGTGTGAGGTGTTACTGTATTAGATGTCTCTGTCTTAATGAAAACCTGTAGTTCTTCTGGAACACAATGAGGATAGTGGGCTTGTAAGGCAGGCCTTGTAGGTCCATGTGTAAGCAAGAGACTTGTTTCTGTGTGCAGATGTTGTCAGGACAAAATTCTGTCCTTTGGTATGGCTAAAGCCTGTTCTTTCTGGTTCCACAACTGCTGTAGCATCAAAGGAGGAACCTTCATAATCTTACGCTGAGGATGTCTTGAAACTGGTGTGAGGAGGACGTTGGTTTTCCTTGCAGAAAGGACCAGGTTATCCAGTTCTTTCTGTGCTGGAGGCTAAACCCCCAAATGGAGACTTTCTCACTTAGAAATTGTTCATACAGAAACAGAGCATATATCATAAGGATTTGGTTGAGAGTGTGACAAACTATGCCTGCAGTTTTTGTGTTCTACTGCTACCGAACAGGATAGTCTTGGCCACTGCGCCTGGATTTCAAAAGCCGTTCCAAGTGTGAGAAGTTAACTGCATTGTTACTGTGCTCACTGTATTTGAGCATCCCACTGTGAGGTGGACTACGTGGAAAAGTTCAAGTGTTGGGTCCATTTTGCAGATGAAAAATGTAGCGGCAGACAAGTTGGCATAACTCCCCTTGCGCAGAGCTGTAATAAGGCGATTTACGTTCTGTCTGTGTGCTGATGAAGTTGTGTCCAACCTCTGGCATATGTTATGCAGATGTGATTTACTGACTAGGTTCTGTTCCTGTTACAGTGGGCTCGTTTCAGAAGGGGAAGCATTCCAGTCAGTCAGGAATGATTCCTGGATCGTGGCAATATAAAATGAAACTCCAGCTCATTCTGAAATCATCAAAGGCTTATTACGTCCTGTCTGATGCTGCTATGATTCTACAGAAATACGGGAGAGCATTACGATACATCAAACTGGCTTTACAGTGCCATGGTAAGTTGCTGGAATGTATTTGTCATCCATGGCAGCGCCTATATATACCTTTCACAATATCAAATACTTCTCTTGTGCATGATTTATCCTAGTGGCATGTGGTGACTTGTCTGACAAGCATGTGTTTAGTTAAACTGAGTGTCTGGCTCATTATTCAGGAGGGAATTCTATCGTAAGAATACTTCGTGTCTCTGGTAGAAAGATGCTCCCGTTTTAATAGATTGGGAAACTTAAAGAGCGTGGGTTTGGAGCTTCAGAGCACTCAAAATTGGGAGAGTTGGTCCTGGTGGCAAGACACAGAATTCTGTGGTCTAAGTGCTGTCACTGCAAGCAAATGTGTGGTTTTTTTTTTCCCTGGAACTACCTGGTAGTTCCCACTTCATTGCGACAGATTTATTGTTCTCAGAAATACCAAACTTGTTCAGCAACTGAATTGGATACTCCTCTAAAATGAAATGCATCTTTAAGTATTACTGAGGAAAATGAAGGAAGTAAAATCAGGCTGCTTAGAGTATTACTACAATAATGAGAATAGCTATTTGGAAAATGCCATTAGCTTTCTACTGTAGTACCACTGTTTTCCTTCAGTATTTGTAGGGCCTGGGGCAGGGAGAAGCTTTTAAAGGAAGAACACTTGATCTTAACACAAAGCATCAATAGCTCAAAGCCTTCTTTGGTTTTCAGTCTCTTAAAGACTTGAGAATCAGGTTTAAACTCTACCTTCTGTAAATTATTTTTTCAGGTGACATCTCAACTTGAGTTAATTTACAGAAAGTTGTTTTTTCTTCAGTCAAATCTGAGATTAGCATTTGTAATTACCAGATTGGCTGCTCATCTTGGACAACATAGTTGCTCTTTTGAAACTGTCAGTTCTGTAGAGCAACTATGACTTCAAAATAGGTTTGTTCTTAAAAGAACATGTGTTGTCTGCATAAGGAGAACAAGTGTGACAGGTAACATAAAAACCAATTATATTGTCAGTATGTGACAAACCTTATGAGTTTAATTCTTTTGCTTCCTCTTATCTCATCCATGTGATTTATTTTATTTTATTTTATTTTTTTTCCTTAATAGATACCTACTGTTGTCTCTGCACCAGCATGCTTCCAGAAGTATTAGTATTCCTTTGTCAGTGTTTAACCCTTTGTGGCGATATCCAATTAATGCTTGCTCAAAATGCAAACAACAGAGCAGCGTATCTTGAAGAATATAATTACCAGACAAAAGAAGATCAGGAAATACTACACAGCCTTCACAGAGAATCTAGGTGCCAAGGTATGATACTGATATAAGATAACTGCCATAATTCAGTTATGTGACAGACATGAGTAATGTTGTTGTGCTTCTCCAAAACTCTGCACCGGTACAATTTCTGGAGAAGGGTTTATTACACTTTAGGTCTGTTTTCTTCAGGGAGAGCTCACTGTGCCTGTCATATGTAAGGAGGTTGTCAAGTATGACACACCTGAAGCTGTAAATAACTAAAGACAGTAATTAAGTAATGGGTAAATTGTGCTTATCTGTAGAAATTGTGGGATTGTTCAGATGTGGGTCTTGGTCTAGAGGAGAATGCCCAAAATGAGACCATCAAGTGGAAATCCTGTTTGACGTGCAGGCTTTGCGTTTTGTTTTCCAGTGTTTGCCTGGGCTACCGATTTGTCTACAGACTTGGAATGCCAGCTTTCCGTCAGCTGTAAATGTTATGAAGCAGCTTATGAAATTTTACTCTTCAGTAACTTAAAAAACCAAAATCCAGAGCAGCGTATACAGGTGCTGAAGAGGATGGGCAATATCAGGAATGAGATCGGAGTGTTTTACATGAACCAGGCTGCTGCTGTGCAGACTGAGAGAGTGGGCAAGTGTTCTTCTTTTTACTTCTTACTATTTCATGGAGCTACAACTATGATTATGTTCACTCAGTGTGAGAAATCTTGAGTATTTCTGAGAAGACATTTAAATAATGTAGTATAAATACTTCTCTGTATTTGGTGTTATGTAACTTTGATGTCCATTGTAAATGTCTCTCCGCAAGAGATCACTGTGGCTTGTACGCTGTCCTTAATTGAGCCTAAACTGAGTAATGAAATCTGCAGTTTTGGACAAATTATTTAAAAGTATGTAGAATGCCCTCAAAAAACATGATGGAAACTTTTAGACCAACTCTGTTATAAAAGGGAGGGCATGTTATGTTCTCGATGTGTTTGGTTTAGCCCAGCATGAGCAAGTATAAGGTTAATTTAAATGTAAGAATAGTTTCAGTGAAGTCAGTCTATGAATTTTTTGCTAAGTAAATGCTTGGAGGCTTTGCTTTTGGTTTGGTTTTGGTGTTTTTTTGAGGGATTGGTTTGTTTTTTTTTGGAAATGGAAGTTGCCTAAGCTGCCTTGTAGCACAAGGTGTTTGGTGGGTTTTTGTTTCTGAAAGCAAAAAACGAGTAATGCCTTATCTACAAGTAAAAGTTACATAAACTAGAACAATTTAGATGCTGGTGGTTCAGTGTTAATAGCTCCAGTTTACACTGGCAAATTCCTGTGACCTTTGCCCGATTCATATTTGAAGGATTTTGGGTTGGACTTGTAATTTTGTAATTTTTCATCATCATGTTTTCACAGAACTGTTACTTAGCTGAAGTGAAGGTCAAATACTGCATTTCATTTGTCTGTAAAATGCACTTTTGATTTGTTTCGTACAGTAAGTTTATAGAAGTAACTGCAGTACCCTGAATGTTACTGTAGGGAAAAAATAATCTGTGTTTTATGTTAATTTCTGCTGTTTTGTGTGTCATGTTATCACAATCCTTTAGAAAGTGTAAGTGCACTTTAGGTATGAAAATTTTCTCGTTTGAGGTTTTCTTAGGAGTATTTTCCATGAATTGCGTCTTTGAAATCATTTACCACCCTTAAATTCTAAAAGGTGGTTGATGAGACAAATAACAGTGGAAATATTAGTTCAGTATCTTTCAACAATTTGAATGAACCTTGTCTCTTAACCCTAGTGAGTAAAACCGTCTCGACGACGGAGCAGCAGCTCTGGAAGAAAAGCTTCTCTTGCTTTGAAGAAGGAATTCAGAATTTTGAGTCAATTGACGATGCAACCAACGCTGCTCTCCTGCTCTGCAACACAGGCCGACTGATGCGAATTTGTGCTCAAGCGCACTGTGCCACTGAGGGGGACTTCAAAAGAGAGTTTTCCCCAGAAGAGGCCCTTTATTATAATAAGGTAACATCATGCTGTTTTTAGAATGGCCCAGACCCTAATATACCTTTTGCTGTAGAATACTTGTAAATATCTTGGTAAAAATCTGTAAGTCTTGATGTAATAACTTGGGATACCTCTCCTGCTTTCATATTATCCTGATCCTTGCTATACAGGCTTTGGTATTGTTGAGGTTTGATTTCATTGCGCTGATACGCAAAGTTCTGTGACATTCAGATCGATGTTTAGCAGACTGCAATACCGCACACAAGGGAGACAGATGCACTGTCAGGATTAAAGTTATGACCAAAACGTGTGCAAGGAAAATACAGAAGAAGGCCCAGACATTATTTTGGAATTCTTCCTTGAGAATGAGTAAAGGAAAATTAATTTTTAGTTGCTGTAAGCTTCAGCAGTAACCATGTACATGTATTGTTTTATAACCTGTAGGCTATTGACTACTACCTGAAGGCATTACGATCGCTCGGTCAGAGAGACGTGCATCCAGCTGTCTGGGATTCCGTTAACTGGGAGCTGTCTACTACCTATTTCACCATGGCGACGCTCCAGCAGGATTACGCTCCGCTGTCTCGAAAGGCTCAGGAGCAGGTAAGGAAGAGCTTTTGTGGCAACATCTGGTAAAATGAGTTTCTGTCTTTGTGAAAAACTACAGGGCAAGCAAATTTGATATTGGAAAAACTCATAAACCTTTAATAGCTTGAAGAACTTTTGTGAGGAGGTTCTTGCAAACTGTAAAACCTTTAGTCATTTGTGTTAAGGTTTTGCTTAATGAAAAGGTAGTACCACAAATAGAGATTTAACCCTTACACTTGCACATAGTGGTGTTCTAGTTTCAAAGCAATCACACTACATCTTTTTGTTTTGCCTTGTAGATAGAGAAGGAAGTCAGTGAAGCCATGATGAAGTCCTTGAAATACTGTGATGTTGATACCGTGTCTGCCCGGCAGCCTCTCTGCCAGTATCGAGCTGCAACCATCCACCACAGGCTGGCTTCCATGTACCACAGCTGCCTGAGAAACCAGGTATTCATCCAAACTGGTCTGCTTTTCTGTATGGGTTCCATACTTGCTGTGCCCAGTGTGTGTGGGGATTGATATTTATCCTTCTACCTGTAGTTGACGTGTAGTTATTTAAATGATTTTACCAAAGAAATGTGAGGTGGTTTATTTGCAAATCATTATGAAATATGTTACTTTTAATAGTAGTCTGTCCTTTATAGAGTGTATTGAGCTTTATGGTTCTGTCTCCTCTTAGCGTTTCCATGCTCTCATAATAGAAGTCAATGATGACAAATATTTCCTTGGGCTTGGTGTTGTGTCCAAGCCACTCTTCTGACATTAAGCAGGCAACCTTCTGCTAGAGCATAGCATATGGCTTATTAAAGCCTTACTGTGGACTTACATGTCATCTTCTGGTATTTCTTTTTCCAAATTACTATTCTTTATGCTGTGAATTTGTTAGCATTAGCTATGAAATTAGAATAGCTTCAAAGGCAGCAGGCTGGTGATGTAGTCTGGAAACGTACAGATATTTAGATGAACCACTATGAAATGAGCTGGTGTACAATTGTGTAGTCCATAGCATTTTTTTCTAATGGTTACCTCATGACCATACAAATTGTCTGGGATTTACTCTGTGCCCTACTTCGAGCGCAGGTTGGTGATGAACATTTGAGGAAACAACACCGTGTCCTTGCGGATCTCCATTACAGTAAAGCAGTGCGGCTGTTCCAGCTCCTGAAGGATGCGCCCTGCGAGTTCCTTCGTGTGCAGCTGGAAAGAGTGGCCTTCGCAGAGTTCCAGATGACGAGTAAGTGGAACTCTTGTCTTACTACAACAGCTTTCCAACTACCTTTAGCTATTTAATTTCATTTGTAGATAACTTTATGTATGAGAGCAGCAGTAATGTGCTTCTCAGAACAGAACTATCTTAGAGAGAAGAGATATTTGTATCTTCCTGGTTTTTAGTGGACTAGGACGGTATGCTCTTTTCTCATGAGAACTCTTGAAATATATGGGTGGAAGAAAAAGTGTAATCTGTAACATAAGCCATTTGTGTTCCTGATTGTTACTACTTTTCCTTTTTTTTTTTTTTTTTTAGGTCAGAACAGCAGTGCTGGGAAATTGAAGACTTTGTTTGGGGCCCTAGATATAATGGCGAAAACCACAGGTGCATTCCAGCTCATCAGAAAGGAGCTTGTGGCAGAAAGTGAACAGGTAAACCAAAGTCAAGTGGTGGGATTACGTGCTCCGTTGCGTATTCACATTCACAGAAAGCTGGCAATTAAGGTGTTAGTTGCTTTTCAGCAGAGCTTAAATAGTGTGGACAGGATTTGAACCTGTTGCAGTTTACTTTCAGTCTTTAGGTGGAAGTGGATTAAAAAAAGCCACTATTCTTGAGACTAGATTTCTCTAAGTGGTGTCAAAGTTCCACCTCCTTCGTGTAGCACTGTTGTAATTGGCTATGGATTATTTTTTAGTTATAAATTTCTCCAATACTCCCCCACCTCTTTGCATCTCCCCCCACCATGTAACTTCAGTCAAGTGTTTTGTGTAACACCACTGAAGTTGACACAATTTTTCAGAAGTAGTTTGACATTCTGAATTGCTCTGCAGAGATGAATTTAAACATGTTTGTGTATGGACACATTGACTCATTCTGAGTGAATGGTGCTCTGTGTTATCCCTTAAAAGTCATCCTTAAGAACCTAAGAATGTATGTACAGCATAAATACGAATTCTGTCTTTGTAGTACATTTAATATTGAAATACTAATACGTGGAAGGTATTCGTAGCTGGTGCTAATAGGTTCTAAATGCCTAAATCAATAACAAGTCACTGTATTTCATGATGTCTTCATCGCTTACAGACAAGTTTCCCTCATGTTTTAAAGTAAATATTACTATACATATATATAGCATAGGCAGTTGGCATAACTTGTGTGTAGTGTTGATATGATCTAATTACCAAAGCCTCATAAACAGGGTGTCATAGCAATTGTGATGTTAGTGCTGTGCCTCTAAAGGCTGAGCTTAACCTGCAGGTGTGGTTGTCTGACCTAACCGAGGTATGTTTTAATAGTGGAGTTGGGTGAAATAGGTTTTCTTTTCATCTTCTTGCAGATAAGCAAGGATAAAGGTAACGCTGAGAATATGTCACCTAATGACTCCTCTGCTGGCCTTAACAAAGAAGAAGTATTGAAACTGCTTGGTATTTTTGAGTCCAGAATGTCATTCCTTCTCCTCCAATCCATTAAATTGTTAACTTCAACAAAGAAAAAAATTGGGTAAGTTGAACCTTAATACACATGTGTAGATGTGATTCTCATCCACAAATCCATGCCAAGGGTGTACTCTTGAGCATCCATGAGCATGTAGTATTTGTTTATGGAGGTGACTCTTCTGTGTGGAGAAGGAGCTGAGATAATGCCTTCATCATCTAAATTTTGAACAGTTTCTGTGATTTTGTGCATAATTAAGGGAGTGATCACGAAACTACTTGACTGATGGTGCATAGGCAGCTTTTTCCTCTCAGCTTTCCTGATCGCAGACCAGGACTGAGCCAGGACAAACCATTTTGGCTGAATGGCTCTATTCAAATAGGAAAAGAATAGTTTATAATGGTTGTCTGAAATGCAGGGTACAGTTATGAATCACTGATGCTTTTTTGTGCTCTCTGAGATGTCTTTTCCTTCAGAGGATATAAATTCTATGTCCTTCCTACGTATAAATCCACACACCAAGCAGTTTCACTTGCACTGCTGTATTTTTGCTGACGTATATCTCATTGTCTTCATTTACCTTTTTAATCTAACTCTTAGTTCAGGGAATGAGGTGTGTGTGTGTCCTTTGTCTTACTGACATTGGTCTGCAGCTGTGACAGCACTGGAAAGTTATTCAGGGAGAAACTGTGGTGTACTGCTGATCTTTTGATAGATCTCTGATAAAATACACCAGTGACAGCAGAGTTGAGCAAGCAAAACACTTGACAATAAACACAGGTATGTCAGTAATGGTATAAATAGAGAGGGGTATGTGGGAAGATGCTCGTTGGCCCTCATGGAGTGCAGTGAAGTGATCATCTGCTGTCTTGCTGCTGGGATTCAGAAGAAACGTGCCTTCTTCTTTTTGTGTTGTTGGCATTAGGTGTGGCAGTGTAACCCCTTACACCACTATCGCCTCTGCTGTTTGCATTTCAACATGTGTAGTGTTGCTTTTGGCATCCAAAATATACCTTTTATTCCCTCAGCAGTAAACGTGTTTGATTGCAGCAGCACCAGCAGCAACCTTGCTGGTTCTGACACCGTGTAAAGTTAATTTAGCGAAGTGTGGCACTAGTTCTAGTATATACTTCTAGAGGATTCTTCTGTTGTGCAAAGTTGTGTTAATCGTTTTCAGATCGAAGCACCACTGATGCAAGTGCGATTTTGCTAAAGCTAAACCGTGAAATGAATGAATTCTGCGCAGTAATTTGTCTGCTGACGGTGGGAGGTGGGTGAACAAAAATTGAGACAAGGGGAAGATGTGCGTTGTCAACAGTGCGTTAGGTGCGCTGTTCCATGCTTTCATGCTTTAAAAATGAGCTTCCACAAGGTGGCAATCTGGATATGTGGCTGCAGAGGATTAAAGTGTAATTGATGTGTAACCAAGGAGATGGTCCCAAGTAACCGAGTCAGTTGGTTTAGTTCTGTTATCCTGTTACGTGGGTAAGTGTTGTAAAGCAAAAAAACTCTTATTTTTTGCTTTGTGGCTTTTCCTTTTACTTTCTCACCCTTGTCTCTCTCAAACGGGGTTTTGTCCTGATGATTCCATATAGGGCACATGTTAGTTTTAATCTGAATACTGTCAAATGGGAGAGTTGCTGTAGCGTGTTAAACTTTCAAACCATGGTGGGCTGAGGCTATGCTTAGAATTACCTTTCACTTAACCTCTCCCCTACCTTGTGTGCTCCTTGAGGACATTTCTGCTGAGTAGGAGGAGAATGTCTGCCTTCTAGTTTAATAATAGGCTGAAAAAGAGGAAACTGGAGCTCACAAGTGCTGTTTCAGGGTCTCAGCTGCACTTTGGCAGAGACCAGAACATGTGGTAAAATTCACATTTGAAAGTGAAACTCGCAGACTGGCAGTAAAACTGGATGAAATCAGTTTTACCCTCTAAAAGTAGAAGGCAGAAGCGTAACTGAACTTGGCTATGGAAATCAGAGGAAAGAAGTGATTGAAAGTAATGCTTTGTTCTGGGAATTCTTGTAACTTATGCTGGACATACTTTGCATTTCAGTGGCTTTTTATTGACAATCTGTTCTATTTAATAAATGAGCCTGTCTGATTTCTGCCAAGTGTTATGAATTTAATTTGCTTTACCACTTCTTGCTAATTCCCAAAGCATTTGCAACTAAAGTGACTGCTCCTTGCACACATACATGCTTAATTTAGTTATAATGTTAACAGCAGCATTTTTTATTCTTCATTTTTCTAGTTTGGGTCACTTATGTGTTACTCTTGCTCATCAAAGGCAGCAGAGCAGGGTGGGAAGGAGGGTGACAGTGCTGAAGCAGCAGACCAGCACATGTGCGATAAGTGATTTACAATATTTGTCAAACGGATCAAATCGGTGGGAGCTCAGACTGTAGACTGGCAAAGAGGAAAAGCTCTTGTGTGCAGAGATCTTGAGTATGGAACAGTCTCTATCTGGAGGGAAATACCGTAGATGTACAGAAATGAGAGAAGGATCTTGGGCTTCAGGCTTGGATGGAAAATAATGCCCAAAAGTGTTCTAGAGGGAAGAGGTAATGGCAGGGGAACAAAAGAACCACATCTCCCAGTGTTCAGTTGTCTGTTTGCATTTGGCACCATCGGACTGGGCACTAACTTAGAGAAAAGTACGGAGTTTTGGCACAAGAGACCCGGATTCAGAGGCTTTACGATGTGATTTGGGATTATAATTTAATAAATTGACCAGACTGGAGGTGAACCAAACTTGGAACACCTTGTCCCTCCTGCAGTGTGGGCAGAGGCTCTGTCTGCTGGGAAACAGTAGGAAAAAGGAGTGAAGGAAATGAGAGACTCAAAGCACAACACCAGCTGTATGATTTGACATTATTCTATCTCATAATGGTTTTGATAATCTGCAGAATAAAATCTTGTGGTCAGGTTAATAATCTGTATTACCTGTTTCCTTCTCAGGGGCATTAATGAAGAAGATGTTGTTCTTAAAACAAACAAGCAAGTTTACTCCCTGCTGTTGCGTGCAACTGCTAACAAAAGTCTGACTCTGCTCCAACGAATAGAGGTGATCTTAAATTTGCTGGAACAGCTGACTCGAAATAACGAAGGTAACAATGGAGGAACTCAGTGACCGAAATGCTGCAGAACAGCAGAATCAGTGCCTTGCTGTGCATGGGATCCCATGTGGTATTTGTATTTATTGAAGGTGATAATATCGCCTACATTGTTCCGCTGTTCGTCTGGGAAAGAACAGGAATGCCTTTGTATCCTGTGAGAGTGGCTCAGTTGGTAGCGTTTCTTTGTTTGAAATGCCAAATGGGGCTTCTGGATATAAACTTAACAGATTTTTTTTAATATTGGAGAAATTAATGGTTTTTCTCTTCCGGGCTTTGCAGTGATATAAATGTTTTGCATTAAAATGTAATCTCACAGTTGCTCCGGTTTGCTGTTTAATGAAACATACTTTGTAAGTGAGGCTTCCTTGGAACACTTGAACTGGTAACTTTGTGTTGAATACCTGGCCGCAGGGACACACGACTTGTAGTAGAGTTACTGTCCTGCACAAAACCCTGTGCCTTGCTAACTTTGACACAAGACTCTTGCAAACAGCAGCCATCACTGGGACTTCCTTTTCCCCAGAAAGGGAATGGTTTTAGCTGTTTTGGATTGATCAAGAATAGTATTATCTTTTTCAGACTTGAAACTGTGAATAAATGAGAGCATATTTTTAAATAAAGATTTATTTATTAAATATAAACTCACGAACTGGTCTGCCTTGTCATTAGTTATGACTGTTAGGATGCTCATCAGAAAAGCGAAGTGCTTGACGGAATTCAACTATTTGAAAGGCAGCACAAAATAACATCTGATATCTTAACGTTTTTCTATAAATGAATGTGGTTCGTTATTGTACTAAACAGAATTTATTTAAAGGTAGCGAGTTTTTACATGTGCTTGTATGCATATTTTTAAAATATTTCTATATTTAGACATAAGTAGTGAATTAACTATTTAAGCTGCTTGTTTTGAGGAGATGTTTCTTACTCTCATGGTGAGATACAGAATGATGCTCTTTTGTGTGGGGCATGTTTTCACCTGGAAAACCCCAGTTTGTAGAAATGTCTATCCTGACAATTTAAACCTGGTTTTACCAGTGCATCCTTAGATCTGCCTTCAGAAGAAACGGGATCTTTCTGATGCAACAGAGAGCATGAGCGCACCTGAAAGCAGCACAAGCGCCTTGTGAAAGGATGAAAGACGAGAGGCGGCGGCCGTGTCTTTTCTGTCACTGCTGATTTGAAATGACTGATTTGGAGAAAAAGGAGTTTGGAGGCTTAAAGTTGTGTCTCCTCCTGCCTTCCAGCTGGAGACATCCCCAACACCTCCCCCTACTCGTGAGGCCAAAGCTGCAGCACATGGAGCAGCCAGTTTCTGATGTGAGATGATGAATGCTGCGCTTGAAATAGTTATTAGCGGGGTGCAAGGGGTACAAGAAATACGCTCATGACAGATCTTTTCTTCAGAGGCGTGGAGGTGAAGGTGACCAAGCGCGTCTGCTGGATCAGTAACAGCGGCTTAGGTGCTGAGAACAGAGAACGCTGGAGAGATCGGCGCACTGCTGGCAGAATCCTGCTGGAAAGGGGACATTCCAGCCAAAACCCATTGATTGGATGTGATTTAGCTGTTTCATCCGAGAGGTCAGTGCCTGCACTCCTGCAGCCTTTGCTTTGTGCAAGAGGGACGGTCTACAAGGTCTGTCCCAAAGAAAATGGCACTAGAGCATAATCTCTGGTCCTCATGGGTGCCTAAATGGGCTGTTTTAGAAGATATTTTTGCCTGCATGAGTGCATTTCACTAACACTGCTTGGCCAGAGGAAACCTGAGGTACCAGATGTGGTTTAGGGAGGAAGAGGAAGGGACAGAGAGGTGGTAGAGACAGGAAACAACAGTAGGGAGGTTTTTCTGTAATTAAAAAACAAAAGTGCTATAGAGCAGCATTTGTACATAGGGAACAGGCTCCTGCAGTGCTCTAAGGGCAGGGTGGTAGCAGGTAAAATAACCAAGGGCTGATCCTATAGTGTATTGTATGGATCTGCTAAAAAGATGAATTTCTCAGCCTGGGGGAGCTCAGTGGCAAAAGGGATCAGGGAGTGGTTGTTGAAGCCGTGGAAAGGTTGCTTGGATAAAGCCAAGCCAGGCCTGTCCAGCAGGTGATCTGCCTGCAAAGGGATAAAAAACCATTCAATTACTGCAATTTTACTCCCTTTTCTCTTTGTATTGAAATATATTACTAAATACTACCGTAAACCAAGGTACAGAGCTGGTATTTTTCATTGATGAACAGTACATGTGAATTGCAGGTTTGGACGTACCAGCAGTTGAGTCACAGCAACTGTTTGTGTGGCCTCCACCTCCTCCAGCAAAGACCAGCTGTTCTCGCTTGGTTAAACCACTTCTGCAGATCAAGTCTGCTGAGGTCCCTACGCTTTGCCACAGCTCCAGGAGCTTGCTGGCTGTGGCAGCAGATGCTTGGCAACCTCATCTCCTGCCACTGCCCTTTGCAGACTCATTTTAATATTGTTATATTAATTGTGATAAGTACATGGTACTCGGCAATGATGGCTACTGGTAGTTTCTGCTGGGAAGATGTAGAAATTGGTCTGAGCTGCTGCGTGAGCCAAACAACTCTGTGACTTTTATAGCGAAGTGCTAGTGTAGTACAAGGGAGCTCCCACAAACCTTCTCCTGCCCATCTCCCATTTCAGCCGTGAGCAGCACTGCAGGGGATGTCAGCAGAATTCCAAATCCTGAATCTGATATGGATTTTATTTTTGAATGAGAATATGAATGGTACCACACGCTCTTATGTTATGATGCTGAATCTGAACGCTCAACAGCTTAATTTAAAGAAAAAAAGGCAGAGAAATCACTAACTGCTGTGTCACTGTTGTCCTCCTCTCCTTGGCCATGGCTACACCATCCTGCAGCTCCAGCTGGTTACCATGGGGACCCTGCTGTCCCACAGGATGCTCTTCCTCCGTGATGAAGTGTTCCTCTTCTGTAATTAGTGTACTTGTGAGATTCTATTTCACCTCAAGAAACTGAAGTGCTTTATAAAGCTAAGTGGTCATCTTCTTGTGCCCAGCCTGGCTCATGAATCCACGTAGACAATGTGAAACTACTTCAGTTTGTATTAATGTAATGGGGTTCAGATTGACTCTTCTTCTAGGTATGCAGCATCTTCCTTAATTGGAAATTCAGGTCATATACTCCCTATAAAGAACTTTACACCAAATGAGGATTTCTCATACTAACAACATGAATGATTTCATGAGGATTATAATTGAGTACATTATGATTTAAATCTTCTGTGAATTTCTTAGCATTTGCCAAGGTAGCATTAGTGCAAAATAGGATTACTTCTCCTTTCACAGATAAACAATTAAAGCATAAACCAGACAACTCCAACACCATTATTAACCATGATACGCCAGTTTATTTCTCTGTTTATAAATATGCCTTTACAGGAGCAGAAACCAAAAACTGTGGAGATATTTAGTGGGCACAGCTGAGCTGCCATGAGCTCCATACACTGCAGCTCCACTGCAAGAATTGCCCCATTCCACTGAGAATCTACAATCGTTATTTAAATACGAATATTTGAAAAGCAAACAATGAATGACTAAGAATTACAATAGAAAATACTTCATTGTAAGAATGTTTTCCTTCTACAAAAGAAAAATAGGTGCATGTGGAACTGACTGTAGAGAGAAATGCAAACCCTGCCCTGTGTGCCAGAGGTACCTGAGGTGACACAGTGATTCCAACATCATCCTCTGGTGCAGATCAGCCTCTCACAACTACTTTTCAAGGAACATCCACATAAAATATTTACACTGCACACATGAGAAAAAGGGGAACAGTGAGATGCTGAAAACATACTGGCCCAGTTCCACATTTCTTAGATACTTAGACACAAGCTTCTCCCACCAGGCCTTAACAAGGATATTGCATATTCCTGAAAAATCCTTTCCTGCAGGACAACAGGCCTGCAAACTGGAAAACCCTCCTACAGCACCATATTGGCCTTTGGAAGTGCGCCGTGCTTTACTTGGACAAGGAGCAGTTGTGCGAGCCGAGCGCTTTCTGGACGGCAGCGGCGAGATGCGGGGCGGTCGGGCTCTGTGCGGTGCAGCTCACCGGGAGTCCCGCGGCTTCCAAAGCCTCCGCGGTCGTTGGCCCGATGGCAGCAAACTGCGGTGACAATATTGAGTTATAACAGGTGTGGGATCAACTCTGAACTCGTTCCTTCATGCCCTCCCTTCTTCACTGACATTGTCAACGCATCAACTTGCATGGCCGAGCTTACAAAACTGTACTAACCCTTTCAGGTCGAAGTCTTTAATATTAACCACCCATCAACTGAGCTACTTAGACATTACTTAGGAAAGATTATTGTTTATCTCACCATTACAAAGATATAAAGCTCTTAGTCCCACAAAACAGGGAAAATGGATTTTAATGTGCCTCAGCCTGTAATTGTGGATTCAAACAGGAACTGCTCACACCTTCGTATTATGAAGAGAAAATAAAGCACATTCCCAGTGGAAACTGGGTAAGTTAATTGCAAAAAAAAAGTGAAAACAATTACCTTTTTTAAAATAAAGACTCTCAGCTATAGAATAACATTTGTATTTGCTATAGCTTATTTTTTTCAGAGAAATATAAACAAAAGAGAAAATGAAGGTTTGTAATGGGTGTTAGCAGCTTTCCCATCTCTCATTCACCATCCCAAACTGACTCCCTATTGCACTTCGCCACTTTTAAAGAGAACATACCTTGATATGGTTGATAAAATCCCCTGAAAGCTTCTGAATGTGCTGGAGGCAAAATTTGACACCAGATGGGCTGAAGAAGACGATACTTGCAGGAACTCCCTGAGTAAAAGCAACCCCAGATTAGTCACTGTTGGCAGCAGCGTCGCGGTCACGGAAATCCCTTCAACTGGCTCTCTATGGGCCTCAAGTGTGTTTATTGATGAGAAGCAGCAGTTCAGCCACACAAAGGGTTTCCTGGGGGGCAAAGCCCCTTTCCACCACAGAATGCTGCAATTCAGCTGGGACTTGAACCAAATACTTTGTCACACAAGTGCTTGGTGATAAATGTACTCAAAGTGTTCTTAGGCTGTAAGGCAAATTATCTCCTTAAATCCATTCCCATCTCTGTCCATTCTGCAGATTGTTTCCCTGTTCGTGGCTTGCTCGCCCTGAGATGCTCTGGCAAAGACGAGGTGATGCCTCGAAACTGCAACCCCCGGGAAGGGCTTTTTGTGTCTCAGAACAAGCCCGCCTTAAAAAAGCAGCACAAACCTTCTGTAGCCAAAAGGTAACAGCAAAGTTCTGTCTGGAGCAGCAGACCCAAAGCACACGCCTCCTTTAGCACCATTTTCCGTCTGACCAGAAAGATACGCTGGTTCCACCCAAACCACATGTGTTGTTATAGTGCGTGACTTGGAAGCTAGGCCTGGCTCAGGGAGGCCAGACTGGCGGTTTAACACAGTGCTGTTCAGCCTCACAAGGCTCTAACACTTGTCACCTATGTCAGCTCTCCATGTGCTAAATATATAACCACAGTATCATCAGTTAAGAACTAAAAGGACGTGAAGAACACATTTTAACAGCTTCACACTGAAACAAACGTCTAATTGCAGAGAGCAGGGAGCTCCTAAGAAGAGTTCAGAAAGTCACAAAGTCCATATGTACTAATTACTCTTATATCTGCTATAAATTAAATATCACGAGGTTCAGAATTGCAATACCCACCCAGAGAACACCAGGATACAATTTATCCGTTAGACTGACCATCCCATAACCTTTTAGGACCTCTTGAAAAAGAACTTTAAAATCAATACGTAATTTAACAAGATGTTAATGCACAGAATTTAAAGAGAGGTGCGACATGCTCCAAGAGGCCAAGTTTCTGTAAGAAGCAAAGTCTGCATTTTGAATCAAATTAATCCTGGATATCATATAAGCTTCCACAAATGGAAAATTCAGTAAAAGACATTATTAGTGCATTCTAATCTTTTACTATGTACTGATCCTTGCTTGATGACATTTACTAGATGGTTTTAAAAGGAGAAAAATTGTAGCAAATACAGGGTGTTTCAAAAACATGGTCCCAATCTGAAATCACCGCATCTCTGCAATTGGGTCCATCTTTTTGAAACACACGGTGTATCTAAATATGCTCCTCAACAGCACATCACTTCAAATGAGATCAGGTTCCTAGTGGATTCTGATTGGTAATACAGAGCGAAGATGTCCGGTGATACTTCAATTACACTAATAAAAACTACTAATAAAGCTGTTTAATAAATATCCTCACTAGATGTAATTTCTGACATGGTATTACTTAAAAAGCAATCTTGTCCAGCTCAAGGGAATGAACTGAAAATAGAATTAATACCTGCAGTTATTTCCCAGTAATTCTGAAACATACAGGAATTTTGCAAGTAATTGCCATAAGTCGCTGAGGGACTCACTCCCTGCCTGAAACTTTTGCTGGAGGAGTCCCTTGATAATCAACAGTAAACCCAACCAAGATATTCATGTATCACAAGTAGCATTTACAGACAGGGGAAAAAAAGGGAGTATATTACTGAGTATTATTATGTACCTCAGAAATCTCACACTACATCAGCATCCAATACCTGTTGTTGGAAATATCTGCTCAAAGATCCCTGCAGGTCCTTGTGCTGGGTTGTTTGATAAACAGTAACGCTTTCCAGAGGCACACCTGGAATCGGGATAGACACTAATTAAACAGGGTTGTATTCATTTCTAGCATTTCAATAAAACACTCTCAACATACTAATTGCACTTAAGTGTACTGATTTAGGCTAAAAAGTTACAGAAGAGAATCTGTGAAGGATTTGTAGGTATTGCTGGAGTTGCAAGATGTACTAAAGGGAAAACTGGTAAACCTTGCACAGTTTTTACTCCCATCCTCTAACTTCTAGCCAAGAAAACAGCAAATTCCATGTTTACTTATCCGAATTGGGTTCCCAAGCTTTAGATACAACTTTTCCCATAACTGACTAATTAAAAGGAGGCTCCGAGGGAAGCTCAACCTTTTTCTCTCAGCACTGTGGGAAGGACTTCTCTCTTCAGGGCTCCACAAGGAAAAAGAAGAGGTGATGAATTAGGTTTCTCTCCTGTAAGCACACAAACAAGAAGTTTAATTAACTTATGTCTTTAATAAAGAGTAAACATGATACATTTAATACACCTGAAAGGTTGAACGCTGCAGTAAATGCCACATGCTTCAGCACAGACACAGCAAAGATAACTGCAAACATCTGCAGTGCAACTGCAGCCGCAACTCAGAGCACAGAGGCTACTTAGCATGTAAATTAAAAAATATTCCATAATATGAATACATTGGCTAAAAAGATCTCACAAAAGATAAACTGCATTTCCATTCCCCTTAGCATTCTGCAGAGCAACACGAGCACTGTGCAAGTCGTCTCCTCCTCCTCAGAAACACAACCTTCCTCCATTTGAGATCGGAACCGGAGCGGCGCTCTCCACACCAGCTCTCTCGCTATGGAAGATGCTCCAGCACACGAAGAACAGGATGAAACACCAAGCTGGAAAGTTTCAATCTGTCCAAAGCTCTATTTTCTTACCTCCCCAAGGAAAACTGATCCTACTCCCATTGCCAGAGCGGGAGTGGAGATCCTCCCTTGCTCCTCTCCTGGAAAATGGGAGCAATCTCCAGCTTTAATATTGTTACATTGGAAGGACCTTTGATACCTGGCTGTTTATAACAGGACGTGATACACCCGGGATGCAGCTTCCACAGGTTTTTCATGTTTCTAATACATTATCAGCAGGGTAAAACAAGTTGTGCTTAAAAAAATACCACCAGGTATTAATTCCTGTTGCCACCTCTTGGGTTTCGCCTCCTCCATTCCCTGTGCCCACGTGCCGGAGACAGGAAAGCGCAAACACTGACAAGACGAGCATTTTAATTGAAGAAGTTAATTTTTGGATGAGAATTTAAAAGCAGAGGGGTTTTTGCACAGTTTGCAAATTCAAGATGAAATTCCACACAGCTTTGCATTCACCTGCCAAAATAAATGGGACTTCCCCCAAACACTATTTAATTACTAATTCAAATGTATGTTTAAGAGGCGACCACTAGCAAAAGAAATGTTTTGAGTGCTGCAAGTAGATTCCCAGTTTGTAACAGTAAGTGTTGGAGATGCCTCAGCGAAAGAAAATAACAAAGAACAGCAATAGTAAAAATCAAATGGAAAGACCCTGGTAGCAGTCACCATGGATTTATTTGACTGTCCTCATGGCACACTGAAGTTTTATTAGAAGCCATAGATATATTCGTAATGAAGAATGAACTTGGGACAGAATGTAAATACGGTAACCTAAATATGTCAGCATCCATCCTGCTGTCAGTGAATGGAGATGTCGGTGTGATGTCTGTACACAACACTAATCCCTTCTGACTTGGGTTACAGAGCACAGAAGAAATCCTCAGCAGGTCTGCAGAACACAAGCAGCATTGGGCCTCATGGTCTCCCTGCTCCTGTAACCAACACTGGAATAAAACCAACAAATATTTGCCTTGAAAAGAGACTAAAGCTGCTGAGCCAGTTAAGGACTAAATCCCTTTATTTTCCCAATCACTTATGCTGAAAGCACAGAAAGTGAATAATGAAAGAAAGAATCACAGAATCCCAGAATGTCAGGGATTAAAAGGGACCTGGAAAGCTCACCCAGTGCAATCCCCCCATGGAGCAGGAACACCCAGCTGAGGTTCCACAGGAAGGTGTCCAGGCGGGTTTGAATGTCTGCAGAGAAGGAGACTCCACAACCTCCCTGGGCAGTCTGGGCCAGGCTCTGCCACCCTCACTGAGAAGAAGTTTCTTCTCAAATTTAGGTGGAACCTTTTGTGTTCCAGTTTGAACCCATTGCCCCTCGTCCTGTCATTGGTTGTCACCAAAGAGCCAGGATGTTCCTCAACTGGGCTGAGAAAATAACCAAGAAGAGGGGTTTTTCCACCCCCAGTATCACACACGCTGTTTTCTTTACACCTGCTCCTAGTTTCTCTCCCATTCACACAACAGGACAGAGCAGTATTTTTCTTGTCTTCCTTCTCAAAAAAAGCCTCCATCTGCAAACTGGCCAACGTTAATTCACCACTGCAACTAGAGCTCCTAGCACTAAAAATCAGCTAAAATCCTTTGCTTTAAAGTATCTGTCAAAGAGCAGACGTTGGTTATTCGTCACTTACGGCATTCTTGCGCTGAAAATTTCATTTTTAATTTGCAGGATTTATTATTTAATCTTGTGTAGACAGCTATCATTTTATCATTAAGTATTACATATAGCTAAAATATTTGCCAATGAGTTACAGAGCACTCTGCCCATTACAAACAATACTTGCCAGCTCCAATCAATTTTTCTTTTAGCTATAAATCTCTGCTATTCCGCACACTTTGCTGATCAACACTCTTTCCTGTCTCGTTATGCCCACCAGCCCCACCCAGCGTGTCAGGGTTCTTGACATCACAGCCACCACTGAAGCACCAGCACCTTATTCAGCAAGTTCAGAAAGTGCGGACAGCAGCGGCGCTTTGACCAGCAGACACAATAATTCATCCGATATCTAGAATAATTGTCTAATTGTCATTTGTTTCTCTGCCCAGCGTTAGCCAAAGGCAGAGTGTTTACCTCGACTGGCTGACTAACGCAGCTTTTCACAGCGTTGCTCGTTCTCTGTCCAATCAGTGCACACCATGTGAGCCTCTAGATGTAGGTTTCTCTTTCTGCTTTTAGATTTGAGGTTGAAATTCCACTATACAGCTCCCTGCGTTCCCAGATGAGCGGGGACGTACCCAGGGCTATAAAGGATCTCCCAGCAAACAGGTTGCTGCTGAGATATTGAACCTTTGGGGTGATTTTCTCCTGGAGCCTGGGGACTAATGCTGCTGCCTGGGTTTGATGTGTTTTCAGGGGACGCTCTGCAGGCAGCAGGAACCTCAGTCCTGGATCCGCTGTGGCACCGGCACGTCCGTCAGAAGCTCCCAGCTCACATTCAGCCTCTTTCTTCACAGCTTGTACTGACCCAGCCACGCAAAACTCATCGGCCCCTAAGCCTGAAAATGTTTGTTACTATTGGAAATTCTAACTAATTACAGTAAAAAAAATGAGGAAGCCGACAAACCAGACTTCTAAAATTACCCAACAATCTGATAATGCATTTAAAAGCAGCAAACAGATTGGAATTACAGCTTTAACCATTAACAAAATGGCTAAACGAAACATAAATATCGTTTTACCTAACCCTCTTGTTGTGTATCGATAAGGATCATGGCTGAAAACATTGTGGTGAAACCAGTTCATCCAGCCACAGATGACACATTCAGTATAGGCAGAACTGTGATTTACGTATCAAGGACAAGCTAAGGAGCCGCAGCCCAGGCCGGCTGGCCATTCCGATACCGGAGGATGTGCTGGAGGGCACACAGCCCCATCTTCTGATATGCCCAGCCTGGCACACAAAGGGGAAAAGCTGAGACCCCTTAAGGTGGCCCGAGACTTGTCCATCTTTCACAATCACTCCATCCCCCAAGACGTCCCCCTACTCAGAGAGCTATAAAACAGCTCACCCAACCCAGCACTGGTGGGGAACACAGCACCCTGAGGACTCTTACCATGGGAAAACTGGACCAGACACCAGAGGACGCTGCGCTCCTGAACTAAAACCCCAGCATCCTCGCCAGGGGGACCGGAGGTCACACATCATCGTACAGGTCCTGTCATCCACGCTGCGGAGCCGTAAGAGTGGCTGGATCCCTCACCCCTTTCTTTCCTCCTTTCTTTCTGCTCTTCTCTTGTTTTTCTTCTATACCCCTATTTCTTTATAACTTTCTCTTATATCTTAGTTTTCCTTCCCCCTTTACCACTATCTTTCTCTCTTTTCCTTTTGAACATATAAGAGTAACAGAATCTTCAGCTCTGCTGTTGGATTTTGTATTATAGCTATTAATGGTTGCCAATATATCACTCATAGTAGGATTTTTGCTGTTAATGTATTGATAAGTTCTGTGACATCATAAAATACTTTTGCCAAGCCACTATTCGCTGTAACTAACATTCCAACACGTACTTTTAGTAAAACTCATCATTGAATTGGACCCCGGGAGTGACTGTCGTTCACTTCACATAACCACACAGAATTAACGCAGAGTTAACTCACACCCGGTCTCATCTGTTGAGTCAGGGCACATGTCGCATTCAGAGTTAACGCATCCCCCATCCCATCTGTTGGGACAGGACACTGCTCTGCAACTTCTTCAAAACCACCCTCTTCTGGTGCCGAAAATGAGATTCCTCAGCAAGCAGGTGGTCATTCTGAGGACAGGAGCCCCCCTCAGCCACTGTGAGCTATGAACAGTGACAAATCCCCAGCGCCAACTGGCTTGAAGCGAGGACCAGCTCATAATCATTGCAATCTTACCATTAGGCAGCAATTTCCAGCCACTACAGCTTTGATTTTGAGTAAAATACACTTTGCCTACTGGGTCACATGGTATTTTAATCAATTACAGAGTCTAAGATTTCATGTAGATTTATATTTTATATATGTATTTCCAAGTATTTTTATTGTTTTTTAGAAATATCACTCATATTCCCAGAAGTTAAATTCACAGGTTCTGCATATGAGATATATGCAGTACGTACGCCTCTGCTTCAGTGTACACTTGATATTATTTATAGGAAATTCTGAAACAATGGAAAGTACATTAGCTTAATAAATAGGAGATATTAGATACTTACTTGAGCAAATATATTCAGCTAATTTTTCAGCGTTTCCAGACTGTTCTCCTTTCGGAGTAAGGCCAATTTCTTCCACTATAACCAAAAGCAGGTAAGAAAAGCATTGGCATCATTGAGAACAATTCAGATTTACTGTCACAGGAACAAGGGTTCAAAAGGGAGACCCAACCTCATCCACACACACAAAAACTTCTTCAAACAGCAAAAAAATGAGAGCACTTGAAGTAGTAACATGCTACGAAAACTCAATTTTAGCTCTAGAAAGCTACACATGAAACAAATACGAACGTTGGGGATAGCTAAGCTGGTTCGCAGCTATTTTTAAGCTCTAGCACCTGCAGCAGTGAAACAAAAAGCACCGTCTGTGCTGAACGGGCTGCAATTCCAGTTTTCATTCTTTTCTGACCAAATTCTTAAAGCAGCTGCCATCACATTACAATAAAAGCCATGAAAACCCAGAAGCCAGATCCTTAGATGAAGCACGTATAGTTCTAATGTGTGTATCATTACCTGTTTTCAAATATTTCCATTTATAAATCTTACCTATATTTTCTTCTAAGCGCCCTTGAACAGCAGCTAATACTCCAAAAACTCTACTTACACGACAGATTTATCTAAGATTTCATCCTTTAAACCCCAGCTTACCTAGAGAAGCTGTAGCTTTTCCAACCACATAGACTGGCTTGGAATTCCACCTTTGTTTAAGAGATTTCGACCAGGCTGAAAAACATTTAGTTTAAATTAAGCACGCAGCAACAAAATATGAATGCTAAATGAGTATTTGGACTTCTGTTTAACCTAAAAATACAGCAAAATAACAACTAATACTCCGCTACATATTTCGGCAAATCCGGGTGTACACAATGAATTTTTAATGTATTTTTTCATTGTGTAAACAGCAGTCTACAACATGTTTTTAAAGCCTAATTTGGGTAAACAGTTCTTAGCCGCTTCTGCTAAGTAGCTTTTTTAATGCACACTTGCCCTATGCCAGATCATTTCCATTTAGGCATTAAGAACTTTAAAAAAGCATCAGAACTCATGGGGAAAAACAAGCTCATAGGACAAAGGCAGATTTAGTTGTACAAACTGCTGGTTTCAAACTCAAGGCTTAGGCAAAAATATATATGACAACAAATAAAAGGGTAAAAAAAAAATCTATTCCCAAGCGTTACGGTTCTCTGTAACACAACTCCATCTTATACAAGATTATAGAAATGGATTATATATCAAACTTACAGCAAGAATAATTTATCAGCTCAGAAATAAAATGCACCAGACACCAAAATATAACTGGTAGGAAATGGTTTCCCTCCTGCAGGCAGTAAGTGGGTTCTAAATGACACCTCTTGGTTCCAGCAACCTCATCCCTGTGTCTGAAATCCTAATGACTCAAAATACAGACACTAAGTCTTTCACTGTCTTGTCTGAAAACAGCAGAGGACATGCAGCTCCGTTCTAGTATTCTTGGGGGGAAACGTTAGAAACTACAGCAGAAACAAGGAAACTATTCTAATGAAGGAAAAAGATAATTGTTACCTTTGAAGGGAACCCAAGTGGGAGCTAAAGACTCATTTTATTGATTAAAATACATATTTTGGCAGCTCCCAAAATTCCTAGTCACAAATAGGGACGAACTCTAGAGAAGAGATTACGTTTGACCAAAGATCCTAAAATACAGTCCTGTGCTGTTGAACATGCTAAAGTAAGTGAATAATCTTAGTGTATTTACTGCTTTCTCAGAGTGTGACCTTACTCAGTCCACAGGGAGTAGTGCGATTGCTCCCCAATATGCAGCAGATACAGCAATACACTCCAAGCCAGACCTTATAGCTCAGCTTAAGAATTCAGAAGAGTTTACACGGATTTTATAGATCCCTGGTACAGTAATTTCTAGTTAGCACTCCGCAGGATTCTCACAATGAATCTGCTGGCTTTTATGTACCACCATTTCTTCACCGCTTTTTAGCTAATGCTTAATTCACTTGAGAAATTTTATATTAAAGATGGAGAAATGTCTTGTTCTGTAAGACTTCATATGAATTAAACAGGCACAGAAGCAGCACTGGCCAGTTTCTGTAACACGCTCCTCTCTACAAGGCGGGAAAAGATTTAGCGAGCAAAACTAAGCACTGCAGCAAAATATTCCTTACGCATGCGATAACCACAACTGAAAAAGCTCACGCTAATTAGCAATTGGCACCAAAAGCTCTTTCCTTTCATATTTAACAATAAAGTTAAGTGCGGAAAACCCAACCCTTAACAGCTCGATTTAGCACGACACCTTTATGATGTCAAGAAACTGAGAGATAAAGCTTTTTTAAAAAAGGCATATTCTAAACACCTACTCATGGCGAAATAAAATGACAAACTTCACAAATTACTGAACCAGAAAGGCTGAAGAATATAAATACGCACTTACCTTCGTTTTTACTGCTCTCTTTTAAACAGATCTTGATGGCTTCTAATGCTCTCGGACTGGTAAAAATGAGGCCTCCATAACATTCTGGATGAGAGAGCTATTTATAAACAGTAAAGTCAAGAAGAAAATTAAAGTGAATAAGTTAAAAAATTACGTTGATCAATTCTTTATAATCTTGTGAAGAACAAACCAGCTTCAATAAATGTCTGAAAAGGGGCGAGTACGTCACTACTATCAGTGGCCAGAGTATTTAGGAGAGAAATGTGTAACAAATCTCAAATTCAGAACCAAACTTGCAGAGATGATATTAATTCTGAGAATGTGTAGGAGCAGACAAGGACTCCTGTCACTGCAACGAGCTGGAAGGATGGGTGTGCAACACAGGAGGTACTTACAAAGCCATACAAGAGCAGAGAGTAGGAACACAGAGGTTCCACCCAGAAAGCCCCTTGCTCCCTGTCCCCCAAAGAACAGTTAAAATTACTGAGGGACTCTCAAAAATCAGTACAAAAAATGGAGAAATGTTCTTGGATCCCTTGTAAACGCAGATCATGACACATTCCACCACCTAACGAAGTTCAGTGCTCCTGGAGATTGTCAATAAAGGGAACCTCCCTCAGAACACCTTTTCAACCTTTTAAAATGAAATATATACATAGAAGAAAGAGCAGAAGGAGACCACTGACTATGCAATGTTATTCCGTGTATCCAGGAGATGCAGTACATACTTTCAGTACAATGTAAGGGTGAACCTCCAGTTGTCACTACAGTCTTCTAATTTTTTAATGTAACTTCCTGTGGCCCACCAACCTAAATGTGAATTCTATCTGACTAACTTAATTCTTCCACAAGTATAAGCAAGGAACTTGATACAATACTGTATTGTGTTCTATACAATATTGTACCATTGTGTGGAAGCACAAAAGGAGGTACCACAAAGGGCATCATTAAGATAAGACATGGCAACCATGGTCTAAATTCTGTTGAAAATAAGACAATTGAAATAATTCAAGACTTACCTTTTCAAATAAGCTTTCAAGAGATACGAATTCAAATGACAAAACTGGAATCAAAGTTGCTTCAAATCCGTGTAATTCTAATTCCTATTAAAAAAAAATACAGCCCTTGAAATAGATTACAAATGGTATTTTCTTCGTTTTCAAATAATGGACTCAGCACAAATATTTCTTTTTACTGAAGTAAAACAGAAAGGCATCTCATTTGCTTTGGCTGGTGAAGCTAGTTTGGTTTCGTAAGTTATTTAGTACTCCAACCTAATACTAAACAGCTGTGGGACTGAGGATCCTTACATAGCTACTGAATAGTTACAGGACACAGCAGCACGTCATTCTGAAATCCCTATGTGACAACCGACCACTTAATCTTGCAAATATTCTTGTACATCTCTGTAATTCTTCCAAGTCAGTAGAACTGCTCTAACGAGTCAGACCTGCCACACAAGCAAAGGCAGTGGCAGAAAGGACCACAGCAACAGGACACCTCTTCTCCACAGTGCATTTCCAGTAAGACTACTCATACTTTTTGTAATATTAATCGTATCCCTATGAACATAATCAGTATTAACTAATTAAAATGAAATTATCTTCATATCAGTACTTTGCTGAGAGCTTCAACAGTGAATTCTGTCCCAATGCCCCATAACTAAAATATTTTTTTTCAGTAACTGCCAATTTTCTGGTATATTTTTTTCTTCGCATAATTTCAGACATGCAGTCTCATTTTGATGAAGCACATTTTTCACTTTTGCAGTTAAATTCACCTATGTTGCTTAATGCATTATGCTATTATTTAATCACGAAGTGACACAATAGTCTACTATTTTAAAAGTTTACTCACTTTAATATACGGATCTGGTCCAGACTCTTTGTCTTTGGGATCCTTCAGCAACAGAACCTTCATTGTTTACCAAATAACTGCAGAAGAACTCTGAAATACAATAATGGAATTTATCTAAATTAGATCTAGAGGACTTGCTACTGAACAGTGACTTTAACAGCTCCGTTTCAAAGAAACTGGGTTGCTAACAGTTGTGCTGCTCTCTACACAATGAGTAAGCAGTTAACGTACATTCTCTGGGCATGAATACCCACCCTGATAAGAGCAACAAATAACGTGGTGTCTTCAGATAATGCTGCTTAAGGGAGAAACTACAATGGAAGTTGTCAAGGAGAGCACATTTTAAAGGAGAATATTTTGTAAAAGAAATAACCCCTACAATGCAGTCATGTTCAGCAACATAATAAGCTCCTACCTATAAAAACATTCTATTATTTTCAGTTCCACGCTGTGCTCACCATAATGAATATGCAAGGCCTTACGTACCAAGCGATTCAATTTGATGCATTTGGGGTCTAACCCTTTTAACGGGGGAAAACATGTGCAGGGCAGCATTTCAAAATGTTTTTTAAAAATACAAACATGCATCTGAATATAACATGTAATATTCATGTGCCTTCTTTGATATATCTATAGTAAACAAGGCAAGACTGAAAAAATGTATTCAGCCATTAAAATGGGAGATGATAGTTCTCAGTTCCTTAAAAGTTGACTTTGGTGCTGAATTCAAAGCCTGTTATAATACGTAAGCAAATATACCAAGGACCAAAGCAAACAAATGCAATACTACAAACAGAAAGCCATTCTCCAACTGCACAGAGCCTTAATGAGCTGTGTTACTTTCCTGATCACACATGAGCAAATTCTCCTTAAAATGAGAACACCTTAAATTTTGTTCACCCTCAAAACTTCATCGAAGACAAAAAACCCATTCAAACAAAAATGCCAAGGGAAATGGAGGCAGCTTCAGACAACAGTGGACAAACCAGGATGGGGTACAAGCAAGCAGGGCTCAGGGTCACACATTCACCACAAACACTGTGAAATGCAGGTGGAAAAGGGCACCCAAAGCACCACGCTAGGAACTCATTATCTCACTCTGATACTACCTTAGTTTTGTGGCTTTTAAACTACACTTTTCAACCTAGGTTTTAATATGTGATGTCACGATTCAGGTGTTGGATTCTGACCATCTTACCAGCAGGCAGGGAAGGGCTCACAGACTGCCCAGCACTCAGTGTCACAGCGCAGGAACCGGCAGGGCTTCGCAGGCCTGAAAACACGTGAAGAAGAAGAAACGGGGACTTTGTCAAGGGCTGTGTTCTCAAAAAACATAATTCTTGATGATTTCAAACTAGAGCAAACACCAAAGTAGATCCCATCCATGGCTTTTAAGAGTCAGACTCCTAAATACTCTGGAATATCCAGTCACTAGTAGCTTGAAGAAGGTAGGGCTGAGGGGCTTCTCAGTCACTTTAACACTCTAACAGTCTTTAAAAATCCAACATTCTTGTAAAAATCTAGTTTGCGCACAGTTCTTTGTAGCATAGATTGTTGTTCTGATACTGAGGTTGCTATGTTTATTGTAACTCTACCTTTGGTGCTTATGCTCTAAGTCTGATACACATACTAGTAAAGTCGAACAGCACCAAGAAAAATGATGTTAACTCTAACCTACCACATCTCCCTATTTCCAAAATATATAATGTTTAATAACATTAGAAAGTCATCAAAATGTAAACATACAGGAAAAGAAGTCCTTCTGAACTGTGTAATACCAGATATGGTTGGACTCAATGATCTTCAGAGTCTCTTCCAACTGCAATGATTCTATAATAATGCTTTTTGGATAAAGCCATTTCCAAAAGCATTGTAATAAATCCCCTAGATAACATGAGAGTTAATTCAGGTACACCTGGGGAAAGCAGACTTCTAATTAATTACTTTAGGTAATTAGAAACCCATCAGTTTCCCATCCTATGCCTCAGTATTGTGTCAAGTAATGAATAACAATAAGAAATGGGTAAACATCCACGCTTAACAAGGTGACTTACAATAATCAAAGTAATTATTTTGTTGAGATCCTGCATATAAAATATATACTGAAACCAAAGAATAATCACAAAGTCATAAAACATAATGAACTACCACAAGATGCAACTACCTACCTGTCTCCTGTACAAAGCAATGATACAGACTGTATTTTGGGTTCAGCCATCTGGCTCATTATTATAAAGAGCAAGACTGCACAGCCCCGTTGCTCATAGTAGCCACTGGCTTATCTTCAATTTCACCAGAAGGCAGCTCGTTAATCCGCTCCAAAAAGGGGCTACAAGTGTCCACCAGGAGACAAATTTAACCTATGGAATCTGTAGGTTTGTGCACTCATGAATAACGTGTGTTTTGATCTGCAACTACCCTCTGTTTGGTTTTACTGCTGAAAAAATTAGTCTCTTTTCCCGCAGCCATAAACCTCCCAGACCGTTCTGTTCCTTCTGTCATCATAGTTCAGGCAGGTTCATGTGGGTTTGGTGACAGGTGTGACCGAACAAAAACTGGTGGAATATACCCATTTCAGACACATCGCTGTAAACTGGGACAAAAGGCAGATGAGACGCCTAAGAGGAACAAGCACACATGAGCACATTTTCAAACCAAAAACTTACCACTGCACATACAAAGAAGTTAAAACTTTACGCTGTATTCTTCTTGTGGGCACAAACAATACATGGAAGTTTGTGTGACTTGCTGCAATGATGCCAAGGTCCCACTGCACCGGGAACGGGAACAGAAATGGTTTACTTGTGTCCTTGAGATGTTCCTAAGGAATGCCCTACAAATAACTGAAATGCAATTGTCCAGTGAGTTTTCTCCTAAATACATGTAGAGTCAAGAACCCTGACAAACATTCCTATTGAATAAAAGAGCATTAAGAAAAAACACATAAATAAGACAAGCCGCATTTTTTGTAATTTTTGATGTATTCTGAGGGCGTACTTACAAGACAAAGATATATGTTAGATAGCTTATATTTTTTATTTAGCAATTATATCTTAAATATTTCATCAAGAGAGGTAGGCACACAATTCTAAACAACCATAAAAAGCTTCTATTTAGAACAATGAATGGATTTAGCAGAGTCCAGCAGTGCTCAATCTGTATCTGGAAAACCAAATGTGTAGGAATGACCTTAATAAGTTTTACACTGCCAAGTCTTTGCTTATAGGATGATGCCGGCCACCCACTTTTGGCTCACTAAACCAGCACTTTGTTTGCCTGAGTGCCAATAACAACCCTGCAAAAATGGTTCTTCAGATGTTTAAAAAAATACCATTTAAAACCCATTAGGTTTGCAAACCGCTATTAAGAGGACATGAGATTTTTCTGTCTTGAGCACACAAAGATGAAAAATAAATTACATTAGTCTGAGGCTTGGGAACCATCCAGTTAGCTCTGATAACAAACTACAAGAGGCATTACGTCATGGCTAAAACCAGCTTGGTGCCATTTTTCTGAGTCCACAAAACTTAAGGTAAAGTCTACCTTACTTAATTCAGAGGAGGGGTAATTTTAGGTCACATTGCATATTCAGAATATTCTGCTGACAGACATAATTGAAATGCTTCCCATTCACAGCATCGCACAGTAAAATTCAACATCCCTCTGCCGTTAATTAAAATCTAAAGCTGATTACAATGGCTATACCTGATATTAGTAAAGATGAGCAATACTCTCTCATATTCAGAAACAAAAACCCTTTGCAGATTTTTTTGTATAGAGCATTGTACAGAAAGGACATCTCTGTGGGTCACTTAACTTCCATTTCAAAAGCTGTCCCCAAACTAATTGCGAACTATCTTTAACACAGAAGACAGCTTGCAAAAAGGAATAAAAGGGTCCTTTTGTTTCTTGCTGCCAAGTGACACCAAGAGCTGCAAAAGACATTAAACTTCTCCAATACTATTCATATTATAATCAACTGTATGGGTCAGAAAATAAGGTTTGATTGCCAAGTGCAAAAGGTGTTCCATCATAAATGTAAATGGAGATGAGTTATAACACACAATTGAGATATGATTTTTAAAAAAATTGTAAAAATCCCTGGGCTAGGATTTTTGATGCTGTGCATTTCTTACCAATGTTCTTCTACTACAATTACATGGGTTTGATAACCAGAGAAGGAAAAAAACTGTAAGGTTGCCATGAAGTATGGTTCAGAAATCCAGCACACTCAGAGATGATGTAATACATGCATCATCAGTTAACAACAACAAAAGATTTGACAATAATTCCTACTATTTGGGTGTCTATGTCGCAAAACAATAGAACTGGTTCTTTGGCATGGCAATCCAGAGAAGAATAAAAGGACTTGGACCCTTCTACTACATCATGGATTTTTACCAAAAGCAATGTTAGTAATTCATCTCATTCCCAACTGATACAGTTCCAAAAATAAAATGTAAAACTGTATATAGGCACAGATTGCACCCCTACAGAGGCAGTTTTACTGCAGCAGTAAAGGGCTTTCCAATATATCTTTTTTCCACATGGAATTCTTTCCCTGTGTACCATGTATTGGCAATGAGCTACCTGCTCTTAGAACAGACACAGCTCTCAAAAAAATAAACACAGACGTGTTCTACACTTTAAAGGGACATGCAAATTCTAACCTATTTGGATGTATTTATAAAGCTGAAATTACATCCCAGGCCCTGTGCCTTGCATTTCTTCTGGCCAGCAACAGTGAACACCCAGTCTTCTTCAAACGACCTCATTAACAGCTACGCTTCTTCATTAACCAGACAGGAAGACTTAAATGGAACATGGTCCACATGAATGAGGCTCAAACATCAATGGCCACTTCTATACTTTTTTTGTAAAGGCCACATTTACACTGTGCTTCCTGCATTCTACCTCACTCCCTTTTCTGCTGGTTTCTGTTCTGGAATTCTCTATAACTAGTTGGAGAATTATTTTGTTAAGTAAGCTGTAAGCACATGGCTCCTTTTTAATTTAGCTTTCAGTAATTTGATTAGATGTTCAGGACAGACTCACAGGCCCCAGCACTCTATTTCAGCCCCTGTTTAGCTCCCTTTTCTTTACAACAGTGCAACTCACCCGTTCAGCAGAAACAGGCCAAGAACAGCGGCGGTGGGGACAGAAGAAATGTGAGGACACCTGTTGCACAGAACAATTATTCTTCTTCTTTTAAACACAGGACGCTTCAGCATGGCAGAATTAACATGGATATATACTGCCACGTATCACTTTCAAGTATATTTTGTAAGGAGCCATTGAAGGAAGAATGTTGTTTTTAGAACTGATCTGACACCTGACCCCAGAGGAGGGAAGGACTGAGAGACATCCGACTATGGACCCTTAATGTAAAACAAAGTCTCTTTGAACTAATTCCAGAGCACAAACTGACAACTGTATTTAAAAGTTTTAAAAGTTAAGCCAGGGGGAAGGGTAGCCAGAGAGCCAGAAACCCATATTTTAAATAAATCAATAAGGGGGAAGGGGTTGTTAGAATTAGACGAACAAGACAGGTGAACTGAGGCAGGGTCGGGTGGTTTGTAAACCCTGCAGTACCAACCAGGGGGGGGAGCAGGGGAGGGAAACTGAGGCCAGGATTAGGGTGATACAAGCAGGGGCTTTCTGCCCTATTCCTTGTGCCTGCCATTAGGTAGAACACCCGGTTAATCGTTAATAAAATATGCTTTGCTGAGAGATCTGCCTGGGCCTATTATACTGGCAAGGTAGTCGTTTCCTACAATTTTGAGTCCCGGCAGAGTCCAGATGACTCTCCCAGAATATTCTCACAGAATCCCAGAATGTCAGGGGTTGGAAGGGCCCTGGAAAGCTCATCCAGTGCAATCCCCCCATGGAGCAGGAACACCCAGCTGAGGTTCCACAGGAAGGTGTCCAGGCGGGTTTGAATGTCTGCAGAGAAGGAGACTCCACAACCCCCCTGGGCAGCCTGGGCCAGGCTCTACCACCCTCACCGGGAAGAAATTTCTTCCTTGTTTTAAAGCAGGTGGCATCAGCAGCACAAAGCGGGGAATCCCGGTTTTTTTTAGGAACGTGTCTCCCCCACCGCTCTCCACACACCCCGGGTTTCCTCCCCAGCTCCCTCCGCAGTTCAACCTTTCCCTGCACGACATACCCCGATTCCCGCCTGGAGAGCTCTGCCGCGCTACGGTACCACACACCGGAGCGCCCCACTGCGAACCCCGCTCCGTCCGGGTGCAGCCGGGAGCAGCAGAGCCCGCCCGCCCCGGCTCCCACCTGCGCGCAGGGCCGGCGGCCGGGCCGCCCCAAGCGGGCACCGCGCCTGCCCGCCGCCGCTCCCTCCGCCGCGGTCTTCCGGCTGCCGAGCGCCTGCGCGCCAGCCCAGTATGGCCACGCCGGCCAAGCGGCGGGCACAGCCGCAGCCCCAGGCTGGGGAGAGCGGCTCGGAGTCGGGGTCGGAGCCGGAGTCGGACTCTGAGGAGGAGGAGAGGATCGATGAGGTGAGCGGGGGAGCGCGGCCTTCGGGCGGCGCGCGGGGCCTGCGCCCGGCCTCCCCTCACGGGCCCCGGGTGTCCCCTCTCAGGGCCGTCCCCTGACATACTGTGACTAAAATCAGCTGGAAAACGCTAGAAGCAAGGAGCCGGGCTGAGGAGGCCGTGACCGGGGCTGTTGGGGAGCGGGTTGTGAAGCCCCTGGTGGGTCGGGCCCAGCGTGGGGCCGGGGGGGCCGTTCCTGTGGCAAAGTGTGTGCCGTTAATCGGTGAGGTAAAATGTGCTCGGTTAGTTGTTGGAGAGTCTTAATTTTTTTCTTTTTTGAATGTTGGAATCCCCGAGGCCACAATCACTTGAACACTCTTGGCCCTTGGGTGTGTTCTGTCCACATCCATTCTTGTGTGGGACTGGAGGCAGCCCCTAGAAAATAATGCTTTCAATGTAGAAAACTTGGTTTTATTTCCTTTTGCTGGAAGAATGGGTGGAGGGAAAATAAAAATTAAAACAAAAACAAAACGCTAGGTGTCAAGGAAATAAATTTTAATTTCTGAGCACTCTGTGTATCCATACCTGCACATATGTGCTAATGCATTATGTAGTTGTGAAACACAACACTGACAGAGGAGTTGCCTTTGTAGTAAAGGAAGAGATATGGAAGAGATATGCACTGACTTTGAACTCTTATTAAAATCCCCAGAAGATAAGGTGATATGTCATTTGGGCAAAAAATAGAAATATCTGTCGATTTCAACTTGGTACATTTCAAGTTAAATATTTTGCTACCTTAATTGACTTAGCCACCATTTCACTTTGAGTTAATTATCCTCCTTTTTTTTAGATGAGGCCTTAGTTAGCTTATGTTAGCAAATAAAACCGAACAAACCCTGCCTCTTAAAAAAACTGTGTCGTGATAAGAATTCAGGGTTTAATTGTGTTATCAGTCATACTAAGGTGATGGAAAAGCGGTTCCAGTTTGCTAGAGATGTATGCCATGTTAAATGGATACTTAGTTTGAACTGACATATGTTTATGAAGTTCTTGACTAGCATTGTTAGTACTTTGTGTCGTGTTCAGTGTTTGTAAACTGATACAACATGTTGCACTGGTGTCTAGACACTGAAGTTAAGGCTAATGGCAATAATACCTTTTTTAAAGTGTTCAGCATTCCTGCATATTTTATATATATATATATATATATAGTATTTATATGTATTGTAGTGTTTGTGGATGAAGTTTCTTCAGTTTGAGGATGGTTTCTGTGTATCCTGTACTGGTGTGTACTGCTATGTTTTATTTGCAATTGTGTATGTACCAGGTAAAACTTGCAATATAAATTATTTTAATTCAGTGGTCCAGCTTTTGAAGCTGATATATCATTATTACATCTGTTTCAGTTTGGAAGTCTTGATATAAAGATATATTGAGTTTCCCTCAGTCCTTGTATAAGACACCAAGGTGCGCGTTGCTAATATTAAAGAAATGTGCTAAACATCTATAACTGTACAAACTTAGAAGTTTGTGCAGTCATGTGCTTAAAGGGTACACGTTTCTGTGTAATTCTCAGCATTTTAATTTTTGCCGTATTAACCTTTCCCTTCCCCTCCTTCCACTTCAGGTCGTAAAAAGACAGTCTCTTCATTTATGCAGATGTTTTCTTTATAATAATGACCGTGTGTTAGTTCTGTCAATCTAAGAACAACAATATGATCACCAAATGGGGCCTGGTGTCTGTGAAAGAGCTTTGCTCACTGCTGTATCATTGTACCGTTGTACGTAGCAGAGTATTGTTGCACAGTAACAGGACAGGACACACCAAAATATATGATAAGTCTTGATTTGCTTGTTTTTTTTTAATAGATGAAAGATGGAAGGTTTGTGAACTCTCATACCAGGGTGTTATTTTGGGTAGTGGAAAAGCCATGAAGCAAAACCAGTGTTAGAACATCTAGTGCGTCTGTGGTTTATATCAATTTTATGGCTGTGATTTGCACAGCGTTCAGAACCACTGTAAACTGTGTTTTGTTCAGAATTTACTGGCTTAATCGTTCAGTGGGAGCCTTGAATTTTAAAGCATTTAAAAGGTTCCTGGATGGCAGGAATGGATGCTGTGTGCACCAAAGATACAGTCTGTGTTCTTATATAGGTAGCTTCTCAAGTAAATTATGTGTTCTTGATTACCTCTATAGAGCTTCCATGTTTTACTAGACCATAGAAGAATATCCAAATAAGTCTCGTGATTTTTATTACCCCCTAAGTGGCTGTGTACCTGTTTTCTACATTGTAAATGAGCCTTTAACACTGTTCTCCCAGTGGACAATAAAGACCATGACCTCGATGTGGGCTTGGAGGGGGAGTTATGGTCTTAATTGGTGACAAAAGTAAGGCTCAGTTATTTAGATTGTTCAGAAAGTAGAATCCAAACTGACAATTAAAAGACAAAGTAAATATGGATGATCTCGAGTAGTGGCTCACAGAAGAACAGGTAGGCAAGGCAACCTTGGCAGATGGTGCTATTAGCACAGGATACCAGTAAAACTTCGGTAGGCACACAGTGTTTGTTCTGGAAGGAGAAGCAGGAGTTCACATTCTGGTTTTGCTGTGACTGAATCTCATCCTGTGCCTACTGAGCAGACTTCCAGAGTGGGGTTAATGATACCATTAGGATTTGAGGAAATAGCAGAAGTATGGGTTTGGATGTAATTATTTAAATGTCCACAGCAGTCTTCATCTTTAGCCAAGGCATTACACTCCAGTCCTGCAGTTTTAAGTGTTTAACTGCCTGGATCAAGCCTCTGTACAGTAAACATAATTGTGTGAACCAGATTGCAGGAATAAAGCGTTAAAGATTTGTTCACAGCACAATTTGTAAGTTAATTTTTAAAAGTTATTTTCACAAGTGCTCTCTAAAGATTCCAGAAGAAATTATTACTGTAACAATTGCTGACATTTCTGAAATATGGAAATATGTTCCATTTCTGATGTTGACCATTACTTATCTTCAAATTTCCTGTAGTTTAACTTTGTTTTGATATAGCTTCTTGCAAAGTACGTTTGATTTTCTCTGTTTTACTTCTTCATAGGAAGTGAATATTGAATTTGAAGCACATTCCATGTCAGACAATGACTACAATGGGATAAAGAAATTACTGCAACAGGTACTTTGACTTCTTGTTAGCTTGGTTGATATGTCCATTAATAAATAACCTCTGAAGAGTTACGCAAAATCATCAGTTCACGTTATCTGTATTGATTCATACTTTACTGCACTTCAGCTCATGAAGATTAAACAATTACAGCCACAGTGAACGTGTCCCCTTCACCATGGTTTCAGGACCTTTACCCAATGGACTGTAGGGCTGTTGTTCCACAGTGGGTATAATCTTCCCATCTTCATTGTATCAGTTGGTGCCTAGAAAACTTTGTTCAATGTTAATCAATTTCCCGGAGGGTTTTTGGTAAATTACAGCTCTTAAAAAACAGACAGGCAAGTAATGTGTCTGTTCTTTTGGCTGTTTCTGTGCTCAGCAAGCACTCAGATCATACCAAACTCAAAAGGATGCCAGCTCTGCCAAATGCCAGCTTGTGAAGGGTACAGGAGCAAGCACTTCAAGGAGCTGATTTTTAATCTTTACAGTATTATATTGAAGGAAGTTAAATAAACAAACTCGCTACATGGATATTAAAAATGGAACAGAGAGTTGCATCACAACTTAGAGAAATTACTGTCTTTATTACTGTCTAAAACTTCTTCATACTTGTTTCTTATTTTCCAGTTGTTTCTAAAAGCTCCTGTTAACACAGCTGAATTAACTGATATATTAATACAACAGAATCATATTGGAAGTATTATCAAGGTAAGACAGAATTTACTTTTCTAAATGAAGTACAATAGCTTTTTGTTGAAATGACATAACAGACTTTCAGAAGGGGTTCCTGTCTTTGTTATTTAAATGCTTTCTTGCTTTTGGCTTTGAGAATAATTCTTCTATGGGAGCTGAAGTTTTTCGTGCCTACTTTCAACCAAACAAGGAATTTGATTGATTATTTTACATGTGGAAGGCATTTCACTTTTCTTTTTGAATTATGGTGTAGTAGAGTAATAATGCTGTAAATGCTGTAGAAAAGTTTGTTACCATCTCTGTAAGAAGTAGGACCTTGTGATTTCCCTGTATGTGGAGAGATATAGATCAAAAATGTCCTGCATGCAGTTTCCTTTTGTGCAGTTCTTTGGGCATAGGTAAGGATCCCAAAATGAATTCTGAGCAACTTCTGCCATGGCACTGGAGCACTCTGCCAAGGCTCCAGAGTGACTCCTGACCAGGGAAGCTGTTCAGTGCTCTTGAGTGCTCAACATGCCATGGCCATGCTGCCTTCAAACCCAAAAAAGCTGCCCCCACATCACAGTTGTGCTGTTGTGCCATGTTGCATGACATACTTGCTATACATTCACTTTTTGTCCTGTGCCAATAGTTTTTCCACTCGAGTCTAATATGATCATTATACTACAACTACGTGACCCCAGTTCTTTCCCCAAAATTTTCATTGCAGGGTTTTGTTGAGCTTTTTATTTCACTCTCTATCAAAGCTCTATTGCCCTATGGATTTTAAGACTTTGCAGGTTTATTTCCCTACATTAGAAACTGAAGAAAATTGGTTTTGCTTAAGATACTGCCATCCGTTGTACTGAGATACTGCTCATTATATTTGAGCTATCAAATTTTAGTGTCTCTTGAAAGATCCTGCTGTAGAAGATACATGACCTGGCTCTCTGCATAGCTGGCTCTGAGTATGCAGACATTCAATGATGCGGCACTTTCATAACCGTAACCAGAATTTGTAGGTTGCCTGTTTGTACAGATTACCTAGACGGTTTTCATCTGCTGAGCATCCTCTGGAAAGAAAAACATTTCTTGCTGCAGAGAGTGGAAATAGAATGTCAATGTGAGTTGTTGCTTTTTCTTTCATTAACTAGCAAGCAGAAGTCCAAGAAGACAGTAGTGACGATGAAGAAGATGATGATGAAGTCTTTGGTTTTATAAGCTGCTTAAACTTAACGGAAAGGAAGGTTGGTACTCCTCATTAGCATCTAGACAGTAATGAGTGAACCTGCATCCTGATTTTTTGCCTTGTGTAACAAACTTAGACAACTGGATCAGGATTTTGAATTCCTCCATAGAGGACTATGGTCTTAAAGCTGCACATCACTCAGCTTTCCTTTGAATCTAGTCCTGCATAACTTGTTGAAGGTCAAACATAAACCAAAGAGTAGAACAGAGAGTTAAAACTGAGTCTAATAAGTACTCCCAGGGTAACTGAGCTGTCAGCCTCTTATATTTCTTTGCTTTCATCTTTTGCAGCTTTTGAGTTCTGCTGTTGAATGTACTGATGTTGCAGCTCCTCGCTGCATTCCTGTCAGTTAGGAACATTTGTTTGCCCTCAGCTTCAGGACTGGTAAATAAATTCAGATAAATCATACAGCGCTTTAGAGACTGCTTAAGGGAATTGCCAGTAGGCCTGTAGAATATTCACCTGAAGTTCACGTTCAAGGTTTTCTTGTGTAAATAGTTGTTCTGTAATGTAATGAAAATATACCTTTTGATTCTAGGGTACACAGTGTGCTGAACAAATCAAAGAGCTGATTCTAAGTCGATGTGAGAAGAGTTGTGAGCAACATGTAGTTGAACAGCTGAATAAGATCCTAAATGACGGTACTAAGCCTGTGGGTCTTCTACTAAGTGAAAGATTCATTAACGTCCCACCACAGATTGCTCTGCCCATGCATCAGCAGCTTCAGTAAGTTTGGGGTTTTTGACATGATGTTGAACAGTAAATTTTTGCAGAAATCTTATTTATATAGAGCTATGTTAAGACAGGTGATACTATATATGTAAGACATGAACAGAAAAAAAATATTTTCATTTGATATAAGATCTTCAGTTAATTTTAAAATATTTTTTATATCTTTATGCTTTTCAAACTATTTAAACTTCCAGACAGAGGGGATAATTTAAGAATATGTGCTGTTCTACTGCAGAAATAGTTGTGTGTGTATTGTAGATTGTGCTGCAGATTATTTTCATGTTGATGTAGTAAATTTAAAAATGAGAACTTTTCGTAGCATGCCAATAATGAGCAACTTGGATGTTTCTGCTCATGTGTTAATGTCTGGCTCTGGAATGGAAGATTTGGATTGAGGGACAGGAGTTTTGGCCCATGAAAACCATATGCAGTGTTTTGATTAGTGTCAAGTAAATGAGTGAAGGAGGTTAAGTGCTGCTTGATCTCTACTCGTTCATGGATTTATATCATGCGCTGGGTAACAGTAAGTAGATAAATCCACCGACATGCAGCATTACATTGTTTTAGTGCCATGTTGAGAACCAGGAAATTGCATTAGATAAGGAGCTCCAGTAATTAAATGAAGATTTTTTTCTTCTTTTTGCTCATGGAGGTAAGATTAGAAATCAGAATAAGTTCACTATTGTCATGGCTCATTGAAAAAATAAAACAGACCTTTAGGAATTACTACTTTCATATGGAAGAAAACATGTAGATAGAGCTGGTCAGGAAGGCTTTTAAAGAAAGAAATGAGGCACTTAGAATAATTTTCAGACTCTCTACCATGAACAGGGTTTGGGGAAAAAAGGGTTATTTTGTGAGGTGTGGAAAGACATCCATATTTTTATTGTTTTAAAGGCAAATAGTATGTTTAAGTACTACGAATGTGTGTGCAAAGTCTACGTTCTGTGTCACTCGTAAAAGAATAGGCTGCAATATGAATATCCTTTCTATATTAATACATTATAAAGTTTACTTATACATTTGTTGGGGGGTTAAATTGTGTATGTAAACATGTATTTATCTTTAGGAAAGAGTTGACTGAGGCACAGAGAACAAACAAACCTTGTGGAAAGTGCCACTACTATCTCCTTGTCAGCAAGACCTTTACAGAAGCCACAAAGAGCAATTCTAAGAGGAAGGAAGGGAGAAGTCAGCAAAAGGAAGAGTTAATGTTTGCAAATGCAGAGGAAGAATTCTTTTATGAGGTAAAACGTGATTCTTTTAATTTAAAATGTTTATTTTTCTTTACATATTAGCAAAAAAGGTGTTTCACCTTAAATTCAAGGGGGCTTTTAAAAAGATAAGATCACGTATCTTTTATATTAAATTTAGGAGTTGTTAGAATAGTACTGAGATGAGTAAGCAACCTGGTTTTGTGTATTGAACACAACACCTTTTGTATTTAGAGAATCATGGAGACGTTTGGCATCCATAAGTCCAAATTATTAAATTAATCCTCTGTGTTGGTATGAATTTACTAATATGTTACTTGTATCAGGTCACAGTTAACCTGACTATAAGCTGGTTTGGTGTAGGTTCTACCTGTAGCAGCATTACTACCTGATAGGATCTCCAGTGCTATGATGATAAAAGAAAAATTCAAGGAATACCTGAAATAAGCAGAGATTTCATGAGAAAGATCAGGTGTTACTTTGTTTTGAGGCCAGTGTCTTGGCCTCAAAGAATTAACAAGCTTTATCTCTTTCCTCATAGCAATGCTGAAGAGATTGAACTGAATGTAATAATTGGCAGACTTGTTGAAATATGGTCAATGAGATGCCCAGATCTTTAGCATGATCAAATGCCCCTATGTAGTTAGTCCTGTGTCAGAAAAAAAACAAACTGCTTTTGAGGCTCTATCTATGTTTGGTAATGCAGTTTCAATGCATTTCTCTCATTTCTCTGAGGGCTCTTCCCATGAAACTTAACAGATGTAAAGCCCTGCGTTTGTGACGTTGTTGTTGTATTATGTGTAAAGTTGATTTATCTGTTTGCTTTTGGATACCTGTTACTTTAGAAAATGCTCAGAATAAACCCCTTTTGAAGATCCAGTCAAGCAGCTATCACTCCCCTTTTGTCTGTGTTCTACTCAGGACAAGTATATTAATAAAAAGCGCCTAAATACTGAGATTAATATGTTACTTCCTATTTTGTGAGGCAGCCCATCTACACAGTTCTGCTGTTCGCAAGCCAAATCAGGAAAGAGGAAGATGCAGTAAATTAAAAATGTATTTTGAAATGCAAAGACTTTTTCATTGTTCTTTATTTTTTTAAAAGCTTTAAAAATATTATTCTGCAATATTATTGCTTTGTCAAGAGCCCATTATTTTTCGTTTCTGGCAGTGCCTACAGGCTAGAGCACTTGCATGTGTATCATATGGTTAACGGCGAAGGTTTCTGTGTGTAATCGTTCATGACATTCTCTGTTGGAGGCTATGATATGGCTGTAATTTTATTTCTTGGGAAGAAGAAAAATGTAAGTGGGTGCATTCATTGGGAGCTGTAGGGAACGCTGTTGCAGCCTTTACGTGGTAAGAAGTTTGGGATTTTCTTTTGTGTTCGTGCCACAGCAGCTTTACCAACTGAACTTGAACTCTATGTAAATGTGTTATTGAACCACTGAAGAGGAGAAGCCTGTGGTGCCCGTGTGTCCATGGGTGTTATGTTCTAGAAGGCCTATTTTGTATTTATCTCTCTTTTGTTATTTTGGGTGGCATTTTAAAGACTAATTTTGTGCTTTTATCTGAATTGCAATAATTTTCAGACTCAAACCGAACTTCTTTTTTTTTTAACAATCTTTCTAGTGTTTTTAACCAATTTATTTTAAACATAATGGAGGATATTAGATTAAGTGTGTCTCTATATTTAATAATGTATATGTGTTAAATTAGTGTTGGAGTGCATATCCTCCCTGGTCACACATAACGTTAATTAGGTTGCCATGAAATCGTGTTAAATGCAGTGAGGCAGGCACTTAGAGCCATATAAACCAGAGAGAAGCCTTTTTGTACTTGTCAGTTCCCTGTGCTTTATTCTGTTCCTTAAAATGTTAGTGAGGGAGCAGAAGAGAAGTTCTGTTACAACCAGACTTGAAATTGATTAAAGGTTTAGGGCCTTCATTGCTCAAATTGTTTGTTGTTGAGCAAAACCACTCAGTTAATTTGATGGTCCTTCCAAAAGTAAATTTACAACCTTGTGATAGTAAATAGCAATCCTAAGGGGAGACTGGATCTTTACTTTCCCTGTAAAGGGAAGAGGTTAGATAAGATTTTCTACTTAGGAGTTCTGTTCATGCTTCTTAATCTGACCTGTGCGAGAACTAGGAACATTTGTTAGGAAAGCTCTTCTTATGCATCAGACATTTTGTCTTGGAAAGCTAGTCAAAACGAACGGTTCTCGGTATGTATCACTGAAAAGAAATAATGTACATTAAGGACAACCTACCTATTTGAAGAAGCAGCCTTTATAAGTCTGTCTTCCAGTGGCTACAGCCCTCTAAAGGCTTTCCAAGAGCTTTTTGAAGTTCTGCCTAGGATTCCTATTAGTGCCCATCCCCTTAATATAGCCTTTCTACTGGCAGTGTAAAGGAGGGGATTATTGTAGCACGTATACTTACAGGTACGTTAAGTTTTAGAAGTTTGAGCAGTTTTAGAGTAGGCCACGAAAAGAGCAGGCTTTCTACATGTTTTCCACACCAAGCTGTCATCTTCAATGCAAGCTCTGTGCTACCTGTGTTCTCTCACTGTTCATTTTGTCTGGGTTTTGCCTGATCTGCCAGTTCTGAAAATTACACAGCTCGTGGTTTGCTCTTGTTCCAGGGTTAAATGTCTAGTAAGAGCCTGATATTCCTGTTAGTGGTCAAAGGCCCCTGCTAGTTGGCACAACAGCTTCTAAGCTGACATTTCTTAATTTGATAACGTGGAATGAGAGTCTGTTTTAAAACCATCTAAAATGATGCACAGTAACCATATAAAGGGGACATTGGACTTTTTTTCCCCCCGTAAGGTCTTTCTTCCAATATTAAACCATAATGATAGCAAACATTTTAGAAATTAATATGCATTATATAAATTCTGTGAAAAGCAAATAGTTTAAAACACCTGGTAGTGGATTCTCTTGTATGGTTTTTTTGGTGGGCCTTTTGAGAGGGAAGAAAACGGCTTCTTAATAAGCATCTGCATAATAAGTTCATTATTTTTACTTGTTTAGATGGTGTATTATCTTCATGCTAATGAAACATTTTAATCCGAGCGCATTTATTTCTGTTGTTTAGAAAGCCCTTCTGAAGTTCAACTACTCTGTGCAGGAGGAAAGTGACACCTGTTTGGGTGGCAGATGGTCCTTTGATGATGTCCCAATGAAACCCTGGAGGACTGTTATGATAGTTCCAGCTGATGGAATGGATGTAATCATGGAGAAACTCAGAGACTATCTCTCACTCTGAACTTTCCTGGAGACCCCGTTTTTTATAAGGCAGCCATGCAGAACTGTGACTTCACAATATTTGCAGAAGACTGCAGTTGAATTAATGGAATTGTGCTGCTCAAATGCTTCCTCTGTACACTTAGAAGACAAGTAGGTGGTACAACAGAAAATATCCATCAAAGTAATATTTTTAAATATCGTATGTTATTATATTTTGGTATCATCATTAAGCAGTCAATAATAAAACAATGTTACAAGGAAACGTGAAGATCTGGTCAATGTGTTTACAACCAAACCTAAATAGTATATTTTTGTTACAAAAGAATGCATGCAACTCCTTTTCTTAAGAAAAGTGCTTTTTCTATATGTTTCTTCTGTTAAATATATGTACGTCAAAAATGCAAAATAATACATCTTCATCTTAACTCATCTAATACGGTATAGACTGGTTTTATTTATATTTGTCCAATATATGATAGTTCAGTCTAAAATCACTGAATAACACATCTTTGTTCAGTGGGAGTTTGGGGACATTTTTCATTTTCTTTGCTGTCATTGTTAGTTTTCTCTTCTTCCTTCACGGTTGAAACAGGTGACAAGTGATTGATCACTTCCTGCAGAATATCCTTACTTTCACTAGGAGGAAGATTGGTAAAATAATACTGAGGTACCAGCTCCATGAACCTGGTGAGGAAATAAGACAAAGCAGCATTATTTTTTAATTGAATTCTGCAATGTTTGAATAACTGTTTCCAGGCTTGTGCAAAAGACAACAGCAAATGCTGATACATATAGCTACAAAGCTGTGTTTAACTCAAACCCAAAAATCTCTGCAAGATGTAGCAGCAGTTTGTGCTTTCATAACCCTTGCACTTAATGTGCTCAGTCTACGCTTGAGGTGATTGGCGTTCAGTTCTCAGTGCTGCCAATTGCATTAAATAGTACTTTTTTCTGGATTAGAACATTTTTTTGGTTCAATAAAAATATGAAAGAACTCTCTTATAAACATTGAAAATAGAAAAGATAGGACAGTGAAATGGATATTCTCGGTGTAAAGAGATTTTTGCAGAAGAAAGACTGTTCTCTTTTCTTGAATCTATAAACAGTTTATGGGGTGATTTCGCTGCTGGGTACATAAAACATGTCAAGAAAAAAGTTTGCTGGAAAATAGCTTTTCAGGGAACAAACAAATTTCCAGCTGGATGAATCTATGAGGACAGTGCTGTGTTAACTCTTCCTTTTTTGTTTTCCTGTATATTTCACCTGAGAAGAACTTTTGCTGCTTGTAGGGTGTTTTTTCAATGGATTAATTGATCACAATTACAGTGGCAGACCCTGAGACTTACTTCAGTACCTGAACATGTTAAGAAATACAAAAGGCTGACTTAAATGATGTTTAGTTTTGCATGAAAAGAGTAGTAAGGGTGAGAGATCACAGTTCTTCCCTTTTTTGATAGTTCTGAGCTCTAATTCAGTGAGTGTCCTGAACGAAAATGAAGATACCAAGCAAAGCTACACGCAGTGACACAACAAAATGGCAACAAAGAAATAAAATCTGTTCCACGTATGTTCACTCGTGAATATAAAAAGTGTGAAAACCAACAATTTCTTCACCCTCCCAGTGATGCCAGCTCCTCTTGTTTGCCTAGGTATGAAGATTGTCTTTTTAACACTTATTTTACTGATTTTTAAAAAATTTTTAAATTTTGTTTTTGTAAACCAATATCTTTACCTAGAGTGAATCAGTTATACTTGGAATGTTTTCTCAGCAGAACCAGAAAATAGCTATTTTTATGACCGAGATGAAGGAAATGAGAAGATGGGTATGGCTGAGTTCTCCAAGCATTGCTCTCAGTGTACACACACCTCCTACCCTGCCTGTGACTTAGGTTATGCTTTGGTGGTAGAGCTATGAGTAAGAAACAGTTTCGTCATTGTTAACTTACAGCTCGGGTGATATCTCAGAAACGACTCTGATGGAATTGTCTTCCCATACGCTAAACTCATGGAATAAAACCCACTCAGGAATCCTTCTGGTGTTAGAATATGATGAGAAGGGATGAAGCTGGGCCACTTGTCTGTGTGTTAACATTAAATAGTTACCTGAGCCATCTACATCACGAGCAATCTGAAAAAAAAGCAAAGAGTTATCCATTACTTAATTGAATGTGTACCACAAGATGCATAGATCAGTGTTTGCGTATTCTGTTAAAAACAGGAATGAAACTTGTATTCAGATACTTTCAGCTGGAGAGCTTAAACCTTTTCTCAGATTTCCCCAGGAAAGTTAGGGACTAGATGCTATGAAATCAGGCTTAGAATTAAAGAAAATGTCCATCTGCATATTTGAAAGGAAACTGTCTGCAGCAAATGAGGGCAGGTTGATACAGTAAGTATCTGAGCTTGGCTTTGGAGGGTCTGTGTGAAAACAGATGTATTCTTAAAGAATTCTGAGACTTTAAAACGCGATGTGTGGCCGAGCACTTGAAGTAGTGTAGTTTAGAGGGATTGTTCTCGTATTTAGTTGGAGCATAATGATGTGAAGGAAAACATGTTTTCAAATGTGGATAAATTAATCTTTCTTGTTTAAGTTTACAGTTACAGTTAAAGTGCCTTATTTTGTTAAGGTGAAGAAAGCTATGTGCCATGTAAACCTAAATATACCCAGCAAGTCAATTCTCTGTTACCAGGGTATTTTCACAAAAACATCTTCAAAAAGGAAATAATGCCTGAGAGAATATTACAAGCTAAAGAGTTTTTGAGGTGAAAGAGTTCTTAGAGTGAAAGGCATATTGACAATTTTCCTCTCGCAGTGAAATGTGTGGACTTAGTGCTGTGATAGCTGAACCCCAGAGAAAAGACGGGAATTGGCAGAACTGTTTGTCTGGTGCACTGTGGAAAAATGGCTTTTATCCTTTCTGACCATCAAAAGATTTCACTACCAAACTGAAGTTCTCTGGAAGCATTCTATGTAAGTTAACAATGCAGTAAGACGAAACCACAATATTTTTCCTTACGTGCATAAAGTAACCAGATAAGAGAGATTTCTTAATGCTTTGTATGTTTTCTTTTGATCCAAAGTCGGGTTCTGAAATGGGAAGTTCAATACGCTTCATAATCTCTACTAGTTCGGCTCTGATAACTTCTGCCATCCTCAGTGCAGAACAGCTTAGAAAATAATCACGACACCATTTCTCATTACTGTAGTCTGTGGAGGAAAAAAACGTATTTGGAGTTAAAGCAAAGTCTTACTGATAGGTACTGTCCACAGGTTCTGCCCTGTAAAATGCTCTTTGAATCATGCAATAGATAAAAAAAACACTTTGGACTGAGTAGCTGTGTCAAAGCGGCCTGAAATTCTGATAACAGAGCTATTTGGACAACTTAGGCTCATTGATCTTACTTGCTAAGTGAGTGGGCAATACTTGATATCCTTAATTTATTGGAATTTTAACTATATTTTTCTGAATAAAAACCTTCAAAATTCCCTAATTAGTCTGTAAAAAAAGTAGTAGCTTTAAATACAATGAGTAGCAACTGTTTTTTCAGGCTTTCTGGATTCAGGACAGGATATGGAACTGAAATCACATTTGTAATGCCAGTGATGATCCTGCATGCTGGTAAAGAGCAGGTTCTCTTGGACCCCTCCAGCACTCAGCATGACCAAATGTGAAACAATCTTACCCTCCTGGCCTCAGTTTTTGCTTGGTACATACAAATCTGTCACTTCAGTGTCTTAAGGACTGAACCCAGGCTAAATGAACCAGAGTTTGAGCACAGGAGAATGCTGCGAAGAGCTGCTGTCTGGTGTGCAGTCCGCTGCTTTTATTTAGTTTCTTGTAAATGTGAACCTTACTACCTTCAGTTTTTTCCCTTCAACTTGCCTTTTAGTTGACAACTGTCACAAAACCACCAGAATTGTTAGTCTGCTGGGGGAATCAAGTCCCTCCTCAACTGTGTTTATGTCACTTCACATCTTAAACCCAGATTATGTGCTCTTACAGGAGGAACCATCTTTCTGATTTTGTACATCATCATTTCAAATGACAATCGTAATAGTGCTTGTATCCTTGTTGGATGAGGTACGCTGTCCTAGGTCACTTTCAATTAGTTAATAAACTAGTAATTGTAATAGCTATTATCTTGGGTTTCTCTTCTCTCTGCAGATTTCAGAAAGAAACTTTCAGAAAAGGTTTATGAACTAAATGCCAATAATATTCATTTATTTTGTTTTTTTTTTTTCCAAATTGGTTACAACGTGCCTCATTCGGTCTGGTATGGGTACACTCACATTGGCTTGGGGGCTTTGCACTGGCTTCCTTGAAGGCGTTGAAGACATTGATAAGAGTCAAGTGGTCTCCTGCCGGGTGTGAGAATTTTCGCCAGCGAGTAAGAGCAATCTCTTCTGTTCCAGGAGGTGTGCGTAAGAAGCAATTAGGAGCTTAGAAAAAAAATCAAGTCCGCAGTTATTAAGACATGTAAGTGCATGCAGTAATAGTAACTCCACTGATAGTTTTGGTTTTTTTCCTTTCTCAGTTCCCTTAAACCTTCAGTGTTGGATTGCTGTTGGAGAACTGAGTATATTGCATTGACTAAGGTTTTATTTATATGGATGTTCTTTCAGTCTCTAGTTCATTTGTGCAGTAAACACAAAATAAGGTGAGCAGCTTTCTCTTACACTGATGCCAAAAATGCTTCATAATGGCATGATCCAGTTTATCCGGAATCCCAGCATACGGTTTCTTTAATGTAGAAAGAAATCTATGGATGTAATGCCTTAATTTGCTCCTGTACTAGGGTTATGCCATAAAACCCAGTAGCATTGTGCTGTATGGGTAGGAGGCTGCTGTGGAGAGAAGGGAGACAGCTGAATGTTGCTGGAGCCAGCATCACGGTCTAACACTGAGACCTGAAAAAATCCAGCTCTGTGCTGCACTCTCAGGTGAGGTCCTGAGAAGTTACTGTCATTATTTGCTATCTGAACTTTTGGAGTCACCCTCCTCTCAGTTATCCTAAAATCTTTGATTCTGTGCGTCTTTGATATATTAATATTTCAATAGCAGCTTGCACCAAATCAATAGCTTTTAAATATCTGCGGTTTATGCTTTGGTTTGAAAGCTCTGTCACATCAAATGAAAGAAGTTCTATAGCTATTACAGTAACCTTCTAATATAAATGTTCTTGTTTCAGATTTGACATGTCCAGTGTTTGGTGCTAGCTGTTTGTCTCATAGTGCCGTGTAAGAGCAGAGGGATCCATCAGGACAGAATGGTATGGAGACTTAAGGTTATGTTAGCGTTATGAAATATTTGAAGTGGAGAAAAATAAGCACAAAGTAATTATTTGTAGGTCAACAGTTCAGTATTGTTAGTAATTAGAACTTCCCCTAATTTACTGCTTGGTTCTGTAACAAATGTATACGAATATGAGACAAGAAGGTTCATTTGGAAGGGATGTTCTGTGTACGCTTGCTGACAAAAGGCTGGAAGTTAATGGGGCATCTGAAGCATGGAATTGGAGTGCTCCTTATGAATTCATTACTTGTGTGTCATTGCCTGCTTAAAGTAAAGACTAAAACAGCCAAGGATATTAATTTCCTTGAAAAAAGCAGGATGCAAATAACAAAAGTTTGCCTTTGGGTTGCCCTTGTGAATAGACTTTGAAAGTATCTAGCTGGATTTGGCAGGTGCCACGAGCTGTGCAGTAAGACATTATTTCTGAGTACCTGTTACCATGGCCGCAATGGTGAGCATTTCATCCACGCACTCAAATTCACACGAAGCCAGAATTGACTTTGACAGTTGTGGATCCAGGGGAAATTCTGACATAATAATTCCAAATTCAGAAAGGTTTCCGTCATTATCCAGGGCTGCTAGATAATCGAGATCTTCCAAAGCCTGCATCAGGCTTTCAGGAGCTGAAAAAAGGAAAGATAATTCAAATTCTTGAGAATGGCTACATATAAATGAATGCCTGAATTCTCATTATAATATTTCAGTTGTGTATTTCCTATGTGAAAATGATAAAGTCATTTTCTATCATTTGACAACTGATAAGAAGAATAAGTAATAAATGAGATGAATGGAAGGCTGAGATCATTCTGAAGGAAGAAAATAAGAGGTAACAATGATAGGGCTGCAAAGAACTGATCTTTTTTCTCTCAGAGCAGTTTTTGTCAGAAGTCAAGACACAGTGGGTGCTGAATAGTGTAATGCAGCCAGGCTACAGCAAAAACTCCTTGTGCTGTTGGCCGTCCTCAGGTGATTTTTGTGTTCGTGTTTGTTCTTTTTAAAGCGGGGTGTTCACCTTTGAGGGGTGTTGGGAGATACACAACAGCTCTAGGAAAGAGGATTAAAACATGTCTGAAAGGCCAGGATTAAGCAAATCAGTGCTTAAATGAGAACTTGAGAAGGTCTGTAGGAAATCTGCTGTTGATGAAAGTGGCTCCCTTTGGCAAAATAAACATAGAAGAGCATTATGTGCGACCATGGTGACTACAGTTCTGGGGCCAAAGAGAGTGAACCTGAGAGCTGAGTACAACTTGTAAAGCCTACACTCCAAAGAGTAGTTGCTAGAGCATGAAAGACAGTGGTGGAAATTGGGGAACTCTTCAAGTGTGAAGGCTCTTTCCTCACAGCTCTTTTCAAACATAAAGTTCTATTCCAGATCTTATTGTAACGGTCAATATCTTTTATGAGTGCCAGATAATTTAAATTCATAACTGCTCTCATATCATTGCAGAAACTTTCTCCTTATTCCACTTTAATGAACTGCTTGATATTTTCTCTCTGTTTTATGGATAATGACTTATATTCTGGTCCCATTGAAGTTGGTGGCAAAAATTCCAGTACAGCAGGACTTGGCCTCTTCCCCAGCCGAGCACACTCAGCAGTGCGAAACTGATGACCGCACTCTCAATTTTCCAGACTTCTGCAGGCTGCTGTCAGTTTGCAGATTAATGTTGAAATAAATCTCTAAATTTAAAAAAACAAACATCAAACACACACACACACCCCTGCCCTCCACCGAAAAAAACCAACAACAAATACAGCTACCTACACAGGCAGGGTGTGTGTATGTTCTTGTATCTTAATTATTAGATGATTAGAAATAATTTCTTTCTTGAATTCATTATGAACAGGAACTTATATTTGACAGACTACTTGTGCGTCATGAAGACTAAAAGCCAAGAAAGCCTGAAGAAGCTGGTAGGTCACGTTTAGCTGTAACACCCCACTTGAGGCACCCTGCCTTCCTGCAAGAATATTGTTGAGTTTGGGTTTTTACTTCATTGAGAGTGAACTGGTACTTTATTAGCATCACTCTGTAATTAACTAGTTACAATGAACTAAAGAAAAAAGTAAAATGGGAAGCAACCAAACACTTGTTTTTAACTCATTTTCTGTTACTAATGTCTGAAGGGATAAATAGGTTATTAATTCCCATTACATGAGCTTTTACAGAACTTCTCCACCATGTAAATCTGGTAGTGTTGTGCTTTCCCTTAATTTCAAAATGCTATTGGTTTTCAGAGAAATTCTCTCAGGCGCTTATGAATTCCAGTCAAAACTGTGGACCTGTTTCATTTCAGTATTAGTTCATATCTCTGCCTGTACAACGTGAATGCTTTCTGTCTAGAGAGAGAGAACATTCATTGTCAGATATAGGAGGTTTAATGGGGTAAAAGATGAGCTTTTGCAAAAGCTGAAGTGTCTGAGAAGAAAGTACTTAGGGTGTTTAAAGAATTGAAAGTAACAGTGGATGAAGAATAAGAGTCAGTGACAGGAAATAAGTATCAGTGATTGAAAATACTGGGAGAGTAAAGTGCTCTTTCAGACATATAGTACTTACTAGGAAATCATGGAAAGCTAATTTCCAGAAATCAACAAAGTAGTTTGTGCTAGAACTTAGAAAATTTATGGTTATATGGCAGCCAATTTCAATCCCCTGGTAGCATCAGTAATTTACATTTTTATGCCCTAGAGTTAGTTGCCTTGAGATTTATAAGCACAAATTACTTCTCTATTTTACTATGAGCCTAAGGAAAAAAAAAAAGACTTCTGGAGTTTTATTGTGTTAAAAGGACAAGACAGTAAATGTAGATTAAGCAGGTGAAGGAACAGTAAAAGAAAAAGGGGGCTTTCAGATATAGGTTTGCATTTTGAGGTGCAAACTCAATAAAAACCATCAAATGCTCACTTGAGAGTTCTTTATGGTATGGTTCATGTTTAAATAAAAACTACGATAAAAGTAATGTAAATGTTTAGATATTTTCTTTAGAGAACGGATATCTCCATTGTCTTATAATGATTTCAAGCAAGCATCATTATTTTTAGGGCTGCTTGGCAACCCTGCCGACTGGTGCCATCAAGGCAAACCCCAACGCTTTGTGACTCAGCTGCTGCTTGCACAGGAGCAAAGTTAAAAAGAAGCTCTCAAGATGTGTCCTGTGCTTTCAACAAGAAAATGTCACATCCCTGGGAGTTAAAAAGGTATTTCCTTATGTGATATCTTCTTTCCCTTGCCTGTTCTTTGGCTGCTTAAGACTGGGTTGCTCTGGACTTGTCTGACCAGTTTTATATAAATAAGATCCCACTCTTGATCATACTTAGGCTTATTAAAGCAAATATGTAGCTAAATGTTATTGGTAGCACTGAAATAATTTGTCCGAGGGTTTCAAGTTGATTTAAGTTTAAGTTCTTTGCTTTTTGTGACTGACACGAACAACACAAATTATGTTTCTAAATGCGGCTGCACGTTTAATCTTTTCAGTGTCAAGTCCTAGGTGGCTGAAATTGAAGCGCTCACAGTGTGGTAAAATAAATGCAAAACTGTTGTTCTTGTTGCATAAGGAAGCAACTGATTTAGCGATTTGTCAAAAGTATTAGGAACAAAACGTAAATTTCATTATTATTAAATCGTCCATTTAACTGCCATATCGTGCTTATCACAAGGCTTGTGTTTTGGTCTCCTGCTCTGTGAAAATTTTGACTATGTAAAATACCTGCTTTTTGATAGAACTTTTCATTCCATAGGAATAACTGTCATAAAGTTAGAGCTGAAATGAATGTCGGGGAAGGCACATTGTCTTTAAGGAGCTGATTCACTGCCTGGCAAATCACAAGTTTTGCCAGCTTCTGTTAGGATGAATGGCAGGAAGAACTGCCAGAGTCATTACTGCGGGAAGAACAGTTCTGGGGAATGGGGTTTTCTGTTATTGTTTTTTAATGTTGTTCCATGAATAGCAAACTGAAGATAAGGAGAAATCTAGTGCCAGTTATGCATAGATTTTCCTTCTGCAAGCTTCTGTGTGCAGGTTTTAACTGGATTCTCTTTTTTTCCCCTATAGCTTCTGTTCTTTTTTTGAGTTTGCCATGCTCCAGTGCTACCAATTCTATAACTATTATTCTGAAATTATAGTTATAATTGGTCATTTCAAATTACTTCTCCAAACTCACACTTTGCGGTCCTTCCATTTCCCCTTATGCTGCTTCCTCACCCCTCCAGGCTGGCTGGTAATGGACCAGACTGTGGTTTTGTGTCAGCAGGGACGGCCAGGACACAGCCTGACCTGCGTTTTCCCACCATGAACATCTTGAGTTGCAGCCACACACCAGCGGTAGCACTGACTGTTCAGTGAAGCTGATTTTCTATCTGTGTTGTGTCACCCTCAAAGCATGCACATGACTGTGCAACATATCCACAAAGATTATAATGTAAAGAATATTATATAATGGCATAAAAATCTTTTAATCACTTTGGTTTCCTTTGTTATTCTTTAGTTAGTGACATGAGAGTAGTTCAGCTTTCACAGTACAGGGCTATGCCTTCCCATTGTTAGGATGCTCTTTGTGATACCCTGTTCTATGTGGCACATTGGGTTTCTGTCTTTGACAGTCTGTAACGAAAAAATACACAGATTTTCTTTCTGAAACAACTCTTGTTGTTATGGATATTGTGGCAATATATTCTCAGTGGGGTTATAATGGCGTAGCTCTCCAATGTCATGGTACCTGTGACCATCAACAAATACTTTAATCTGAAAATTGTTTACGGTAATTCTGCGTGAATGCAGAACCTCCAAAATGCTTCCACATTGCTTTCACATGGCTTCATCTTTATACTGATTTACATGGTTTAAATAAGGATTTTCCAGTGATTGACAAGAATACATAATGTTGCTGCAATCCAAGGGAAGGGAGTTCTTTTGTTCCATTATGTAACACAGTAAAGATCTAACTGATTAGCTGATAAAAATGTAAAGACATCCCGACTATAGTGGCACAGGATTTCAAATAATGCACTTCAGAACTGCAGTGCCAAATACATTTTCATATGGCTCATGAATTCTAAAAAGGGTAACAAGTCTGCTGCATTTGCTCATCTCGATTATCGCGTGAATTAAATGCAGCAGCTGTAAGCCTGACATGTTTGTTGCTTTCATAATGCAGTAATGAGTCAGAGTTAATCCACGCTTTTATTTTTCCTCAAAGAGCAGCAGAAAAAAACCCAACAACTTGTGCACATTGTTGAGCAGAAATAAAATGCTTTACTGATGTAATTTTTGTTTTTTTACTTATCTGCTCTAAGTTCTCTACTATATGTACAGGGAACAGACTGTGAAGTGCTTGTCTTTGAATTCTTGCTATGAATTTCAGTGGGCTTTTGATCTGTTTGTTCACCAGTTCATGTCCATACATTGCTCTGTCATCTCTCATTATTTTGTTGAGGAGAAATTTGCCTTGGGTTGAAAAAAAAAACAAAACCCGAAGCCTCCATCTGTTTCAATTGCAAAGAAAACTTGCAAGTGCAAGCCAAGCAGGAAGGGTACGTAGGAAAGCCTGTGGCACGTGTGGCACGTGGGATTTGCTGCCGTGTGTTTATTCCCTTTAATCAAAGGGAAATGGAGTCCAAGGAGATGAAGAGACACAGAATAGCCAAACCCAGGCCAACCTGTCCTGGGCAGAAACAGAAAGGCTCTTTGGGGTTTAGTGTCTGTGTGCTCTGAATAGCACTTCATTTGGCCAGGTCACATGGAGCATTCGGAATTACTGCTGTGTCTTTTTGTTTGCTCCTTTGTGGGGGTTTGGGGATCCAATTGATATTTTGCCACGTTTGGTTGAGGGTGGGCGAATTGTTTTGTGTACGTTGTTAGTAGATGAAAATAATCACCATCCCTGGGAGGGCTCAACAGATACGGAGATGAGGATCTCAGGGACACGGGTTAGTGCCAGGGGTGGGTAACAGTTGGACTCTGTGATCTTCAGGGTCTCTTCCAATCTAAATGATTCTATGATTCTGTTATGCCCAGGAGTTTCCTTAGGGTTTGAAAAGCCACACACTGCTTGTTTTGTGAGTTTTGTTGCTCATCTTTATCACTTAGGTTGTGAATCTCATCTCAGGGACCCCTCCTCTTCCTCAGCCTTCTTCATCACTTCAGGTTACAGAAGGTTTATGCAGCTGAATGACTGCAGCAAAGACAGTGAAGCCTTTTTGGAAAGCTAAAATCTCTCGCTTAAGAAAGGATGTTTTCCATCTCTGATGGCTCTTCTCTTTGCCTCCTTCGCAGTGCTGCTCTGCGGTCTGTCATCCAGAAAGGTGTAACATCTGTTTGATCTTATGGCCAGTAGTCAAAAGCTTCAGGGCCCCCCTTTAGCTGGGTACCAGAGGTATTGCGATTTTCCATTAAGGACTCCAAGGGCTTTCCTGCTGCTGCTGGAAGATGTCGTGCAGCTTTACCCACTGGAGAGCTCTGTGGCATTGAGTGTGATTCTATGATCCTATGTACTTGCCAAGTACAGATTAATTCAAGATATTAAGAGCGTGCACGGAATGAGAAAACTTGGGCTTTCACAGGCCAAAATCATTGACCCGAAGCTCCCAGGAGGATGAAGGGCCCAAAATAAAGTTTTATGTGCTTGAAAGCTTGACATCTGTTTTGAGTTCTGTCAGTTGGTCTAATAGAATAACTCACTCCTCTTCCACGTTTGCTGACTTCAGTATTACTGTTTCTTTCAGGCAAACATATTTCACACTCTCTGTATTGTCTGTGTGAGCTTTACAGTCGTCTTTGGAGAACTGCGGTAGGGAGGTTACATTTTAGTAGGAAAGAGGTTTGTTGCCTGCTCAGAAGTGGCAAAAAGGAAGCCCCAAGGCAAAGAAAGCGGACGTGTGATCTATCTGAGGATAAAGGAGTTTTACTAGACAATTAAAGCAATGTTTCAAATGTTTAATTACGTGGGGCCTTAATATGGGAAGGAGACCAGGAAATGGTGCAGACTTTCTCATCTCCTTTCAGTGGACCCCCTACAGTGTTAGTGGGATTTTTTGCGTTGTTCGAACAGTTTGTCTAACGTTCCTCACACTGTTTCAGTAATTCCTCAAACCTTTCAATACACAGACCTCGGACTTTTGATCTCTTTAGCAAAAACTTTTTCCTATTTGATGCCCGTCCAAGTAGAGCTGGTGCATTCATCAAATGCCTTTACAATTTTGTACACATGAGCCAGACGCTCTTTTCAGCTGCATTATCTCAAAAATCCAGACAAATCTTAGAATTCTTACATCTGTGAAATCCTTAAGTGCCTCTAGCATTTAATTTTCTCTGAATACCAAATGTCTCCATTGTGCCTTTAAATCCAAAAATACTGAATGCTCTTCCGAATGTAACTTTACTAATTCATTCTACAGTTCAAGAACAACTTGCTTCATATCCCGTAAAAGCACTAAGACATTACAGACTAATTATTTTAATTTTTTAAAATACTTTATAAATCTGAGTGGAAGCCAACTGCTTCCCATATCCATTTTCCATGAAGGCTTCTTAGATTCAACACAGGAGTAACACTCACAAGGCCGAAATACTCCGATTCTCATCGCTCTTGAATTAGTTACATTCAGGCTAGTGAAGGTTTTCACATTTCTTTAGGCATGTTTCTGCTCAACAGGCGGACAAGGGAAAAGCAGAATAAATTCTACTTAAAATTTCCACTTACAACTTAAAAATTCCACTTACAATCTATCACAACATCCAACAGTGGGAATTAAAGTCTTTATTACTAATCACTTAATTATGGTGCACAACACATAGAAGACAAGCAATTGTTCTAATTTTGGGTTGGTGCATAAGGAAAAGGAGGATGATATAAGAATTCTTCCTATTTGCACTGGAATATTATCACAAATGAAACTAGTGATAGGTCACATGATACCCAAACCAGTGAAATCAGTGCTATTTCCCTCACTTAACTGGTGCCAAGTCAACAGCAGAATTTGCAGTGGTGTTTGGGTTTTGTGGCAGCTCAATACACAGGAGAATATAATTCTTTAGGAAAAGCTCTAAAATAAGGAGTCAGAAAAATGGTTAAAAAAACCCAGCAGCCACTGTCTTCACATTCTTACCTCCAAATTCAGAGTATTCCCTGTGAGTAATGAAAGCTTATTCCTGTTTATTTTATAAACAATATTGTGCCTAAGAAACAGCTTATTGTAAATTTGAAGTGGGAGATGCTGGAGGATATGAAGACAGCTGATTTCCTCCAAATATATTGCCTGGGTAACAGCAGTGGTTTATTTGGGTTATAAACTTTTGATTAAAGGAATGTATTTTGTTAGATATCAGCACAATGCGTTGTAGAATGGGGCACAAATTTTCTTTGTGGGTTCTGGGAAAATAGTATGGAACCTAGATGAGCAGATATTTGGAATATTGGTGTTTTTTTATTAGTATTCTTTTCAGGTTTTTTATTCCAATTCCATTCAGATACTCTATGGCCTCTTTCAGAGCAAACAGTTCATACGTGGTACCATTTTTCTAAGTGCAACTGTTGTATTGTGAACTTCCCTTGCAGGCAAGTGGTAAAAGCAGTGGCAATATTATTACAAGTACTTCAATAAAAAATGGTACTGTGAATAACAGGTCAAAATTAATCTTTAAATAACTGCCAAAATAATAATAACAATATGGAAAATTGGTGCATCATCATTACCTGGCGTGCTTATGAAGTCACAGTGTCCTAAGCCTGCTATATCCATCCTCTTGAGGAACAGAACCGTGCTGGTGAGGTTTGATTCCTGTATTTTGGCTGGTAGATGTGGTTTCATTTCTTTCTGTGTAAATTCCTCAGGATACAAGCAGAAAAGTTTTCCTGCAAGAGATTTCAAGAAAATTACTTTTTACTTTCATTTTTTTTCTTTTTTCTTTTTTCTTTTTTTTTTTTTTTTTGCATTGCCACATTGATTCTATTAATAATTTGTGCTAATGGATTTAAATTTTGAGCTAATAATTCTACCTGTTGAAGACATGCCCAGAATTTGTTTATGCATCTCTGCTTGACTTTGGCTGATAGGCTGCGTTATAACAGAGTCTGCTCTGATTCTAGGATTGTACACCTTTAAATGAAAGAGATATTAAGCATCAGATAAGTGAAGACTACAAAAATATTAATGGTCTGTATTGAATTCTTGTCTAGGTCATTTTGCAGAAAGTACAGTAGCAGTTTCATTTCTTTTTATACCACATATTTCACCGGCTTGGAAATGAGAGCAGTCAGCACTTTGATAAATTGACAGACAGGTTTTGCAATAACTCTGTAAGTATACTCTAAGATAAGTGTCTTTTTCTGAAGAAATGTACCTTACTAAAGCACAAAATGTGTATCTATGGTATCATCAAGAAAAGCATCAAAAAGATTATTTCTCTCGTCCAATGGCAGAATACCAACATTGTCTAATAACTTTTTTCCCATAACTCCAGATTTTTGTCATAATACTGAAATCTGTCAGTTCAGTACAGGAGACAAGGGCTATATCAAAGGTGGAACACACCTTGCTTTCTTTTTTCTTAATTGTACTTTTTTGATGGAACCGAGGAGCTGATTCATTCACTGTTCTGACTACCAGATGATGTCCATAAGCTTCTGTGGTAAAATATACGGCAAGAGATATAATATCTGGGTAAGGCAACTTTCCGGTCATGTCATCTAAATCGATTTTGTCTATGCAGGGTTTTAATAAAAAAAGATAAAATGTGCTTCAGTGCAGGGGACAAATTTATTTTTCTCTGGGTAACAATGATGTATCCCAACTACAAAAGTTGCCCAGAATTTTGTTCTGCACAAAACTTTGCTGCTTCCCTCTATGCTCAGCTGACTTTCAGCCATAGGGATTGAAGGTGATTTTGAACTGCTGAGGAATTAATATTAGAGGACTAAACTTCAGCTGTTAGGAAAAAATAATTGAATTAAAGGGTAAACATTGTACAACCAATAGAGGTGACTTGATGGCTGGCTGGGCTGTGCTGAAACTGGTTTGTGCCCATTGCTTCATCTTTCTGATTCACAGAGGTCTGGAAGCGCTGAGTTTTACTTTGGGCTTCAGATGAAGTGGAAGTGAGATTCATTTCCATCACACAGGACAACTGGAGTTTCAGAAATAAATGATGTGTGGTCTAATTGAAAACTGCTTTTAGGCTTTTGTTTGTTTCACACAAAAGTACACTTTTTTCTTGACCTTTAAAACCTTTTAGAAACCTTTAAAACCTTTGGAACCTTTAAAAATGACAGTGTTAGACACAGTTTTTTGCAATGAAAATGAGATGTAGTAGTAGTAGTAGCTCCCAAGGATTAATGTTCCCCAATCCAGACTTTTAGGAACACTTCAATTTGCTGATTCCATTCTGGATTATATAAAGAAACTCAATTATATTGTTTCTTTTGCCTACTACTGGAATATTTATTTTGAGTAGTCAAACACGTGGGACAGTTAGGAAGCCTGTAGTAGTGCAGCTTTTCAATTCATGTCATGCCTTGTTCCTACATAGTCAGTGACTCTTTAGGACATCAATTCTGTATAAATGAAAGAAAGAAGAGGTATTTTTCCCAGCTGCACTAGTCCTTCCCAGGATGATCTAGACAACAAGACCTGGGGCCATACTTCGAATGAACTGTAGAAGTTCAAAGGTTGATTTGATAAATTGCAGCATTTTGAGGTGCTTGGGTGGTTCCCAGTGTGAGCGTCTCTGGCTGTTCTATGATCTGTGGCACTATGCTTATTACTTAATTATTAAACAAGGGATGAGATTAATCTACTAAACCAATTTGTCTGCCAAGAGGTAGCCAAGAACTGACTGTGTTTTGCACTGTCTACAGGATACTGAAGGCATAATTACGACTGATAGGCCAAAACTAAGGTGGGTTAGAGTTTAAAATGGCATCAGTTTGGTGCCCAAGCGAGTGGCGGTTTCAGGTGGGAGTGTTAATCTGACTTTAGAAACTTTAAATATGTTTTCTGACTGAATTTAAGAAGCAATTGTGGGGGTTTTGCTTGGTTTTCACATGAGATATCCATTAAAGTTATTTAGTCAGAAATATCACAGAGTCTGGCTTATGAAAGAATAGAAAAGCATTTGATCCTCTAGAAACCATTTGCATCAGTCTATTAGCTGTACATTTCCCTTTCCCCCACCCTGTAAAAAAGGCTTATGCATAATTCTTTTTGGCATTCTGATTGTGGTTAACTTCACTAACCTTTCTGCTTTCAACACCACCATCAATGACAAAGGTTACGTTTTTAATCCAAATCAAAGGTTCTCCAAAGCTTGTGGTGAGTAGCACTTTTCTTCTGTATTTTTTGCAGCATTTCTGTTTGTCTTGGTTTGGCTTAGGAATTAGGTCTTGTTTTGTGGGGTATAAAGGAACAGGGATGAGTTCTCCAAGGTCAGGATTTAAGTTAGACTGTTCCTGTCTGATCATTTGGTAAGCTTGTTCAATTTCCTGTAATCAGGAGAAAGATTGGGTTTTTTTTCCTCATGAGTATGGAACACAAATATCAATATTTAATTTTAAAACAACTTTTAAATTCTAAAATTAATGTTAACTACATATCAAACTATAACAACGTTTAAGTTTTACATGATTAATAATTAAAGGGGAAAAAAGGAAACGGAACTATGCATGAGAATTTACTGAATGCATCCGCAAAATACAGACCAGGGGAACACCAAGCTGTTTTTTGCAATATCTTTTTCTCTTCTTCAATTTTCAAAATAATCTTCTCTGATTTTAATCATATCCAAACCAGCCTCCAGGGGAAGACAGATGTGCAAAAATACAGTGTAGGAATAGCAAGGCTGAGAAATTACAAAGAGGTTACTGAACTTTATAAATATAGGACACATAGGATGCATCTATATCAGTGATTTAGTGCCCAAGAGTCTGGTGCAAATTTCTGGTGTGTGTAGGGCTGGCAATGCTGTAGCAGCTACTCGGGTACCCCACTGGTGTGCCCAGAGTGGTTTCTTCTCTGCTGGAACCAAAGTTATTCACGTGGGGTGCCCGAGTGACGTTCCCTACTTTACCTTAGTTATTATGTTTAAGAAGATATAAATATTATAAAGGTTTGGGTGTTTGTTTCTTTGTTTTTTTTTTCCTAGTGATTAATAAACTTTGTGAAGACTTCATAAAGTCATAAAGTCAAAGAAATGTTCCTAAGCTGTGCTAATGGAATATCACCTTGAAAACAGTCCAGAAATTCAGAGGTCGACTATAAATTATGAAAGGTAGTAGTAGCTGTCGTTGTTTCAGTCTTTTTAAAATATATACAATAGTTTTTGTTGGGAACAATTTATTTAAAGGTATACCAAAATCAGCTGTAGACTTGTTCAGTTTGAAAGGGATTTTGTTGGGTATTTAAAACCTTTTTATTCGCAGACATTTTTCAAAATTGAAAAAGTGGATTGAATTTCTATTGGAGAGTGCCACTACATTCATAGTGCTGCTAGGTTGAATGTATTCAGTAAACATTCTTATAAAGATATGACAGTGGCATCTAATAGCAAGGCTGGTGCCAAGACAACACATAAATCTTAATGTCCTTAGTTTATTCCTACTTTTGTTCAGTTTAAAACACAGCTGAGTGTTGGGGAACGTTGAGTTAGTAACGGGAAGATTTAAACAAGAGTGCATGGGAGGGGAACTATGTGGTAACAGTTCATAATGAGTGTTTTGTTCATCGTCAGGGAGAGAACGAAATGCTGTCTTCTCAGCAAGAAATAAATTATTATTTTAGTATTGTGTAGGACTTGCCAATTAAAAAAAATTCTGTGTTTATAAAGTTTACAACCGATTATTAGCATTATGAAGCATTTCTTAATCATCTTTACAGTGAAAAGCATTAATACCTGGGTGCTTTATGGTGATTTATCTTTGTCCTTATCTCCTGGAGCTGCGAAGGTGAGTTTATTGTTCTAAAGCAGATTTAATGATACAAAGTGGAAAGTTGAAGATCACTATCAGGAAATTAATAATAATAATAATAATAATAATGATTTATAAAAAATTGAAGTCTTAAAATGTTTATTTTATGGGAGACTGCTTTGGCAGCTATAAAGTGAATAAAGCTATAAAGTGGATTTAGGGCATCTCTGCTGTCTTTGGGGATTCAAAGGTGCTTCTCTTTCCGACAGCCAGGCCCATACAGGTTCCTGGATTCTCTGCAGCATCTCCAGAGCGATAGTTGCCTCCTGCTGTTGTGTGCACAAATGGTTGGGGAGTTTGCAGCCACAAAGGAGAATGCAAGTGGAGAAACCTTGTAAGCAGGTTTAAGATAAAAACATTCAGGTGAAGCTGAACATTTGTGCAAACTGGACGTGTGTCCATTCCTGCAACACAGGCCTAACACAAAGTGTGGTCTACCTGGTGCCTCTCTTCAAGCCTACACAAAATCTGATAGTTCCTTGTATTAGTTTACACAGTATATATACAATGCAGCATTATGTATACCATAACTTATTTGCAGGAAAAGCCTGAATTGATAAAACCTGTTGGCAATGTCCAGTGTCTTAGATACTGGCAACAAGGTATTTATAGGCCATATAAAAACACAGATGCAAATTGTTTCCTGATTCAAATCAGAAATACTGAAATCGGTTAATAACTTACTTGTTCACATGCCAGAAAGATCACAATGTCACCCTTCTCTTTTGTGTGGTGGATCTCAAAGAGCAGTGTCAGTGCAGACGAAAAGTGGTCTCTGTGAATGCCACAAGAGTACACGACCTCTGCGCGGTGTTTGTTTTCCACCCTGAGGAGGGGGACACTGCCGTAGTAATTCTGCAGCTTGCTGGACATGTGAGGCGCAGTGAGTATGACCAGCCTCAGTTCTGGCCTTGATACCAAGACGTTTTTAAGAAGGCCGAGTAACGCATCTGTTGCAACCGTTCTTTCGTGCACATCATCCAAGATGATAACGCCGTAAGAGTTCAGAAGAGGAGCAGACATCATTTCCCTTTGGAGCATATCATCTGTGCAGTATCTGCAAAATACAGTCAGAATGTTCTTGGAATATTTAGATTTGATCGTAAGAAATTAATGCAGGGTCTTGGGGACAGCTTGGCTCTTTCTGTTCTAACAAGAAAGATTGGATAAGAACAGAGAGTCTATTTTGTAGACAGTATCACAGTCTCAGCTACATGTTTAATCTTTAAGTAGCTAGAAACTCAGTGTAATTCGATGACACTAAATGGCACTATGGTTGAAAGGATACTCTAGGCAAAAGAAGAAGTACTTCTGCCCTAAGATCATAACTTATATTGATTGCTTTTCATCTTCCGAACTATCTAAGCATATTGCATGCCATAACCTATTTTTGAGGAACTAATGCTTTCAAATGAGGAAAACAAGGTGCACACGCACACCTGAGGCAGTGCCAGAACCAAAATGAGAGATTAATTCATATTGTAATACCCTCCTCACTTTTATCCCTATTATTCCTGCTACTGAAAGGTTTTTAAAACGATATTATGTTTTCTGTGTTGCTCAGCAGGACTTTGAATCCTCTTGAACCGGGTTTCGATGTGTGACGAGATAGGATTAATGTCCCTTTCACGTCAGGAGCAGCTGCAGGAAGATGTGCTGCAGGATGAGCGTTACGTAGTTCTCCATGAAAGAGAAAGCGCATGCACAAGGAAGAGCAGTTGAACACGGTTTTCAGAAGTGGTGAGTGTTCTCTTCTCCACTGGGAATCAGTGGGACCCCACATGGCTGGGAAGAGGCTTATGCTCTGGATTTTATAGTTTGTTCCTGCCATATTAAGGAACCAGAGAAAATAACTCTCCTCTCTGAGAGAGGCTCAAAATCTAAATTGCTGTGTTGCTACCGTCACCTGCCTATATTTAATACATTAACTTCATTTCTTCTCTCTTAAAAATCCTCCTAAGTGCTTTTTTCTCTTGTTACTGAATATACCCTGTTCTATCCATGATTTTAAATTCCAGCTTTAGTTTGTGGTAGATTATCCCGTGTTCTCTTATTGTTATAAACACTCCTGTGCCAAAAAACTGAGAAAGAAAAAGCAGAATGGAGGTTACTGAGGTGCTTTATGGAGCTTTGCACAGGCAGTAACCTTGCTTGTTCAAATCTTTACTGCAATTTAGAACAAAATACATCCTTCAGGCCTTTTACAGAAAATCTCCAATATCTGCATTTTAAAACGTTATATGAAAATTTCTAAAGCATTGTTGGAGTTTTTCTTGGTTTTGTGGTGTGTGTGGTTTGGTGTTTGTTGGTTGGTGGGGGTTTTGTTTGGTTTGTTTGTTGTTGTTTTGGGGTTTTTTGTTTTGTTTTCACACTGTATGCAAAAATCTTTTGCAACTCTAGCACTGTTCCCCCACAGTTGTCAGGTTGTCTGTCCTGACCACATTAGTGGAGCGGTGCAATGAAGAGCCTGAGGACTGGAGCATTAAACTTTTGCACTTGTGAAGAACTTTAAGCTATGTCTTAGTTTGAAGGCGTTAAAACCCGAACACACAAACCTCAGGATGGTTTCTGTTGTACAGCAGCTTTCAAATGGGACAAAATACCCCACTTCGTGGCCGATGTTGACATCCATTTCATCAGCGACGCGCAGCGCCAGCCACACCGCTGTCTGCTTGTGTACCTGCGTGCAGACGACTACGCCGTGTCGATAGTGGTCAGAAAGGCAATACTCCGCACACCACTGAGGAATCTGTAAGTAAGAAAGATAGCAGATATCTTTGGTATTTAACACATTTAGCAGAGGCTGTAATGCAAAGAAGTAGGAGGTGGGGAAGACCTGCTGCTCACTGTCTGCTTGGCTCCTGCTGGATGAGCTGCACCTGACACAGACATTATCTGCCTCAATAAATGTCAGAACCCTGAATCTCCCAAACAGTCAGGAGTTGGAGTGACACGGGCTAGAAGGTTTACCTGGCGACTTCTCAACTGGACTCAGATTAGTTTGAATATATTGCAGAAAGGACAGAATAGGCCTCCGGGGAGCGGGTGACACTGACAGAATCATTTTTAAGCGCCAGCTGATTGATCCAGCAATGTTAGTGCAGTTGTTGGCAGGGGCTCCTCAGCTGACTCAGGGGTAAAGCTGCCTGTGCCGTATCACATTCAAGTACTTGACATGACAAACATGTCCTAGGAAGAAGAGGATTTCAAACTGACAAATGCCAGAGTTAAATAGATGTAATTTTCAGATTAATTACTCTAAACAAAGCTAAGTGAAACTGAACTGCTCCAGAAACTTGTGCAGTAGTTCTCTGATTTATAATTTACAGTAGAAAATCAACATTAGAAAATAATGTGTTACTGTACTGGGGAAGTAAAATTACATTATAAATATTATTTTACTTAAGGTATTAGGTATCAAATTATTTACTTAATCAACATTTACAAACAAGGTGCATCAGCCCCATGTCATTATTTCTGTATATTTATTTATGTTTCTAAACATGTTTGAAAAAAAGCCAGCAATGTGTTACATCTTATAAAACTTGTTTGAGAACAAGTTAAAAAGCTACCATTTCTTAGCAAGTAGTTTATCATTCTACCAAGTTTGTTTTATATAAATTACAGTCATAAAAACAGGTGAAGACTTTGCACTCCAAAAAAATATTCCAGGCACCAGGTGAGTGTGTATCCATTTATAGGAACAGAGGAATTTTCAGTTAGAAATATGATGTCTCTAGCTCAATATATGGTCTCTAGCAGTGTCCAGCATAAAGTGTCTGGCAGGTACAAGACGCCCTGCAACGGTAATTATCCTACAGCTTTACCTGCAGGAAAGTTTTCTCCTGATCTGTCATAAACAATCGTGTTTCGGCTGGAAAATCCTTCTCTGCTTCCTGTGGTAACAGACTTAGGTTGTTATATATTATTACAACAGAATTTGATAGTCCTGGTGGATGTTTATGTGTTTAGAATCAACTGAGATGTTGGCTTCAGTGGAGTCATTTAACAGGAGCTCTGTAAAGTAATGGTGTATTTTTGGACAAAGCATTTGCTCTTGGCTGAAGGGAGAGAAGGACCATTACTTCTCCCTGAGAAACAGCACTACTGATTTCAATCTTTCATTCCCTGAGAACTTTTTTCACCTTCTCTTACGACCTGCCTGCAAACCCACTGTATTTCTTTCCCGATATAGCACTAATCAGAACTGAAATACACTTTCCAAGTAAGAATATGCATTCAATCCAACATAGGCATTGCGGAGTTCACCATTTCCACTGGGTGTTCAATGTGACGATGGGCAGAAAGAGGATAAAATGACAAGCTCAGTCAATATTAGGAAGGAGGAAATAAAATTCTCAATAGGAATAAAATAGTGACCAGCCAAATGCAGATGGAATAATTATTGATAAAATACCAAAATGACTTGAAATAAGCCCTAAAGTATTTTACACTTAGGGTTGACCTCTCTGAAGACAGTGGAAATACACCTGTAATTTTAGTAGGGAAGGATTTTAGCTGAAATAGTCTGATAAATAGATTTGAAAGTATATGGTTGACAGGTTTTCCGGTTGAAGTGTGATGTTTTGGTATACAAAGAAAAAAATACAGTCATGCTGATAGATAGAAGAGTATTTTATACCGAATTTTTCTAAGGTTATATGTATTTTTGTTTCTGGATTTTAAACTGCTGTAGTTAATGCATATCCTCTTCATTCTGTGTTCAGAAAGGGCCTGATATTTTTTTAAATTAGCATTTAGTATGTAAAAAGTTGTAGTTTGAGGTTTTTGTTAGTTGTTTATGACACTGTATTGGATGATCGCAGTCTGAGCGGTATTCTCCAGTACTCCGTTTACCCTGAAGCCCAAAAGGCATCATCAACTACATAAAAATGGCTTGGAATGGACGAATATAAAGTAAGCATCAAGTATTGGTGAATATTTGAAGAAAGGTATTTCAATGTATACTTATACATATATTTTAAATCTATATTTGACTCCATTAATATTTTTTGTGTCACTTTCCCTCTCTGATAACTCAGATTACAATAGATGCTGCACATCTGTTTCTGCACTGAGAACTGCTAAACTCACCGCAGCTCTGAACTGCTGTTATGTTATTGCAATCCTATACAGCACTCAGCATAGAAACAGCAGCCAGCTACAAGTATAATCTACATCTGGAGATTGATGTGCTTAATACAAATAAAGGGCAAGAGCAGTGAATAGTAAATTGATGACAAAAAGTTTCTTCTCTTTTAAAAATAAGTAATATTAGTAAAATGGTAATAATAACTCAGAAAAGTGTACAATATTAAATGTTCTAAAAATAATAAAACCACCCCACCAAGTATGTTGCACTGACCTGGGAGCTCTTGCCAGTCTTTGCATCTCCTGACAAAATCACAATTTGGTTATGAATGAGACTTTCCATAAAAGTACATTTCTCTTTCCATACGGGAAGTTCTTCTCTTTCTTTCGTAAGTTTATAATAACGGGAAGAGTAAGGCAAGCCATCAAAAGGATTAAGCTCTAAATCTCCACATATTAATATTTCTTCTTCGTCACCATCACTGCAGTCAAGTAATTCTGAAAAGTGGTGGATCTCTGGAGAAAAGGTTAGAAATTCCATTTTTCTTACATATATTATTCCCAGCAAAAGCACATGAGTAATGAAGGAGTTCTTGGTACTGATCAATCACTCAGGCCCCCTGAACCAGGGGAAATCCATTTCTGTTTGCGTCAGGATTAGTATTTCCCAGCTCTTTGGTTTAGAAGTTCAGTCCTGGGCTCCAGCTGCCTTCTTCGTGGTCTCTTTGCCGCACTTCAGGTGTGAGCCGCAAGAAAATACGTCTAAAAAATGATCCAAACACTTCAAAAGAGCAGCGATTAAAGCTCAAGATGTTAAACAGAAGCTGAGTAACTTTTAGGTTTTAGTCGCATGTTAAAACCAGACTGCGGGCACCAGCTGGTGTGTTTGCTCGGGCTCTTTGCTGCTGCTCAGCCGGGCTGGAGAATAATTGGGAAAGAACATGCTGAGCCTGGGCTTTCTGACTCTGGCGGCCGTGAACAGGAGCGATGGGGCGGTTGCTGTGATGGCAGGGATGGTCATGAGGCTGCTAATCCCGGCACAACGGGCTCAGCCCCTGGGTGCAGCAAAACCAGCGCAGGGGCTGCGGGCGAGTGGTTAACGGGGGAGCTGCTGCCCCAAAGTGTCAGGAAGGGCCAATGTTTTTATTGTGTGTTGTTTGTCATGTTTTAGAAAGTCAAGGCGGTAAAGTACCTCTTTACCCACTCTGTGTATTAATGGCTTTAATGGCTTTTGCTGCAATTAACAACCTAAAATATACCGAATATATTAAAAAAAGCAGATGCCAATTCTGATCCTTCAAAGGCACCAGAAGTGACCTTGAAACATGGGGGAAGAACAAATTACTGATGTAACTCCAAGTCTTAGGACTCAAAAGTAGCAAAATAGTCTCCTAATTTTGTCTGATCTGGATTCAAACACAAATATTAGGTAACATTTTTTTTTTGGCAAGTCTTCTGTTGAACAGTGGTGCTGATAATGCCTTGATGAACAAACTATGAGCACAATGCTTGTGTGCCTTTTCTGTATTAAGCTTTTTCTGTACTAATATAATAAGTTACTGCTTTTTCTTACAAATTTTCCTTGTGTCATAGCTATTGGTTACAATGTGATTAATGCATTCTCTGATGACAGCAGCAAAGAGAAGCAGGAGAAAATCTTTTGTTCAACAGTCTGAATATCTCAATCCAAATGAGATCGGTCTAATTAGACGCTGCTCACAGAACAGGCTGATTATCGGCACTTAGAGCGGCTGGCAGCAAAGACCGACAAACTGCCTGCTTTCAGGGCCAAAACCAAATATGATCTTCTGGAAGAGCATCTCTGAAAGGCAAAAGGATTTATTTGTTTATCTGTCTGCTGTTACAGTACTGCAAAATAGGCTTTGGACTAACCATGAGTGGGATGTTCTTGATATCTCTGAAGATGGTAGGGTGACATGTCATGACTTCTGTGAAGATGACACTGAATTATGTCACATTCAGCTGAACTTGAAAGTCGATTTTCCTGTGACCTTAGTGGACCCCTTGATGTCTACTGTTGTATCTGATTTTCTGTTGCATCCTTCGTATTTATTGTTGCAAACTCACTGCCATTGGGATCTCTGCCTCTCTCGGATGTGGTTGAAATCACTCAGGCATATGAGGGGACTGACAGCGCTATCCTACAGACATTGTTTTTTGTGAAATCCACCTTAAGATGACATGAAACAAACAGGTGAATTGCTGTTATGCTGCATCTAGTTTGTTTTTCATGTGCTTAGCAGCACTCACAGTATGTGCTCTCTGCTTTCCTCACTTGCAGTGTAGGCTTGTTTCTTCAAAACATAGGAACTGGACAGCAGTACTTTCTGCTTGATTGAACAAATCTGAATGGTCATACTGCAGCAATTTCTTTGTTTTTCCTTTGGGTACCTATAATGGAAGAAAGCAAATTTAAATAAGTTACCAAATCAAAAAGAACCTTTACTATTTGAAAACCAAATGTTATTAAGCTAGTATTCCTTTCCTGATAATGGATGTTTTACCAGAGCGGGTTGTTAACTACTTTACATTATTTATGTTTGCTAAAACGGGCTGTGTCAAAGCTTTATTCTGATCTTCAGGATAAAGTGTAGCAAGATCTCTTTCTTCTTCCCTCAGAGTGCTGCACCTTTTTCTGATGTCAGCCTTCTTGATCACCTCTTCTGATTGCTGCCATTAGAGCAGGCCCTTAAGGATTTACAAGATATACTTTTAAACACAATACAGAAGGATTTAATTAATTCTCACCAATAACAGAAACACTTGCTGCAGATGAGTGCTTTTAGTAAATTAGAGTATAAGCTACTTTCAAAGATTTCAATGAGAACTTTGCTATTGATTTAAATTATACGTTGTTGTGCAACTGCTTATGATAATGTGCTGTGGGAAAGCAGTAAATGCTACATAACATATTCTGTATCTTTAATAACGTCTTGTTAATATATAGTTACTTTTTTCAGCTTTGCTATTAGATCATTCAGAGGAGGAGGATTTTCTGTGTGTAATTTATAGAGAATTTGGGTTTGTAATACCAAGGGTATTGCAGTGTTTCTTCTTCTCTGTTCCATTTTTCTTCCTCCATTTTGGCAGCAATAGTTTGCAATAGCAATGGGAATTTAAGAGTGTCACTTCTTTTTGTCCCCAATAATGTTTAAATAGAGGGTTTCAGATTAAATTTACTTTATAATGAAGCAAATGAAGCCTAGGAAATAGGAATGTTAAATATATCACGTTTTAAAAAGCAAAATTATAGTTTATTCTCGTTAGATGAGAACCAGCAAACGCTGTCAAGAACAGTTCCATCCTGTTTTCCAGCACAAAATCTTTTGATACCCAGTCCCTCCAGCACTCTTGTGTATGTCCATCGTGGTGTGGAACCGCATCTTTGCAGCTCAAAGTGGCGGGACTGTTCCCAGCCTTGAATTACATTGGTCCTGAAGGCTTCACCAATTTTCCTTTTTAACCTAAAAAAGGATGTATGCTGGTAACACGTTTCTGTTTGTGTGCCTGGTACAATGCCCAATCACTCTCCTGCACTTTAGACTGGAAAAAAACATTAAACTCAAAGATGCCTCTATAAAGATGCCCCTATACACCTTCCACAGCCACTTAATAGTGCCCAAACAGCTCCAGGAGGTGACTGGCTGTTTGTGCCACTGACATGTGAGGATCTTACAAATTTAACCTCCCATAAATAGTTTTCTCTGTCTTCGCAGTGCCTACAGACAGGCACTTCCAGAAGACATGTCCCTTTCCTCAGGGATCCTCTTCGTCTTTGCTTTATCAAGGATAACTCACCGTAAAGACAGGAGGGAGATGGATTGCTGGGGGACAGAAGAAATCATTACACGGCTTAGGCATTTCACACAGTGATCCTTACCACCACACACTCTGAAGCTAGTTGACTGCAAGCTGAACATAGGCAAAGTCCATTAGTAATTATATTACAATGTATAAGACTAGCAAGTGTGGTTTGTTATATGGGTCATATTCTGGTAGTTGTGCTGTTCAGGATCGGGGGTGTGAACATCTTCATGATTTGTGGCCAACAAATTAGGAAATTTCTTCCTAGCAATATACACCATAAAGTATTTTAGCCAGGAACAACATCTGTCAACCATTAAGCCAGGCCCTTAGGTGAAGGTGGCCTTGACTTTTAATCCAGCCATACACAAGTCATATTCCAGTCAGAAATGTGAGGGATTACAGGGCACATCACTATGGGTTCGTTAATCGGTACAGATAGCAATTCTTTGTTAATTTCTGCTGTTCTAACACAAGGATTGATAGAGAATTCTGCAGATTATTTTATATTCCTGGGGATGTTTCTGTTCAGTTTGATTGAAGATAGACCACTCCAATTTCTGTGGCTATGTCAGCATAGAGCTCATCACTGGATACAACATTGCTCTCTTTAAAACTTCGATGTTTTGCATAAAGTTTGAACTCATTGTTTTTCTTAATGAGACCAAATGAAGGTTTTGTGGAGCCAAAGCAGTTCAGAAGACAGAGAGTCTCCAGAAGTTTCTGTTACACCTACCCAGACAGTTTGCTTTATTCCCGGGAATGGGTTACCTTGCTGAGCCACCTCTGGTTTCCAGTGGCCTGAGGCTGGTGGCCTCATTTGTGGCACTCCAGGGCCATGAACATGCCCAGGAGCAGGAGAAGCCCAAGCTGCCCCTGGACCTGCCACTCAGCAGCCACAATGCCGTGGTGCCACTGTCCCCAAGGGACACCAGCCTGCCAAGACAGATGTTGCAAATAGGAGGGTTGGGCAGTAACTGGATTTTGGCCATGTTATAATAGATCTGTGATAACAGTAGGAGTGGGGACAGGGCTGGAGATCTCGTTGGGTATCAGAAAAGCTGAACCAGCACCTGTGTGCGTGAACCCACTGGAGCTCTTGCAGGGGGAGGCAGTGCCAAGCGCCAGTAGAACCTGCAGGTGAGAACATCACCGTGATTTATGGAGCCCTGTTACTAAAAATGGCACTTTAATAGTCTCTGCAGGACTTTTTTGGTTGTTTTTTATACCGCTATGAATATGAAAGCTTGGTGCCTGGCCAACAGGCAGTAGACAAACGTGGAAAAAAACCCCTCTCATTTCGAGACTCTGTTCGCTTCTCTGTTGGCCAATTGACAGCAACATTTAACCTTGATTGTACCGTAACTATATTAGTATTTATTGAGCAAACTGTAACACTAAAACAGAGAATTTCCATCATATCAGAGAGGCTGTAGCAGCACAGATGAGTCACAGCTCTATTGTGTTTTAATTTCCACTTAAGGCTTTGTTGGCTGGTAAAATATTATTAGTTGTGCATTACTGCTCTTGAAAGTACTGACAGGCAGTGATAGATTGGTTGAGAACAAAGCATTTCAAGTTAGCAAATAAGAGGAAAAAAACCAATCCAAGTTTAACTCACCGTTTGCCCACTATTGAATGTTATGTGTTTTTAGCTGAAATTGTGCATGTGTAAGCAATATACTTGCTTGGTTTTGTGAAAATAAAGTATGTAAGAGACTTTTGTGAATTGAAACTGGAATTCAATCAAAATCACAATGTAATTGTTTCGGTTTACGTATTCAATCATATTGAAAAACTTTATAATATTTTAAAATTCTAATAATATTTATTAAGAAAAGGAAGTGTGGCCTGATAGCTAGTGTTTGAGAGGATGGTTTCAGATTGATATGATCCTACGAGATTAAAACACAGAAATATTCTCTTTTCATGTGGAGTCTTTAATGGTCAGAAGCAACTTTGTCATTCCAGCAAGTTCTGGGTACAGTGCAGTGACTCTGGAAATAAATGTAAACCACTGGAGTGTTTTTGCTACCACTGGCTCACAGTGAGTTCAGGACTTAACATAATTTGTCACAAACTGACATGATTTTAGAAGGAGAAATTAAATATACAGATTCAGTATTTTATTGTGTTCTGTACCTCGCCCATCCCAAATCAGTAGCAGGGGCAATTTTAGTGATTTTCTTTAGTGATATCCAGTATCCTGTTGTAGGACGTTCATTTCTGGGGTGGTGGTGGGAGAGGAGACGGTGCTGGGGACAGAGGCTGGGATGTCACTGTCAGAGCCCGGGGTCACCTCCAGGAAAGGGCTGCGGGATGGGCTGGCTTGGCGTGAGCCACGGGCTGAATGCCCTCAGCTGTCATCATTAATAAAATAACAGCTCAAAACAGGTTTTTCTTGTATATTAAGGTGTTCATTACCAGCATCTGGTTAATAAAACCGTTGACTGTCTCATTATCTGCAGTGTAGCTGTGTTAGGACATTATCCACAAAACTGTCAGCCAGGCATCAATCTGTTTGTTTGCTGCTTGCCTGAATGATGATATTAAAAGCAAACTAGTAGCTATATGTATCTTTTGCAAGTATGTTTTATTTTCCTGAGCTGTTTTGGAGAATGGCTTTAAGTGTTATTTAAACACCAAGCCATCTTAAGAAGACAGATGATAGGAGGTCTAAATGGAATTTTATTCTAATTTATTAGTGGTTTTTTTTAGTGTAATGGGATGTCTTCATCTGTTTTCTTTTCTCTTTATGTTGTTTAGAAAAAGCAAGAGCAGCATTCTCTTTTAGTATAATATTCATGCATACTGGAGACTTAATGCTTTCCAGAGCTGGAACAACAGCAGGAGGAGGAGGGAGAAACAGAGATAATTCACAGGGAAGAGAATAAAGGATATTTTGAACTTGGATTTGAAAGGAGATGAAGAGTCAGCTAGACGGTATTAGTACATTTTGTTCCAGATGACAGGAACTACAGACAAGAAGCTTGGGCAGAGGCCAAAATGTCTGATGAGGCGACAACAAAAACTGGTGCTGCAGCAGCGTGGGGAACAGAGAAACACCAGGCTGCCTGTCAGGGAAAGCGTTTGCTTTAGGAACTGAGGAAAAATACTCTCTGGAAACTCTCCTGGAACAAGTTGGGGCCTATATTTGTGAAAATATTAGTGATGTGGTTATATTTTAATTTGAATGAGAAGGCTGGAATACTTTCATGGCCTGCAATATGAATTTTTGGATTTTGGGGAGGTAGAGCAGAGCATACAGCAGGGATGTTGAGCAATGGAAGAGGCAGGTGTGTGACATAATGGCAAATGAACAAATGAACATTTACAGATAGCGCTAAATAGTGGTGACGATAGATTTACAGGTAGCTGACAAGGAATCAAGTGGAAGGTAAAACTTCAGTCTCCCGCCCTTCAGCAAAGTTTTGCACTTGATGAAAAAGAGCCATGATTTAACCCAAAGAGCCTGAGGAGCTGTTGTGTGGGCTATTCAAATTACCTCCTCCCGAATCAGCAGCTTTTCCCAGCTGTAGGGAACTGCAGAGACCAGCGGAGCTGCTGGGTCAGCAGGGCCTGAGCGCTTGTTTGGGGAATTCATGGCTCTAGTTTTCTTTACCGCTTTTGACAGCGGGCGTGAAACTCTTAGTGTGTTCATTGCTGCCCTGATGGATGATAGAATGAGAAGTCTCTTTGCTCTGGAATTAATCTTCACTATTCTAAGATATTCCAACCGTCTCTTTATGATTTGATTGATGTGTCTATCTTTTATATTTACTGAATAAAATATATTACAGACACCCTCCCCAAATATTCTCACATCACAGGTGTCTGCCTTTCTCTACACTGAGGTTTATTCCTTCCTCTGTGGGTATGGATTTCCAGTGGTTTAGATCATGCAGAATGGAAGACGTATATATAAGGTTAATCTAGTTTATTTCATAATATAAAAAGTATTTTGTGGTGACTTTGTTCAAAGTGCCAATTTTATTGCTTTGTTTCCTGTTCCAAAACTTTTCAGTTATTAGTACTGGATTATCCTCACTAACTTTTAAGTGACTTGTGACTTAGTAACTTATTTAATGGAACCCGTGGTGTGAAAATGTTGCACGTTAGGGATGCCTTCTGATAAATGAAGACTGCGCTCCCGCAAAACACAATGCTGCAGTACTGCAAAAATAAATAACACCGCAAACTCAGGCAAGGGGATGAGAACTTTTGAAGGCTTGACTTGGCACGCTGGGCACTGTTGAGTTTCATTACAGAGCTGTTGTAATCCTGTGATCATCGACTCGACACCCAGAAATTCCCACGTCATCGCTTTGACACCATTTTGCATTGATTTTGCTTGATATGTTATAATATTCCAATCCTAATCAGGTCAGTAGGAGTTTCGTTACAGACATAAATGGAGTCAGTCTTCATTCTTTCGCTTTTACTCTAGAGTCATTATTCGAGCCAAAATATTAGGGAAGTCAGTGTGAATTGGCATGGCTATACTCTGCCAAATCCCGTCCTTCTTCTTGTTGGATATGCAGATAATATTTAGAATAAATGTCTGCTTTGTTACAGATGCAGAACTAAATGTTTGGCCTTTGAATTTAATGGGAATTTTGCCATCGATATGAATCAAGCCAGATTTTCTTCCAGAAAATGTTGTTAATTTATCTGTGAGATGTGTGTGGTTAAAAGAGTTACGGAAACGTAGCTTATTTTCTCAAGGCAGAGTAACCCTTTAGGTGGGGTCAAACTTTGTTATAGTTTTCAGATGCAAGCAAAAAAGCGAATGTTAGGTAATGAGTGATCTCTTGATCTTGAATTTCTATTGACCCTTGTAGAAGAAAGCAAATACAGTTTTAGATGTTGATTAGAAAAATACCAGCTTGATTGTTTTTTCTTCATTCTCAGTAACTATGTTGCTCCTTCTGAGCACGTCACCTTTTATGTCACCTTAACTTGGAAAGTTTCCAGAAAGATAACTTTGACTTTTTCCTTTGATAGTGCTCAAGAACCTCTTTGCAAAATGTTCTGTACAGTCATGGTGATGAGATTGGGTATTTCCTATAATAATAAGTACTTCAATTAAAAGAATTCTAGAACCTCTGAAATGGGAGGCAAATAGAGTATCTTTGCCTTTTGTAGGTGTCTAAGGTAGTATTTTGCTTTATGCACTAGAATATAATTGAATGGACTAAGTGGTATTGTTAATTTTTAAGAACTACATGAGCTTTGAATGAACTGTTGAATATTCAAATTCAGCTACTCATTATTTCTATACTTTTTCAGTTACTTGCAGTCATGGCCTTGATTGAACAAACCATGAAGAGCAATCCTATACAAGTGGGGCAATGTATCACAGTCTTGGCTCTAGCAAGGTAGAAGAGAGGGGGTTTTGTTTCTTTCTTTCTCCTGTAGGTAAAATACATCTAACACTAAGCACTGTGTTGTGTGTGCTTTCCTGCTTAATGAAGAGCAATGTATGTTTGATGAAATGATGGTGAAGTGAAACAAGTGGGATTCAAGTCAAGTGGTGGTGGGGAAAAGCTTTTCAGAAATAATAGTTGAAGCTGTAAATCAGACTCACTGAAATCTGCATGCAGTTCAACTTCCATTTCTTAGGTGGAGAATCCAGAGGCTGCTGAAGAGAGGGTGCCCAAAATGAACTAAAATGAACTTATGTCTCCTCGGCTTATTATTGTTCGGTGAGTTTAAAGTGTAGAAGATGCTGAGACTTTCATGGTCTGTGGCAAATGAGATTTCCTTGATGGAAATGGCAAGATTTTTTTTTTCTAATTCTTTACAGATATCGTATTTTTAGTAACATGCAAATTCTTGATTACTGATTAAAATTGTCCTATGCATAGCAATGGTTACAGGGCAGTATTTGCTACTGCTAAAATGTATCCAGTGGAGACAGATTTAGCTAATTCATTTGTTAACTATTGCCAATGAAGACAGTATTTTCTCTTCATTTAGAGAAAATGAGAATTAAATGAGAATAAATCATGAAATGGAAATGATAGAGGTATGTATATGGTAATAAAAATGTGTGTGTGTGTATAATCCTTTATACGGAAACAGCTGTAAATGTTTTAGGTTAACTTTGAAGAAAAATAGTCTCACTGTTCTAGTAAAACTTCGCTATGCCAGGCTGCAGTAAAACATAGTTGGGAGTGAGTGGGGGAATGTAGACTTGTGATAAATCACTTGTTTATAATGTTTCTCTGTGCTTCAAAAATAAACAGAGGTAAGATAAGATGTGAAAATCATTCAGGAAATGTCTGAATTTAAGTTCCTTGTTTCCCAGGCAGGCCGGCAGCAGAAATGTAACCATAAAACAGGTTGGATTCTGTCATCTCCCAGCTCTTTCTGAAGTCTCTTTTGGCCAAAGGACTGAGCTGGATGGAGAGCTCAGTTCCTCCAGAATTAGGAGGTTTTTAGGGTTTATTTTCTGTTTTTTTAGCATTTCAGAAGGTGGTAGTAAATCTTAAAACTCTGTGTTTGCTAATACACTGTTCTCCAATGTATGTTTTTGTGAACTACACAAACTGTAGTTGACAATGTCTAGAAGTATAATGGAACAAGAAGCTTAGAGGATTTTCCTTCAAATCAGGTGCTGCTTCACGGCTTTGCAGTGAGAAACAGGTTTTCTTTGGGGTAATTAAATGGTTTTATCAAAAGAGCAGGCACCTACCACGATAGCTCCAGTTCTTCTGACAAGAGCAAACGTAGACGCTGTAATAATTCAGACCGTATGGCAAAAGGGATTGTGCCCTGAAAAAGGGACGTCTTACGCAGACAGGGTGTAAAGCCTTGCTCAAAGCATTTATACCACCTGGGTGGAGAACATTAAATCGTTAATTACACTGTATGGATGTTGCGGATCCCAGTTACTGCCTGTCTAAGCTTTTGGTGTTACCACATTGTACAAAAGTGATAGACGTTTTACAGCCGAGAGGTATCATTAACTAATAACATGTTTAGAGGCTATTTGTAAGATTTATTTTGTTCATGAGAGAAGTAGTTGTGTTGACATATAGCTTATATATGGAATGAATGCCAATAATGAGTTCTGTTAAATACAACAGGACTTATTACGCTATTTATACTGTTTGGGTACAGGGTGGTATAGCTCATAGAAAACACTACTGGCTTCCTTGTAGTATTTTCAAACCACTTGCACTTCTTGTGTAGAGAGAGTCAGTCCATGGAGGCTGTGGTTTCTATATGCTGCTTATGTGTTGGGTATCTCCCAAATAAACTCTTGGCAATTCTGGAGTCACTTGTAACAAACTCACAAGTGAGTACAGAGACTGTTTCCCTTTCTCCTGAACTATATAAGAAGTGGTGGTAGTGCTAGAATTCAGAGTTTGCTGGTTTGGTTTTAAAGGCTGTGTATTTCGGTATTTTTCCTACAGATCAGAGTGTTTTCTAGTGACACACAGTGATGTCCTTTGGAAATTTACATAGAAAGCTTTGTCACTAGGTGGCGGAATTAGACTGTATTAGTACCAGCATTTTTTATGATTTGTCCAGTTGACTTCTTTCTATACCATCACTACCTCTTTGACTATAGCCAGCATTCAAAAATCCCTAAATGTTTATAAGTCTAATAAAGGCAGCTTTTTTGAAGGAGTATTTTTTTAATAGCAGGTATAGTATGCTGGATTTCAGAATTGTAAATATTTGATTAACAGTTCACTTTGACTTTGTGATAAAACCTGCTCAGCTCCAGAAATCCTCACTCCCACATTTTAGAAGTATTTTAGTTTTCAAATTTGTAGATGATCTATAAATAAAAAGATGTTGTTCTACTTTGGTGTTTCAGGTATTGCTTTAAATACATATGCAGATGAGGAATTTATAAGTGCAAATGTCTCTAAATGGCACTTTTCCTATGAGAACAGCTAATTCACAGCCACAGCTAAGGTTACTTACAAGGTAAGCTTTTCCTGTGTGTGACAATTTCGAATCTCTTTAGCTGGGGATAGAAGCAAAACTGAAGAAATCCTGCTCTAATTGGAAGAATAATGATTACAGCATTTGTGTTCTGGTCTTGATTTGTAACTTACCTTATATTGAAAAAACTCATTGATTTGACAGATGCATCAGTATGGGAGCAGTGATACAGACCTTGAGGACATCTTATTTTGTGAGATAATGCATGTGGCTTGAAAGCATTGCAGAAGCATCTCTGATCACTTGCTATGTACTGAAATGTCTGGGAATATTTGGAGGAACAGATGAGATTTGCTTTTCTGTCTAGAGGATGTTCCACGCAGCGTGTTGTAGGTGGCTGTGAGCCAAGAGAGTCCCACAGATAGCAATTAAAGGTCACTGGCCCTAAGGAGCTTTTGCTCATAGTCCAGTTGTATCTGTTCTCCCAACCAGAAAGTAGTACAGATTTTGAATTATAATGAAGCAACTAATTCAAGGACTCCTTAGACAGATTTTTAAAAAAAGAATGCTTAAAAAACCCCATATTTGCTGAGCAGACTTTAAGGAAATCATATAATTTTACTTTAATACTCAGGTTAACTAGCATGGACTAAAGTTATTCTGTAGATTAAATTATAGTTATAATAGTGTCTAGACTGCTGTCTGACATAATTTTTTAAATGAAGAATAAAAGATTACTTGATTTCCTTTTTAAAAAGATTGTTTTATTTATCCAAATATTGACTTTGCTGTAAGCAGGTGGAATAGCAGCTCTGTACATTGTGTGTAGCCTATCTTGTGCCTTCTGCATTTAGGAAGAACATGATGAGGATACAAGAAATGTTTCTATCAATGAAAGGGCAGACATGCGTGCTCTTTCCAACTTAGCACTTTTTATTGAGAATGTAAGTTACATTTCTTTTCATGTGTACAAGACACTGGTCACGGAATACATTGCCTTGAACATGTTTGTGGCAGGATGCAAACCCCCATCTCTCCCCCTCCCTCCTTATCATGGAAGGAGTAGGCACATCTACCTCTCTCTCTGCTGTTTGAGGATGACAGCTCCTTTGTTTGGCCCCAGAGCCCCTGGCAGGGCCATTAGGAGAAGGGAGTGCCCAGGGAGCCGCTGGGCGCCTGCGGCCAGTGCGGGGATGTTTGGAGGCTTCGGGGGCACCCACAGCCAGGGTGGGGATGCAGAGACGCTTCTGGAATGCCCACAGTCAGATCTGATCAACCAATAATAAACAGGACTCTCGTCGAGACTCCACTCATTGTCGCGGGTCTCTTGGAGCACCAGTGAGATGCTGCCCCCGAGAGCTCCCAGGATGGAGACTCTGCTTGCCTCGCCGCCACGGGTGTGAGTGAAATTAACCCTCGCAGGATTGCGAGGATATTTACTTTCCGTGCACATTTGCACGCGTATTTTCCGTGCTCCTTATGAGCGCATGTAAAATTAACCCTCGCATAGTCGCGGGTCTATTTTCCTCCCGTGCTTCCACATAAACATATGTAACTTCCCGTGCACATTTGCATGTGTATTTCTCCTCGCAGGATTGCGAGTGTATTATAAATTTACCATCGCAGGATTGCGAGTGTACACTTTCCGTACTCAATACGAGTATGTGTATCCCTTTAAAATAACCCCACACCGTGTTCAGGCAAGTGTGGACTCCTCCGGGACTCAGGGATGGCTCCAGCATTGTTTTGGGTGAAGCCACATGCATGCACACTGAATTATTAGTTGCTGCCCCTTAATAGTTTTCCTTAACTGCTATCCGAACTTTTGGAGTGCTAAAACCCTGTTTCTCACCGGTTTAATCAAAGTTGTTCTGGACTCTGTTGTCCCTTAAATGAACCTTGGGGTGCCTCCGTGACAATGCTGTTAGAAGTTGCTGTTGGGGGATGCTCAGTGGGATGAGACCAGCTATGGGAAGGGTGTTCTTAAGCAGACAGAATAATGAGAATAATATAAAAATCATTGATGATGCAAATAATACCTCTTTTTCTAATAAACATTCTCAGGCCTGAATAACGTCTGCTTGGAATTAAGCAACTGATTTACAAGTTTTTCAGAAGTTCTAGTTTTGCATATTTTTAGGTGGCACCTGAAATGAATTCAGGAACTGTTTTTTTACCATGAGCCTTTTTCATTAAACCTCCAAGATGGCATTGCAGATGGTTTTTTTTTCCACAGCTTTCCTGAAATATGAACATATCTTTGTATGGATGCTTTTGATGCTTAAAACTCACAGCGTTTAAGAAATGTTGCATGGAATATTTGAGAGACAGAGCTGCAGTAAACTAAGCTTAAGCAGTCTGACTTGTTTCGAAGCAGATCTTCCAAAGCTGAGCCTTATTTCTTTGCGCATTTGTAACAAACCTTCAGCTTTTCGAGTAATCAGAACTTACATAGAGTATTTTTTTAGTTGAAAAGTATTACTGTACGCGTTGCCCAGGTCATTATGGGCAGCATCTGATCTCTGGCATAATCTAAGCAACAGGAGTTTCTTTTCAGGTTCTTGCTCGTGGCTGTGGAGAATCCACTACAGTAGCAGGTAAATTATTCCGGAGATTAATTACTCCTGTTAAAAAGGTACACCTCGTTCTGGTGTGTACTTCATTAGTTTCAGCTCCAGTCAATCCATCTTACTCTGTCTTTGCCTTCTACATGGAAAAGCTGGGATGTCATCACCAGGTTTTGCTCCCTGTTTAGATACCTTCTAACTTGATTCAAGCTTTTACATTTTGTAACTGCACAAAGCAGAAATCTCAGTAAGCCGTTTGGCCATAGGCTGGTTGAATATTGCAGATTAGCTCATGCTGGTTCATAACAGTTCTCAGCTTCATCTAACATCCAGAAAGTCTTAATACTGACATGCTGGTTCATACTATTTTATATATATATATATATATATATAAAACATACATAGGTGTGTTTGTGTGTATATATACACGTGAGAACTGAATAGAAAAGGAAGTACACTTTAAACCTGAAATAACTTGTTACACAAACTGTTTTCTCTGTTAGTTTATTTCTGATGAACATTCGTAATATTTCAACTCTGATTTTTAAAGTAGTGTCTGCATATCACACCCAACAAACCAGAATAGGTTTCTAATTTGTATTTGGCTGGAGAGATGCTCAGTAAATCCAAAAAGAAACTGCTTTGTTTTGAGAGAAGTTTCTCTCCCTTTTTGGTAAAGTACAAGAGAATTCTGCTTAAATGAAGCATGCAATTTTAATCAATTTTACCCTGAGAAAAGAAGACAAACAGCTGCTGCTTGTTAATTGCTGAATGTCTTCACCAATGGACTCATCATTTATTCACTGCTTTCAGTGCAGCCTTAAATTCTGTAAATAAAGGTGCTATCACCATGCAATATGACTGCTTGCACATTTGCAATGAAGCAGCTCAGATAATACCTGAAGAATTTATTTCAAAAGACAGATATGTGACCTTCACCCTCACAGATTCATTGCTTTCATCTAATAATCACATTGCCTGTAGAAGGCCACATCTCTGGTGTGAAACTCAAGGAAAAACATATTTAATCTCCCTAGCTGAAAGATTAATTTCTTGCTAAAAATTATACCAAACTCTGAAGATTTCCCACTTTGAAAAAGGATTTTCATATAGAACCACGACCTCTGGAGGTCACCCGGTCCAGCCTTCTGCTCAGACCAGATGAGCTACAGCAGGTTGCTGCAGGCTTTGGTCAGTTGGGTTTTCAAGCTTCCCAAGGATGGAGATCCCACAGCCTCTCTGTGCTCCTCTTCCAGTGTTTCACCACCTTATGGTAGAATCATTTTCTTACATCAAGTCAGAACTTCCCGTCATCCAAGGTGAGTGTGTTACCATTGCACACCCAGCCAAGGGTGTCTCTGCCTCCTCAGCACCCTGTTCGGTACCTGAACGCACCCGTTGTCTCCTTTTTCCTCTTCTCCATAGTTGCAGGGTTGCAAAGGTTTCCAGGGGAGCAGAACATAGTGAGTTACAAGACTTCAAATTAACTTGACAGAATTTTGAGTGTGTTCTTCTTATTTCCTTCCCGTTCTTCCATAGTTTTTCTCTAATTTTGTTCCCTTCACTATCTCCTTTTCCTTTTGTCCTCCATGCAAGTACTTTTTGCTATCGCTGCGCTCCGTTGTTATGTTCTTATCTTTTGTTCTGCCCTTGCCTCTAGGTTTGTTCTTCATACTTTGGTTTAGCGACTTGTTTCTTGGAACCTTCGTTGTCCTTATTTCCCCTCTTCACACACGGCTTGGCTATTAGAGGCCTCTGCTCTTTACATGATCCCTGTGGTTTGTATTTACCTAAAAAATATTTGCTTTGGGTAACCTAGCTACTAAACACAAAGCATTGTAAAACTGCAAAATCCAAATGTAAGCTCTGTTTTTGTTTTAATTCTTTTAAAATCAGTTGGCACGCATAAGGATACAAATTCTCCATTTGATCCTACTTTGTTTCCTTTGGAAGGTATTTTTAAGATGGACTCTGAAGCTATTTCAGAGTCTCCAAAGAAGGCCATGTCTGAAATATTTTGGCATATTAATGATATCAGATCTTATCACAACTTCAAATAACATATTGCATGAAACACAGCTAACTGAAAATTGTGATGTGGGTTCTGTTGTTAGACTAAGTAAGCTGGAAACTAACAGATAAGAGAACATTGAATATTAATCATAGACCAGCAGTGACTTAATACTATACAACTAAAATGAATGTCCAACTATTTTGTTCAGAAAAGTGCTTTGTGCTTCACTTTCTGTAGAAGAACAATGAATGGAGAAAACTTGCATTGGCTGTCGGTGAAAACGATGTACGGGCACTTTTCTTACGTTCTTCAGGGAGGGTAAGCAAATGTTCTGGTCTAAAAGAACCGATTTACAAGTGTTCAATAGCATTATTATGTTGTTTAAATGTTTTAATAATGGTGTTATACAATGTTCTATAAATGTCATTTACATGATAATTGCCATTAAAATACCATAAATGACATGCTATTGTGCTTTCAAAATTCAATTATCAGTGTATCTTCTTTTATATCAGCCTTAGCTGTTATGTTTGCTTCAATTTAAATGCTTGCAGAATAAGTTTTAGATGAAATATGCAGAAAGGGAGAGAAGAATGGAAGTGGAAAAAACAGGTATAGTGTGAATATATTTCCTATATGAGACATAGAGATGACATGACATATAAACATTGCTGTATACATTTAGAACCATATAAATATCGATCTTAAAATGTAGGAAGTACTTTTTATGTCATTGCTTTTTCAAATCTGGAGATTGTGATCTATAATCCAGTTTAGATCACAGTTAAAAATTATCTTGTAATTTTTTGTCTTGGATTGTGTGATATTTCCCAGATTTTGCTATAGGTATGGAAGGTGAAAACAATTAAATGGCTGTTCAGGCCCCTGGCTGGAGGTTTCCATTTCCTGAGCCATAGGATGCAGGTTCTTCATTTAAGCACAATTGTGGCTTGTGCATTCATGTCTGCATTGTTCAGGAACTCGGGGGCTTTAATAATCTGCTTTTGCTTCAGCTCTGAGCGCTGAACTTTAAGTGATGTCTTTGAGATGGGATCTAAAGAGTGGAAACTTCCTGAATGTATTCCTCATGTGTTACTAAAGGTCTGTAGGTACCTGGCTCTAACCTATAGCGATTCTTCTTCCTTTCACTAATCCATGTATGTGTTCATAGATCTGCAAAGAAAGAAATCAAACAAAATTAATATCTTTATTGAAAAATGGCTGTCCTAAGGCAGACTCTAGCAGACTAACACATAACACGGGAGCGCTGGCAGCTGATCGGCAGGCACCCTTTTCTGCGTCAGACCTCACCGCTTTGTGTGCATTTTGTGAGGGAGTTGCTTGAAGAAAACCTCTTTCTCCATCTTCAAAAGCAAAGAATCACTGTACATCACTGCACGCTGTGCTGCGTGTCTCGCCGATTATCCTCCCTTGTGTGCTGAAAGCAGTATTACGCTGTTTTCACTGAAAATCCAATGTGCAGCCAAACGCCGGTTTCTGTTTGTTGTAGGTCAGTTTTCAAGTCCCTTTTGCTGTGGGATGAAAAAGCTGCAGTTGAGTAGCTCAGGCAGGTGAGTTCGGTTGCTGGATGTGCAGAAGCACGGCCTGAATGCTGAAAAAGAGGGAGGTAGCTCTGAATTAAATTAATCTGCAATAGGCATTGCTCTTCATTTACAGAATGTAAGGATTTTTCTGTAGACTAGATGGCACCATCTAATGTCATTTTAGACCTAGGGTCCTGTAGGTGGGTAACGATATCTTTAATTTCCAGGCTCCGTCCTGTGTGTTAAATGCCATCAGCTAGGTAGTCTGATGGTTTAAACTGCAGAACCTCAGCATAAAGACTTCTTTTGAGATGCACAGATGCTTCTTATTTAAGCTGTAAGCCCATAAAAAGGGTTGTGTGCCGATTGCTGCGTTGTTTGACACCTGTTCAACCCTGATGGTCAGCAATGCTGACAAAGTTCTGGTTAGTTGTGCCAAAAACCTGTGTTCCTTGGGATGAGTATTGTTAACTGTCTTGGCTTTGTCTTCCCTGGGCTCTGGTTACTTCTTCTAACTGTAGCTTGCTTCTCTTTAGCAACTTATCCATATGTTCTTGTGGTGTTATATTTAGTTATCTGGTGAAACAACCGCCTTTTGTAGTCTTACTTTGGAGCACCCATGAATATATCAACTACCTTCTGATTTTCCCATTCTTTTGGTGAACGGTGCTGGTTTTATGCGCAGCTTTATGCCCCTCATGCAGCTGTTCTGCATGGAACTTGATAAATTGTGCAGGAGGGACTGGTGTTGCTTGGTTTCTTTCATCATTCTTGGACTGCTTAAACTATTTCAAGAACTGATGGGTTCACCCTCTCGTATATATTTTCTCACATGTATTATCCCAAAATGTTTAAGCTTTGTTCTGCATTCATTTAAGAAGTGGATGTTTTGATTTATTGGCTTTGCATGGAAAAAAATGCTTTGTGTCATGTTTTAATCTTTGTCAAAGTACATATTTGCAACCAAGGAGCCAGGGTTTGAAAACTTGCGGAGCTTACGAAGGATTTAAGGTTTTCTAGCTAAAATCACTGTATTCAATGGATACAGTGTATTGTAAAACAGGATAATTGAGGTGTTTTTAGTCTAAATATCTGAATTGTGAATTGTTTAACGGGGGACATGATGTGCGTTCAGTGCTGTCCCAAAGGCCTCACATGCAATTCTTTCCAAAAATCCATTTTCTGCAGTGTCGGCTGGACCATGACCCTGGGACTGACTGAGGAAGATGGACAGTAAACACACTTCTTTTACTACATATTTAGTAAATGTATTGGCGTGGTGTAGAATTATTATATCAGTGACACGGTAGGCCAGTATCAAGCTGTATTTTGAATCACATTACACGTTTATCCAAGACAACAAGCCTTTTAATGTCAATTTAACCATAGTGTAGCTGACACTTTGCATATTCATTACCATGGCAGTTGGTCTGCTTACAAGCAGGATAAATACATCGTAGTACTAGGAAAAGCACTGTGATAAATATAAATGATTTCTCATTTAGAAATGAAAAAAAATAAAGAGAAAACTTCAACTAATGGTAACTGGAACTTGGTTTTGATGTGATTGACACAAAAATGTCAATAGGCCTAGCACTGCATTGAAGACTCGTTAGTTGAGAGAGTCCTACAGTTTTGTTAATAAAATATTATGTATCATAAATATTATATTAAATAGGTATATAATATATAATAGAGGCAGATAATTAAGCACCAATAGTGAGATTTTTGGAATAGGGGAATATTACACTGAGGACTGCATGTGCTCTATTTTTGAAAGGCATAAAATAATACAGTTGCTTGTAATAGCAGGAGACTGGACTTGATGACCTGGAAGAGCTCTGAAAGTCCTGCATTCTTAAAGTTCAAGATATATGTATATGGATCTACTGTATATAAACATAGTGTCATGTGAGAGGTGCTGTGGAACCACACTGAGGGACAGAAAATAAACACCATCATCTGATATTTTCATCATTTAAGACAAAAAGTGAAAGAATAATCTCTGAGGTATTTCTTTAGCTGGAGTACTACAATATTATAGGTTTTTTCCACAGTATTTTTGTTTTATTTATTAATTTATTATTAAATTATGGTATCTATTTTCATTTCCTATTACGGTTAAGGTTTTGAGAATCAGAACAGTTTTAAGCTAAATAAAGTAGATGATGCAAGGACCGCCGGTGTGTCTAGTGCAGTTAATGATGTTGAGAGCATCTGAAGCGCAGGATTCAATACAAAGAGAGAAAAGATGAGAGTGAAAATGCAACAAACACTTGTTAGGCTAACGTGTTGAACTTCCTGACAACTTCAGTCTGTCTAACCCTACAGGTGCTTAAAGTCCACTGATTATTTGACAACAGGCGTGAACTCAAGGACGGAGGTTTCTGGCTGGATCTGAGAAAAATCTCTTTGCCATGAGGACTGTGAACCCGAGAGGTTGTGCCCCATCCTCATCCCTAGAAGTTTTCAAGACCATACAAGATAAATTCCTGAGCAGCCAGGTCTGAGTTCAGCGCTGACCCTGCTTTGAGCAGGGGTCGGACTAAAGACCTGAGCTCGCTGCCGGTTTTCATGGTCCCGTGATTAAGGCAGTTCTAGAGATTTGCTGAAGATGCAGCATTTTACGTCTTCTCTCTTGTGCTGGAGACAAGGCTGAACTAGAGCTGGTGCAGACAGCAAACAGCTGGTGGAAGCTGTTCCAGGCACGCATGACCATACCGAAGCACAAGAACTATCACAGAGACCTGTCTGCTGGCTTTATTTTAGTGGTCAGTGCCACTGACCTCCAGCAATAGGTGGTATAGAGTAGAAAAGCAGTAACAAACCTCTGGAGCGTGAAAACACCTTAAATACCTTTGCATTTTAAGTATGAAAAGGGTATTTTAAGAATTTACCCAAGCAGAAAGAAACCTGTTGTCAGTTTGTCTTTTTTGGAATGGAGGCGTAGGTCCAGATCCTTTAGGTTTTAATAGTTTCCAGCTGATATCTGAAATATAAAGGTCATCCCCTTGCACCAGAGTGGGAACTGAGAATTCAATAGGAGAATTATATTAAATGTAAAATGTAAGTGTTGTAATGAAATCCCCTTTCTGAACTACTAATGGGTAGCAATAGGAGAGTTGAGATTCAACCATGGATTTCTCAGCGCTTGTTTCTGTGCGTATCTGTCCTCTCACCCTGTTCTGAAGTGTGGCAACCCCTCAAGGGGTCTCAGAAAGCTCTCAGGCGTGCATCAAGCTTTTAAAATATATTTATGCTGTTATTCCTTGCCTTCACAATTCAGATATTTTCAGTTCTCACGTATTAGACTAAACAGTTCCTTTCTTTCTGTGTTTTTAGTACCACAGCCATGTTGGCTACTTTGGCTGCTCACCTGGATAGGGTGAAGTACCTGAGACCACCAGGTGCTTCTTGGGCAGCCGGAGATCTGGGAGGCCCTGCAGCTTTGCACGGGGCTGCAGGCAGAGCTATTCATGTTATTCCATGGATGACTGATGATGGTTGGAATGTAGGTGGTTCATCTCTACATTTCACAGAGCGTTGTCCCACATGGCAAGAGGTTAATTTTTCAGACTCAAGTTAATCCTGCGCTGATACAACGAGGTGATGCTGCTTAATGGAAACTTATTGGCTTGAAAGGATGATGAGGGAATGGGTTCAAAGAGTGAAGAACTGCGAAAATGACTGAAAAATGGAGGAGAAGATAAAATCCTACTAATACGATAGCAATAAATACCATAACCTCTAAGGCTTTAGGACAATGATGCTTCCACTGCAAGTGCTTTTGTAATTAGATCTCTTTAGCTATATTTAATTAATGGGAAAATAACAGTTCCTTAATAGGTAACAGAGAGTAAGGAAATTTTCTCATTGGTAGTTGATACAGGATATAATAGGGACCCTTCCTCGCCTATAATTGTACATTTTTAGTTTTAATAAAAGTGAGATATTTTGTTTTATTTGCAGGTTTCCGTGGAACAGGAGATAGGCAGGTTTGTCTCTTTTTGGTTTCACATCATGGAGAGACACAAACAAAATTGGACATATTTAGTAATGGCTCAGTAAGTACTAGCAAATGGGTGGTATAATTTAATCAACATGTTTGCTGTTGATAAGGTGTTGAGAAGCTCTGAGCAAGACTGCTGGGAGGCTAAATGAAAAGCTGGAGATTCAGAGATAAGGATTGATGGATATAATGTTATTCTAATTGAGAACAGTGGCGAACCTAAAGCACTGAGAAATTAAATTGATGACCTGTAAAACAAGCTCAGATTAAGGAAAAAAATCAGATTTATAGAGGCTCCTGCAGGCGTGCAGACGGAGCAAGGGGCAGAAGGAGTAGCCTCATGATTATATCAGCCATCAGTAGGTTACCGGAGTTTCCATTGTCATAGCTTTAATGTTTTAATATATAGCAATTATATATATTGTATTTATATATATGACTGCTGGATATATAGTAATAACTAGTTATACTAGTAATTTTATGTCAAAGGTGCTTATAACTATATAAATTTGTTGTTGCTTAATGTATTTGTGATGCTGTACAGTACAGGATGCCATTCGTGCTTCTGGTTCGATGCTTCTCGAGGAGAAGGAAGGAGAAGGTGTTTCCTGGGAGCTGAGGTTCCGGCAGGTGATGCCCCGGTCGCGTTTTGCTCTGGGCAAACGTCTCAAGACGTGAGTTTGGGAAACTGTTTAGCAGTGGCTGCTCAGAGCTGTTTGTCTTGACTCATTCCATGCTGTTTCCAGAGTACAAAGACCAGTCGTGTTTTTTGTTCCTCAAAAGACAAGAGGCTTTGAAGAGGAAGGGCAAGATGCAGGATGTTACCTCTCCAAGAAGTGCATTGCACTGGGAATTAACCTTTTGCCCATTTTCTTGTATTGTGGTTGACTTTGGGCTGCTGTTGGAGATGAATATCCATTGGAAAACTGTCGAATCCAACACATTCTGTGCAACTTTCTTGCTGCCATCATGTTTTTATTCTTGCATTTCTGCATTCTCAGTACTTGGAACAGGCACGTTCTGTAGGAAAGACATTGAAGCTGCTTGGTTTCTGATGAGATGAGCTCTGTTTGCCATTAATAGTATTGCCAAACCAATGTTGTGTCAGCATTTAAAGCATTCCAAGACTCCAGTGACTCTACTGCCACTCACAATAAGAGATTGTTGTGTCTTCTGGTTTCCACTCTGGCCACATCATAGACTTCTACAGAAAAATTGGTCCTTATATTTTGGCGTGGAGGTTTTGTATCCGTACCCATTCTAAAGGAATCAGATGGTGAACATGTTTACTGGGATGAATTTCTGATAGCACTAGTTCAGCCTTCAAGGAGACCTCATCCACATTAAAAACAATGTAAAGGATCTGTGGTGGTGCTGGGAAAAGTACTGGCTTTGTAATAATGAACTTTTTTGGAGAGAGAGAATAGTAATCGTTGGCTGAAGTGGTGAATGAGAAGTGAGTAACGTTAAGTTCAAGTTCCAGCAGCAACCAAACCTTGAATTGGAAAAAATGTTCTGGCTACGACTTTCAGAAACTTTATGTTCCAGGTGTGGGGGATGTAAAAGTCCGTGCTGGGGGTGCTCAGGTGCAGCTTCACAGGGCGAAGAAACAACGGCTCAGGGTGTTTCAGTGCTCTAGGAGAGTCAAAGCTGTATGAGAAGAAAAACCTGAAACGTGAGCATTTTGACAGTGTAATTCATCTATTCCAATCAATCCATTTAACTCTCTTTTCTGTTACTTATGTTGGTGCTTGTGGATATTATGAGCATAAATCAGATGCTGCAAAGCTTCATGGCAGAAACTAGAGACAAAGTGGGGGGAAAAAGTCAAGTCCTTCCTTCGAGAGGCTTCCATCCATCCTTTGTCACCACCTCTGGAGTTGGGATTGGCTTGAACGGCTGAGCAGAAACGATCTGGCAGTTGTGCCCCAGCAAAATTGGTGTACTCTGTAGTTGTAACACACTGGGAGTTACTCGAGTAGTACATGTGGAATTCATGATATATGATGAATATGAATATATGAAAAATGAGGAGGAGTTTGATTAATCTTTGCAGCTCTTCCCAACCCATGTTTTTGAATAACTGTGCCTCATGCAGACTGCTGAGGCATCACCTAAAAGTTATTTCAGGGCATCTGTTTGTTGCGGTTCGCGCGTCACTGGGCTTTACTTACCCCCAAAATCAAATTAATGGTTTCTGTACCAATCTTACGCCTCTGCGTTGCATCCTTGTGCCGGCCATGAGTAGCAACAGGGGTATTAAAATGCTTTAGTATCTTATGCTTTATTAAAACCTTAGTCCATACATTAATGCCAATCAGCAGCACCGTGGGTTTTGTTGGCATGATTATACCTTTCAAACAGAATTTGGGGTTATTTTTCTCAGTGTCTCCTCCTTCTTGGACTCCAGGAGAAAGTTCCCAGCCCAGAGGCTGCAACAGCTGGATGTTGGGATTGTTTTCTCAGGTATATTTTAGGATCTTATTTCTAACACTGATGATTCTGCAGAGTATGTATTGTTATGGTTGTTGTTCACGTCTGCAGCCGCGGTTGGGCTGCGCGGTGTGAATGGTGTCGGCACGGGGCAGGACACGCAAAGCGCTCTTATCACTCTTACAGGTATTCAATAAGAAACCAACTCTGGTGCTGCTGGAAACCGCTCTAAAAATGAGAAAGATCAAGCAAACCTCGCTTTCTCTCCTTTTTTATTGTTAAAAGGAATGTGCTATTGTTTTTGTCTTTCAGTATTGTAAAGGACTCCTGGGAGATTCCATAGGCAGATATGAATCATTTCTATAGATTGATTTTTGTGGCTCCGCGTTTATTTTCTTAAATGTATTTCCTTCTCCATTTTTGATGATTTTTGTCTGTTCGGAGCTCAGTCCATTTATTAAAGATGACAAACTCGCTATTTCTGTGTCTTTCAGCTCAGAGATGGGTGACTCCGATAACTGGTTTTTTCCACCACGAAGCTAAAAATACAAACACTGGACCTCAGTTCAATGCAGTAAGTTTCCTGTTTCACCTCTAGCATCCAGTTTTCTGGCTCTTTGCACTCATTAAATCGTGCAGCTCTTCACGTTTCTCCTTTATTTAAGTGCATCTATGGGATTTACAGTCACTGTTTTCCTCTAGCAAAACCAAACCCTCTTGCATGCACAGTTAGACCTAAAGCAAGAAATCCAAATAAACAGGTACACTTTGGCGTTCCCCTGGGGATTGTGCAAACCGTCTTCACACTGCTGGAAATTAAATACTGAATTATTTCTTTTTCTTCTCTACCGGTTCCCTCTCTTCTTCAAGACCTTTTTTATTTTCATGGGTGTCCCTTTAGTGAACAAAACATTCACATTTCTTACCCACCCTGTGAATATCCATCTCTAAATCTGCCGATTTTCAGATCACGAGCACGACGCTTGTGCAGCAAATGGAGCCTCAACTCTAGGAGTGAGGAACATGCCCAAGGTGTGAGGGTATCTAATATTCCTTCAGAAAAGTGTATTAGTTTACAACTAACCTGATGTATCGTTGTGAAAAATACACTTTAGGCTTTCAGAATTTAAAAGTAATATACAACTTCAATAGTACAATATCTGATATGAATGACCTGAGGTGTTTTCAGTCCTGTGTGGCAGTGATGCTAGAGGAAGGCAAGAATGGATCACCACTCATCAGTTCTACTCAGTAAAGAGGCTTTAAAGGGAAAAGTAAACCCTTTATTTTTGCATTGACTTAGCCTGATATTAAATAATACCTTAATTTACCTAAACGATTGCATTATTGTATGTAGAGTATTATTGTAAGTGGCCTGGTCTGAAAGAACCATTGGACAAAACCTTAGAGGAAATAATATCTTTATATCAACCCATTTTTAGTAGGAGGCCACGTTGATTGCACAGGAAGAAAGAAATGGTGTTAATTCCTGTAGACTGGGGAAGAATATTTGTATTTTAATACAAATGGCATTAAATTTTCCCAGTAGGAGGACTGTGTAGAAGGTAATAGGACACTGTAAACTTTGAGAACAGAATACAGGAATTATATGTTAATCCAACAAGTATTTGATGGTTGTCTGCAAATTATAGCATGAGATATGCATGGATTAGCATTTAAAACATTTTTGTAATGCATTGTAATTCTTTCCAGTCTGTAAAATGAAACAGCATAGTGCTGCCGGGTACTCGCTTTGCCTTGGAATGGCACCCAGACTGAACAGGTAACTCTGCCTCAAAACAGAAGGAACTTTCATTGTTCGATACATCCCTATCAGTATTTGTTACCTTTTGTGGTAATGAAAATTGCAATGTGGCTTTATCTTCACTTTTTGATTATGTTTTTTCCCAAAGATGCTTATACTGTACACATTGTTTTAAGCCGTGACTTGGTCAGGTTGCCAGAACATCAGACGCATTAATAGAAAGATTGTGATTGAAAACTGAAAGTGGAAATGAAGATACAATTAAAAATAATTCCCTAAGTTACTTGAACACTGCACAAGAAGCTTCTAAAATTGTTGCAGAAACATTTTACTTCACTGGGGAACATGCTAGTGTATTACTTCACTATTTGCTTCTTATATACAGACGACGTTAGAGGAAAAAAGGAGCATATTTCTAGGATATGCTTTCATATATATATATATATATATGTATACATACATTTTTTTTAGGTCATTTTAAAATCAGAACATACTTGACATTCTTTCTCCTTCAGGTTGGTATCTGCAAGCAAAAATGAACTCAGCGTTTTAAAACCAACCACCAAATCCTTCCAAAGAAGCCACAGCAAATGACGGCGCCGCGGAGCATCTGTGACACTGGTACCCAACACCGGCCTCGGCTCCTCCCGCTGCTGCTCCTGCAGTCCCGCCTGTTGCTGCTCGTTCCAAAAAGGGTGCTCAGGTAAGGTATGATTTCTGTGGGTTTGGGTTTAAAAAGTAGTCTTAGATGTCTTGATATCAAGTAATGGCAAGACTGGAAGGTCAAGCATTGAAAAATGCAGAATTAAAGTTGCTTTTTTTTTTTAATACAGTCCTTTCCTCCAAGTAAAGCATTATCTGATATATAGCATGATCAGCTATGGATTTATTCCCCTTGACAAGTGACCTGTCCCGTGCGCTTGCTCAGAGCCCACGGAGAAGCAGCGGAGCGTTTTCTCACGCATGTGGGTAATTACATAGGCAGAACACTGAATATAACGAAGAATTTATTGAGAGTACCTGAGACTGAGCGGCTGGTTCAGCTGTGCAATTAGCGGGCTGGGTTTGCTGGGATTTCTACGTTAGTTAAAACCAGCAGCAAACTGCAGTTTAACTAAAGGACTGTAAATGAATGGTTCATAAAAACAATACGCTGGGCTGGGTTCACATCAGTCTATAATGACATATTAGTTAATTACTCACCATATTCTTTTTTAAACAATAGCACCTTTTCAAGTAGAAACTCTGTATTTTTGGATAGCCTGCCTTCAAGTGTTTGAAAATGTTCCTTTTCCTTCTCATAGTTTGATTGCTTATGATGTTCATAGGAGACACTTTGCAATGTTATAGTTAAAAATCTGTATGTTTGTTCTTGTGCTGATGTATGCACCAGAACCTTGTGTAAGTATGTTAAAGGATGTAAATTTAGGTATGTAAAAATTAGACACGTAGTAAATATTAAAAATGTATTGCTCATTTCTACAGAGTTCAAACCTTTGTGTCCATGTGCTGCGGGTTTTAACGCTTCTCCTGCAGTCCCGTGTGCGCAGGGCAGCTGCTGGGAGCCTGCGTGGGATCTTCAGCGTTGCCCACGTGCGGTGGGTGATCGGGGGCTGCTCTGGGCACAGGGTGAGTTTTAGCATCACTGAGTTTAGAAAATTACATTTTGGAGAATGCTTGTAAGATAAAGAATTGTTATTTTTTTTTTTTACATGGTAACTTAAATTACCAAATACTGTTAGTTGACTGGAAGATAATAAATGAGAACATTGTATACTCCAAATGATCATAAGAAATCAGAGTGGAAACCAAGACAAAAAGCTACCTGTTTCTTTTCTGAGCTTTTCAAAGGCTCTGATAACATTCCATGGAATTTTTAGAAGTGCTGCTTCTCTGATAGCAGGTTAAAAAACCCTCTAGGAATACTGAAGCCAAGAGGCTGGAGTGCACGTGTGGAAGACACCGACAGCAAGGAGGAGCAGACAGGAGCACGCTCTGCTCCATGAAGATCAATCGAGGACCAGCACCATTTTCAAGGTGATTTCCAAGTAGAACTTTGCTGAGCAGAGGTAGGTGAATGTGTTACACCAGGACTTAGAGCCTGTCCTGAGCTGACTCCTGTGTAAGCAGCTACTGCACGTCCACACAGCGAGCAGCAAGGCTTGGATCCTACACCCTGGTGTAGCCCACAGTGATCTGTTTGCTTACACTGGCCTTAACAATGTAAACCATTCAGCTGGTTTTCACAATGCAATTTTACATGGCATCTGCGTGTCTAATCGTAAAGACTGATTTGGTATATTAAAAAAAATAAATGACAAAGCCAGCTACTACGCATCCTGGGGGAGAAAACTGAACCAAAACAGAAGAAACGTTTCATAGCTTTGGGGGGGTTTGTTGGTTTTTTAAATCCCCTCTAAAAGCTGCAGATCATTTTCTGCCTGTAGTATTTTGCATCTGAATAGGTATAAATACATTTGCATATCCACTAAGGGGGAGGATTCCAGATTACACGCCTGTTACACGCACCGTACCTACTCATCTGTTTTGCTGTGAAAAAACTCAAGTCAGGGTTGTTTTTACAGGAGGGTGGGGTCTGCTGGCCCTTGGCTCCGACAGGGAATCGGCTTCAGCCCCCTCTAACTTAAGGTAGTGACTCCGTTGGGTAGTACGTACATGGCACTGCATATCACTGGGTGCTCGTGCTTCAGCTGCTTGTTTTAGAACAATGGTCACAGTTAAGACATTTGCGATATGCTTTTCTGCTTGGTTTTCTGCTCAGTTCACAGCTTGTTCAAATGCGTTTTTTTCCCCAGGTTGCACTGGCTGCCCTGGATGGATATTTCAGTTTCTATACTCGGAATACTACACAGGTGGGTCACATTTGTTTGAAACCTAAAGGTTAAAGATCTAAGTTTATACATGTGCTAAGCCTCGCCTCACCTAAGCTGGTGCCGTTAAATTCAGATGTTAAAATTTCTGACACTAATAACACAAGCTTTGTAGTCGTGTATTTTCACCTTCTTCTTTCACTGCTGATTCTTTCATCTTAAGATTTTGGGGAGTTATCAGAAACACTCTGATAGAGTGTGATGACTTATTCTAAAAATTGGAGTATTCAACCAGCAAACTGAGATGTGTCTGTCCCCCCGCCCCGTTTTAGATATAAAGCTGCTGACGGACAACATCAGTGTTTTAAATACAGAATATGTAAAACAGGGTAAGTCAGCATCACTGCTGCAGTGATTCTCCATACACAAAGCACTGCTCCTGTATCAGAGTTGATTTAAGAACTGAAATGCTTTTGGGAAGCATTTACTGTACTATTCAGCAACAAACTAAACGGCAGTTTATTTAGTTTATCAATAAACACGAGCGCTGTATTGCAACGATGGGGAATAACCAGGAGACTTACCGAGATCCAAGTTTCTATCAATGCTTTTATTTTTGCTTAAAGAAACAAAAACTACAAGCAATCAGGAAACTAACCTGCATAAGGTAATAGCTCCTTCTCCCTCTATTTCAACTGATCTCTGAATCTGTGTTTGTTACAGCACAGGAGGAACAGCCGCGTTCAGCAGTGCTGCTGCTACAGACCCCATCACATCCAATGGCACCACAGAATAAAGAGATACAAAGTCTCCATATTAAAATATGCATTTTGATTTGAAAATTAAGAAACCTAGAGCAATATCTTAGGAGTTAAATACAAAACAGTAGTAAATATGCAAAATACAGTCAATAAGCAGAGCGATGAGGCAAAAGAAGGAAGTATAATAGTTGATTGTTACAAGGTAATTCTTGGCGGTGGTGGCTTCCCCCAGCCCCTGAGTGTCCGAGCGGCACAGCGAGGTACAACCACCTCACACACAGCCTGAATTGAACTCCCAAAGCATCTAAAAGGTAATGACGCTGGGAGGCCCGATATCTGCAGTAACATGTACCAACCACGCTGTGTCTGAGGAAAATGAGGTTCAAAAAATACAGTTTTACGCTATACAGTACTTGTTGAGTAAGAGAACTTGGCCCAAGTGAATCCATCCTCTTTCCGCATAGATTTCTCGGCGATTTCCAACGTGAAAGCTGAAATTACAGCACAGCTGCTCACACTGAGTTATCTTTGGTTAATACGTTACCCATCTGGGTGCAGACATCGGGCATTTCCCCACGTTCCAGAGGAGTCTTTGGTTTTGCTTTTACCCTGACAGATTTATTCAGAAGTTGGTTACGAACCACTGAGATTGAGCTGTTTGTACATTTGAATTATCCAGGAGTATCAGCGCTTAAAGAACAGATCAAAACTACCCACTCTACATAGGACCGATAGAGCAGAAGTATTCAAGTTCAATGAAATATTACAAAAAAGGCTTCCTTTTTAGGAAAACTTAGCTATGGTAAAAATATCTACTACAGTGCACTGCACTGTAATAAATATTCAACATAAATTAATAATTTACAAGTACCTGAGCAAGTATACAGAGCACCATAGCACAGCACAGCACCAAAGGCAGTAGCTCAGAATTCTTAAAAATAATGCTGTTTTAAACATTAAAAATTCTAAGTATTGTCATAAAAATGAACCCCAGCTGGAGTTTCAAGATAGTGCAAACTTCTGTCTTCACTGTTTAAAATCAAGGCGTCAGGTTTTGTCGTCGTTTCACATCACAGTGTTGCTGGACCTGGGTACCTGCGGTGGCTGCTTGGGAGCAGGTCTGCGGAAAGAAAGGAAACAGCAAACTGGTAGTTAAAATTGCCACAGTTCTCACATGTGCTGGAGGCACCGAGACCAAATCCCTCCCAAGGCCCATCCAGACGTGTAAGTAGAACCAGCAGCCTCTTTCATTTCAGTTCAGGCGTAACTGCTGCTTGGTCAGTGGGATACGGTAACTCCACATTTCAAGTGTTTAAAGTCTTTATTTCTTTGGGTGCTCAATCCATTTTGCACCTGTTCAAAAATGCTACTTAATGGCGTAGAGGAGCCGTTGATTTCAAAAAGCTGTCAGTTAAAGTATGTCCTGGAATGGACAGCCAGGAGCTCAACCCGAGTTCACTCTTGCAATCTTTGTGCTCAAAGTATTAGGAAACTAACCTGATTCTATCTGTAATGTTTGTGAGCAATGTTAAGTGCCTCATTAGTGGAATTCCTGTAGCTTACATACTCCTGTCTTCCTCAGCACTCACTTTTTATTTGCAAAACACCAAAGAATATTGGCTAAGAACAGATCACTGACCATTCCCATTAACACTGGGCAGTTATTTCACTTCCAGATAGTTTTTTTCAACATGCTTTTTAAAATAATTTCTTTTTCAGAAGTGTACAATTTCTGTGCTTTCTCAATGTCTGGGGTATTATTTTCAGATGATCTAAACTGATGTTCCATTGTGAAATACAGGAATGGAAATGTGCTTTTATTGGTGGTTGATCTTAGCAGCATTCGGTTCTCAGCCTGATTCTGTAGGGGGCTGAGTGGGAAATTTTGTTCTGCAAGAGCTTTGTTGCTTTTTTTTTGCAAGGAATTGTATTTGTTGGGCTTTTTTTTGGTAAAAATACAGATGCTTGCAGTCAAGCCTTCCTATGTAGTATAAATTCTCATACTTCTGTGGAAGTCAGTGCAGTTGTGCTGATGTAGAATCACAGATGGTTTGGGTGCGAAGGGACCTTTAAAGCTCATCCATTCCCCCCCTGCCATGAGCAGGGACATCTTCACCAGCTCAGGTTGCTCAGAGCCCCGTCCAGCCTGGCCTGGGATGTCTCCAGGGATGGTTCATCCACCGCCTCTCTGGCCAACCTGGGCCAGGCTCTCACCACCCTCAGGGCCAACAATTCCTTCCTCATGTCCAGCCTGAATCTCTTTCAGTTTAAAACCATCACCCCTTGTCCTATCACACCAAGCCCTGCTAATCAATCTGTCCCATCTTTGCTCTACAGCCCCAGCAACGCTCAGTCTGACACTCTGTGCTTTCAGCTGTTGCAGATGCCCAGTGCCCAACCACACTGACCTTCGGGGCGCCCCGGGGGGCAGAGCTCGGGGGTGTCCTGGCGGGTCGGCCGGGAGTGGCTTCCGAGGAGGGGTTGGTTTGGGGTTCTCCTGCGAGCAAACAAACATCTCACGTTAGTCTTTGGAACTGACAGAACACACAACACAGCAACAACTGAGATAAACTGAAGGTAAGTTTGGAGTATTTGTGAGCAGATACACTGAAATGAGTAAGACATATTTTATTTTTAATAAATAGGCACTTATATTTTAAAACAAACGTTTAATATTGTGTTGTAATGATTTTGTTTCTAGCGTCTACATAAACGAGACCAAACTGTTCTCATGTTCATTTACTTTGTCCGAGCTTTGAGGGAGTAAAATTGGTAACTTCAGAAACTTTCTTCCCACGCGGTGCTTTCTGTGTCCCTAGGGTATAAAACGGAGCTATTTCTGACAATCTTGAATTGATGTTACGGATATAATTTTGAAAGAAGACACTTGTGCTTATTCACCAAGTTGCCATGAGTTGATCCCATGTTTTTCCTACTTCTTTTTCATGTAGCAACTGAAAACCGTGATATTTTGCTTGATGGAGTAACTGTCACAATTAATTTGAGCTGCCAAAGGGAAACGCTTTTTGGCAGTTTCAGATCTGTCAGTCTTTGGTCACGACAGTACTGGAGACCTGGGGGTGTACCTGGGGGTGTACCTGGGGGTGTAGCTGGGGGTGTACCTGGGGGTGTACCTCACCGTGAGCTGGGATCTGCAGGGGAGGACACTGGGAGGCTGGGGCAGCTACAGAGGCACCAACATTGACAAATAGGCCCTTTTTCTTTTTTTTTTAAGGAACTATTTGATTAAGAAACAGAAAAGCACTTGCACTTAAAATCCTGACTTTGACCGCTGTGAAATATGCAGAATGTTTTAAGGAATGCCAGAAAATAAACAGTGGAACTGGTGGAGCTGAGGACAAAAGCAACACAAACCAATACTACAGTTTTCCTAGAATAACGATTTTAGAAAGAATCGGTATTTCCCTTTCCCCTGAAAAGGAAAATCAATGACTAGCAAGATGGAAAAGGAAGGAAAAAGCTTGAATACTTTGAGAGCAATTAATAAACTGGACACACTACAGAAGCTGCTCTAACCTGAGTGATTCTGTGTTCAGACTCCAGACAGAACTGACACCAGGTACACTCCTCCTGCTGTCACAGTGCACAAGCACACTGCCCCTGCCCCTGCCACCGCAGCTCACCCTGCTCTGTGTTCTGCAACCAGACACAGCGATTTGATTTGCAGGATGTGCATCCAAATCCGGGGATACTCATTTCAAAATGACAGGTTGGTGATAACGGCATTCACTTCGTTCTCATCTTGTACTATAAACAGAATAGCACAATGTCCAGAAAACAGAAATAGCTGGGTGCCTGAGTCTTTGCTTGGACACAGTCACGCTCCAAATGCAACCAAAAGAGAAGCCAGTGACAAGAAAAGGCACAATTTAATACAGACAACTGCACACAACTTAATCTGCTCTGAATATCACCTTGAGATGCATCTTACTGCCAAAAAAAAGGGTTAGCAGCTCTACTTCAACATCGCAATGAAAGGTGTGTCTGCATGAAACTGGGGGTAATGACTGCGCTCCTAAACTTGCACAAAGGCAATACTGTGGGCAACGGCCAAGATGAGAGGTGAGAAAACACTTAATTCCTCTTTAGCACAAGCAGATACTCACACAGTAAATATGAACCAGCAGCTTCAGGCTCACCTGGGGGCAGCGCAGGGCTCTGTGGGGCAGGGGTCTGTGGGGCAGGGCTCTGTGGGGCACAGCCTGGGGACACGGCAGGGGGGGCAGGACTCGCTGCGGTGTCCTGAGCTGCGGCAGATCGTCTGTCTTCACAGGGCTGCCGATGTCCACGATCTGATAGGGCAGCGGCCTCCTTGGACCATCTCGCTGTGGAAACAACCCCAACACAAAGTCAGAAACTTCACGAGTTGACGTGAGCATTGCTACTTTAAAATCTATTGATTAGCTTGTTTTTCCCTCCTGCTCTGCTCTCCTCTACCCTCAACACCCCTGGAAACAGGGGCAACTCGCAGCTTGCAGAGCCTTCTCAAGCACTGCGCCCTGTGCTGCTCTGGGGTCAGGGCTGGCTCTGTCCTAGACACTGAGTTCTTTCTTATCTGCACTTGACGTCACCTGCCTAAAACCCACAAGCCATCCAAGTATTCTGAAGCCTAAATCTTCTCCATTTTACATATTGTTAGTTGTATGTGATATTAAGATCATGTAATCACAGAATGTCAGGGATTGGAAGGGACCTCAGAAGATCATCCAGTCCAATCCCCCCGCCGGAGCGTAATTGTGTTATGATCAATTACTTACATGAGATCCCAAATATATGCTTTTTTCTTTTAACTCACTTTTTGTATGTTTGTATTTTGCGGCTTCAGGATGAGATTTTTATTGCGAGATGCGGTATGGACACGGTTCGGCTCAGACGAACGGGAAGGTCGTGCTGGACTCACAGACCTGGAATACAAAAATATTCCTTGAACACTACATTCTACTTTATAACATCGTTATAACATTGTTTTAAACAGTAGCCCCATTTCAGAATGAGATTTTGCACGGACTTCCTGACTTTTGAGAGTGAACAAGGAAAGCAACAATTGTCTCATGCTCCTGCAAGAATCAAAATAAATACAGATTTTTTGGAAAGCAGCAGTCTGTTCAATCAGCTTCTGCAATCTGTGAAAATGCAGCTTTGTAACACCCAGGAGACTCTTCTAATGAATCTGGCATTTAACAGTAATGACCTCAAATATGAAAGTTTCAGCTCACTCGACCGAGTTTGGATAAAAGGCCACGCAATGTAATGAAACTATTTCAAGCAAATGAAAATAAAGGCAATACTTCCTTCACTTCTTCATTTTTTATCGCAAAAGAGGTACACAGTCAAACCAAAACCTCCATTCTTTACTGACAATAAAGTTAAACTAAAGCAGGAAAACTACGGCTATTAATACTTGAATATTTTTGTTAAGGCTGGTGCTTTCTAACACCTTCACACTGGTGTCTGACGAACATCAAGGTGAGAGCTGCCACCTCTACAGCTACTTTCTACTAACAACTATTAGAGTAGAATTAGGGAAAATGCTCATACCTCAGTTTCTCTATTGTTGTCTTTTTACTTGTGAACAGCCATCTCATTAAAGTCTTCCTCTTCAGATACGTGACGGATCCAGCAAAGATGAGGCACAGAATGGTTATCAGCACTCCTAGGGTTAAACTCTTATTATCTGCAACAAAACACATGGAATTAACTTCTCTTGAGCCATTGTTACTGGGATGGTTGTGTATGTGGAGCAGGACATCGCTGCCTGGCCCGGGTTTCAAATGCAATGCAGGTGAAGTGAATGAACTATAAATTGAAGACTAATAAATTTATTTTCTTCTAGGCTGACGCTTGAATTTTGATCTGTTTCAAGTTATTTCTTTAACATTGTGGAAGAACTGGTTAAAATTTAACACTGTAGGTTCCTTTCAAGTGAATTATTCTATTCTATTCTATTCTATTCTATTCTATTCTATTCTATTCTATTCTATTCTATTCTATTCTATTCTATTCTATTCTATTCTATTCTATTCTATTCTATTCTAATCCTATCCTATTCTGATATCTGGGCCCAAACGTGAACACCTCCTTGTAGTCTCTGCTCCTCTGTTTGGGTCCTGCTTAGGCTGTCACCTGCAAACGGGGCCACAGGGTCTCATCCAGACACCCCAGGGTGACTGATGGCCACAGCAGCACCCACTGGCAGCTTCTTCAGGGGCTGCTGGGTGGGAGGGAGAGAAAAGGGACAGAAATGCCTAAATCACAGTTTGGTAAAGCGCAAATTTTAAATATTCCACCCCTCGAATAAATACAGTAATTCTAGTTCCTTTCTAACTGGTTTTTAAGGGTTTGCTTGTGCTTTAACACAGTGCAAACAGTCTGAAAGCTGGATTACTGCGGCCCAGCCCAGGTGGCTGTCAAGTCAAATCTGAAGGCAAGCGCGGAGCTGAAGGAAAGCCCAAAATCCAGTTAGAAAAGCCTTGGGCAGCAAGGCCGTGTGGCCTCGCAGGGACGCTCTGCAGCCTCTGCCGCTCCACAGTTCAGTGTCAGTGCCTTTCACACCACTCCGTTCAGTGTCAGTGCCTTGCTGGGACCGGACTGAGGCACAACGGGGAGCCCAGCCTGGCCAGATGACTAGAAAACCCTATGTTCAGGAAGGGGAAAGGCAGCAGCTCTCGTCATTAGAGATCCGTGATATGACCCCTGCCTGGAGGAGAGGATGCTGTGGTTCCTCGGGGCTGCTGAGCTACAAGATGCACTCCTGGAGCGGGAGAAGCAGTTTCGGTCTTCGCTCAGGCCTCAGCCCTGGCCCAGCGCTGATGCATTTTCTCCTGGCCCGGCCGGAGCTCCCAGGAACGGGGCAGCAACACAGACCAAACCAACTACACCTGGGGGACCAAGTGCTGCACTGTTTACCCTGTAGCGCTGCAGAATAATAAATCCCTCACTACCCCTATAGAGATTAATAAAATTAATAAGCCAAGATTACACAATTTAAATTAACTTCTCTACCTAACAATGAAATATCTAAGGCTTGTTTGTAAGAAAAATACAGAGTGCCAGACATACATTTATTCTAAGTCAGCTGGGTAAAATCAGTTACTAAATACTAATGAGACCATGTGCCTTGATTGACTAAAATGAAAGTGCTTTATTGAGCTAATCCTTTTGTAATTTGATTTAGACGTGTGCAAACCACTCAGGTCATAAACCAAACCACCCCGTCAAGCGTTCATATTTAAATGCAAGTGTCAGCGATAGAAAATTAGCTCCTCCAGCACTTTCCGTATTTGTTTATTCCCAGTATTACTGAACGTAGCGCTGGCTTCTGAGAAAAATGGGGAAACTACCACACTATAATAAACTATTGTTAAAACAATTTTTTGTTGAAGTTCGATCCAAAACCACAACATGCAAGAATTATCAAAGATATCCTGTATTTGTCTTTTCCACTTAGTGTTGTCTATGCAGTACATGATTCTATTTTGTGGTTCCCCAAGTATTTTGAGGTCAGCTGAGAAAGGACTAGAATGCTTTAGAGCATCTTAACACACTGAACACACAAGTAATCACACTGAGCACGGTTTCTGTGCTCTCTTACAACTGGGAGACATTTAAAAAAAGATCTTTACACAGTTAAATCATAATGGGAAGTTTTGTCACGGAAATGACCATGATGTCATAAATCCACTATTGTAATTCCCTGCAGGATCTGGCATGTAGAGAACAAAATCCAGTTTGGTTTTGAAGAGGATTATTCATAAGAAAACACAGAGATCACTTTCCAGCAAGCTATAGTTTATATATGTATGTGCAAGAAGAATGCTCGTCCTGTCTCTTACTCAAAGATCAGAAAGATCTCTGGGGAAGTCACTAAAGTTACAGAACTCTGGAGAAAAACTGGCTTGTGATGATTGTAACACCCTGTCAAAGTTGACAATGCGCAGAAATAACTCCTTCTGAGGTTGGCCAAAGCTGAAGAAAGATGCTACAGCCAACGTTCTGCACACTGAACAGGGGAAATTGAAATGCAAGTTACAAAAAATGCACATCATCTGCTACTATCATGTGTGAGGAAAACTTCTAATAAACGTTTGGAAGCTATAAAATGTAGTTTTAATCTGATACAATCAACTCTGCTATTTTCCACGATACAAAAGATTGTTCGTAGAAGAGCAACATCTGATTTTTGATTCTGCAATACTTTTGCGTTTATAATCACTGCAATGTCCACTCTCCATTAGGCACAGACCTATAGGAGCACGCTGTGTGTACAAGGTATTTCTACCCTGAGGCTCCCAGTGGAGAACACGGGAGCTCGGCTCCAAGGTGAACCCCGGAGCGCTGTGATGTTCACCTGCCATGGCAACGGGATCAGCTCGAGGGTGGGACTCAGCTCCTCATCACAGTATCACAGTATCACAGTATGTTTGGGATTGGAAGGGACCTCAAAAGATCATCTAGTCCAATCCCCCTGCTGGAGCAGGAACGCCTAGGTGAGGTCGCACAGGAAGGTGTCCTCTGCTTCCATCAACACCATTTCCTACTCACTGCACTGAGCTACTGAACCCAACTATGCATCTTGGAAAATAAAAAAAGAGGCAAAAAAAGACAAAGCAAAGAAGCCATCAGGACCACTGTGCTTTTAGTTATGCAAGAAAAGGGATGCACTTGGCTGGCCTTGGTTTTGCTTCACTACATTCTAAAGGTGGTGCTGATACGTCTGGACAAAGCTGTTTGATTTACTGACTTATTTCATAATCTCACTGCTTACAAGACAACACCTTGTGTTTCCACTCCTTATCACGGAAAGCACCGGTAAATCAGGAATTGCCACTAACCTGCCTGCCTAACGGGTCCGCTGTCCACGCTGCCACCAAAGCCCGGCTTGTCACAGTAAGGGGGGGCCCAGTCAGCCTCGCAGTGACAGTTCTTCTTATTGTTGCAGACCTGCAAAACAAGACAAATGATTTAACAAGGAAAGAATGAGCCTATAGACCTGAGAGCAGCACTGGCTGATAGGGCCTCCTAATCGGGTAGCAACACATCTGAAAGAAACAGAACTTCTCGAGGAAAGGTGCCGTGCTGGTACCTGTACCTGCTGTGGGCACAACCCAGAGGGCGCAGAGCAGCTCTGAGTGCAGGACACCGCGGAGGAACCGGGATCCTAAACCAGCATTATTTATTTGGCGGGTAATTGAGTTGCACCAGCTGACAACTTCAATAAGATAAGGATAACCACACACCTCTTAAGTTTTACTCTCTCTTTGCTTCTAGCAGCGACATTATCTGCTTTCTAACTTCTATTCCTCCTGCCTCCACAGAAACAAGAGGTTGAGGCTGTAAAGCTCTGTCAGCCCACGAGAACCCTCCTGGTCCGCCAGGGCCTTGCACCAGCCTCAATACTGATCCTTCCACCACTCAGACCCCCAGCTCTAACACAAACCAGTTACTGGGAGAAGAGAAGACGAAGGGGAAGAAGAAGACAAAGGGGAAGAGGAAGACAAAGGGGAAGAGGAAGACAAAGGGGAAGAGGAAGACAAAGGGGAAGAGGAAGACAAAGGGGAAGAGGAAAGACCATGCTGTATCAACAGAATACACAAACTGAACAGGCCAAAAACGTTCTTGCCCAGGACAAAGATGGCACAGTCAAGTGTAGATGCTCAAACTCATTTTTAAATACATTTTCTGGACTTAGGGCTAGTTGTCAATATGGTTCTTAATTACGTGATAACACTGATCATCACTGATCTACCACCACCACAGAGAAACTACGCAATAGGTTAATTAATGTGTTTCTGAGTCAGACACTTGTTAGTTCACCAGAGTTTGCAAATATGCCTTTTTCTGGTGAGGTCAGGCTGTGTCTGCAGAGTATTAAATTATCAGTCACACAGCTTAGACTGCCTATGTTCATGTAAAATGAAAATGTTACTTTTCAAAGACAGCAAGGCAATTAAAAATATCATTAAGCAGTATTTTTTAAACTAAAGCGCTACAGGAGTCCCCATCTAGAATTCCATCAGGAATTCAGCTACCCAGGAGTCACCAGAGGTTCTCCCTCGTACAGACACAAAGATGCTGGTCTAAGCCGATGCTCACTCCAGCACAACGGGAACAGGCAGCACCGTCAGTGCTGCTCCGTGTTTCAAATACGGGATGACGAACTAAGTTAAATCAAATTAAAATCCCTTCTTAGGAGAGGACAGAGAATTTCCTATGGCTCTCCCAATGCAGCAGCCACAGCTCTTCACAGAAACAAACAGCTCATTAGCAAATCGAGGTTAATAAAGGCATAGCTTGACATAATTATCATTTTCATAATATGAACTAGGTTTCAAAACACTTTTATATTATTAACCGATATCATCGAATTTTTCATCCTGCACCACCACTTTCATACCATGAACCTCATCAGTATGATTGTACTTTATTTTAATACTTTTGGAAATGCTATTCCATTTGCATCTCAATTCAGCTGCATATTTTAACTTCTATCCACACAGAAAGTGTGTTTTTTAAATGTTAATGGGAATTCTTCATGACGAAGGTTAGACTTAAAATTGCTTTGAAGATGACAACATTCCTTTTTTATCACAGACTGTTAATTAAGGACAAGATAATTGCTACCTGATGAATATGTCTTTGTTGAAGAAAAATAATTTCTTGCAGTTCATATAAGGGACACTGAAAATGGAAATACATAATGAAAAAGTATTGCAGTGACTTTGATATATTACAAACAATCACAGATCCCAAAGCTATTATGTAAAATGATTTCTCATCCAGTGTTTACTGACTGGTTGTAAAAAAAGCGTTCCTATAATACTTACTCCTCGCCCATGGCACTTTGTTGCACATCTATGTACGCCAAAAACACTCGTATTCTGGCACCGGCGATTAAGGCAGATCTGCAAAATAAGGGAAAATGAGTGTGAATAGGGACAGAACCGCTGGTGCTCACAGGGCGTTGTGTCCCTTTTACCAGTTAAAGAGTTCCAAATGAAGATGCCGCACTGACAATGTTACATTGACCAAAAGTAACACCGTGTGAGTACTTCAGGCCCAAATCTGCACAAGGTGAAAACTGCTCCTATCAGCATCGCAGCCAAGCCTGCATTGCAGACCTGGTTCATGTTCAGTGGATGTGCTGAGCTGGTGCAAATCAACACTCAGGCTTCCGCTGAAGTGGAACTAGTGGTGAGCCGCTCGGCTTTGGGCTTTTTTAAAGCCAATTTAAACCCCAGTCATTTGCATTCCTTCAGGACCAGGGATGCACCGAGCAGCGTGTTCTCATGTACGTGACGTGGCTGCGTTCACGTCTCCACAGCAGCAGGCGGTTTCTTGAGGAAAGGTGCAATGACCACAGTTCTGGCTACACCAACAGCACCAAACTTACTTGGGCTAGTACAGAACTTACACCCAGGACAGGCTGAATCTTCAGCTGAGGTCACTTGTATATACAGGCCCATCGCTGTTCTTCAGCAAAACAGAGATGTTTGGAACGGTTTTCCCAAGATAAACAAATTTTTGGTGTGAAATATAAACCGACCACATGTAAAATGTAATAATGATTTTATAGAAAACGGCTGAAACAAATAGCATATGCAGAGTAATCAGATTCAAAACTTTTCTTTTCCAGTCATTATTGGTAAATTTTGCCAATATGGCTGAAAATTGGGGTAAAGCATCATTAGTACCATCTAGTAACCCCATCAACCAAACGGCTGATGAAGAGTTCAGTAATGAGTTATCCTGCTCCAAACCGAAAGGAGAAGAAATCAGGACTGGAACGACTGTCACTATCCTGACAAAATAAAAAGGAAAACATGACTGCACAATTCTGCTCCTGTTTAACTGCAGTTCAGTTCAGTACTACTAAAAGTCAGTCACAATAATTAGCATTAAGCAGGGAATAGTGCTGCAGGAGACAACAGGGATGCTTAATCAGGGCACTTATCCCCTCGGGAGAAGGAAAAATGGGAAGGAAATGAGAGTGAATTGGCATCAACACGCACACGAGTAGAGAATACGGTCTGATTGCAGCAGCCCTCGCCATTCAAACGTTCTGCGCGCAGCGGCTCACACAGCTCTGATCACATTAAAATGGCTGCATTTCAAATTGTGTCTCTTCGCCTTAGAAAACTCAAGAATATTTAAATTCATATTCTTAATCCATAATACAAACGCACTAATGTCCTCCAAGGAAAACATACAATTTCAGAAGTATTAGCCTGTGTATTCTATAGTGTGTATGTGTATGATTAGATAGATTAGAAAGATTAAATACTCATTAGTAAAACATAATGGGGTGCTTTCTCAGCGTTCAATTTTCTTTGAAAAGACGTTTTATAACATGACTTAGAGATGTTCTAAGGGTTGTTTTCCCGTGCCAGAACTGTAGTTTCATTAGGGATGTATTTTAAACCTGTTCCCAACACAGGGTGATCATCCAGCAGAATACACAAGCACTCAGAACTTGGGAGATTTATCTGATTTTACCACAAATTACCAAAGCACCTTTTTGTTTTCTTATTGCAAGTAACCCAGTGAGGGTATGAAAACCTTCAATAGTGTTCGGATTCCTGTCCATCGCTCCCTCCTGTAAACTCGTGCCTGTCTCCCACCTTTCTCTGTTCCTTTTCTCACAAAAGAAAACCTAAGAATGAGTCGGCCATGTGAAATGTGGCTACATTCACATCGGGTAATTCACGAAGTTTGCAAAATATGATTGTGAGAATCAGTTTTGGTGGCTGAAGCAACAATGGATTTAGATTTTTCTAACAGTGCATAGAGAGACAGCTTTTGCTGCAAGAAAAACGAAGAGAGAGGGAGCTACAATCAGCAGATATATTGTATTTTGAAACCTCAAGTGAAGTTAATGACAATTTTGCAACACTACAGACACTGGGAAAGTGATACATTGAACTCAGAAATTCATTAACGATTGTGTAATGTGTTTTGCTGTAATTAATTTGCAGAAAACCTCTAGCCTACATGGACGGATACTTGGGACTGTCCTCAAAAAATCTGTTATAGGTTTAAGCAACTTGCATTGCATCTGCAAATCTGTGATCCAGAATAGTGGCCAGAAGATGGGAGTAAAAATGTGACTCAGTGTGAGCATGAGAAACTGTTCTGTGGGAAAAAGAAAAGATCCCAAAGCAAAGCCCAGTCAGTTTAGCACAAAATACTCTGCAGCATGAGTACAGCGATGTTCCCCTTGTCTGGAGGATTTCACAACTTACTTTCCCGTCTTCGCACTTGGTTCCTGCCAGCACGAGCCCAGGATCGGGCATATCGTCACCCAGGTACACGTGGGTCCCCCGGCACAGGATCTTGCCGCCTTCCTGAAGCGGGATATTAGTTTCTATGGAAACAGCATTGGTACCAATTACAGGTCGATTTGCTCCCCCTTGACACTGAATTTTTCCACATTTAGCATCTCTGAAGGGAATAAACATAACCAAAGATTAGTTAAGTAATTTTAAATGTTGTTAAATTATTTTAAAGGTTATAAGCCCCCTCCCACCACCACGTATCTGCTCCTGTTGGTGGGGACAGCCCCTACCTGGGTTCACATTTGGCAAAGGAGCTCTTGGAGTCTTTGCCGCAGTTGCCGTACGGATCACCCGCAGAATTGACTCTCTCAAAGCAGATCCCAGGAGCGGGTTTCGCACCTGAAAACAAAACCTCATCAGCACTTCCAGCTCATACAAGGTGTTTTTAATAATTTTCTTGGAGCTCCACCGATGCTTTAGGGGAAGGAACGATGTGATCAGCATATTGATGAAGCACAACGGAACGGGCGTGGGATCTGCATGCTAATTGAAGAGCCGGGATGTGAGGGTTTCCCGCTACTTCTCTCTCTTGGCAATGCTGAGCAATAGGCAATGCACAACTCTTTCGGAATTTCTCTAGATAGCCCTCCTACGGGTCCTCCTGGGACACAAAAACCTTGAGGAAATGCCCATCTAGTTTGGTGAAGACAGACAAGGGCCAGCCGGTAAGTCAACTCCCTCTTTTTACAGGAGTCCACGTGATTGCAGCGAAAGCCCAAGAGCTGAAGCCAAAGAAAACACTCTTCAAATATGGCCTTAAGTGCAGTTCAGAACAACACGGAACCAGAAAAAAGTCCAGTTGCAAAGTAGAGTCCTGTGTGACTGTAAAAACACAAATACACACCATGGTGAAGAAGAGAACCCATCCCCACCTGAACCCTCTGTTAATCCGCTCCTGAAAGCCTGACGTGGAAGAAGGGTTGTTTCTACCACAGAGGCAGAAGCAGGATCTGGGAAGAAAGGCAGCATCTGGTTCTTATCTACCACAGCTTTTATGATGGAGACATGTCCTAACAGCAAAGGAACTTTCCTGATGGGCGAGTACGGGCAATGTTTGTGCAGACACATTACTCAGCCCCATATTTCAGAAGTTAAAAGGTACTATTAGAACATCTCTTCTAATGTCTTATACAATCTCCTGCCCATTTTTTTCCCCAGATCATGACCAAGTATTGAATATCTTCTATGGGATGATACCTGCATTTATCTGCAAGGCCCAAGAGGTGGAGGATCCACTTCCCTGTTTTGACTTGCAATGATTCATTAGTCCATGTATTAGAATTTAATCCCCTTGTTCTAATGTGAAGTGTGGCTTTTATTTCCAGCCAATAATTGCTGCTCTTTGTAAGATTAAGAGGCCCTTTGCTAGCGTCCTTTACTGCCCCCTATTTTCTTTTCATGAAGATAATTAATAGCACAATCAAGTCACTGCCAACATTCCAACTAATCCAACAGGCGGACTTGCTCTGAGCACACAAGGTGCTGAGGAGACACAATGGCTAAAACTCCTCACAGATAGCTGCTGGAAACATTTCTGTACTTTTGAGAGATGAGCCAAACTAAAGCAAGAAGAACTGGCAACGAGTGATGTGACAGCCTGAGGGCTGAGAATACACCATTCCTACAGTGTTCCCTCATCTTTAACGGAGACAAACTGAGTTAACATTGCTTTTTTTCTTTCAAATGTTTTGAGCCACTTCCAACTGTGGGTAAAACACACCATTTATTTACACCATCCTGAAGATTTCATTTGAAAAGCTTCAAAGAGGAAGAAGGTTTAAAATAAAAAAGGGGTCAAACTCCTGGAGAAGAAAATACGAGTTTAAGACTTCCCGTTAGTGTGGGTCTTTTCACTAATAACTCAGAGATTAACGCCTCAATTAATTATCTGCATTTCACAGGCAGAAGCTTGACTAATACCATATACTGCTGCACCATCTAATGCTATTAAGGACAAAATATTAAAACTTGAGAGAGGCTTAGGATGAACTCTCTTTTCCCTCTAACATTTTTACACAGTGCAACTAGAAAACTCAGAAAGAAAAGCACAGAAGGAACAGAATATGAGCTGTTGTTCCCTGGAGAGCAGGACAAGAGCCTGAAATTCTTTGGAAGATTACGATCAAGCTTGCTGAGTTCAGAATATTTCTCAAATCTGGAACTATTAAAAGGGACTCACACAGGACTCTTTCACTTCTTCTCATTAAACCGCAAGCAACAATCAAAAAATCAACAAAAGCATCCAGACAAGGCACTGTGCAAAAAGCAAAAGTTAGATTTCCATTTTCAGCATGTAGATTACTGCTCGTCTTTCCCAGGGCAGGCATATTAAGGATTCAGCTTGATACAAACATTAATATGTGCATATACTGTGCCAGCTTGGGGAAGGAAGAGGAGGGGAGGAAAAAACATGCTGTAAGCAAGAGGCCAAGAAAAAAGGCTTTTTCTCCCATATCCGCAAAGGTGGATTTGCTCAGACCCATCTCGCCAAAGGAAAAGCTCCCCCATGTACCACTATCCTATTCGATTGCAATGGGTCTTGTTTCTTCTTGGCCTGGAGCTTTGTGCCCCAGCCAGTGGCACATCACTGCATTCCTAATGAACACATTAAAAAAATGGTGTTAAAAAGAGAAAGGGCTCACTGACACACTAAGAGAGCTTAAGGTATTTATCTTCCTCCTTCTCTTGGTGAAACATGTTGTTTGGTTGGGTTTTTTTGAATGTAGAAGTCAAGCGTGCTACAGCAGATGGAAAGCAGAACGCATCTGCAGCATCCTCACAGGGAGCAGTGAGCTTTAACTCCAACCGGTAATGCTTAACAAGAAAACACATCTCATGGAGCACGAAAAAATGCTCCCCCTGCCAGGCTGGGAGCAGCCTGGCTATGAAAACACCTGGTACCCAACGATCATCTGCGCTTGGAAACAGAAAGCTAGCTGCAATTTCTGTCTTTGGTATCAAACCAAAACATATTGGTGCCTGGGATTCAGATGGCTGTTCCCTCTCCTCGCTGCTTTCTCAAAATATTTGGACATTTTTACAGATGAAAACATATCGGAGTGTAAGAAGCTGAACAGATGGAGCTCCCGAGTTAAAAGGAGGATTTCAGAGGATGTTTAAGGAAGAGACTTGTAATGTTGTGTTTCTGGAGGAAACCCATTTATCATGATTGCACCACATAAACTGAAGCAGAAAGTCCCGTCTTTCTCTATTTTGCCACCTCTACAGGCAAAGGCAAAATAATTTGTGAAAGACTTCCAGCGATTAAGTGCTTTGAGCTGGATGAGCGGAGTTTATCTGATTTGCTATTGATAATTACAGTCTCGTGACCCTGTAATGAAGGTCCTGTCAGCATTTCCACGCCAAGTGTTATTCAAGGGATTAAATCAGCCACCTGAAACTGCAGAAGGTCACAGCTCACCACTGCAGTTGTCAACCCCCAGAGTTCAAGGGTTTTTTCCCAATGTGTAGATTGATGAGCCCACTTCTTTCCCTGTAAGGTTTCAAAAAAGAGATGTCCTATGCTTTTGGAAGTGATGCAGAAACACTGTGTCATTTCAGATCAGCACCAGACCTGCTGCAACGGGAAAACACCGGCTCCTGGAAGAGAGAATGTTCTGACCATGGTGCTGATTCCAACAACAGAGAAACACCCGTTCTCAGCCTGAGAGCACAAAAGAGATTTCATTTCAATTCAGTTCCAAACACTGTCTCAGACATTTAAAAAGATTACACAGTGTTTATGGATGTGGAATGGAAAAAACCCCCACACCTGAATAACTGGAGTTCTGCTGCTCAGAGTAAACGAACCAGCACCACAAACAACTGTGTAAATAAATATAAGCATAAAAATACCGTTCTCTGGCATGTGATTTGCGCGTGGATTTTATCTCTCATTGTTTTACCGCACAGCTGATGTGAAGCAAACGTTTCACAAGCTCCCCTTGGCCTCTCTCGTCTTGGTGCTCCTTGTTGTTCAGTCTGTGCAAGAGCGAGATGGGGCTGAGCTGTTACCAATAATTTTGCATTTCAGGAGTCTGCTGGCTCTCAGTGGCTCTGAAAATATGGCTTAATGCCTTACACATCTCAAAATAAAACAGGTCTGGCCATAAATCTCTGGTGATCAAAAGAGTCTGATTTTCATTGGACTCAAATCTTTACAGTGCTTGGATAAATCAGTAGTTTTGCAGACAAAACCAGTTGGGGATGGTTTGGTCAGCTGGGTTAGATGGGCAGCCCATCTCTTCTGCCTATAGGGTTGTAGCTGGAAAAAAAACACAGAACTCTTACACCAGTGATGGGTCTTTGTAACAAATATTGACATTAAAGTTAAGATTCTTTCTGCATAAACAAATGGCAACATCTATGCAAGAAATTTCAGTATATTCTAATTATTAAGTCAGTGCCTGCCACTGGCTCCCCAAACCATTGCTTTTTCCCCTTTGGGGTAAAGTAGGAAAACACAGACAAGCATCTCCTTTCCTTCCCTAAAGAATCATTTACTTGCCAATGTAGAAAAAGCCATGAGCCTAAAACTGAGAATCTTCTATTCCCTGGTAATCAGTAATTCCTCTCTCTTACGTTTCTTGATCGGTGTGTCCCGTTGCTCCTGGGATGTGCCAGTGGAGCCCCAGGTGTTGCCCAGATGTGTCACTATTATCACTAAGTCAGATCAGCACAGTTGGATATTTCTGAATATGAGACTAAAAAGGTCACAAGCAATTCCTGCATGTTGCTCCTTAAAGACAAAAAATACATGAATTAAGGTGAAAGAGAGAAAAATCTGTGTGTTCTGGGAATGAACTTGGTCTATAAGAGGAACTTATGGCTATTTTCAGACACTGATGTTGCAGATAGGGAACAGCAAAGGTATTCCTCTATTTGACTTGAATTTATCTGTTGAAAGTAACCGAAAAACCCAAGGAAAGGCAAGTACATCTCTCTGGAAACACATTCCTATTGCTCAGCCTAAGGTTAACAAGCTCTGCCAGTGCTCATCATTCTTCTTTAACTACATCTAAAAATATTAAGATTGACATTTATCATTTGGCTTCTGGACATCTTGTAATCCAACAAATAAAGAAAGATGTACCAAAGAAGACAGTGATAAAGAATTCAATATACTGAATATTAAGAGAAGTTACTGCATTTTACTTAGCATGTTTTTCTCCTATTGGGAAGCAGAAAAAAGGAATTAATATAAGTGAACTCTGACCTGTTTTCTCTTCATGGTGTAGAATTTGTTTTAAAAAAACTAAACTACTCTCCTTCATTTCAATACACACAGCTGGTAAAAACCATTTTAATCAACTCTAACAACCTAGTGAAAGGTTCACATGTATTGTTTGGATACGAAGGCCAGAGACACCACCTCAGAATGTCAAGTCTCTCTTTCTGCTGCAAGGCTGGAAGGAAATCCTCACATTCTCTCCCACAATATTTTTCCAACTGCTCGTACTCCAACCAGATGTGACCGAGTGCTGGATATTCACATCCTCAGTCCCTAAATCCACAACACAGGCCCTAGGTTGTTGCCTGAGCCCTATGTGCTGCGCTGCCTCAAGGTTGATTTTCCTGGTGTGGTCTCCAAGAATGTGAACAGAATTAAGCCTCCCAGTTCAAGTTTGGTAATGTCCCATCCTCCATTTCAAAACCTTTATCCTTGGGTACTCCTAAGACAAATAAGTGTATTCCAGCTCCAGTCTGCTGGAGCTCTGCTCTGAACAAAGGCCCCAGAGCCCTGACCAGCGGAGACCCCACGCACAGCGCTGCCCACACTGAACAGCCCAGGGGAGAAAGACAAGAAAGAACCGGGGAGCCCGGGGGTTTGGGGGATTTGCTGCGTTGGGACACAGACCTGGCAAGGGAGCTGCAGCAATTCAGCTCTCTGACCTTTAGCTGAATTTTTCTCAGCAATTGAAATTATTAACAGTCCAACCAAGTAACTTTCCACAGCATGCGAAACTGGTTCATCGGGAGATTTTGCTTTAGACAAGAGAAAATGTCTGTGTGTCCAGGGGATTAAAAGTCCCAGTATGACTAAGACTGGGGACCATAATTGTACACACTTACACGAGCTCATATTAACTCTACCATGTGAGTGGGATTTGGAGGAGTATATCAGATTCATGGCTTGCTCCACACAGGGAGTTTAATTTTGACCTGGAACTCTGCTAATATCCTCTTAGACCCACACGACCGAGCAAACCTACCATCTGCATCACTGGCATTATTTCTTCAGGTGCTTTAACTCTCTTTAAAACTGTGAACAGTCAAAGTCCCTGTGACAGATAAATCCTTCAAGAGACTTCTGATGAGGGTTTGGATGAAGGGAAACATCTGTGTGTCATTATATTGATAAATAAGTTTTGAAACAGAGTTGAAGGCAGAGAAATACTGAACCGAAAGAGGGCAAGGGAGCCAATAAAGTCAGTTTAAAAGAAATAATTGAATCTACTCTAACTAATGCTTTTCTTCAGGAGAGGTAGAAGTCTTTTTTCCCATTTGAGAGAAGGTCCAAGTGAGATGGTGAAGGAGACATGACTTGTCCTTCTCAACGCAGGAGGCAATAGCAAAAGGCTGACTTAAGTACTTGTATTTCAGGGAAGGGCCACAGGACATTAGAGAAAGGTGAATGGCTTTCCTGGGATAACATCTGTCTAGGATAACCCAAACAACTCATACTATGAGATTTTTTTTTGCAAAACGTACGTAAATTCCCATGGGATAGTAAAATCTTTCTGCTTCAGTGCATACACTGCTATGAGTACTGTTAGGAAGCAGGTTTACAGCTAACACCAACGATACAAGAACCTTACGTTAACGCCAAATATTGAACTCTGTTTTGGGATGTCAACAGATACACATGGGCTATTTAGAGCATAGAAGGAAAGTTACGTACCAGCCTGAAAAGAGCTGTGATTTCAACCTGCCAAGAGCATTCAGCACTTTGTAGGATGACATAAGGCTATATCAGAGCCAGTATTAAATGATTTGTCTAAGTTCACGTAGCCATTTGCAGCCGTCTTGCAAAATGAACCTAGTTACTGTTGCTCTCTACCTCCTGCTGCAAGAGATGAAGCCGACTGCAGATCAACGATAAAATGAATCACAAAATTATTCCCTCATTATTCAGTTCAGAAAAGAATAGATGCAGATTGGCACAGCAGAAAATTCTTCCAGCTCTATCTATAGTCAAACACCTTTTGCTTTTTCTCTCCCAAGTGTATTTCATGACCCGATCTCCCGGTTCCCAGGCTCACCCTGGCCCCAGAGGGTGATGCACTGCTGCTCGTGGGTCTGGCAGATGCCGCTGTAGCAATAGCCGTCCTCCCGCTGGCACGCGTGCCCGTCGTGCAGGTACACGTTGGCTGGGCAGTGCGGGCTGGCGCCGGTGCAGAACTCGGGCAGATCGCAGGAGTTACTTGAGTCTCTGCAAGAAATCCCCGCTGGTTTTAACTGCAAAACAAACAGAAATCCTTAACCGAATTGCAATCAATAAGAGTTATGCAGTGGTATAACTCATGCGGTGCACAAACAGCTTTTTCCGCTGGCTCTGCACCAAGTGACCGCAGAGGACAGTGTAAGGATTGCGCAGCTCTTTGAACACATTCATTTGACACATGTTGCGCAGGGTTTGGCAGGAAGGAGGACCAAACTCAACTTGCAGCTGCAAACATGGCTCACGTGGCTCAGGTTAGAAGGTAAATCCAGCCTTTTGTTCATTTTCAAATAAAACCCAAAGTTTTCAGCATGTTTCCTGCAACATGTAATTCTTCCTGTCCCGTCCTGATTTCCCTGGATAACTCCAGTTTTTTCCGCAGGCAATGCCAACTGAACGCGCCAGTCGGAACCTTCGCTTATCAACAAGCACCACAAAAGCTGGTGGTGCCCTGGGAGCAGCGCTGAATTTGAACTGCAGCAGCGCCTTCAGTAAAAAGCAAAGAGACGTGGAGATTGATTTTGCTAAAGAGCATTTGCTGGCTGTCTGGACAGTTTGCTGCTACCCGGTTTTTAGGCAGATGGTTGCCACAGACACGATGGAAACTTGCTGAATGCTTTATTAGCCCATATGCAAGAGATGGCCTGAGAATTGAAGAAGGTAAATGCCTGCAGCAAGCTGGCTTTTTATGGGATGTTAGGAGTTCACAAGAGCTGATGATTTGCCATTAAAAAAACATATGCTGTTGACAGAATTAATATTTTAAGAGTCTTTGCACAAAAAGAGGGTCCAGCATTTAATGACTGTTTGCCAGAGCACAACATCCATGTAAGCATGAAACAATCAAAGAATACAAAAGTGCGTGAAAAGAGGTTTTGCACAAGCAAATTCAATGGCTACAAATAGCTCAGACACCATTTAAAAAGTCTGTTAATCTGCTCCTTCAGTAACTGGTACAATTTGAGAATGTTTTTAATTGCTTACATGAGATCCAAGTGTGTTAATGCTTAATGATACTAATTTGTTCTGCATCCTTGCTTATAATTTGCAGTCGGGAAGACTGTGGAATTCTGCCCGCCCCACACAGAAAATACCCATCTCCATGGACTCACCTGGCAGTCTTCGCAGCAAAGTCCATGTGCACACACTGCTCCTGGTTTCAAAGTGCAGGTAGTTGCATTACAGCACCGGTTTGTACATTCCTAGATGGAGGGGAAATTGAGAGCAGACAACTTGCAGTCACAATGAGCTGTAAATCAAGAGGCTGCCTATAGCTCTGCCAAGAAAAGCCAGACATGAAACAATGAATTATGCATGAAATTCTACAACTTGATCCAAACAGTCTTGTCTGTCCTTAGACTGAGCAAGCGCAATAATTGTAGCAAAAGCAGAGAAGCCACCGAGGAAAGCTGGTTTATTCCAGCTATGGATCCAATCCCAAATATCCCAAACAACTCAAGGATGCTGATACCAACCCTGACACCACAGTACGGTGTTTTATTTCCACAAAAATCAGTGGAATGATTCCACCACCTCCAGGACCTGTGTTGCAGCTACAGAACATCAAACTACAACTCTCTATTTTGTGATAGTTGAACACCAGACTGCTGTATCGCATGGAGACGGGCGGCTGCCACAAAGCAGATGATGACACCATTCCATGTAATCTCTTATCGGGCTACGCCAGTAATAGAGCTTTGAGAAATGAAATGAGTATGAACTGCATTCTCGCTAACTGATACATCCCAATTTCACACTCAGGGATTAGATGGTGGCATGTGCGGGCTTTTGCAAACTTCATTCTCGGTAGGGATGAGCTACTAAGAAGTTGCAGAAAATAATGGATTGTTTTTTCCAAGATTATGCTCTCAAGCTGCAAGTTAAATCAGCTGTGCTGGAATCTCGCTCTCTAACAAAAATAGCAGCAGATAAAATTGCTCTTCAGCTGCATTAAGTCAGTTTGACTTAACAAGGGATCACCAACAATATAGGGAACACCGGAGAAGTGTGTTACAATGATGTTCGCAGCCTCTTCTTACTTTATTGGCTTTTGTAAAGCTTTCCAACTGGAAGACGGGGCTACCACTGCACTCACAACAAAGAGCAGAACTATTCTCACACTTCGCTGTGTTCTTAGATAATACCTGCCTAAATACACCAAGCTAACTGTGCTGCTCTGGAGCAGGGGAACAACTTCCTGCACCTATTTTTGATCATGCCGGAAGGCAGCAGGCTGCATAAATATTTCTGTGCAGCTGCTGTAGTTCAGAAGTAACATTCTGCTGTATAGAAGCGCATTTTATAAATTCACCTCAACAGTAATGTGAGAAAAGCAGAGGGGAGGAAAGCAACGTCAGTCCAATTCAGGTGCTTCTGAACCAGTCAGCTCCTATAGCCCATCATGTGGCCCTGCACAGCCAGCAATGGAGAGCAATCGGCATTCCATGGGCTCATCGGGATAAAGACACGGCTCCTTGAATTATATTACTGCAGCCTTCGACATTTCCAATTACTCACGTGCTTATTACTCATTGTAGGGAATAGGTTTGGTAAACAGCTTTTGTGCCTGGGCTATTTAATTGTCAGGAATGGTTTTAACATAAACAGGCGAGCAAACAGAAAAGGCTCCTAAGGCTGGAGGCTGCCACCCCAAACCACTGCTGCGTTGTAGTTTATTATTAGTAGTAACAACAGCAATGATGGGAGTTGGGTTTCTTGGTGTGGGTCTCCTGGGCTCATCAAAGCACCTCAGCAATTCCAGCACCACCTACATTGTGTCAGATACTGCAAACAGGATATTTTTGCAGCCCCTCTTTTCTACGCACACAAGACAGATCACATCGGGTCAGCCCATAGCCCTTCCAGGCTTGTGTCCTCCTCACAGCAACCAGCAGAAAATGCTTCACGACAAGAATACGAACACACACAGATGCCACCTTCCTGGTCTCCTGGCTCACCCCTGGCTCCACGGGCACTTTTAGCACCTGTAACATTCAGTGGAAAGGAACTCACAAGTCATCGATGCAGCATGGGGAGCAGCTCCTTCTGCTGGTCTGAAACCTGTCGTTTTCTAACTGCATTTGCACGGTTCTTGTCAGGGGGCAAGAGCTCCCTACTCAATCTTCCCATTTTGCTCATGGCTCTATGGCATTTTCCTTTCTTTTCTTCTTTTCCAGCCAGAGATCCTCCAAAACTTTCAACTACCTTATTGCTTTTCTTTCAACCTTTTTCATTCTGCTTTGTTCTTCCTGAGATGAGGGAGGGGTAGGAAAAACGGCATATGCATTTTCTGAGGCAGCAGATTTACAGAGGCCTATTGACGTTTTGTTTTGTTTTCCTATTTCTTCCCTAGTAATTTCTAACAGCCTATTTACCTTTTAGACCACTCTTGAGCACTGAGCTGACATTTTCATGAGACTATTTATTGCAATACGAAGTCTTGTTCCTCTATGGTCAGAGTCAGCTCGAGTCCATCATCTTCTACCTGATATTTGGAATGTGCATCACTCCGCACTGAATCCCATTTGTCATCTTCATGCCCATTCCAGCTGTCTGAGAAGGTTCCTCCGCAGTTTCACAGCCAGTGTTCATCTCTACCATCCTAATTCATATCATCAGCAAATTCAAGACTATTCCTCTTCCCATGCTGTTTATGAATATGCTGCATTGTGTAGTCCCCAGGACACATCTCATGGATACGTCACAGCAGATCTCCTTCCACTCCATAAAACAAATGATTTATACCAGGTTGTAGTTCGTATCTTTTATAACCCAATTTTTGCCCATGCAATATTCTCTCATGCCACAGCTGCTCAGTCTCCTAAAGAGGCTTTAGTGAAAGGGTTTGGTCTACAGCCTCTCTGAATCCCTCACAGGCCGCAAGAACAGCATCATCTCTTTCCATCCACTTGTTCAGTCCTTCAGAGCACCGTGACAGGTTTGTAACACAAGACTGCCTGGCACCAAAGCTGCGCTGACTCATCCCTCACAAGTCACAGCTGTTGAGGGACTAGATCTTAACTAAATTTGGAAGTAATTGGCCTGACTTCTGATTTACCTACTTGTAAGTTTAGTGTTTCCTCTTGCAGCCCGTTATAAAATTAGATGCATTTGTCTCCTTCCAGTTCTCAGGGACCAAGGTTATTCTTTTTTTCCCTTCCTCAATCTTGCTATCTTTTTCCTCCTTCTATTTTTTCCTATTTTTGTGGCTACAGTCACATCCCTCCATCCTTACAAATCCACTGCTAATCAATGACAGCGAGGACAGACCTCAACACCAGGCTAATATCTTACCTAAAGCAGAAATATCCCTACCAGCCACCTACATCTACATATTGACTGATATTTACTTCTGACCACCGATAAAATACAACTAGAATATGTTATTGTACAGCTTTCCATGCCACAAAACACTGCAACACTACTGACAAAACTCGGCTGGTATAAATGACTGGGCAGTCAATTATTAACTAATCTAAGGGGGTTTTTGGTACCACAGATTACAGCAGTAATTCCAAACTAATGTAATTGGGCCCAAGCTGCAGTTTTCCAATGCAATTAAAAAGGAAAAACACAGAAAGAAGAGCCAAATGAAGTCAGTGCTTGCTGACGGTAAGTGGCTTCCACTTGAAAAGGTATCGCTAACATTCAACAGTGAAAATGAGAAAGATAACTGGGTTAGAAAGACATTTGCAAGCTGCTTGCACTCTACTGACTTCAAACGAGATAAGACTGCTTCCTCCAACCTCGTTACCCTGAAGAATGAGTGAGCTGTCAGGAAATCCTTACAGCTTGTGTAAATCCAATCCGCTGTACGGACAGGATACAGCAACATCTCGCTGTTTGAACTGCCCTGGTCTATTTTGTCCGTAGAACCACATTTATCACAGGAAACAAATCCCTCATCTGCTGATATATTTAATTCAGATAATCTTAGAGATGTTCAATCCAGGCAACAAGCACAGGAAGCCAAAGGGATGTGACATGTCAGATCTGACATGATTTGAGCCCCAGGTTTTGCCTGTCTCCTGATCTGAGCAGTCTCGGACACATTCACTAAAGCAAACGGAACCATCTTTGAAGCAGCAGCAATCTATTTGGGAGGCAGAACAGGCTGTTTCTGTCAGTAGGTAATCGGCTAGCGGTAAAGAAAAATCTCATGGTGAAGGAAGGAAAGGTCTTGTACCTAAAAACTGATGCTGGCTGCAATGAAAAAATACCCAGGCAATAATAATACTTATATAACTATTTATATTAATATCTGAGTGGTTTCTGATACATGCTAACAAACCCTCAATTCAAGGTAATTTCAGAAATTTGAGCAAAGTTAAGAAATTTGAGTTTAGCTTATGAGCTAGTACTTAAAGGAACTTGAAGGAATTTCTGCTGTTGGGAAGATGAGTTAGTCACCATTAGTCTGTTGGAGCAGTCATGAGAATTTGTTCTCTAATGGTGAATTGAACACTTTCTTAACTAAAACCCAGCCTGAACTTCAACTCAAATGCAATTTAAGCAGAAACTCCCCATGTATCTGAGGACTCTGAGGCTTAAGCTATCGCGTTAAACGTGTTAAAGCAATTCTGATTCATCTTTACTGTTAAAAACGTGTTGACAGGAGGTGAGCAGCAACTCCTTACATCAGGCTCCCCGCAGTCGCACTCCTCGCCGTCCTCCACGTAGCCGTTCCCGCATTTCTGTCCACCGAAGGACTCCTTGACTTCAGGCAGGTTAAACAGACACATTCCCACCCCTTTCTCCAGGCTGGTCTCCAGGTCCTTTCTGCTGCAGCTACTGAACACCATGGGAAATGGATAGCTAGGGAAAATACACAGGGACAAAAACAAGAGGTGGTGTTATCAGATGAGAACATCTCTCTCCTGCTGTGCTGGTGACCTTTTAGCACATCTGTGGGCAAACATGAAGATGGTGTTCATTTCACTGTGAAATTGTGCCAAAAACATATAATAATTTCTGACTATGAGTAAGGGATTTCCATCATCTTCACTTAAACCTGTAGCTGCTGTTAAGGATTTTAAAAATGTTCACATTTGGAATTCTTTCTTTCTCTTTCGCCTATGTAGTTACAGCGCAAATTTTGATCATGAGCCTAAAGCAATACTGGGCGAGCAAGGAGGATTCCCGCATTTACAGGACTGCAAAACATCCTAATCCTTCTTGGAAAATTCAACCCCAAATGGCAAATTCATCCCTCTTGCTCTGCAGAATGGCAAACTTCCTGCTCTTTTCAGGAAAAACCATACAGAAAAACACCCAGTAACTTGATGAGTCTGCTTCTGCAATTCATCATCGAGCCTGAGAAGTGCATGATTGAAGCAAATTCTTATTCTAAATCAGGATGACTGTAAAGATGCTACTGAAAACACCATTTTGCATTCGCACTGCTGAGAGCAGGATTTGGCCCCGCTGTGGAGGCACACGGCGGCTGTGAGTTCTTTTGGAAAACACATGGACAATGCTATTGAAATGATCTGGAGCAGTACAAATATCACCAGATAATTGGTGGGTTTCTGTTGAGGCCTTAATTCCATTTTCACTGATGAACGTTTGCGGTTGGATTCGCAGATTTGAGACAAAGCGGCAGCTGGATGTGGCACATCCAGAGTCTGCTGTGCCCTCTCTGCACTGAGATGGGCACACAGCTGACGTCCAATCTGGATCGCAATGAAATCATAAAATAGCTTCTCCCCTAAGACTTGGTACTTGGGTCACTGCTGCTCCATGGTCCTGCAGTAATCCAACACTATGGCAGCACAGGGAGCCAACCTGATCACGACCGGACTTTATTCCCTACATGTTTTGTATCACTCCCACGTTATTGGGGCATCATCTTTACAGACAAGATAGATAACAGATGGAAGTTCTGCACCGCTGAACTTCAGACTTTCATTAATCTCCTGTTGTTTCTAACATCCTGAAATGAAAAGCTTGCTTTGTGAATGATGATCCCTATAGGTATCAAAAAGGGATCAATTCTATTAAAAAATGTTTGACAATTACAGATGCCACAGAGTTTCCACTGCTGCCATAAAGTTGATTACGATCTTCTAGAAAGGTTATAGGTACCTAACACAACAGAATTTATTTTGTGCATATTTAAAATTACCTCTTTTACAGATTATTTTGCAATGAAACAGCCAGCTCAATAGAAAATAACATGACTCTGAAGACGAAAATAATTTTCACATATCACTATAGGGCTTGTCTACTTAAATTAGACAGTTCTGTGATTCACTGACATACGGAAAGTTAATAGGCATCTCACTTAAAAAAGGAATGTGTGGAAAATATCAGTGTTTAGGCAAAATGATGAGTCTAAGATAAATCAAGTAATTTTGGGATAGCATGAGGTAGGAGTCGGGCTGCTGCAGCTCTGAGCCCCAAGGGAAGACGAGGAAGGTACTTGGAGTAACGGGACAGGAAATAAGGACGCTTGGGAAACCTCCTCCTGACCATTCCACACGGAGCAGTGGAGATGTTCTTAACAGGACATCACAAACTCCTGTCCTGCTCTTACACTGATCAGCTGCACAAGATCTTGTGCACATGACTGTGAACAGGTAGATGGGTGTTCACTACTATCAACCACCAGAAACATCTCAAGAACCCCAGATGCATCTGACTGACAAATCCTGCCAAAATGTAAGAGTGCTCCATCAGACATGATCCTCGTATCAAAGTGGGAATAAACGAATAGTGCGTCATCCACAGAAGATCCTTCACTTTGGTGACACACTGATATCAATCGAGATGAACACGGGGAGACATACATACCCTATGGAGACTGAAATCAGATCAGGAACACAAATAATGCGTTTTTCCCTGTGCCGTATGTCTTGGCCGCACACAGACCATGAGAACAGCTCACCAGTCAAAACTATCAATATTTTAAGGCTGTTCCTTTTTATCCATGAATGCTCAGCGTCATTTGCATGAATGGGAGATGCGTCTGTCCATTACCGGGAGAACAGAATCCTCTCTCTGTACCGGTGAAATAATGTCATTGTTAATGAATGAGGTTTCTGTTTTGCCCCAAAGGAACTTCAAGCTGTTTCCTATTTTGTACTAAGAGATCCATTCATCTTCTGGCTTTTCCTGCTTCTGACGCTGATTTCCTCAGCTGACATCAGTGCAGCACATGTTATTAGATGAAATTTTCTGAAAACACTTGTTCTTTAGTAAGTATGCCCAAAATAAAGCAATACAAACCCAGAGACAGACCCAACAAGTGGAAACAGAGAGCACCTGAAGGGTAACCACACCATGCAAGAGAAGATCCCACATCAAATGATACCAGTTATTTCACTGGAAACGTAATTGATGTTTAATACCATGATATTCTGACACAAAAGCATTCTTCATTTTTTGTGACCAAAAGAAAGTCCCATGTAATAGGCACCGCGTTTGATCACTGTGATTTTAGGCTCCGTTTTGGCTGTCTTTGCAATTTTAAAGCTGTTTCATCAGAAGCATGAAATCCCTGGCAGATGGGAAGGGACACTATTCAGATCAGACGTCAGCAGCATTAGGCACGATGTGTAAGTGAATCTGGAGCTTGTGAAAAATGACAAAGTAACAGTCACATGGAAGAAATCTGTCCTCTGAACAAATGCAGCAGGTTTCCTTGTACTATCCTGTTATGAGGCTTCAGACTCACCTGGAAGGACGACCTTCGGGTAGGAAATGGTCATGGGGTCTCCACAGCTAAGTCAGTCCTTGACCTGTCTCCAAGATTTCCATAAATATCCCTATTTAGCCATCTAGCCATCAGCCACTTCTCCTATTGGCAAAACTCTCAGCTACCAGCTCATTTAAGCCATTGGAGAACCAGATTAAAAATTCATTAGTGCTCGGTATATTCCATTATCCTTCACTCCAGACGTTTTCTTTTACAGATCCTTATTTTTCTACAATTGGGAAGAGAAAGGATGCTCTGGTGCAACCTAATTCCTGTTCTAAAATGCTGAATAGCCCACACAGTTCCTATACTGTTTGAATCTGTAGATTTAGTACAAAATGGATCATTTTGTCAAACCGTTCTGGCCGCGGGTAAACTCCGCAGAACTCAGATCGTGCCCAGCACTCCATCAGTCTCTTCGTTTGGTTTACAGCAAGGAAAATAATTTCAGAGTCTGTCTACCCCTCTTGAATCCACCGCATTCCTCAGTGTCTCCTCGGTGCTTAAAAGATGCACTTAATCTCAAGCAATGAATATCCCAGTTCCCTGTAAAAATAGTTTTGACTGTTCCTGCAAATGAGAGTTCACAGCAGTAAAAGGATGCCTGGTAACTGATTCCTTTAGAAACAGAGTCTGGTCTTGTCCCATTCATTTATATTTCAAGCACTCAAGCCATTCAAATGCCAGTCTCTTCTATGTAGTTTTGCGTTTAGCCTGTATTCGATGGCTCCTTTCATTAACTAAGCGAAGTGGCATCGTCACCGTGTCAAGTCCCTTTTAAGAACAGAGAATTCTTTGTACAAGCACCACGTTGCCCATCATTGCCTTTTTTGTTTTCAAGATCTATAAAAGTTCAGCTCTGTTTCAGAGGCATTCCCGCTCCTAACGGGCTGAAAAGCACGAGAACAAGGACAGAAAAAGAGAGTCAGTGCTGCAGAAAATTAGAGTCTTTAGAGGTGAGACAGCCAAAGCAGTCAGGAGAAACAGAGTGGCTGCTGCGGATGGAGGGGACCACAGCAGATCAGGAATGTCCTCGCACGGGTGCTGTGCTCAGGCTCATGTGCTGCTTTTGCAATTGCTGCTTGTCCCATTCCTCCCACTGGAAAATGCTCCTGGCTGCACATCTTTGCTCCATTCCAAACCAAACTGCATTCCACTGCATTGCAGCAATTCCTTGGGAAAGCCACCTGAATTGAAATTCTCTTGGTGTCTCCAAACATCTCGACGTAAACCTACAACTCTAAGTGTCTAAACAACAGTACCCTGGATCTAGCTCCTCCGTGTTCCTCACCATAAACCACATCTTGCTGTTTCTCAAGAAGCACCACTGAAGCGGTAACACCATCGATGCTTCTGGCAATTCTCTGTATATCGTACAGGAGGACAAACCGCAGGTTCACAATATCCTGAAAACTAACGTTTTGATTATGATGATTATCACTATCCAATCTCAGAATTCTTTCATGTTCAAGAACTGTAGGACTTTTGTGAAGTAAATGCCTTCGTCTCTCCAAAATGTTACATATACACACATTCATTATATGTTCGTATACATTATACATCTAGTGATATGGTTCATTTGTTCTAGTTCATATCACAACCTGATTGTTCAGCATTATGGCAATGTTTATACAGAGCCTTTTACCAAAAGGCCCTCAAGTATTTTACAATTATTCACTCAATTAAAATGCACAACAGCCCCAAAGAGCTCTATTAAGTACCACCAAGCCTTCCTCCCTGAGGTAATATGATAATTGAAGATTATATTAATTTTAAAAGGACATTTATATTTTTCCAGAGCATACTTAGTGAAACAACCACTGACTAGCTCATTTCCAAAGCTGCAGAAAACTGGGATCTAGTTTTGTCCAGAATGCTTGAAAAATCAAGCCTGCAAGACCCTATGTGGAAACAGCTCAGGTATCAGCAGCGCCTTTTAAGAGCATGAAGGTGCTCGAAGACAAGAGATGCTGCTGGTTGAGCACCTGAATTTCCACCACCTTGTTAGAGCTGAACACCGCAGTGTCTCTCTGTGTCTGTCCCAACCCTAGGATGCCTTGAGATTCACATATATGAATATTTACTCTTCTTAGTCTCCAAAATTCTTCATTTTTGGGTGCCCAAGGGCTCACAAGAAGAGCAAGTCAGATCCTTTTTTTGGAGGCAGAAGATGGGAGGTTGAGCTCCCCTGTGTTCAGACACTGCAGAATTACCTATGCACAAATGTGTAGCTTTTCTGTTGCAAATCCCCAGTCTTACATAGGAACCTAAAATAGGCAGTTTTAACTTAAAAAAAAAAGAGACAGGATTGCTTTTGTTAATTCAGGTGTAAGTGACTTTTCCATCAAAATGGTAGAGAGAGTAACAAAAGAATAACCCTCTAGAAGGTAGAAGCAACATGGATGTTTCTAGATCCAATGAGGTGTTGATTTCAAGGAACTATGACAAATTTCCAGCCTTCTCTAACTCCTGATCATTCTTTCCCACTAAAAAGCATCTCCCTTGGTTTTAACCTTCTAGACATTATTACTGCTCTCCATCTCTTGAAAACAACTTTTGATGGTCTTCTAAGAGAGATGAGTCTACCAGAATAAAACTGAATTTGCTATTAGATGACATTTTTTGACACTTCAGCTATTCCATACAGCATGTTTGTTAATAAGTTAGCGAGCATAAAGAACCTCACAGACTTAGGTATTAAGCAGGAGGTAAAACTGAGTTTTCTTTGATATTGAAAGAGGAGTTCAAATACTACAGATCCCTGCGTGTATAAAGTTCTGTCGTTACACATCATCTCATACGCCTCATGTTTTAATAGCAATTGTTTAAAATTAGACAGATGCCATCACACGGAAGGGCTTTTTAATCTATTATTTAAACAATGCCTTCATTTGTAACTACTTTTGAGGGAGAAAGACACAAATGCAGTTTTAAAGTAGATCCCACAAGCACAACAGAGCAAAGGGAGACCCTAAAGGTGGCTGCGAATCCTCTCCCACCCAATGCTGGGAAGAGGGGTGACCTGGAGGTCCCTTTGTACAGGGCACCAGAACGGATGGGTCACACCTTTTCAGCTAAAAATGCAGGGTGTTTTTATATATACTAAAAGAAGTATTGAAAAAGGAAGCTTGCTTCCAAAGGCACTAGATGTCTGACAACTCACACTTATTTTTCTAGCCTATTTTTCATTCCCTTGCTCCTCTTTTATAGTTTTAATCCCTAGAGCATCAATAAAGTAGAGCATGGAATTGGGCTATGTAGTTTTACATGACATCAAAGCTCTTGCTGTCTGAGTTCATGGTCAGTGAATTTAAAACAAGCCTAGACTTCTCCTACAGCTTTTGTCACGTTCACTACATGGTAGTTTTTACACCTCCAATAAATAACTGTGAATATGTCACACTGGTGGTTAAATTTAATTGATGTGTAGTGGCAATGGCTTGTTGTGCTACAATGAAATTTCCAGGGTTATTGAAAAGAAAGTCTTTCCAAGCCAAAGCTTAAACTTCACACACAAATGCTTTAGGTTCATTTTAATTTGGCCCTGGGGATGGTGCAGATTCCCCAAATGCATTCAAATAATCCCAGCTCAGGTGCCTGGGTTGGGCTGTCACAGCCCCAGCCCAGACTTGACCTCTCCCATTGAACTGAAGGTGAAAATTTAACTACCTGAACTATCCGAAAAGGCAGATTTATAATACTGACTGGGGGACTTAGGGCAGAAAGCAGCAATGAAACAAACAACTGGATGTTTCAGAAAAATACTTTCTGTCTGCAAAGGACCACCATTTAATGGCTTTATACAATATAGACTGTCATGGCTTGATATTTCTGCAGTCACAAAACTGCCAAATAAAACATTATTAGCAGTTACTTTGACAAATATACGGTCAGAGAAGTTTTTTCTTGTGGAGAGGCCTGTTGTGACTTTCCTTTCTGTGATCTGGGGGTGAAGCAACACTAAACCGATCCATCAATCCTGACAGAATTCTGACTTTATGCTCGAGTTATCTGCATTGCAAAAGCTCTACGGGAATTGAACTCAGACAACCGTTCTTCCTGTTGGAAAGCAGACAGCCAGGGAAAGTAGCTATAATCAGTCTGAATTCGCCTCTGGCTCATCTCTTGCTCTGTTTCCTTTTAGACCGCTACCTCATTAATAAAAATTTGCTGGATTGCTGAGAGTTCAGGTTTCACAATCTACTGCTTAGAATTTGATGTTAATCCAATGCTGACTACAGTGAAAGCTAAAAAGCAACAAAGAGCAGAGGGAGGGACGCAAAGGCCAGGCCAGGCCTGGTCCCAGGCTGGAGAACCGGGGCAGCAGGCAGAAAACTCTACATAAGAAGCACAGAAAGAACGCCCAGGGTTTAAATTTGTTGCACAAACCAACATCCTCAGCACACGATGAGCAAATAAAGAAGAAGGGTCCATCCTGTTGCTCAGAATACCTTGCTGAAGATCAGCGTTCTATTGATTTCTGGTTAGATAAAAAGCACCGTATGACCTGGCTGGAAATGCTGGGGCAGCGCTACATCGTGATGACACTTCATTTATTTCCCAACGTGACCTTACATCAACTTTTGTTTCAGGCAGTTACATTCTGATTTTCTCCCTTGAAAAACTTCGGAATTATTTTTTAAATGGGTCATGAGCAGATGAGGAGAAGAAAAAAGAAAAAGTAATGTGAGTTTGGGAACTCAGTTTTGAGAGAATCACTTTATAAAGAGCATGTCTGGCTGGGGGAGAAGAATAGAATCATTTTTCAAAAACCAAAGCAAACCAAACAAAAAAGAAATTCAAACCTAAACTGTAATAGGGAAAAATCAATCCGTGCTATTTATTTATGGACACTTCCCCCTTCCAGCAGTACAAGCTCCTGTCCTGCCTGTGTGTATCCTAAACACAACCCTTGATATACTGCACCCTGAAGAACAGAAGAATCATGCAGGGTTATTCTCCTGGCCACAGAACCATAGAATCATTTTGGTTGGAAAAGCCCCTCATGATCACCGAGTTCAACTGTTAACCACCCCTGGCACTGCCCCATGTCCTGAGAACCTCATCTCTGTCTGTCCAACCCTCCAGGGATGGTGACTCCAGCACTGCCCTGGGCAGCCTGTTCCAATGCCCCACAGCCCTTTGGGGAAGAAATTGTTCCCCAGATCCAACCTCAACCTTCCCTGGTGCCACTTTCTTATTTGTTACCTTGTCTTTCAGTCCTAGGGAGCTATTCCCTCCAACTTCTTTACTATTTGTTTCCAGGAGTAATGCTTCTTTCAGCAGGAATTTAAGAAATTACGAGTGGTTGTTTTCAAAAACGTCTTAATTCTAGACCCTGTAAAAATGGAAGAGGAGTGTCAGCGTCACCACTTGATTTAAAGACCTGCCATACTGTGGGTCCTTGGCCTCAGCAGATGGATTTGGGGGAGGATGAGCCCATACGGCAAGTGAGCAGATCTAAGGACTTCAAGTCAAGGGAAGAGAACTTTGAAGAGAAGTAAACCGCATGTGGAGGAACCCAGGCCAGGGGTAAGAGATTTGGGAAACAGCCCTTTGGCTGCAGCAGGTGAAGAAGCTGCAGTGGCAGTAAGAGAATGGAGCTTATGGAAATGCCACTCAGCAAGATGTGGGTGCTAGAGAAAAAACGTGTGAGCCCTGCAAAAAGCTGGAAATAATATATACCCTGGGGACAGGCTCATATTGATTTCCCTTAACATCGGTACTACCCAGTCTCTTAATAAATTGGGACTTCAAGACAGGAGTACCTGACTTGCAAGAAGCATGGCTCAATTGTTTTTCCTTTTAGAAGATCCAGAGGAAAGATGAGCGAAGCACAACAGTGCCAGAAACCAGACTGCATTCCCCCAGCGCTTCCACCTTCACTTCTTCTGCGACAAGATAAGCACCGAGGAAAAAACAGCAGTTTACCCCATATCTCCTACATCACCTCAGCAAATGAAGTGGAATTCCTTCAGAAAAATTCATAACAACGAATCACTTTTCTAGCTCTCCTTTTCTTTTTCATATAGCTTGAACAAAGAAAACAAACTAATCAGCAGCAGCATTGCACATAATCACTATTTCAAGCCATGACAAAAGAATGGATCTGGCCATGATCTGAGAGTTGGGGATTTTTAAGCAAGCAAATTAAAGCTTTCACTCACAGGAATGAAAAGCTGCTGAGAAATTTAAAGGAATCCACAGGTATTGTGATGAAATCCTGGCCTTACTGAAGTCCACAGGAGCCTTCCTATCAACTTTGAGGGAGCCTGGATTTCACATCTAATGCTGCTCAGCTGCCAGGAGACCGTCAATGACCAAGATGAATGCAATTTCCAAGCTGTGTCAGAAGAAGCCAGAAAGGCTCCCTAGGACACCGAGGTATTTCACCTTTTTATTTTCTGTCATTTTACACTAAAATAGGTGGTCGCTTATCTTCATCTCACCACTGGGGCTGTGCCATTCAATTTTTAAAAGCTGAAATGGAGCGTACCTGCGTTTCTGCTGCAAGAAGCCTACAGGAAATGTGTCCGGGGCTTTCTAACAGGCTTTGACATCAGAAAAAAAGAGAATGACCTTGGACGAAACAATTGCTGGGGTAAAATGGACATCTTCCCCGCTCTGAATGTTAAACACTTTGCACATCTTTCCCAGGCACACAACACTCTGTGATTCCCATGACAACTGTGGCAAACGCAGCTGTAGGCATCGTTTAATTACAGTGAGTCAGCCTTCCAAGTCACCATCAATTCCTTAACGTGCTCCAGGGTGTACAACACATGTTCAAAAAGCAGCATTCATGTGACCTTAAGAATATGTCCTTTAAGGTATGTTTCCATTTATACTCCGGGAATTCGGAATTCATTAACACCAATTAAAACTGGACATTGTGTGCTGAATTCTCCACGCACTGCACTACAGATTTATCCCTGCAGGTTGAAAAGTTTTTTTGATGAAACAGAAAAGCTAAGATAAAGGGAAATGCCCTTATATGATTTGTTCTCATGGGTTATGGCAATAACAGCACTGTGGGAGAAAAATGTCCCTTAAGGAGCTATATTTTCTATGGATATTACACCGACAAGACAAAATGCAGCTGAGCTCTCGCATACCAGCATCCAAGCCAGTAAAACTGTACCCATTCTGGCTACACCGCATGGTACAAAACATGACTTGTCTTTAAGTATCTGCTATAAATAATCAGACCAGAAGTAAAATGTGTTTTCATTTGAGGAGCAACCTCTCTCCTTGTCAGCTTCACTTACAGAAAACGCACGCTGGAAATCTGTACGAGTTCTCCTCTAGAATATACCAAAAACATGTTCACTTCTAACAGCACATCTACTGAAATGGAAAAGACTAAACCAAAACAAAAAGCAATTTATTTCTATCTAAACACTTGTCCTGTAGCTGTGTGTGCTAATTGTTAAGTGACCCGCTTCTGTAAAGGACTGGGAAACGTGCAACCTATTTCTACCAACGCTCCTAAATGTTCAATGCAGATCTGATTTGCCAATACAATTACATATATCTGCCATGTATGGCAATTATTAACAAAAAGGAACGCCAAATGAGCTGCAGACATGGGGCTACTTGGAGTGAAGTGAAAGACTGACATCAATCTATTCTGTAATCTCGCTGTGGCCGTTTCCTACTAAAGGAAGGACCAGAATGCAATGTGCTAAATTACTGGGGCACAGGGATGTGTTGCTTAAGTTTTTCTTCTAAAAAAGCAGTTGCACTGCTGGCACAACAGCCCGAGCTCTGTCACAAGCCATTTATTACATCAGTATATCAACTTTATTAAGAAAGAAAAGACAACAAAGAAGTCTGTCTTTGTGCAGAGCTCAGCTCAGACTGGAAACATAAACAGCTTCAGAGTTTAATTAGAAACTGTTTACATCTTAAAGATAATTTCATTTTCTTCAAATTGTAACAGAGATAATTCCAGATAGTTCTGCTGACTCCACAGTACGGTGTCGCTAAGCTGCCAGACTGAGAAATGCAAAGTGAGGTCTGCACAACTGAAACCAAACTGAGAGGGGTCACGAAATACTGTGCTAACTAATAACAGTCTGATTATCTAATGTTTAACAGCTCTGCAGCTACAAGATCTGCAAGATGCCTAGAAAGAGGAAAAGTGAACCAGTCAGTAAAGTGTCCTTTCCCATTCTGTATTTCTGTCCCAATTCTAGCATGACCTTTGGCGCTTTTTCTTTTTTAAATTCTGTATTTATTCTTTTCCCTTATGAATTGTTGGAATAAGTGGTGTTCACTTCACTTGGAACCAGCAGCGAAGCCAAGATGCTGTGTTCAGGGCATACCTGTCTCTCTGAAGTGCTGGCAATCTCTGGAGGGTGTATGTTTTCAGATGTTTTCATAGACTGGTTCTGTAGGCTCCAGTTCAGAGTCTGAACAACCAAAATCAAGGTGACCTTATCTCCTGCTTCCTTGAGATCATTTTCCAAAAAAGAAATGTGATTGAAACTAATACTTAATACAGTGAATGCCATGTATGATTAATACTTTCCTAACTTGTCCTTAATGGTTTTCAACTATGTTTTGTTTATTTAACCACACATTTGTAATGTAGTTATACATTTTTTTTTGCGTGGTAGTTTAAAAACAGAAATCAAACAAAAGCAGATGACAAAATAACAAGGCTCCCCACAAATGCCTTTGAGAGCCAACCCTACTGAGCAACACTCTTCTCTCCAGAAGACATCAGCCACCCATCTATCAAGCAAATATATACTTATGCATTATAAAATCAGCATTAGTGTTACTAGTTGCCTTTTGATGTTCAGTCCTAAATCTCATTAATGGTAATGGGTGATACACGAGGGAAGAACAGACCTTCAGCATCATCAGAGGACATCAGTTGTGTAACACACTGTAACCACAGGCTGCTGTTCCCCCAGCCGCTGCCCTTGCTGGTGGAGATGAAGCCGCTGAGCATCTCCTCCCCCTGACCCCATCCTGCTGTCCACACTTAGCCCAGTTTCACTGGGAAAACTGCCAAGCCAATCACTAAATCCTGCCAATTAGTCCACATTCTTCTGCCCCCACGAGCCACGTTTTTCACTTGGATGATTTCCATCGTTTGGATTATCACATGGCCTTACAAAATGCTATTCCAGTTCACCAGAAGTAAATGGCTGCACAGGAGCAAATCGCGTTGGGGTTTAGATCCACAGGCCAGTTTCTCTGCCCAAACTCGTACTTCATAGCGTGCGTATAATGCGAGAATCAGAAATATCAGATGGTTTTTGGATAGAGACCATATACAGTGATTCTATAATTCACAGGCCCATGACCTACCATTTACTTTAACAGAAAGAACAAACACGTAATCCAAGTTGTGCTGCCTCAGTGGCTCTGGGGAGCATTTCCAGAACCACCCTTAGACCCCAGCAGCTTGGGGAAGAGGAAGAATACTGATTGTTGGGCTCCTGGAATCCCAGCTACACGTGAGTGCTAAAGTTTCTACCAGTCCTGCCCTTAGACTGAGCAGGAATGCTGGAAAAATCTTAGAAGTCTGAGCCCTGCAGAATCTCAGAGCCTTTACACCAGGAAAATCAGGAAACGAAACAAAGTGAAACCTCAGCAATGTGAAAGTAGCATGAACTAGGGATGGGGAGAAGAGGAGAAAGCAAAGAAAGAGCTATTTTAGATGTCTCTAACAATATCTGTGCTGCCACAGAGGGCTGTTAATAGAGGGTAGCCAATAAAACCCATTTTTCTTTGCCAGCACATTAGAGAAGTTAGATGCTAGAGAAATAGATGCTTTAAGTGACAGAAACTAAAGAGTAATGCACCTCCCCTTGGCCACTGAAGTTAACGCATAAAAGCAAAGTGTCAAATATAACTGTTTCTCACTGGCAGGAAAGCTGCCTTTTAAGCAAAGCTTCTTTTCCCAGATCTTACAGCACTGCACTTCCAAAACAGTTGGGAATTGGCCCGTAAGGGGCAACACAGAACAAATGTTTCCTAACCTAAGTCAGGCTTTCTGTCCCTAGAGCTCCGTGCCATCACTGGGATGCAAACCAGCGTATGGCCTGGCACAAGGCGACTCCTGAACAGAGGCAAAACAAGTCTGCTGGGGAACTAGATTAACGTAAAGGTTTCTGAACAGATATTCTTTTATTCAAAAGTCTTCTGAGCACATAGCAATGGCCAAGACCTCTCTCACACATCAGGTTTTGCACTTTCTACATATATACCACATACCGCTTGATTCATGTCTTGAAACAACAGCCCATGCAGTATTTTTCTTCTCCTAAGGATTTGTTATTTTCAATTATTTCACATTTACTTCATCTCTTCTTTGTCACGGTCTTTGAAGAGAAGCAATTTACAGTCAAGGCAGAAATCAGAGTAGAAGCAGACTTACATGACCAGGTTGTGCTTGATGTGCAGGATTATTTGGAAGGGTGGTGACAAAGTGACGACGCTTGGGGCAAGAGTTCAAGGGCATCTGAAGGGATCCCACTGTGGACAGAGTCACGACTCCTCAGCACAAACCCATCCTGCCTTCCTACTATGGCACTTGTTTGCAGGGACAAACTCCAAGCTGGGTTGCATCTTCCATTTGTAGTTTCTGTGCAATGGGATAAGGTGGGGGTGGTCTGCTGGACGGGTGTGGAAAAGCTTCCCCCTGATTTACAGCTGTAAAGACAACTTTCAGCCTATGGTAAAGCATGCACCCCTTCCAGGTCAATAGGAGGTCTTTCATCTCACAATATATGGACAGCACAAGAAACGGTGTGGGCAGTAAGGCAAGCGTGGAAAAAAAGCTTCTATCATTCCCACAGTCAGATGCAAAGGGGACTGCAGCAGAGATGGTGAAGTAGCCCTTTTTCCATCACCCTCTTTTGTATCAGCACGGTGAAAACCTGCTTCTGCCTACACAAGTGCAAGAGAGACGAACCAACCGGCTCTGTCCTCAGAGCCTGCCTGGCATTTCAATTAGCCCTGGCGGGGATGATTCAGCAATGAGAACTGATCCTGGTAAGAGCAACATGCCTCTGTGAGACAGCAAGGAAAGCAGCTTTCAGCAGAGTGAGTTACAGCAATCTGCAAAGGGAGCAGATCTGAACGAGCCTGGTAAACCAGCTGGTCTGACCTTCATGGACTCCTGGTCTCCCATCAACACCTCAACTAGGCGGGGGGACATGAAAAGGCACCAAGGGGTATTTTCTGTTAGAGGGAAGGAAGAACATGGTTACGCTCAGTTTCCCCAATGACAAGTTAGCTGGGTGAGTCACCCATATTAAACCACAAGAGCCACTATTGGCAAGGACACAGAGGTGGGTGAGGGAAGTATAAACCGCCGGTTTTCCACCAGGAACAAGACTAACTAAACACGCTTAAGGCTGACTAGGAATTTCAAGCTTTCAAACACTTTGGGGAAAATCACCCAGTTTTAACCCCCAAGGGCATACCTGTGCTCAATTTTGATGAAGGAGCACATAAAAAGTACATTTTCAAAATTATGAAATACACAAGCCCTGCTAATTGGCATCGTTTTGCTTCAAAATTTGTGCTCAATTCTGCTTTTAACTGCAGTGGTATAAATCTAGACTAACGCCTTGGGTTTCACCAGAAGTCTTTGGTATTTATCTACCTGTCAGGAACAGTATTTTCACTCCTAAGAGCAGATATTGGGAAAACAAGTGGAATACTGAAATGGCCTCGCCGAGCCAGCCTAGTGCCTTGGTTTTCAGAGCCTATGATCTCAGCAAAAAGACCTGCAGATCTCTTTAAGAGTCCTTGTATCTTTCTTTTTCATTTGGAAAAGCCTACGGTCAAAAAGCAACTCAAGGAATATCATTAAAAATACTCACAAAAAGGGAACAATGTGTTAGTATTAAATATTTCCTCGTTCATACAATTTTTATAGAAAGAAAATTCCTTTTACAGTGGGATTTATGTCATTTCCACAGCATATATTTGAATCTCTAAAAGGCCTGGAGCATCACGAATGTTGGCTTCTATATGTTTAACTCCATGTTACACAAAATATATGTTGCTGAAGCAGAGGGTCTTCAAGGCATTTGTACCTCACACGCAAGTGGTTCACATCTTGCTGGTATCTTTTAAGAGTTAAAGCTATAGAAAGCTCATTAAAGGACAGATCCAACAGAGTTTAAATTCCACACTGATCCCTTGAGATTTTTTTCCACCACCAAGTAATTTCCAAGACCTCTTCAAAGACTGAAACATAAGAACCGAAAGAAGATGGCAATAATTAATGAAATCACTTTTAAGTCAAAAACCTTCAAACATTCCCTTCTGCACAACCACACAAGTGACTCCAAAGTTAAGTTTACGGAGGTTTTTCTGTTATAACCCAGAGATTTCCTATTCTTTTTTAATATCACATAAGGACTTCTCAACAGCTTGTACTTTTTACATTAGCTTCAACCCAAAGATGTTCTTTTTCTTGCACTTGCTAAATCTACCTTAAACCACCAGCAATTAGAGGAGCAGAGTGTCAGTGAGTACAGAGAACGCAGGCTGCCTCTCTAAATGTACCTGGCTTCCCTGGGATGTTCTTTGTTTTGATGTTTTTCCTATTCTAACAATGTTATTCAGGTGGGGAATTTTAATTTTGCCTTAACAGACACGTACTTCTCCAGTGTTCCATGAATAATGGTGCTCAGAGCAATACCACCCTTGGTCAGATCTTGGGTAAATATTCCAAGTGTTAATTTTAAATTGGTAAAATGCAGTTTGGCTTAAGGCATAAAGTATTCTCCCAGAATACTTATTATGGATTAACAGCACAGTACGAAGCCTAAGGCTATAAACTGATGTTAAAATTTCCATTTATAAATCAATAATCGCTGCAAACAAAACAGTCCGCTCAATTCTGCCAATGCCACAACTCTTCCTGAGGCTCTAGTTTTATACAAAGTTTGATATAAATCTGAAGCAAGCGTTCTAAAGCTGGAGTGCACCTGATGCCCCTCTCCCCAGACTGTAAACCTGCGGCATTCTGGAGCTGGGCACGGTGTTGCTGAAGGAAAAACAGCCATGGAGCTGTAAGGTGCTACAGAAACCCCAGCACCAAGTGAGCTGAGCGGCTGGACTCACATCTGAGAAGACAGTGACAACCTTGGTCTGTCCAGGCCCTGAGCAAACCCAGCACCAAGTGTCAGGACTGGCACATTCTGAACACAGGATGGCTTCAGATAAACCCCGAGGACCCCAGCGCAGAAGCCAGACCAGGGAAGAGTTATCTAATCTCACGTTAAAGAGGATGAGTACATAAAATGCCTAGAAGTTTCTGTCCTGAGAGCATCTCCTGCATTTATTTCCAAAAGCGGAATAACTGGACCTGAAGCAGGAATTCAGCGGGGATGACTCACGCCTGCATGCATCTTTCAGGAGCTCAGAGCCCAAATCTCAGGCCCGCCTGCCCGCTGCTCACCAGCTCTCGCATCCCCTCACCTCAGAGCCCCGTTTCCACTTTCAGTTTGTTTTCGCAGCATGCATACGAGCCCTGATGTGCTGCACAATGCAATTCCATACGGATATTTACTACCTATTGTTTTAGAAGAGCCAAGCTATTTTTCTTTTCCAAACTGCAGGAATCACTCTCATTTTCCTCCCCACACACACAAACTCTCTTTTGTTTGTCTCTTAACTCGCTGTGCTTGGCCGCTGGCCAGAATCCCTCTTTCTGCCTGAAGGAGGGTGACAGCGCGCCTTTGAAGAGACGCCAAGGCTGCTGTTAGGCTGACCAGCGGGGAGCAATCCTGCCCAGCACTCCCTGGCCTCTCCCAGATCGCTCTCCCTCTTTCCCAGAAACATGCAGTCTTGGAGAAGGCAGGGGCTGAGCCGATCACAGTTCCCAGAAGAGATTTTTAAGCAACAGATGAAGTTTAAGCAGACACAGAGAATGCTGGAGCTGGAATAGACACCATAAGTTCATCGAGACCATCTTCCTGCCCCAAGGCAAGTCCAGCTGTACCTGCAAGACACTGCTGGCAGATTCTCTGCTCCAGTGGTTCTCACCAGCTTCCAGTCACAGGCTGGAACATTTCTGCAGGCAGTCCACTCCAGCACATCAATTTACCATCAGAAAGCTTTGGTAAATCTACTGCTCTTACTTCAGTGTAATCCTATCAGTTCTTGTCTGAATGTGGACATGGAGAACTCATTCATTATATCACACGTTTCTAGTAAAACTTTAAAATACAGAGAAGTAATCTGTAATGAGTTCCTCTGGTCATGGTGCCTGTGCTCTGTCTACAAAAACACTGTGCTTCTCTTCACATAGCACCCTTATCATCAGCAGAGATGACCAAGGGCTCACCGGCTTTAATTCCCACAGTCTCTTGAGCCTTTTCTTGGAAGATCTTCCTCCAGGCACTGAACAGTCCTGACCTCAACGACTTTACAGCTTTAAGTTGCTCACATGCAAATACTGCACCACGCTTATAACTAGGGGGGAAACACAAACATTTGTGCAAAACTAAAAACCTTCTCTGCATAAGACAAAGGCTTTACAGAGCGTCTAGTAATAATATATTTCCTGCATTACTTTGTTTGCTTCACATTCTTCTTAGTCTCGGCCTTGGGATGCTGCTCATTTCCTATTTATGACTATGATACTCGGTTGGCAAGATGGGAGGAGGTGAAATTCTGATTCAACACTTGCAAGGTTTTTTTAATTTTCCTGTTGCTTATGGCATTTTGTCTCTCGCACTGGTAACAGAAATACAAAGGTACAACGGTACATGTTTGTGCTCTGGTAACAACTTTAATTGTTTCAGCTTGAGGGGGATAACTGCAGAAAGATTTGACAGGTGTTGAAAAGGCTTTCTTTTTTGCCCTTGAATGTTCCTGAGACGCAAAACAAAACTAAAACTTTTCCATTCTAACTAACTTGCCAGTGCTTACCCTTGCACTTACCCAGTAGAAGGGTTCATGATGCAGCCCCCTTTGTCGGTAGACGCTTTGCAGTTACAGCCCCTCTCCAATGTGTCGTGATTCATTCCGAAATTGTGACCCAGTTCATGAGCCAGGGTGACCGCTGCACCCAGAGGGTTTTCTGAGTGATCCTACAACACAACAACACACCAGTGAAGTCAACATATAAAAGCAATTCAAAATACACACTCCCCGCTCTGAGGTTCTACTGTCTGTCCTTTGAAATGTTTGATAAACTTACCAGCTGCATTAGATTGTTGTCAAATGGACAAACTTTTAAACTCATCCACCGTATACCAAGTGTCGACTGGGAATTTCAGGGCAGGCCACCCAGTTTCCCCCAGTCCATCAGGCATTTGAGACCACTGGACAGTTTTGAACATCTGGGCCATCTCTTTATTTAGGGCTTAAAATTCCCCTGCTCAATAAAACCCCCAAAATCCCAAGACACGGCAGAAGAGTCACCCAGCTGTGGAGCGTTGGAAAGAGCAACCATTTATGGGTGAGGACGAGTGTGATGAGGGGAAAGTGAGAAGATCCTTCATGGCAGGAGGTAAATTACATAAGCAGCAAGAAACTTCACTTGGTCTGTTTAATATACTTCAGACTGTTTCTTTAATATCAGAAAGTCCAAGATTTCACAAGCCTTGCAAGGAAAACCAAGTACCTTTGAAAATCTCCTTTTTAAAATGAAAGGATAAGGTAAATCGAGATCTTAGATGGCCTCTTGTTAACACCTATGAATATTCTTCAATGTTGCAGTGTCAAAATTGAAATATTAACATTAATCCATGTTGAAATACTGATTTTCAGCACAGTTATTTATGAGAAATTCACTGCATGGTCTGATTACAGGTTGGTGATCAGACTGATGTTTTGGCTTAACCACAAGTAAGAGACCTTTCCACGTTGATCATTCTCCTTGAGGGAAAAATCCGCTGTACTCATCTGAAAGCTTCCCCTAAAGGCATAAACATGTAATATAAATGCATGATCCACTATTTATCAGTCAGTAAATGGAATTACTATGTACAGCTGCCTGCTTTAAAAGCATGTATGAATATATTCAGTTTAAATAACTCTTTTGGTATCATCTAAGCCAACCTTCAGACTAAAACGAAGTGAAAGGTAAAACTGTTCAAAATATTAGCTACATATTAATGAAGCCCTTAATATACGACCTGGGGTACATTCAAGAGGTTCTTCTTCTATTCATCTGTGCTAATATTTTTAGTAAATCACTTCTCAGAAAACAAAATAAACAAGAGAATACGGTCATTCTGAAAACAAGAAACTACTTCTGCATTTGGAATAAACTCAGAAGAATTTTATCTTTTTAGTTTTTCCTGAATGTTTAACTTTTAATATAAAAATCTCGTGGCTAATCTAACAGTTTGTGTGCAGTTGTATTCTAAGATGCCTGTTTGCTGAAAGAAGCTGTACAACCTGTCCTAGTAAAAGAAATAACAAAGTAAACCTATGCGGCAAAAGAATCTGTAATAATCAAGAAAATATAAACTCCTGTACCATGCCTACATACGGAGATGTCTTACGTAGACACTCGTCACATACAGACTCATTTACCTCTGTACTCATAGTAATTTATGAAATATTTTGAGAATTCTACATGATGGAACCTGATGTCCTAAAAAGAGCACAACCTCTCACTCGACTGGAAAAGAATCCAGGAGTGAAGATGAATAAAACAATGCTAAAACTCCATGTAATTTACCAACAGCACAGCGGAATGATGCCTTGAAACCAGGGCTATGTGATCAGGACAGAAACTCCCCCAAGGTCTGAGCTACCTCCATGGACAACAAACTGAGCTGAGATCTCTTCATTTGTTCAGTGTCTCTTACTGAACAGAGGCTACGCTTATGTGAAACCCTCTAAAGCTGGCAAGTCAAAATAAACCCACAATTCACACAGTCCACTCCAAAACTGGAGCGCTACATTCCGAAGCGTAATTTGTGTCTTGAATAGGCAAACAATTATTACAGCCCATGCGGTTCTCATTACTTGCTCTGATCCGCTTGGAATGCAATTTTATCAGTTTCTAGAGAGGGTTTTTAAAACCAGGAATGTGATGTCTCAGCGAAAGAGGTTATGTGAAGACAGCATAAATGAAGGTTATCAAAACAAACAGTTGACACGTCCCATTTGATACTGAGACCATCTAAGTATCGCAAGGACTAAATAAATGAATAGCAATGTGACTTTGATTTATTCCATCGGGGTCTTTTAAAGTTAACTTGAGCAGTAAAAGTCATTACCAAACAGTTTCACAACCACTGAATAAGCAACCATCTACTGTTAAGACATAATAAGCTGTTGCACAAAACATGCAGCTGCTTTCAGTTGAACTCTGCTTCATTCCACTGAGATTCAGACCAAATCGGAATAATAAAATATTGTCACCTACAGTTAGAACAGGCTCACGTCCCAATCCTGGAACTTCACACGCAGTTGTAGGAATAAGTTCCTAAAACACCCTTTTATTTCATGTAAGCAGTTCACTGAAATGCAAGTGCTCAGTTCCACACTTGTCATTCAGCCTAACTTTCCATTGAAGTCGACAGAAATTTGACATGAGTGAGAATACTACATCATGTTACAGCAATATTTTATGTTTAGATCCACGATTTGCTCTTTTGTTTGGTCTTTATACAACACAACAAAACCATGGCAGTAAAATACAATTATTATGCTCTTGACACCTTCTCAGATGCAGATGCCTGCCCTCCCCACTTTGAGTTTCTCTTACAGTTAGTGGGGGACAGGGTGACACCCATCACTGGAAAACCCAGCCCTACAGAAAAGCTGAGAGGGGCAGGCTCTCAGTAGGGATGATAGAGGAATTCAAATTGTATGGTCAGGAAAACCAGATCATACAAGGATGATTCCAGTTTTTGTATTCAAATATTATTTTTCATGCAATCTGTTTTCTTTTGGATGAGTTTTGAGAGCATGGGAGCTTTTTGGTATTGAGTGTTAGGGGTGGGATGGGTAAGAGACTGGCAGCATTATAGGATAGCCAGATACTCAGTTGCCCAGTGTTGAGACATTGGAGCGCTACTGTCTCCCAGATTAAGAGTTACTCATTCTTTCATTTGCCTGTCTTCCAAATTTAGAGCTTTCTTCTCTAGGTACTGGTATAAACAAGAACTTTTGTTGTATGCACCTGAATTCGCTTTTGTTAACTGGGGGCGGAAGGCTGGACAGCTGCCCATTTGGGTTTTGGGGGTGAGTGTTTGCTTATTTTGGATTTGGCTCCTTTTTGAAGATCTGCTTCAAGAACCGGAAAACATTTATGGTTACACTGTACAAGCCCTGAGTTTATCTGCACCTCGAGTGAAGCTGCAGCTTGGCCCATGATTCAAATACAGGCACTGGAGTTCTCCTGGACATGTAGAATCACAGAACAGTTTGGGTTGCAAGGGATCTTCAAAGACCATCTAGTCCAACCCCCTGCCATGAGCAGGGACATATAAATCAGTCTCTCCTCTGTCAGAGCCCTGAGAGAACATTAAGAAATGCTGATTCTTGTTTTCTTGTTACCAGAATGAAATATGTTCTGTTGCTTCTGTTTAAAATGACAGTTTCCAGAGTGAAGAGGACTGACTCTGCAGTAAAATACACCGTAGTGTATTTTAAACCTTATGCTAAAAATTAAATGGACAAAAAGCCGTCATTAAGGGCACCTCTGACTGCAGATAAAGCCAAAGCAGCGAGTGCTCGCCTGAGGGTGAAATGGATAAAATGGGCCTGTCTGGCTCATATAAGCCTTTGCCAAGATCTGGAAGTGCACTGGGAGATTCCTATAGCTTGTTCTTCCTCTTTCCCTCCTTTCCCTTTCATACCTATCCCCCAGGTACCCAGCGAAAACGTGTAATAAACACCAATTAGAGACTCAGCTTCTAAAGCTACCAAGAGACTGAAACCTTTATCTTTTCTACCATTTTGACACGACTTTCTCCAAATTATATGATGTGATTGTTCTTTCCTATACCTAAGCTTTCCTGCTCACCTCGTAAATCCTCCCAGTCCGAACCATCTATACATCATCTTCCACAAACGCACACAAACCCCAGCTTGGCTTCCTGCCTATTTGTCCAAGAGACCACAAAGGAGACCTGTAGACCAAACTCAGTCTGGATGCTTGTTAAAGACAGAAGGCAGAGTTTTCAAGGGGCTTTATCTCCGGGATTACCCTGCAGCATGAAATGTCTTGAGGCAAAAGCCTTAGTGCCCTGGGCTGCAGGTTTGCCCTATGAAGCTTTGAAAGACTGGGAGCTTCGAGACCACAGGAACTCTGAACATTGAGCTCCCGCCTCATTTCTGCAGGGATCTGAGGTGTTCAGCAAAGCTGGAGAGAACCACCCATCACCTGAGGTGCTGGAAGCCTTGACGAAGCTGTAAAAAACACAAAGGCTTCAGCATGTGCAGGTTGAACTCAGACACTGTCTAAGAAGTTTTTAGGGCTTTATGCTCTGAGTTGAGCCCTGAGGTCACCAGCTGAGCCTGTTAGCGGCCTGCAAGCTCTGAGAGTCTACAAAAGCAGAAAAACACTGCTCGAAATAAATCAAATAATTTTTTAAAAATCTGAAAGAAAATCCTCCAGAAATACCTCCAGAAATTGGCTAAGATGTTTACTTGTCTGTTCATCATACCTAGCAGGTAACCACAGCATTACCGGTAATGCTACTTGAGAGAGGCTCAGGTAGAGTAAATGCTGCCGTTGTTCGTTCTTCTTGTCTGGCAATGTAATAAAACTACTGTGTTGCTAAGATGGAAAATAAAGCCTCACACAGGAAACTCTGCAAATACAGAATAAAATCAATATAATAATAGATTCAGCATAGACCGCTGTTGCCTGTAACACTAGTATACTCTAGTGTGTAACATACACATCTTCTGGTTTTCATCCCTTATAGTACCTCAACATCTGATTTCATTATAATTAGGAGCAGGGGATTTTTGTAAAGAGGCCATGTTGTATTTTAATGCCATATTTGCAGTTTTTTCACTTTGGAAACTACCACTTACAAGCAATGTGCATGTAGATAGAGATAACATTGACTAAAAATGGGACAAAAGGGGCTGACGTCCTGGTACAGAATTCAGTGCTACAAAACCTGAGATGGTGTCGCACCACCTGGGTCAGTTTCGAGTCCCACGCTTTCAGCACTTACCATGACGACCCCTCCAGACTGCTCTGCGGTGCACATGCTCATGATGGGCGCCATGCCAATGGTGGTCCCTTGGAAGTACACCCCGCTGCGGGAGAGGGAAAGAGAAGAACAGTCCCTGAATCACCATTCCATGTCAAGATACCACCCTATTATTTTCAGCCTTGTATTTCTGCCCATCTCAAACAAAGATCCCATTTCAAGTGCGTCAGCTCTAGACATGTGCAGGTTTAAAACAATGAAAAGCACACATTAGTCATGCCGACTTGCCAAACTGACAATGACGGCATCCCTGCTAAGGAGAAATATCTATTTTATCACCGTCCTTTGGGTTTACTGCTGGAATAGGACCCTTCTTTCCTTTCTTTTTTCCCTGACTGAAGTTTGGAATAGAAATACAAACATAAAAATAATGTCTCCAGCTCAAAGAAGGGTTGTTTTAATGCAGTGGGAAGTTTATATGCTACTTGTTTTAATACACGGCCAAGAATGTAATCATTCCAAACAAAGTGTTATTATACATAGAGAGCAATCAAGTATCTCATGAGGGACAGTTTGGAAGGGCTCATTCTACTCTTACACAGCTAATGTAAGAATATCTACATAATGAGTAAAGAGCTCCTTTTGTTTACTAAGACATCAGGCACATTTATCTGTAGACTATAAGGAACAGTTCATTGATCAAAAATGATACCTAGCTGAAGAAAGACATGTTTCTCTTATTTTTTTTAAGAGTGCTTTTACTTTGAGAATGTCTACTCAATTACTTTAATCCAGGCAACAGCAGCAGAGGGCAAAAGACGTGTATAATTTAAAGTCACAAATGAATTGTCTGATTTAGACTGCATTGTAAATTTCACTGAGGTCTTTCTACCAACAAACAGGTTTAGTGTCGCCTCAGCTCTGCTTCTGGGGGGAGAGCACGACTGCCTTTTGCAGGAACAATTTAGACTGAGACCAGGTTAAACTGCTCATAAATTCATGCCCATAGTATTTATCAGCTTCTTACACACGTACACTTGTACACGAGTGGTATTCAGGAAAGGCCTACAAGCAACAGGGCTACTGCAGAGCTATGGAAGGAAATTCATCTGAAGTGTGTGCTGAAGAGCTCTGCAAAGTGTTTTCGTGTTGGATGTTTGCAGAGGGGAAAGGCAAACCCTCAGGGGCACAGATGTTTCTCCCAGCAGCTTAGCAACTGGGGAAGAAACCAGTACAGCTGTTCTTGTATCACTGCCATCCCAACCGATATTAAATATAGTGTCAAGTCTACCTTATTAGCTGTGCGTTGTCATGGGGTTTACGAGGTAGCAGTTTCAGCTTTCTCCAGTCCAGAAACTCATGCAGGCTGGTGAAAGGGTCTTGAGAAATAGAGCACTTATCCATGTCATTCCACACTTCCACTCCCACCAGGGCTACTCGAATATTTAGTGGCCTGTAGAACTAATGAGAAAACAAAAATAAAAACATGTTTCTAAAACTTATTTTACACCACACTGGATTAGAATATGTTACTATGTTAATAAGGATTACAATATGCACAATGTGCACATAAACCTTTATTGTAGAGGCTTAACTGGTCTCTTCTCCAAGGCCAAAGTTAAGCCCTGATAGAACTGTGTCAGAAAAAATATTTCCATGACTTACAGAGAAGAGTTCTGACCTAAATACCCTCCAGCCACTCAAAGACATCCAGAGATGATACTAGTTCTTCACGGCTCACTCAAGTTTGGTATCTTCTGAGATTAAACGCTGTGACTACCTTCACATGTCAGCTTGAAGGTGACTGGGACAACGTCTGCCAGCTTGTCCTGCACTTGTGAACAAACGTGTTGCTCCAGCAGCTGACTGTCCCTCACTAGCACCAGTGCAATTCGAGAGGCAGAGGTGACTGCGGCAACTATGGTTGTGCTTCAATATAATAACTGAAACCTACTCAGCCACTGAGCTTTGCTCATAGCAGATAAAACCAAGTGATTCTGGCACCGCGGGCTACCTGTGCTATTAGCACACTAGTAAATGCCACAGCTGTTACAAGAGGGGAGCCCAAGCAGAATTATCAACAGAGCAGAGATAACAATTCTAGTGTGAGACTAATGTGAAGGATCGATCAAGTTCAGATTTGGCTGACAGTCTGAATAAAGAATATACTAGATCTTTGTCTTGTTTGTATGCATTACAGTCATTTGGATAACACTGGCATTTGCTGAGCATAAATTAAGTATGAAACAGAAATATATTATAACATGCAAAATTAATTTTGAGCAGGTAACATATAAACACCTGTCCTCCAGCAATAAGTCAGCAAGACAATTACAGAAGAGGTGGAGGTGTCTACAGCAGCTTGTTTTTAATCAAGAATGCTTCTCCTTCAGTTATTTCCCTTGAAGTGTCACTTGGCAAGTTCTCAGCTAAATTAAGACTCCCTTCAGTTATAATTTCACTACTGGACACATGATTTTTTCTGGCTATACAGCACAACAGAAATAAACTTTAATTTGCTCAAAAAGCACTGCAGAGGACTCTCAGCATCTATTGTTTATGTGAAGAAATTACTCCAAATACAATAAAAAATCCAGTGTGTGTCTCTTTCTTATTGCTCTCACTCAGCCATCAACTCCTGCTTCCTAAAGACCTGCATATTTCTAATTCTGCGATCTTCCTTAGCCGTATATATTATTGATCATATCTTCGCAGGCCTTTTGTTGGCCTTACAATTCGACCATCACCTGCTGCTGCAAAGGACTTTGCTCTCCAAATTCCTCCTCTGAATAATCCTTTTTCTATGGTCTGTTCCATAGGTGATTATCCCCATTCTCTTCCCAGGTTAATAAAATCCTAGAGCTAAATTGTACATCTCCTTAGGAGATGTACACAGATATATGCATCCTGTGTACAGTCCGTGCATTACCGAGAACTGCTTAGAGCAGCGCAGAGCTCACAGCTCAGTACGCTGAAGGGCATATGAAAGGTGTACGTTTACTTTTTTGGTTTTACGGGTTGTGGAGAAGTATTGCTCTGAAATCCTGCAGTATTAGGAAAGCACAAGGTTGGCTCCTCGAAAAGGTGGGTGGACAAGGAGCTGCGCACAGGTTGTGAAAGGTGCTGATCTGAGCACCGTGGGTACGCTGGGAGGGCACAATGGGGACACTGCCCCATTAACAATGGAAATACTGGAAACGTACAGCTTATGCTTACCGGTAAATCCCTGCGGCAAGCTCTTTTTCTTTTTATGAAAGCAAAAGTTTAAAGTTTTAGAAGCTTTCTTAATTTGTTGGTAAAAGAGACACTGATTTCAGAGCAACGTCCTTCAGAAAGCATAGTAACTGAAAAAGTGAAATAATGCTCGTGTTCTTACCTTATCAACATAGTTTGCAATTTCTATCAGCCTCTGCTTAATTTTTTCCACATCCTTGCCTTGTCTCTGAAACTTCAAATGTAAAGGATTAATATACCAGCAGGACAAATGTCGTCGTTTCCCCCAACAGCCACCTTACTGGGCCAGCACTGTGGGTGATGTCTGGGGATCCCCGATCTGAGGCCAATTCCTGATGGCTCAGAACAAGCACAGGCTGTGGGACAGGATTTTGGTTCTCACTAAAAGGTTTAAAAATCCCAAAATCTCACATAGAAATCTTTCTGGGACTGATGTTTTGTGAAAAAGCAAAGTCTCTCCTGTTAGCTTTTGCTCTGCTTTGTGATTGTATCTCCCTAACTAGCAGTGTCCAAGGAGACAAAAAAAAAATGAAGTAGTAAAATAACTCAAATCAAGATTTAGATCTTTGGTTGCCGTTCAACTCACTGGAATGTTTCTACAGTTAAGTCCCACTTGAGAGTCAAATTCCTGATGAAATATTGCAAGAAACTTTACAATTAACTGCCAGCATCATCCTATCCTAACAGTGCCTTCCATTGCTTAGCCCTAATTAGGGAAGAAACTTTACTTTGGAAAACCATCGTATTACAGTCTGAAGCACATGAAATGCGATACTGTGGAAGATGAACTGAGCTGCAGGTTTCCCACCTGTGTTTCCCCGTAACTTTCTGATTTTCTTACCTCGCGATTATCTGCCACAATAACAAGCTCCACATACTTTGTTGTCTTCAGCGTCTCCCTCTTATACTGCCAAAAAAGATGCAAATAGTATTTTATGTTTGCAATAAGTGACCCTTTGAATCACCTCTCCCTCAGTCCAACACAGAGGAAATACAAGAGGACATACACAACATCTCAGGTTACCAAAGAGTTCACTACATACGAAGTTTTATTTCATTCCTTCTCCTCGTGGAAGTTTTCCTTTTATCGACCACAACAGAAATGGCCTATGTGGTACTTACAAAAAAAACCCCTCAGGATTTGCTCAGAGCAAGCAGGAAAGCGGTGCAAAGTCTCCCTCAGCCTTTCAGCTTTCTGTAGTTGCAATGTTTGAGTTATCTTCCCTCACAGGAAAATATCAGCTCCAGCAGAAAGACTTTTGCTGTTTTCAAGGCCCATTTGAAGAAATGATGAGCTGACTTTTAGCAAACATTTCACACAAGAGACAAACTGACTACTAGGAAAAATGAGAGATAAAGGGATATTGAGTGAAGCAGAGAAAAGATCAAGTGGTCAACTGATAAATTATGTAGGAGGAAAAGCCCAAGAACAAAAACTGCAGAAACAAGCAGAATCAACTGGCAGCATCTAGGGAAGCAAACCAACACTCTGAAACCAGAAGGCATCCATTTAGTTTTCTATCTGTATATTTACATGAAACAGCTGCCCACACTACCTGCAGGTCTAAATGCAGGTCTAGAAGAGACACAGTATCGACCTGCAAAAAGATCACTGAAGAAAATCATTTTTTTATTAGAACTAATTACAGCACAGCTTCTCTGCTACCCTAAACTTAAGTGACCTATTAATGCCTGCAAAAGTTCTGTGATTTACAGCAGCTGAGCATCTATTCCATCATTCCTGCCTTGCTTCTGGAATAAGACAGTTCGGGAAAAGAGGTCACAGCAGTGTATCTGATCTTCATGCCAGAGCTTAAGGAGCTTAAGCAGATGTATGACCTACTAATGACCATGATTTCTTAAATTAAACTAATTGTCTATAACCTAAAACACGACTGAAGTTTTCCACAGCAAACTGTTCCCAGGCAAACTGTGCGATCTCCTGAGCTAAATCAGTGCTGCACACCACCTGCCAGCCAAATTTCACAAAGTTTTCTTCACCTTCCTAAAGTGTTCCTCTTTATTATCTGCAGATTAATGTCTTTGAACGTCTTACAAAAAGCATTGTCTTCAGAGGAAAGTGACTTCCAAACTCACATTTGACAGTGTTACATAGCCTTCAAACTACAAGAAATGGAAAACTGCTAAGTTCTACTTGTGCACTATTTATGACCTTAGAAAGCAATAAAAGCTATTATGAATGAACTAAATGTCAATGATACAAACACGTCATGGGATTACACTACATAGGAGGCCTGGCTAATGAGCTCAGGTACATACTCTCCCAACTTTTCCTGATATTAGGGTTCTCTACCACCTTCCTGGGTAACTGCCACCACCATGGGGACACGGTGAGTGCACAGACTCTGTGCACATGCCCACACCTTGTTTGCCACCCAGGTCATCAGCAGCATCTGGTGATGTGCTGGTTGGGACCCAGGACACCAAGGAGTCAGCGTGTCTCCTCCTGCTGCTCCTGGCACAGCAGCAGATGTGATACAAAGGGCCTGCCACGTCTCACTGAACTTCAGCTGGATCTACAGTGCTCTGGCGGAGCTTTATATACCCCACAGCAAAATGTATCAGACATGAGTGAGATGCCACGCAAGGCAAATGACCACGTGGGTGTTGTCTGTGATGGAACTGATCTCTCGAGACACTAGAAGTCTAACAGAAATCTGAAATTTATTATGCCGTCCTGATCAGAGAGGTATCCCCAAGGCACCTCTTGTCTTCTTCCAAATGAAAAGATAAGACATGAGAATCCGGGTATACAAAGATGTAAGAAGAACTGTGTTACATCACTTTAAACCAATTATTTTTGCCAAGAGTAAAGCTGTTTGGTCTGGAGAGAGCTGGACTCAGAGAAATTAGTATAATCATGGAAGCCTCTGGTGACTGACTTGCTTAAGGAATCCCTTCCTCTGATTTGCCCAAAGGTTACATGTGTCCCTTGGATACAATATTTATTTATAAAATGTATTTAACTATTAGTTCTTTCAGCTTGCTTTCTGCAGCCAACTGCATCCATGTGCAATGCACCGCCTGCGTTAATCCTTAAGAATCAGAATGAGGAGCCAGTAGCACAGCCATGGTAGATATACACGATAGGAGACAAGCCGCTTTGCTCTGCTGACCGCTGCCTTTCTCCCCTGCTTCCACCACACCTGACCCTACTGCAAACCCACCGGCCCACGCTGCTGGAGCCTGTAGGAACTGGCCCGGCTCAGATTCACACGGTGATGCTGCAGCCTATCTCTTTCTCCATGATTCACTTGCCCCAAACAGCTCACTTCCCTGCTCTATGCTCCACCAGCATCACCAAAATGTCTCTTTTGTGTGGCTACAGCAAAAAAACCCCCATACTGTAGGGCTGTCTTACACATCAGGTTTGCTTTCTGCAGGACCCTATCTCCATAGCGCTCAACTGGAAAACACTCTCTGCTGCAATTTGAGGGTCTGCTGAGTTATTAAATGACTCAATATTTATAAAGATCCAGCTCTGATGGAGCGAAACGTGTCTGCACTCATCTGCTATGTTATCTGACTCGTTTTGTTTAATCTGTGTTCGGATCTGGGAAGCTGAGTCTACTGTCTGTCCCATCACTTACCTGTATTTAAATCTAACCCAAAGGCTAGTCTAACTTGGTGACATATTGATCTCACATTTCAGCTCTGCTCAATAAGCATTTAGTATAAGTAGTTGAATGAAGATTCAGGAAGAACAAACAAACAAACAACTTCCCCCCAAACCTGCCAAGAAATCCAAAACTTCCATCTCGCCCAAAACCTGAGACTGGGTTTCTGCTTTCTTTAATCACCCGGTGTAACCTGGAGCAGCTTTAGATCTCCATGTTTTACAGGCCATCTTCATTCAGTATGTGCTGACATCTACTTACTGATGACAACACTAAAATGTGAAAACTCACTCCACACGTTACATTTGACAATTTTCAAAATTCATACCCAAGAAGCGCATCCAACATACTCATTATATATACAGTACCTATCCATATGATGTGACTGTTGACAGTTTTTATAATTATGTCCACCGAACCACAGCAAATTATTTTTTCAGGTATTTAAGGTGAATTCTGGCATGTAGTTGAAGCCATTAACAAAATGTGAGAACCATGAGGGTCATAATAAAACTGCTTTGATTCTATCAGCCAGTTGTATGCACACATTTTATTTTGGTTGCCTAGTGTTACATTCATTCTCTCAGTGAAATTCAGCCAAAAGTCACCAAGATTTTGGGGCAACGAAAAGCACTTTTCCAATGTTTTCAACCTACATCCAGAAGATGGTATATGTAAAGGCTAATGCATTATATGTAATATTTAACATTCCTAAAACGCCAAACAGTTTAATTCCACTACATAAATAATATCTAGGGATGCCATTCAGGTTGCTTTCCTTAACAATTAACTTGATGCAAAGGCTTAGTAGTACATATAAAACCCAATACGTGACATTTATTAAAAGCTGAGGGCAGATTTGTATTGCTGTTTAACATCTGAACATCTAAACCAGTCTTTTTGACAGTCCCCATCCAATATGCATATGAACTTGTTACAGTATTTCCTGATTTTTAGCTCCTATAATTTTCTACAGTTTCCATTAGCTAGATGCATTTCATATTAAGTGCATTTCTTCCTATATAGAAACACTTACAATAATACATCTGTAAAGCAATATGGTGAGAATTTGTTTTGTCTGCTACTAGAATGTAATAGGTTCAAAACCTAATATTAGCAAAGTATCACAGCTATCGTGTTCTCTTCCATCTTGGGTGGGCAAGAACTTTTCCAGACACTGCTCAGCATTCTTATGGAGTCTTAAATTCTTGCTATAATCACCCATGAATCAAAAAGTACTACCACAGTGTGAAACCATACACTTTTCTGTGCCATCTCATTCCCACAAAGAAAGTAAAAAGTAAGTTATGCGTGCAGGATCAAGAAAGAGCATGGAACTTTTAAGTATATGCTCAATTCTACGCATGATTTTAAGCACATGACATCAATAGAAGTTGGCTACGTGTGTAATGTTCTGCAAAGCAGGGACTCTGCAACAGTGAGTTTGGGTGGGCAGTTATGGAAATGCTACCAGACACACACTCACAAGCCAGAAACATCAAAGTGCCTCATCCACCTACCCTGCCAGGCTGGGAATGGTGCGATCTGTCATCGCCAGCAGCTCCCACCGCAGAGATGTCCAGCTGGTGGCCACAAGATCCTGGGGCTATTTTCAAATTCTCTGCTCGGTAGATCTTGTGTTCACCCGTAGCACCTTCTAATGGCTCCAGAACATAGCTTTTGTTTTCAAATGAAATAATTCCCCTGTTACAGAAGAGAACAGAGTAAGATGCATGGTTTTCAAGAGCTAACATATGTGTGTCTACAACAAAGTTACAACAGGTTTTTATAACAACGGTATGAAAAAGCAAAATGCTGATTTACAATGTCATGGTCATGTGGAGCAGGAAACATCAAAGCTGTATATTTGTCACTGCAGCACACTATACTTTAAAAGAAGCAATGGCTCAAAGAAAAATCTTCCTTTTCTGAAGTGTTGTGCTGTAGAGCAAAATTATATCTGTGTTTTATGTGTTTTCCACTTTGCAGTGAAGCACGGCCATTGCAGAGTGGAGTACTGATATGCGTCCTTCTGAGGACCATGGCAAACAGGACTGAACAGAAGTGTGGTGAAATGCTTTTGTAAGAAAAAGCAGAGTGAAAGTGTTCATTGTGACCTGCCGTGTGCATTAGACCTTCTAAGCCAAATGCTGATGCCAGCATCAATTCTGCCAGATGAAAGAGGCATTGTAGTATCAAAATGGATTATTAAGTATCGCAGAGTGGGGCAGCAGAATGAACCTCAAATATATTAGCCAGTTGATTCCTGTTTAACTCATTTTACTACCCAAAGTAATAATTTTTACAGCAATCCCACCTGCTCTCCGAGGAGCTCAAAGATTTTCCATCAATGAAAGCACTCTTGTTGCGCTACTTTAAGCTGCAGTATGCAAAGAGGAAAGAGATACAACACCTTGCTCCAAGAACATGTGGAAGAACATAGAACACATAGCCAACTCTGGGCTTCATGTGCTGCATCCTCACTGAAAACCACTCTCCCTCTATACTCCAGACAACTCACCAAATAAAAACCACACTTAGGTTCTTGTCTTGGGTCCCGCCCAAGTATTCTGAGCTGTTACAGTAAAACGAAGTTGACAAAAGGTTGAATATCTTTCCAGTTCTTCCCATTGAGGAAGCTGCTGGCACAAGGCTGCTCCCTCAGCTCAGCACAGAAATACAGGCAGCATGGTATAGACGTCCATGGTTTGGGCATGCTGGAATAGGATTTCTGGTACTGTATGGCAGAAAGTAGGATGATCTCCGACAATATTCCTGGAACTGGTAATCAGACCTGCAGCTGGAGGACCATGGAGTAAGAAGACTGCTCTGTGCTGTAGCACAATGCAGCATGAAGTGGGTTCACAGACAAGGCTTGGGTAAAATCACTGTAAGATAAAGGAATTGAAACATTCTGTGCCTGCCAAGTGTCTAACTTGCATCCTGAGCACATCCCCCCAGCCACATCGGAGGGTCCAGACAATTCCTGCATCGAGCTGGACATGGGGCTTTGTTGGGTAACTGCGAGACCGAAGAAAGACGCCCTTTAAAACCCATTTCTCTCTTCTAAAATAGGAATAAGCATTTGCTTATGGGGTGTTGTAAGCATTCATCAACTAGACACTACACTGAACAGTGCATCGAGTTACCGATTTCTTCCCTGTCCGTAAATTATAAAAGCATTAACCCCTAAGCACTGGCAAAGGTTCAGTAGAAGTAATTACAATCAGTATACTTGGAATTCCAATGGAACTTCTAATTGGTCAAGGCATTCTTCCTCAATTCCACCTCTAAACTACTCTATATTGTCTATATATGCTATTACACAGCAACCGTTTTCAGCACAAAGCTGGCTACATTTTATTAGTGTGTCTTTTTGGTGGATAGGAAGTGTCTGCTCTTTTTATTTCTGTCTGTACTGCAACAAAGGTAAGATACTACAACCCCTGAGAGATCAATACACGTCTCTATACATTTCTTCTGCAGAAAGCTAAAAACAGACAAAAAGAAGGACCCAGAAGCAGGTTAATGACACCATAAAGACTGATTTAAAAATAAAAGGTAAAATTATTAGGAAAAAGCTGCCGTAGCTATTCTATTCTTAGCGAGATATGAAGAAACTCGAAGCCTTTGGATTTCTGACCAGCTAACTGAAATTTCCATTCCAAGCTGACTGCAGTTTCGCTACAAAACACCATTGCCATCAGTTCAGCCAAGCCAACAGGTGACCATTTTACCACTTACTAGCACAGCTACAAGTCCAAGAGAAACAAAAAAGCCTGGAAACCCATGATACTGAAAAGGCTGTGCAACAGCTTTATTGATCTGAACTGAGATTCAGGGGTTGGTAACTCATCTGTAGCTTTCCTTAGTACCCTTGGCAAATGGGGTATTTTATGTACCTGTGGCCCAGCACCCTGGGTACGCTGGATCCCAGCTGGAAAAGCAGGACAGATCGATGCAACAACCCTGCAGCTCCAGCCTGGACACACTGCAGCATGGACAACCCGCGGTCCCAGCCACCTCACACCCTCCAGTTCTACATTGTTTTCACATCTGCCTTATTCCTTGAAGAATTCAGGAAACTAGGACAACATATTCCCTTTACTCTGACAATCAGCAACTCTGCAATCAGCATAATCAAACAAGGATTGTTGTCTTTCCCCTGTGCAATTAATCATTTAATTTAGGAGGCAGCTGGAAGCAGCGATGGAGGCAGGAGTCCATTAGTCACTGTTTGACACGGGCCAGCCTGACCATCTCCCTTTACTGACAACCCAAAACCAACATAAAACCATGGGAGGTTTTATTTTTATTGTTAAACTTTATCCTATTTAGAACATTAACTTCAAAAAACAGACTTAAATAATTTTATTTAATTATTTACACTAGAAATAGAGAGACTCAGTAGTACCTTTCTTACTGGGTAAATAGCATTTACTTTTTCTTGGTATCAAGAGTTCCAAAACATGCCACATCAATGCCAGGTTTCCAATGCACCCCTTGTATACCCAGCTGCTGTCTAAAATAACTGAACAACCGTAACAGTTCCACCTTTGTACATGAAGCAATCCCACGGAAAAAAAAAGATATCCTGCAGATGTGATAAAAAGGAAAATATACATTTCATTTAATGCACACTTATCCTTTGAGTGCTGCCTAGAGGATATCAGCACCTGGCTTGGGACCATTTGTAATAAGATAATGAACATCAAATATGAATTATCTTGGCCAGCTCCCTGGTTTTGACCAATTTTCTTTTCCTACAATTGCATTTTTTCGCTATTCCTCAGTGCCAAGCACAGCACCTTCAAACTGTAACCAGTCAAAAGCTCTGGTTTCGCATCTTGGCGTGCCAGGATGAGAGGAACGATACCTGCCAGCCTTTCATGCTAAGAATCTGATGCAAATAAAATAAATCCAAAAGTACCTTTCTCTTGCACTTTTGTCAGGTGTTTCAGACAAGCCTCTGCTCCTCCTACACCGCTGCTGTGTCTCCCACACCCCTGGTCAGCCTTTGCTCCCCAAGACCAGGATGCTACAACTTTTCCATTTTTCAGAACGCATTCAGGTTGAATAATACAATGTTTTCTAGTGTGGCAAACAGGCAGTTATTAAACTACAGATGTCCAACCAAGAATTACACAAGGAACTCCAAAGCGGTTTCAGGAACCCTGTGAGTGCTCAAGCAGTGGGTTTTCCTCATGACCAACTGAAACGTGTGGGATTTCTACCATTACCTCTACCAGGCCAAAGACTGTCAGAACTCACGAGCTAACAAATATCTGAGAGAAATGTAACATGAAGTACACATTTTTCGGTCTCCAGCTATCAAACTGATAGCATCTGTGTTTTTGCCAGTCCCAAATCACAGTGATGCTGGCGAGTCAGCAACATTTTAAAGAGATAATTCAACCGCTGTCTAAAACTATCGGGTTGTCCTTTTCATTGCTGGTAGCAGCGAAGGAGGGGGGAAAAAAGAATCTATACCGTACAGCATGTCCAGACATGAGGTCACAGGCTCCAAGCCAACTGGGAGCAGCTTCAGTGTGGTCTTGAGCCTGAGCTAATGTTTTATTCCATCTCAACAGGGATTGAATCTTGCTCATGTCTGGTGCACAGCACCAAATAAACCACATCCACATCACCGCTAATCAGCTCTGAACACAAACGACTCATTGCTATTTGCCTACTACATGCCATAGGCACACACAGGGAATATTGACATGAGATGGCCTATGATGCCACGGCTCTCTCCATCTCAAAGGAAAAGAAATTAAACCGTAACTTAAATAATTGATTTGTTATTAATTGCTGTTTAACCTGCCAGGAATCTCTCAATCAGGGAAGTGCAATTTGATGGAATAATTCCACTATTTTTGAATTGTTGATAAAGTAAAATGTGATTTTTTTTTTCTCTTAAAAAGAAAAACCAAAACAAAAGCTAACACAAGGCCAGTTGTATTTCGTAAATCAGCAGGCTTTAGGAAATCTCAAAATATAAATGGGATTTTTCTTTTCCAGCTTGTCAGCAGAAGCAAAGGCCCTGCCAACATAAACCATCAATGCATACTTGTCTGAGAAACCATGATGCCGGAGTAAAACTTGGCGAGGCCAGCATTATATTAAACTGTGATATATTATTCTGCTGTACTATACAGGGGAAGTTAAGTAAATCAATAAATCTGATATCCATGAGTGCAATTAAACATTTGGTTTTAATGAAGCTCAAAGTTATATGCATTTCTAAACAATGATAATAAAAAGCTCTATTACCACTGGAAGAGGAATGTAGACGTTTTCAGTCTGTAAGAAATTAATTAGACTACACAGGGCTGTCATTTTTACACCTCACATATTCCCCTGAGTCTGTCTCTGCCCACAGAAACAGCTGAACGCTGTACAGTGCCCAAGTGCCACCTAAAAACCTGCATTTTGTAACTGATGCTACAGTTTCAAAAGCAAAGGGACCCATCCCACAGCTGTAATACCTATTTCAATGAGAATTTTAGGTGAACAGACGACAGAATTGGAGCCTTGCGGCCCTGAAGTGTTGTCATGATGCTCGTGATGGAGGTAAAGCAGTTCCTCACTAGAGTGGCTTTCAACATGTATAGCGGGTGATCTGTAAAATAAGGCATTTTTATGTATTTTTCTTATCAATTCTAGGTTCTCGGGACTTTGTGTAACAAATTCCCAGGCAAGTCAGCAGACAAACAAACAAAAGAGGAATGAAGTAGTGAATGAAAACTTCACTTTTAGTTCATTTTAATAAGTTGCAGATGAATACTACTGGGATAAGTGAACAGGATGATCTATCAACTGTTTTTCTAATGGGCTAGGTGATCCTTAGATATTTTTCAAATGATCTGGTCATTCTTTAACTTTATAGAACTGGGAAAAATGCAGAGCATGGGATCTGGATGCAGAGACAGAAGCAGCCCTGTCTCCCCTTGGACAGGCATTCCCATCTTTCTGCATCAGTTCCTCACCTTTAAAATGGGGGAAAATTTAGTAACCACAAACAATAACTATATATTGGTGAAGAGCATCATACAAGACCCAAATAATACCATTAGCCTACTACACTGCACATCAGGATTCCATTAAAATAACAGATCTGACCCAAATGAAGCAAGGGCAGTCTCTCAAAGGGAGGTCAAAGCAGTAGCACTACTGGGTTTACATTTTGCAGCAGTGGTAGAGGTGTTCTCACGCAGACACATCATCAGTCACATAGTTTTACTCCAGCCAGTGCCTTTCATTAACCTGAAAATACATTCTATAGCACAGCATCTAAAATGTAGTCATACCCAGACACTCCTGTAACTCGCACTTAATCCTTTCTCGGTGCAAGACAGATTTGTCCAGAGTGAACGCATATTGCTCTAAACTTTGATGCCTGGAATTTAAGCAGGGAGTTACTTGAACTGAAAGCGATAATGCAATTTCATGTCCAGCATTTGGGTTGCAAGAAACAGTAACTGTTTTGTCAGAGAAAAGTGTCACACGTAAGCTCAGCGGGGAGGGTGACAAAATACACCAAGGAAAGCAGAGAAAACCAAGAAGGAAAGAACTGTTGGCATCAGTGCCAACTTAGGGAGCACGTTTTATAGCACAGTGCAGCAAACAGCATAACAATATATGAAGGCTTGATTCAAACTAGAACATCACATTAATGCTTACAGGGTGCTTTTCCAAGTCAAAAAAAATATATAAGAAGAGTTTTAGTTTTGTTTGGTTTATTTTTTTCCTAAATTTAATGTTGTGAGACACACATGATGGAGGAGGGGCAGGCTCAAACTGATCAACAGATCATCTCTCCTGTGTGTCCTGGCAGTCCCAGTGATGCTCTGGCATTACCGTGCACCTGGGGACAGTGTGCACACAATTGTCAAAAAACTGACATAATGTTCATCTCAGACCACAGAGGTGCTCGTGATCCAGGAGCTCTTCACCACTTCAACAGCCAGAATACAGAAGCTATGAAACCCCAGAAGCTGAATGCTTTCTAATGTTAAACTTAAAAACCTCGAGTAGTTTCACGGTCCAACAACTTACAAACCATGCAAGATGTTTATATGAACTAAAAGCTCTTCAGAAAGTATGGAGAAAAAGCAAACATCCAAACCAGCGCTTTTCTCAACTGGGATTTCCTCCTAACTTCTTTTTCTTGGATGAAATCTCCCCTTCTGTGGGGAAACCATGCTTGAGGAGCCATGAGGAATTTAATTTTTTTCTCCCTGGTTTCCTACTTCCATCCCTTTTTGCAAATAGTTGATGTCTGGAGTGTCATATTTAAATCTCCTCTTTAGCTGACTGTGTCTGGGAAGCAGGGAGTTCAGCCAGACCGCTGGAAGAACGGATGGCTCTAGTATCGGCGGCCTCACGTAGCAGAACTATGTAATCCCATTAAAAATGACTCTCTATTCAGTTCTGGGGCCTTATCCCCATCACTGTCACTGTGGGCACAGCATCTTTCAGTCGCTGAGGAGTAAACGACTGAATACTTTCCGTATGTGTGAGTGGGTTTCTTAGCTAGCAACTGGGTAACTCCAAGGGATTCTCAGATTTTTCAGAGTGTTTTGGTGTTTCAGAAAGAAAAGGTTTCCTGTGAGATTTGCATCCTTAAACTACCGACACATTTCTGAGAGCAACCCTCAGGTTCCCTCCAGCAGTGGGGTCGCCTTTGGAGCCACTTGTCCCCGTGTCAGCATCCTCCACCAGCCCCTGGACCACGGACATCGTGCTCATCTTCAGCCTGTGTTTTCTGTGCATTTGCTGCATTCTGCACTTGCAGAGAAAGTAATAGGGGAAAAATCATTCAAGTCTATACAAATTTATCATCAAAGACGTCTGCGGTGGCTACAGGCTAAAGCTATTTGCTAAAAACTGGAAGAGCCTCCAAGCTAGATAAACAGAAGGGTATTTCCTCGAGACAGGAAGGAAACGACTTGACTTTGTCGTACCTTCACCTTCCCACAAGCTCTGACAGTCTAATTGGTTTTCTTATCCTGACGGAAGCGCTGGAAATCCTGATTATCCATTGTTCCCATTTCGTGCATTCAGCATTTACCGTCTCCTCTCTGCCTTTCAGCTCTTCCTCCTCCGGAGGAGCCAGCAGGATACAGATTACAGCTTGATTATATTCTCCTCTAACCTGCATTTTAGGCAGCTATCAGTGTCAATCCAACTATTTATGCCATTGTAATCCTATATGAAGCGAGGCACTCAAATGTTATGTCTGAGAGGATGTAACATAGCTGGAATACATGAGTGCCTGTGTAAAAGAGCCGAGTCTCCTCACATGTCTTCCTATCTCACCCCCTCTATCTGCCTGAAAAAAGTAAACTAGTCAAACCTGCCTTAGTTTTCAGATTTCGCACTTGATTCTTCCTGTATCTCATTACAGAGTAATCCTGTCATATTTACAAGCTAATAATGCATCTTAAATGCTCACCCATGTGGTTGCATTGTAAGTAAGAACCTGATGGCTGCAGTAGGTCAGAGCAAGGCCCCTCCAGCTCAGCACCTTGTCCCTGGCCCTGGCCAACAGCAGATACTTCGGGGTAAGATATAAGAACACGACAAATACACCGCAGTTTGTAGCCCCGGTTCTGACAGTATGAGCGTCAGAGACATCTTTGGATCTGACAGCCCTGGAGAGGCTCCCCCAGCTCCCCTCCTCAAACTGGCTCATCTTTTTTGACTCTATGTTGACACCCACCTGTGGCACTGAGCTCCACGGCTTCATTAGGTGGGGAACAAAAAAGTACTTTCCTTTGCTCTAAAGTTTCATTTGATGTCTCCTAATTTTGGGGTTATGGAAAATATTCAGTAATTGTCCCCTCTTCAGAATGACATTCAACCTCATTTTATCATACCCTTTGTCATCTCCTTTCAAAACTGATAAATCCCAGTCTATTTTCTCTCCTTGGATAAAAGCTGTTCCATACCTTTGATCATGATTTTTGCCCTTCTCTGTATCTTTTCTGGATATAATGCTTCTTTCTTTCTGAAATGGGGATGAGAAAACAAGAACTGCATGCACAATTCAAGATGTGAGTGCACTATAGATTTATAGTGGTAATGAAGGTTTTTGTTCTATCCTCTATTTCTGTCTCAGTAATTCCTATGATCCTTTTTGCTTCTGTGACTACCGCTGAGCACTCAGGCTTCAGAGCACGCTGAAATGTGGAACCTATTCTTTATGAAGAGTTTCATGTCTTTTAATGAACTCCCCTGATCTGGGGGAAAAGACACAGTCCCTGCCTATCCCCGCCTGGAACAATGCCCGAGGTGTCTGTGTAGTAGTAGTGGGAGGATATTAGTGCTCTGAGATTTCGGTGAGCTAACAGCTTGCACTTCCTTTCATTACATGTTTTTCAGGCACTTAAACTTTAGTCCCATGCAACAGCTGTCTGAGGTAGGTAAGAATCATTTAATGAATTTCACAGACGGAGAAAAAGAGACAGAGACATTTGTCCAGTTCACTCAGAAACTGTCACAAAGCCAGGAACAGACTGAGAATGAGACCCGTCTTTCCTTCCACTGGCTGCTGCGAGCGAAACTGCGGCCCCAGGGAATGTCCTCACCCAGGGCTCCCTGGCCACACCATGTCTGATCTCCTCACCCCTGCAGCTTGCAGCTTTTATCATGCCGTGGAAAAACAAGAATCCCTACTCCCGCAAGTTGGTGGGTAAGTACATCATCCCACCCTATCTGTAATACCAGGAAAGTTGCCATGAAGTAGTTTTGAACTGTCCTAATTCCCATTGTATTGTTTCAGCTTGGATCGTGTGCAGTAAATCACAGATTCATAGAATGGTTTGGGTTTGAAAGGACCTATAAAAGTTGTCTTGTCCAACCTCCCTGCAAGGAGCAGGGACATCTTCAACTAGATCTTTCCACCCAAATTCTCCAGGGACGCACTGCAACAAAGACGTTTTGGTGGCAGAGGTGACGTGTGGGCCTGATGCTGGGAGACGTTTAGTGCTTTCAGAACCTCACTGCAGCTTCTTGGGATTCCACACCACTTGGCCTTTCATCCCTAACCAGTTTTAAAGAGAGGGTCTGGATGGTTCAAGGAGCTGACAGTGCATTATGAAGCCTTTCAAATAGACATTGCTGGCTTAGATCAAGTGCAGGTAATGCCTGGAAGTTATTACTATTGGCTATCAGGCTGTGAAATGAATTTTTTGAAGGAAGTCAACAAGCATCCTTATCACAAAATGTTATCACACATGGGCAATCCTTTAACCAACCTCAGCACTGAATGCAGCAGCTAAATGGACATGGGTATTGAGATGTATCCTCAGTTTCTCCTGCTAGAGTACAACATGCATTGGCAGGGAAACTTATGAAAAATCGTATTGAAAAACATGCTGCTATGCTTCTCCTATGGGCAAGGAGTCTAATACTGTCAGCTTGCACATTGGGGATTTATCTGCAATAGTGGCAGATGAGAGAAAAATGTCACTGCCAGCACATGTTGTCTTGACATACCCGACTACCTAAAACTAAGAAACAACTCTGTGAGCTCAGCAATTGCAAAAAGAGCACATTAGAAGAGAGAAAATGCATTTCATGTGGAGAAGAGTAATTTCTCTTGAGAGTTCTTAATTTGTTAGGTAGCTCTGGAACAAGTCGTTGGTGCAGACTGTGTCTCACGCAGTGCAGATTTTCCCGGTGGACCTTGCAGCAATGCAATCCCTTTCACTAAGCTGTGCTTAAAATACCAAGCGCGCTGCGTGATATTTTTACAGACTGTGAGAACGACTGGTGAATGCAGACCGCCACGGTCCACGCAAGGGCTTAATTACAGTAAACTTGTGGAAGATGCCAGATACGTATAAACGACCAATAAAACCCCCCCTCTCTGTGTGGGAATGAGCCACAGGAATCCCATCCACTCCAGCAAATGGGTCCCTCACACAGGGAGAGGGGTCCTGGTAACACACTGTTTGCTCTTTCTACTGCTGTCTGTTCCCAAAGCTTCGTTAGAAAAGCCTTGATAATACCACTGTTGCACAAAATGCTAAATCAAGGGAAAAAGAGTCCAGCTACTCGTGCTGTTTGTGGATAAATTAAACAAACCAGAAAAGGTTGAGACAGCTGGAAATTTAACAGGAAAACTGGGTTTTCCAGGGAGAACGCTAGAGCCAATTTACAGTTAATTACTGTGATTTGGAACAGCTCTGTGAGTAAATACCAGTCTCTGATTGTCCAAGTAAGGAAGATAATTGTTTCCTGAACTGTGTCCATTGTGTATTTAAAATGCTGTCAGCCTGTTCGTTTCTCAAACTCAGAAGAGATTTGGTTTTCGACAATGTGAATCTGCTACTCTTCTGTTAACAAGCAGCTAAAACCTGAATGCTGAACATCATACCTGCCACGAACACAATTATTGAGCTCCACAGCCACAAAGCAAACTCTCCTAATGATGAGGCCACAGGACAGTGCACGAGTTCGCAGCTGCAAAGCAGGACTGGAGGGTCACCGGGCACTGCCAGCCCAAAAACGTGCCAAGCACCACGCTGCCGCAGAAGGCTATAGACAAAAATGGGCAGCAAGACAGAAGTAACATCATGGAAAACCCAAAAATTGCATTTTCCTTTTTTTTTTTTTTTTTTTTTCCAAAAAGGGAAAATGCTTTTACAGAGATTGCATCAACATTTCAAAATCAGGTATCAGTACATTCATTAAGGAGCAAAACAACAATTCAAGAGATACCAGAATGGTTCCTGTAGGAGCTCACGTGTTACTGAACTGTTGGCTCACCTGAGTCCAGAGCAGGTACTGAGACTGACTGAGGAGCCAGGGAACCCTCGCACGGCGCCGTGGTAATAACAGTGATCCTGACAGCAAAAAAAGAGACAACATTTCAACAGTCACAAATGCTTTTTGCTCTCCAGTTTTCTCATGGTTTTCCATCCCCTTTATTTCAAAGCAATCATCAATTCCAGGCTATGGCATTCAGAACCACACCGAGAGCACCATTCCTGCCCCACTGAATACTCACCGTATTTAACAGTGCAAATGGCTCCTGAGTGGAAAACTTGGGTGTTTTTTAAACCCCGAAGTGCTGGAGCGTTTTTTTGGTTTATTTTGTGTATGTTTTAAAGAGGCTCGATGGTGCTAAACCGCATGACTGACCACCTTTTTCTGTGTTATTTTATGTGAAGCTAGCATTTTGGATATTTTACAAAATTAGATGAACAAATCAACTGACACATTTTACTACTCTCCATAGACAGATATTATTATTTAAGGTCATTTACATCTCCTATGTCTACAGGAGAAATTATAGCTATGTATTAACGAGATGTATAAAAAAGCCAATCCCAACCCTATAGTTTGAAAAAAATCACAGACCAAATGAAGGGGAAGAGAAACAGGTTGGAAAGGAAACCTTTTACTGAATTACTCAACTGAGTTGTATGTTATTAAGAACAACCAAGAATAAGAGGGTCTTCTTTTTTGAGAGGCAACAATCCAATTTCATTTTGTGGCTGGGTTATTGTATTTCCTTAATAATCCACTGCTTGGAAAAGCCACCCACAACAGAGATAGATTCTCAGCGCATACCCGTATCTGTCTGGAATCAAGGTTAATTTTATTGTTGACTAAAGGTTATATTACATTCCAATTATGTGACTGGCTGGAAAGCAATGACTGTGTCACGTCCAGCATTTCTTTTCTCATGGCTCCTTTGAAGCCACCCTCAAACTGGGAACACTGCTGTTAAAGGTTCCTATCGTAGTAGTGTGAAGGGAACTTATCACTCAGGCTTCAACCTGACAGTCATCCCGGGCCTTTTTATCACTCGGTTCATTCATATCCATCTAGCTGCATTCATTAACATTTTCAGGTTTGGGGCAGCATGGCTTTCACTTACAAAGCTCACTCAGCAGGCTTCTAAAGACCACCGTGATTTTCTTAAAGAAAGCAAAAGCCACGAAAATGCTGAGCAACATGGAATAATTCAGATATTAATTCCCTGCAAATGAGGTGGTACCATGGGAAATATTTGTTTAGGGCATCTGTGTTTCCAACACAAGTAACTGAACAAAGAACAGCAACTTCTGATGTTCTAAATACAAATCTCAATAGCTTTTCTTGAAGAAAGAAATGACAGAAATGGGGTAGTGGTGTTTTACTCTTGGGTATTTTTATCATCAATATTCATACATTAGCAAGGATACAGCCTTAACAGAAAGGAAGAAGGACATACACTGAGTTTTCTGGGATGATTGCTACAGTCACAACAGACATCAAGGTTTTCAGGGTGAGTGTACTATTTCATCTTATTTTAATATTATCAGTTATATGTGTCTAGTTGATGAGGTAGAAGAAAAAACACCCCCCACCTCAGCACTGACTTTCATACAGTGACCATGAAACAGTCTGAAATAAAAAATAAAGCAGCTTTATTCTCATCACTTAAAGAATAAGGTAGAGGTGCAGTTCAGAGCTCTTAAGAAGCCAATTTTGGGGGTTGAGCATCACTAGTGTTAAGCAGAGTCCCCGGTGAAACGGGGAGGGCAGCTGATACCTCATCCCATGCCGGTTGCTGCTCTACTCTGGTTGTCTTTATCAAAGGTGAATTATGGCAAATATCCTGATTTTCTTTCCCTCTCCATGTACAACTTGTCATTTTATTAACTTTGAGCTCCTTGTTGTGGCCCATTTCACAATTTCTCTGAGATCCACATACTATATGATGCCAAAAAATGCAAACTTACCAGACCGTGGCCTGACACTGGACTGGTAGAAAATTGATTTCTAGCTCAGCAACTCCACTGAACTGCAGGATTTTTTTCCCCTCCTATTGAATCTTTTTATCCCTATAAACTAGTATATCAAATGGATGACCCTCTAAAAGCAAATAATTATCATGGCTGATTTGTCAGACTTAAAACAGTACTCTACCCTTACTTAGGAGCAGCTTTGGACAGCTGCCATTTTTTCAAGTGCTATAAAGCAGAAAAAGAACCTGGATACTGACTTGTGCACTAGAGGAACTCCCCAATGACAGCTCCACAACCCTGACTGGCTTGGACCCCCAAGCAGAATTTGACTAAGCAACTTTTCAACCACAAAATATTTTAAGCAGCAATATGTACTGTTGCTATTAATCATGACTTGCTGCCATTCTGAAAACAGACTTTTTCTTAGTAAGGAAAAGCCTGGCTACCATGAGCTGGACACACATTCATGTTAATGTAGGTTAATCTGTCAGTTTTGTGCTTCATTTCTTTGCTTTCACTTCCTTGAGGAATCTACACATTTCCTAAAACTAATGACTACTTTCTAGTAAGCTGATTTTGAAGAAAATACGAGCAACCAGCAAAAATGAAGACATTGAAAGGTTTCAAAATGACAGCTGTACTTGGGAGGTCTGGGGCTATAATGAAGATGCTTTTGCTGAAGAAAGAAAGATGTTATGCATAGAAATAAAGCCTTTCACTGATCCCAGCAACGCCCATTATGGATGGGAATACTCCGATGCCTCTTCTGACAGCATCAATAATGTAACACAACAAATACTTTATAGGACTTAGGCAGATAAAAGATAAACTTTGTAATTAAATAGCTTGCTCTGTTGTTCCTAATTAAGGCATTTATACTGTCAGAGGACAAAAATATTACTGCCTTAAAGTATTTTAACTACTGATTTCAATATGGATCATATTAGCCATATATTTATGTATCTGTATATCTAGACACACACACAAATATACACATATATACATAAAGTATACCCACAACAATCTTATGGTCTGGTTTAACACAAAACAACCCAACCAAGCAAGCCCCTCTCCCAAAGCCCATTGGTTTCCCCAATGCGGAATGACACTCAAACCTTCGCAATCTCTGATATGGGTTTCTGCACTATAGAAATCAGATATTTAGGGCTTTCTTCCTACCTGAACCAGGACTTTCCTCCATAACTCATCAACAATGGTTGCGCTTATTAGAAAATTTTAATGGGCATATTTCCAAGAAGCTGAATAAATCTTACAGATTTTAAAAGTCACCTGGTTAAAACCCCACAGCTTTCCTTTAATGTCTCTCTCTAAAGATTCATGTGTAGGATCACAGCAGTCAGAAAGGTAACTGAAGGCAACAATAAAAAGAGATCACACATTGAGCTGTTTCATCCCCTGGCTTAGATCCCGGCAGAGAACACTTTGGGTTTTAACGACGCAGCATCATCTACCCACGAAACGCCAACCTTACCTTGTAATTGCGGGTGAGCACCACGTTAGTGCCATCTTTCAAATAATGTGTTTCTGTGAAGCTGCTGGCTAACAGGCCCCTGAAAAAAAACCACAGCACATGTCGTATTAAGGCCACATCACCTTGACTTTGTCCTTTAGCGGTTCCATTTGAGACAGCGATCAAAGCCAAGCGTTAATGACACAGCGACTACCAGGGCTGTGTGCGAAATAAGGAAAAATGTAACTCCGAATGCTGAAGCTGCAGTGCATGAACGATTCCTTCGTTAATTGTAAAAAGACTACAAGTTTCCAGCCTGCTTTCTCTTCCAAATGAGGACTGCGAGCCAGCACATCTCGGTATTGAATCTTGCATGTAATTTTCAACGCATTTTGTGTTAAATCTGAATTCTAGACATTTGGAGTATTGTTAATTAATGGTAGTTTGTGAAAAAGAAAACCTTTTCCCTCTGAGACTTGTTCTACTATACGTGTTGTATTCATCATCAAGTGACCACCCAAATGAAACAAACTTCTTCCACTGACACTCAAGGAAAAACACTACAGGACTGGCTTTACTGTGATCATCTGAAAAGGATATTCACAAATGGAAATCTAATGACTTGAAATTATGTATCAGGAGACGGTGAAAAGACCATGACCATGATGAGACATTTTGTTCTCATTCTCCCCACACTTCCCCTCCTGCCTTTAGCAATGATGTAAAACATTCTGACCTGCAGTTGCCGTTTTCTGGACTCTGCAGAGAGGGGCATGTGCGTGACATCCAGGAAAACTTTGCTTTTTTGCAGTAAACTTATGGAACACGGAAAGCAACATCAGCTTTTTAAGTCTTGTTATTGATCTGTTTTTCAACTCCTTATCTAAAGAGCAGGAAGGCCAGAAGGAAGAAAACATCTTCGCATTTACTCCTAACACAGGCACTACCCTAGGTACCTCACCACAAACACTGACATTTTGACAAACACTCCAGTGAAATGCAAAAGCACAATATTAAGGAAACCAAGATACGTGCCACCATCACCTTCTGAAAACTGGAGAGTCTGGACTACTGGAAAATCTTTGGCACAGAGTTTCACAATCTTCTGTTCCACTTCAGAGAAGTGTTTCTCCCTTGGCTTGTTCATTTGAACAAACCAGGCCCCTTCTTTTATTTAAAGCTGATTAATGCTAAACACTTGCATATATACTAGTGTGAACTAGCACACAGTCTCAGTATGTCTTTCTTGCACCTTGTATGAATGTTAAAACAAAGATTTTAATTGTTGATTTATTTGCATTGCGTTAATATCCAATGACTCAGTCACGATCAGGACCTGGTTGTGCTAGAACTACACAAACTCTTATTAGAGAGAAAACCTATCTTGAACAGCTTGTATCTTAAAGTACAAGAAAAAGAAAAACAACACTGAATGGATTAAAAAAAAAAAGAAAAATCAAAAAGAAAATTAAAGAGAAGGAAATGGCATCATAAAAAGATGAAAGATAGGAAAGACCCAACACAATGAGTATTCAAGTACAGATTATACTTCCACATTTTTCAGTTTGTGGGAAATATCAATACATACTGAATGTTACAACACGGCAGCACTTTGCGCATTATAGAGGAACTGCTCTGGGTCTTGGCCAAGCACCACACCTAGAGCAGGACTTGATTTCCTAACCCAGCATCTCACTTTGATTTAGATGTCCATACATTCACCAATGGGTTCCACAGGGACTCCTCGGATGGCACCTGACACCCACGTTTATCTCCCCCCTTGTGCCTGCAGCCTCTGGCAGACATGCCTGAAACAAAATATGCTGTATGCATGTTTCCTACTGTGTCAATTAGCAAAAAGAGCAGCTGCTTTCTTAATTATCATTATTATTTATATAACACCACTGCTATCTCTTGCAGTTAGCAGGCATTCTTTATCTTTGGAAAGGCAAAAGGTAAGATCCCATCACTGTCGAACCCAGCAGAGTTCTGCTGTGCACATTTTGGAAATGGGATTTCATACAGGATAGCAGATCGATTTTTATTTAATGGGACAAAACACAGGCACTGAGAGAGTAACACATGTAGCAGAGAGGCAAAGTGATAGAGCAATATACTGGCTTTGTGCTCTGCTATTTTCACAGTGTTTGACAGCAATGATAATAGAGGTGACCCTTTTGCTTCTGTTCGTTCTACCCTGAGGCACAGATTTAGAAAATATTTCATGGATTTCTAGATTTTACCACCAGAAGGGAGCGCTGTGATGAGCAGTTTGACCTGCCGCATTACATACGCCATCTGACTTGAATTAATCTTCTGGTACAATGTTATGCAACCAGATCCATTTTCTTATTGCACAGAGCTCTTGTTTGGATCTCCCATGATGAAGTAGCTACCACAAGCGTGGTAAGTTTTTAGCAGTTAATTAAGTTCAATATAAAACACTGCACGTGTGTCTAGGGTGACTGTGTCAACGTCCAGCTTCCAACCACTGGATCTCATTCCTTTACATCAAGGCTTCTTTTTCATTCGAGTCTTTCATGATCAGTTCTACTTACTACGGTGAGGAAATATCAGAGATAAACAAATTCCTGGTGTAGCTGTCGGGGATGTTTCATCAGGATGAAAGTTTGCTGATGAAAATACCAGCTGAACATAAGAATTCCCAGTGTGAGTAGTGAAAGACTGGCAAGAGCACCAAGATGATGGAGTCCCGCGGTTGGACTAATCTAAGAAAGTAAAAAGCATGTCCCAGTGTAGAAGCCAAAGGATTTCAAATAATGGAAATTTCATGCACCACTGAAGGACCTTTTTAAGAAAACGAGAAAGTTTTTCAGGAGTCTGCACTAACACTCCTTCGGTTTAGCAACCAAAGCCTCATTCCTGAGACATCTGTTCTCCTGCCACATGTGGCACCAGTCCTGGTTTGAGAAGAAGCCAGAGGAAAGGGCTGGAGAGCCTGGGGACCTCGACAAGACACACCAGGGAGTCCAAGCGTTTCTGGCACAGAAAGAAGCTGTTATCCCCACTTTCAAGATGTTTAATATCTTAAAAGCTGTGTAGCCGAACGAGCACGCAGCATCAGTGTCCAGGGACAGCAAGTCATGTAAAGGCCTTTCTTAAAAGGTTACGGAAACTAAGTGTAACAAGCATTCAAATTCCACAACTCAGTGTGCACCCCTTCACTTTCCAATTATGGCAATATTGTTTAACATACCAAACAATGAATTCAACATATGTATCTATCAGGTAATTTAATTACCCACCCCCTGCCTTCCAAAGATATGCAATGTAATGGATTGATTTACATTTCTGTTTTTGACCCACAGTAAAGGAGATTAATAGAGGAAAGTAAATTAATTTAGATGGCAAGCTACTTAACCTAATTGGATCAATGTAATTCTGAAAGAGCAGGGATCAAAATAACATTACTATATCATAGTGCAATTCATCACCACGTCTGGAGTTTCAAACGCTCAGCAGTACCAGATGATTACCAGTTTTTTGCACTGCATGAAAAGGAAACAAATGCTATCAAGAACGGCATCAACTGCTGGATACCATTAGGAAAAAAAAGAGTAGAAGCAACACCACACATTTCTCATTTATTCTCCAGAGATGTAAAAGCGCATTTCTTCAGTTCAATTACTTTTGTACTTAGTCACTATGCTTGTCCACATCATGGGTTTTTTCAGTTCCCAGAACCAAATTAACAAGTAGAAGCTCTGATGGCCCAGAAGGACAAGTTTTATCCCCCCTGATCTATGACAGATGCAGCAGAGGCTCCTTCGTCCTCTGTACATCTGCAGCAAGCTCACCTGGCAGATCTGCCAAAACATTTTCAGGTGTCAAGCAGCTTCCACCAGCCTAAGCCTCGGGAAGCATGATGAACGTTATTTAAACTTCTAACCCTCACCCTCCCCAACGTGAAGTCTTAGGTGGTTTGTTCGGGGAGGGGGAAAATGTCTTCTATTAAATACACCAGATTTTTTACTCAATCCATTTAGTGACAGGGATGGTAATTTAACACAGTGCCTCTCACTTGCAAATGAGAAAAATCACTCTCTGCTCTCCAGGCTCCAATATATTATTTTGAAAGGTTATAATGATATTTCATCACCCAGGGAGAGTCAGAAAGACGGAGTCGCAGCAGTCAGACATGGAGAAAATCTAGTGGATCATGTAGACGGCTTCCCTGGAAGCCAAGTATGCTCTACATCAAATTAGGTTCTGTCTCATGGAGCTTCAAATATCAGAAGCAATGCTGATCCCATCACTTGCAGAGGGAGATTACTCTGTGTTCCAACAGATGTTACTGTCATTATGCATTTCCTGATATTAAGTCTTCCCTAGTTTCACCTCTTTACCTAGCTGAAACAATTGTTTTTCCTTCTTGGTACATGTATCTCTTAAATAGGTGCAGGTTATTACCAAATTCTCCCTTAATCACCTATGTGCCAAGCAGAACATACCAGGCTATAAAAAAAAAGATAAGTCAGGAAAAATCTAAGTATCGTCACAGAAGGAGCAGACACCAGGGTTTCCCTTGGTGATCCAGGAGAAACCAGCAGAAAAAAGCCTAAGGAGAAAATCTCTTACTAACAGCACATGGGCTTGTTTTCCGATCTGTCTCTTAGGATGAAACTTCTTTGGTTGCCCTCCCTGTTCCAGGCAATACAGATGCAAGGAGGAAGACAGCAACATTCTTGTCCATCAAAATGGATCTACAAGTCTTTTAAAGTTGTTCTGTGAGACTGAAAAGATTCAACAGCACTGCTTTAAAGCCAAACAATACCACGGTCTGGTTCATGTCTCATCCTGGGTGGTGTGCGGCTGTCACGCATCTCAGAAGGACTCTGGTTTGCTCTGGCATGACATGGAGCATAAAACTTGACCTTTGCTTCAGCAAGGAATCAGGGCCAGTAGAAGAGACTCAAGGACTTACAATAACAAATCCCTGCTTCTGCCAGGACTAATTGTCAGTGCTCGTGAAAGAGCAGGGAACTGGGATTCTTCTCTTGGGCAGAGGCTCTGTGGCATGTGGCCCAAACCAGGGACAGTGTCATCTGCCTACTGCCATCAAGCATTAACCAGCACTTCAAGATGGGGTAACGTGATGCAGGAACTGGACACTTCGCTAAAATTCCATGCCTGAAATAGAAACACCATAAGCAATTTCTAAATGCAGCTGTTTACTTTTGAATCTCATGGAGGTGTAAAGCAGCCTCAGGTCTGAACTAGAGTTTTGTCAACTTCGATTCAGGGGCCTGACATGCCTAAGAATGAAACTTGGGTATTCTGCATTTAAACTGCAAGACTGACAGCACTGAGATGTATGATCTGTGTTCCTGCAACTCCTCATCCTGTGGAAAGGTTTAGAAATGCAGCCGCTGATTGTCACCTTAAATCTGGTTTCAAATATGACCATACATGGCCATCTCTGATTTGGGGTTCAACACCACAGCAATGCATCCTCGGTTAGAAGGTTTCACAGGGATGTTTTAAATTATACAGAGAAGGTGGCTGTGAACCTGCTGAGCTTCAGAGAGGAACATACATGTTTCCTACTCTTAAGTTTGCTTTTCTGCTTACCTTTGGTTTTGACTCACATCTCAGTATTGCTACAGTAGTTCAAGAACTGATGATTTAGGAAAAACATTAAAAAATCCTCCTAAGCGATGAAAGTCAGCTGCTCTCCCCACTCTGCGTGAGCCCCGTTGCTAACAAGCCCCTGGCAGTGCAGGGCTGACTCAGACCCGACTCCGGTGCTTCCCATCTCAGCAATGCTGCCTGCAGCACAGACATCGACCTTTGCTGATACTTGCTACTCTTCCTCCTCCTTCGCAATGATCAAGTGCCTCTTTTCTCCCCCATTCAAGTACTGCCTTACTCTGTTTCACAAATTCTTATTAAAAGCCCTCCAGCTCTGCATTGCAAACCTGGCCTACAAATGGAGGAGGTGAGGAGTGAAACATACAGGCAGCTACAAAAATGTCATCTAAACCTCTGCCTCCTGACACCAGCACACTCCATTAATTCTTAAGCACCTCAATTCAGGTCGTTTTGACCTTTACACTGGCATTAGCTGGTATTTCTTCAACTGTTGTATTTCTTCACAGGTGTATCCGTAGGAAGCAACAAGTCTGTGAAGCCTGATGCTGCTGCAGCGGTGGTCTCGGTGCAGGCACCTCCTCATACACACAAAGGCGATATTCACAGAGGCGTTTTTCAATTCTCCTTTCTCATTACAATATAACGAATGAGTGAAGCACGGGTAATGAGTTTCCCATGCACAGGCGTCTAACATCATCCTATTCATAAAACCACCACATATTCTTTAAACACGCCACTTTCTTTCCCCTTGTTTAATTATCTTAAGTGATTTGAAATGCTTTTGGACATTTTCCCATTGAATGTCTCCACTTCATAATATCCTATCTGCCACACTCCAGTGTGCTGCCATGGAGGGACTGCAATGTCATAACTGAAGAACCTGAGAGACCGAAATTCGCAGAGCCTAATTAGCACAACAATTCTGAGTAAAAGAGGGGAGCAGAATAAAACTGTAACAGCTAGGAAACCAACCAAGCATCCAAAGTTTCAATATTAACTCACGGGTAGTAGCCTCCAGCCTATTTCACATAGTCTGCAGATAGACAATTTGAGTTGATCACACGCTACATTTGAAAAATATGGCTCTGTACTCCTAGTCAGTTCTTTTGATGCGGAAATTCATATAATCCTGAGTCTACTGGAGTCCGTGTTAACACCCCACTCCCATCCCCTTGCAGGAGCGGAACAGTATCTGGCACAGAGACAGGAAATTTTCATGAACACATGCTACAACATTAAAAGCTCTGAGTTGTCCCTGGACAGTGTGCTGGAACACATCGATAGCTGCTCTCTGCTGTGCTGGGGACAGGGAGACAAGAGGGACAAGCACAGCTTTTAAAGCCCACAAGCTCCTGTCTTCAGAAAAAGTCGCTGCATGAGGCTGCAGCGTATGGAAAACCAAAGAGCAGCCCAGGCAAACAAATCTGAACAACCTAGGGAGAAAATCACCTCCCTAGCTGGCAATCACTGAGTGATTGAGAGCTTATTGTTTCCTGACTGCTTGGAAAATAAACCACAAACCTCACCTCCCCAAACTTGAATAGAAAAAGACTGAAATTAAATCAAGCACGTCGTCAGGCTCCCATGCTGGTCCAGGCTCTTAATGCACATCCTGTGTCCATTGCTCCTTGTAATGTTTGCAGCAAACATTTATTTGCCAAAACTGCAGCATTTATTATAGAATTCTAATTCCAAAACATTAATGAAGAGACTACTGCTAGCCAGTGATGTGGTGACATGTTCTCACTTGAAGAAGATAAACAACATAGCTTTCCAACAAGGCAAACAGGTAAAACCAAATTCTTTTCCTAAAATGGCTTAAGATTGGCCAAAAGCCTCAGGGTAGTGGTAAGGAGACATTAGGTACCCTGCACCTCAGATGGTCATTAAGGGAAGAAGCAACTCACACAGCATGTGTTGGGAAATGAACGGAACACCAGCAAGGTTCACTCTGTCTTTGCAAGAGAGCTTGGGGAGACAGCAAAACTCTGCAGCAGCAGAGGGGACGGTACCAGCGCTGTGAGCTTCAACTACATCTGCTCATCTTGCACACACCAAAAGCCAAAGCCAAACTTGTTTCCCAGCATCCTGTCCATTCCAAACTCAAAGATCTGAGTTTGTTTTTCACCGGCCAACTCGAATCTACCAGGGCAGCATCTGACAGTTTGCAGCATCTCTCTCACAGAATTGTCCTAGGAGAGCTCCTGGTGAGGAATATTTTACATTACCTCCTTGAGCGACCCTGTGTAGCGGAATAATAGAAATCCTGTTATCGGTTCGTCTGGGCAGCATGCCATGAAAAGCAAACACCTTCAGTAAAGACTCCAGAATAACACTAGGCACCAACTGTTGTCAGCTACGGGCAGATGACAGCACTTATTGGGTATCTGATTTTTGATGGAAAAACACAATTCTGTACATTTAGGCAAACTATGCAGGCTGTCCACTTTAAAAATACTTTACTGCATGAGCTACAGTAAGTACTTTTAACTCCAAATAATGGAAATGGCTGTGAAACCCTGAAGCAACACGCCAGAAGTTAAAGCATTATGCTGGAACCGACCACTCAACTATCACACCTCTGTATCTATGGTACAGATCAAAAGTAATGTGTGTTGCTACACCGCAGGATGAACCTGCACAAATTTACACAACTCAGTATTCTGAACTGGCTTTGGCTACCGACTACCACGGCTCTGAAACCTCTGGTTCCCATTCCATGGGTCTGTTCCTCAGATGACAATATTGTGGCTTCTCATGAAATGCATACTTGCTATCGTTATGCTGCCACTAAAACTTATACACGATAATCTAAGGGCTTTCTTTTTTTAAACATTCTGATCTTGCACACAGAACACAGCATTAGAGTTACAGATTTAGGCAACACACTACGATAAAATCATGGCTCAAAAGAGCCACTGGAAAACATGGAGACGTTTCAGAAGCGACAAAGTACGTATATCACAAGTGGCAGACATAATATATTAATGCATTCTTTTCTAACATCACAGTACTGCCTTTCATAAACTAAATTCTTTATAGTCCCTGTAACTTCTAGGATGGCATATTTTCATTAAATACTAACTTTGGAGATACTGGGCTGGAAAGCTGTCAAAGTCTATTTGAAATGTTTCATTCAATTAAATATGTCATGTGTAGCTGAGTGAAATTATGCCGCTGAACAGATGTCATTGGGCAAACTGTCTAACTGTACTTTCATCTGAACATTTCCAGACTAGTGCAGAATTCTATTTAAAACATCCAAGAAAACCAGTCCTAACATGGAAAATTCATAAACATAAGAAATTTAAGCAACTCCAATGAAAAATCAGAACTTATTAAAATGTAGCTAACAAAATGTAAATAGTACTGTGGGACTGCAAAAGGTTCTATCCAAGCATCCGCAATACTTCTGGAAAAACAGGATCGTACATTAATGAAAAGCACTCTAACCAGCAATCACATCTTTCCTGTTATCTTATTCTTGTTTTTGAGTATGTGCCTGTAGGTTTGCATTTTTAATTTAAATGAAGTTGTCTTCCCATTTCTGCCAGTTTGCTGAAACATAAAATAGTATTTTTTTTACTAAACCCGTAATTTTTCCTTGCCATAAGTACGAGCCATTCGCTCAAAGTAGGCCGATCTCATATTTCACTCGCAGAACACCACTGACTTTTACAGACACGCCTTCGTTTTGCCCTACGCCTCAATGCCTCTCTCACTAACCTTTTACAGTTCTGGATGAAGAGGGCAGAGATGTGTAAGGGTATTTTTGTGCAAAATCCATGTTTAAGTTGCATGCCTACAAATCCAGTGTGCATGCTCATTTAAAATTAAGTTGGTCCAAAGGCCATAAGACTGCCTGCAGATTGTCAGACCAAAGGTCCACCTAGTGCTATATTCTGTCTCAAACAGTGTCCAATACTAGGGAAATATCCTGTGAAGAGGGCAAGCATGCTGCATTTCCCTGAAATACTGCTCCAGCTCTGCCTCCAAATCCTTCACAAGCCAGCGATGAATGCGGAGTGGAGACTGGGGAGACTAAATGAGAACTCACAAGGCTGTTCTCACTCTCCCCGACACCTTTCCTTTCCAATTTAAGCAGTGACTTACACGAAGATCAATTAACGCTGACGGCAGCAATGACAGCGTGGTGTGCTGGGCAGTCTGCTCCCGGGGAATCGATGGATATGGCTTTGAGGTGCCTAGCGCAATTTTCCTGGGACAGAAAAACCACCGGTAAGACACCCACTCTCTCAGCAACCTGTATTCTGGTGTTCGCAGGCTGACTACGAATGCTCGTGTGGTTTTCAAGCGTGCACCAGAGAAAGCAAAGCTGCATAAGAACAGACTCCTATTAACGCTCCTCTGGTCCGATAAACCCACAACTGCTCACAATTGCAGCTCAAAGTCAGCAGATTGATCCCGCACCGGGTCAGGGAATCCCAGACACTGCAGCAGCTGGTGGCACATGGCACTTCAGGTGATTTGGGGAAGCCTGGAATGATTTTTCAAGTAATATTAAACTATACGCTCAGAGGATGACGGCTCATTTCCAGCTAAGTCTGCTTCAACGTATAACTTGAAATTGGGATGGGGTGATTTGGGTGTTTGCACAACAAAAGTATGGGCCTGAGGTAGCAAGAGAGCAAGTTTATAGGGTGGAGGCATGTGAGAGAAAGGATGGGATTTAAAATATTCCTCCTTCCTTTCCTCTTTCTTACCCATTATTTTCCTACATTCCCTGCATTTTACATTAGCCATTCTTCATCCTCTTTCCATTCCCTCCCCTTTTCCGCACATTATTCCTCCATAGCCCTCCTTTCATCACCTCCTACATGTCTATGTTTACCACTAAACTGTTAAACAGGAGATACATTTTTCTTAGTAAGCAAGATGCAAAAAAGCAACACAACCACACTGGTGCTTCTCTTAAACAAGCCTCAAATCTGGGGGTACAACACAGTGTATGAGGCTGGGAGAGCATGAGGATCCCTCCTCCCTTATCCAGCAGCAAGTCTGTGCTCAGAAACACAAAGAAAAACCCCACAGCATCAGCGGCTTCTGCTTTTATTTAGGAAGTGATCTGCGTCAGAAAGAGAACCTGACTTCTTGCTACACAAAGGGCTTGTGCTGGCCCAGGGCTCCAAACTTGCTTCTCACTCACTTTGAGGGCACCTCATTGCACTGGAGTCACTGAGGATAGGCTGGTAAAGAGCTCTGAGGAGAGAATGATCAGACACCGTCTTTTAGCAGTTAAGACACAAAATTATAATTTTCTTTTCAATTCAAGGAAGTAATTAGTTTATAATAACATTTAACATTTCGTTGCTGACAGAGATATGACACTTATCTTACATAAGTCATTTTAATTATTCCTACTAACTAAGACCTCAAAAATATTGTGTAGTCTAAGCTAACAAAGCCTTGCCAGATATTTTTGGTTCTACTGTCACTTGAAAAATTGATGCCTAGAGCATCAGCGTTTGTCAAGCTCATTATAGATTTCATCCAAATGACTACAGATAATTAAAAGTATGCTTCATTTTTACTGTAATGTTCCCCCCCCCGCAACACAGCAAAGTAATTCTGTTGTTGCTGAGGGTTTTAGGAATTAATGTAGATTCATCTGCCAGAAAATGAAGTTCCACAGGACTATATACAAATTATTCATAGATATAGACAAGAGTCAAGCACACAGAAATTCTATGTGCATCCACACACACTCTGGAGCACTATATGCATTTGCACATACATAAAATAGCCTTAAAAGTGAATGGTTATTTCAGAAACACAGCTTCAGGCACTTTGGTAACCATCCCCTGAATATCAGTCTTCTCTAAGGCACTTGGTCAAATTGGACACACAAAATCCCTTTAGAAAACGTTTGTCATACTTACATTTGTTACCTATATGAAATATATGCACCTGATGTCTCATTGTCTTACACTGCACAGAATTATTCCGAGGTAAAAGAAGCATATGTACACTACTACTGCAGACAGGAGTGGAGAAATCCTGGCAGCTATTGCTTTATTTTGTGTAGGTGTCATTAACTTGGAAGATGCCCACAGGATTCTGGAGAGCCTTCCTTCCTGAGCTAGGATTTAAGTGATGTAAAACCCGCTAGGAGACTTCTGAGCTAACTCAGGTTCCTCTGCATTGGGAAATATGTCATTCACCCATAAAAAGCTGGATTTCTGTACAAATGTAGGGTATGCACTTCCACACAGTTTCAATATTTTTTCTACTATTCATGGATCAGGCTATGCCTGTCATACCGGGAACTGCTATGATAATTGTTACTAATGTTCATATAAAACATACATCTTTTTTTACTGTTTATGAATTTGAAATAATTACTACAACACCGTGTTTGACTAGTGTAAGTGTAATACATTGCACCTAGAAATCAGCTTCATTCTAGGATCCTTAACAGTACTTCCACTAAATAACATCATGTATGATGAATTTTCCTTGGCACACCTTTATCACCAAATGCTTTATGTTCTTACATGACTTTCCAGGTTACTTTGAAACTAAAATGACCCATAAATAGAAATGGCATTAAAATGCAATTACAGATACATGCCTTTTTAATGCCTCTATTATAATCCACATTCTGGTAAATCGAAGAGAGACTCTTTAATGACACAGGCACAGAAGAAACTCTAATGATTTAGCAGTAACATCCATATGAAGCAGTGCTAGCAAGGGGTTGGTCAGGTACTTTCATACTAAGATAAGAAAGAGGAAAAAAATATAATGAGCAGAACCTGACGTAAAGATTATGAAACAGATCCATATTTTATAAAGGCCATTTTATCCAAGACAGTTTAGGTTTCCTCCCACTCGCAGCATGAATTCACACTGAATAAACTCTTGACTCATGAGAATATTTCACATGCGAATTTGGATTTTATGTAAATTATTTACGTATGTTTCAGAAAGTTTGGGCAGTGATGTAGAAATGTTCCCCTGCCTATACATATCAGTCAAAAAACCAGCGCTCATCACCAAGGAATTTGTGAGGGTACAAGTTTTGCCAACAGGCTTAAGAGTAGACTGTGGTATGGAAAAGATGAGACTGTATTCATTAGCCTGTCCTTTACATTTGCCTCCTTGAAGGCTGTGCCAAAAGGAAAATCTTGCAACCTTCACATCCGAAATATCAAAAGGAAGGTTAATGACACAAAAGGATTTTTATTTTGCTTTATCTCCTGGTTATTTCCAAACCACTCAGAATTACCTTTGTTTTATCTGAGTTACACTCAAGCCAGGACATGTTCCTCCACGTTTAAGTGCTGGATAGATTCCAATAAGGCAAGAGATTGTTTTTAACAACAGACAACAACAAAACCCCTAGAGTAAGTCCCTCCAAAAAAGTTTGCCAAAAGAGAACTGCTGAGACACTACAAGAGGCTGGAGGTAATCAATGTGTAACTGCTCATTGCATTGCAAACACACACACAAAAAATCTGTTTGCTTTCTCACACATAGTTGAACTATTACTCTTTAAATTTATGTCCAAAAAAATATATATGATATTTTATTGTTGACTGCCCTACCTAAAATAAATGGTGGTTTTTTAATTCAAGCTGGGCTCTGCCATTAGGTCAACACTCACAGGGAAATCAGGTGGCTGTTTTACTCGATGAGACACGTTACACCGCACTGCGCTGGAGGAATTACCTACAACGCTTCCATAGCAAAAAGCAGGAGATAAAATTTTATCTGAAGGTGTGCAGGAGAATTTCTACCACTCGTGTCTGTCTGCTACCCAGAGCCAGACAAGCTTACAAGGGCGCTGTCGACAAAGGTTAGAGAGAAAGCACGCGTTAACAGAAGAGACGCCAGGTTGTCAGGGAGATCTAGATAATACCCAACAGAAAAGCTCTAACCCAGCTCAGTTAGGTGAGGGAACAGAAGACACAATCGGAGCTTTTAACAAAATAGCAGAGAATTCAACCATTTGGGAAATGTGTCATGGGATACTGAGCCTTTCCCCTCCAGACTTCTGGTTTTAATTAGATCCTTGTCCAAAATAATGGAAAGGTTTTTCGCAACTGATGGTTGATGTGTGGATTGCAAAAAATGAGCTGGTCTGAGATGAGACAGTGATATCATAGTACAATACACTCCATCTCACCACGTTCCCCTTTTCCCCCTCAATTCTGCCAACTGTCTCTTTTCTCTTTTGTTATCAGTCTGAGCAGGAAGGAGATACCACATAAATTCCCAACTATTCTCTGGGTATTAGGAGATGGGAGGCAGAGCACGACTGAGGCAGACAAAGCGGGCAGGGTATGCGCAGGGTGTAGTAAAACTGGCTTCCACGTTCTGCATGCCAAGCTCATCAATCCCAGGGATGTTAGTGCAGCATGTCAGGCAGCTAACTAATATAATACATGGAACAAAGGAAAATCAGAAATAAAGACAAACAACTAGAAAATCAAAGCAACAAACACTAGAAATGTAGAATTATTCCTCAATAGTTGTAGGCATTTCCCAGGTGTCAGTAATGCTTTGAGACATCCTTCTACTGCTTTCAACACTTTTCTTTCCCATCTCCTACACTTAATTTCATTTTCAGTGCATTCACATTTTGGCCTAACTTTCCACACAGGAGAAAGGCCCTTTGTTTCAGTAATAGACCACCTGTGTCCTGCCATGGCTTTCAGGTAGGGCAGAAGTTTTTATGATAACCATTGTTATCATAGCCCCAACATTTTTAGATACCATTAATGAAAAACCTCTACCTGCTTTTGCCCTTTAAGGCCAATCTGCTTGCTCCTGGATTTCCTCTTGGTCTGCTCCCGTTTGCCATGTTCCAGAGAGGACTAATATCCCAGCTGGGCTTCAGGAAGTGCAATAGCAATGACCTGAGATTTGCCGTTTCCCTGCATCATAACACACCAAGAGGGATGAGCTTTGGTCTGCAGCCCATGATACTGGTTTTTTTCAGCATTGAGAGCTATGAGGGAGTTTTCCTTGGAAAACGGAGCAGCAGTTCATTTCTTTAGCTTGATCTGACAGAAACGTTTAAAGAGTGCATCAAATTATGAATATGTACCTATTTGGTTTCATAAGCATATTCTGGAGATACCTAGAAAGAGCACAGGAAGCAATATTTCACAAATACTAGTGCAAATCAGCAGACTCTCATTATCTCCCACTGAGCTCTGGTGATTCGTATCAGCTGAAAGAGATATGACAACAAAAAACACAATTCCAAACAGACTAGATCCTCCAGCTAAAATCAGGTAGCAAAGGGAAGAGGCTGAATTTTGAACTCAATGCAAGACAGTAATTGTGGCTTATGAAAGAAGAAAAAAACCATCACAGCACTGGAATTCCAGAAATCTGCTCTCCTAAGAGGAAATTTTCCTTATCCTTTCTGACGGATGAGAGGCTCAAAGTACAGTGTCACTGAAACAGGAAAGTAACTGCAGCTCCAGAGACCCAGATCTGCCAAGATACAGAGAGTGCTGCCAAAAAGGCATTTTAAACTTTAACAAGACCTGACCAGAGACTATTTGGCCTGTCTCAGTTTCCTGATGGTTAAAAGCTGGAAAGGTAGCTGAACCTCAGCAAAAATACCTGGAAAGCCTAGGTGGCAGAAAAATACTCTGTCTGGAAGAGAGGACACAGGAGCATCAATTTTCAGTGAGGCTTCACTGCTGGGCTGTTTGCTGTTATCTACAAAGCTTTAGATATATTGTTAACTCGAAAGCTTTTCTAAAGCTGGCTTGATAACACAACATATCAGCCTGGCCTGTGATTCTGCACTGCAACAAACAGAAGGGAAAGCCCCCCCTGCTTCCCAAAATGCCACTGCACACCTTGCTAAGCTTCTTTTTGTTTATATGTCTTCATACATATTTTTTTTTTGCTTTGATGGTCAAGAAGCAAAAAAAGTCTTACGACATTTCAAGATGCAAATGGTTCCAATACGAAAGCAATAACCAACCACCCTGCAAAAGGATCAGCAAGAAAATGTGGATGTTTTCTGTATGTTTGTTTGTATTCGAAGAATCCCTGTTGCCAACTGCAGTTGGTTGCTGTCAGACAGCATCACCTCTAACAAGATCTCTAGAAACACACCATGAACATGATCCTGAAGTTTCTAATGCTCCAGATCAGTAGAAAGCTTGAGGACAGTGATATCGTGCTGCCAACAGCTGTCGTAAATAGGATGGTTTCATCTTGTCGTTGGCCTAACAACTGCCTTTTCCTTTTCTGCTTCATGCTTCAGCATATCTTCAGCTGTCATAACAGATATGTCAAGCAATATTACCCTCCCGACAACATCAGTTCAAATTACTTCCCAGCATATTTCTCTCCTTGCCTCTCAAAGCCATGAGTCTATTTTCCCAACTCCAGTCAGTGCAACAGTAGAACTAATTCACTCTGTATCAGTCTATCTTTTCCATAAAGTAACAAATTCAAGATGTCAAAGATTAATCTGAAAGGCAAACTCATGTAAAACTGCTAAATCACAGCACTCGTGCTGAGTTGCTACGGGAAACTTCCCAGCTGAAGGAAGAAAACCTTTTGCTACAGAATCAATGCCAAGGCAATGGAAAGACACGTTCTGCAGTCCACACTGACCAAGGGCCCGTGGCTTTTGCCCACCAACAATATTAAGAACGTGCAATGCTCTTTTTAAGATTTGCTACTTCCTAATAATTATCTGCTCCTGGAATCTCAGACGTGAAGAACGGTCTACAGAGAAATCCTCAAGAAAGCAATGCCTTTCCAATCATATAGATTTAAAAACATCTACCAAAAAATGCCAATATTCAAAGGACTAAAGGGAACCGTCATTCCAAGGGCTGCAAATTCAGAAAAAGCTGCCATATGTAATGAACACATTACAGGTCATGCTGCATTCACTGACGCAGCTCTTGGTGGACTGTTTATGGGGTTTTTTCCCCCTGTGCAAACATCACTGTTTAGGAGTCCTGCTCTTTCATGAAGATACAGCTCTTGCTTTAGCAGAGCCATGAACCCACCGTGTATTTATTGTGAAGTGTCAGCTGTGGTAGCAGTGAAGAGGAAAGGCTGACAAATCCTCTTTCTCCCTGTACGTCTCTATGTTAAAAAAGCAGGTGTGCCATAGCGTGACTATCTGCCACAGAGAAATTATTTCCTCATTATAATGTACTAGCTGCTCCGTACAGCTGATTTCACACTTGGTTGGTGTAGATGATGCTACAGGTCGTACAGTCACTTTCTGACACACAAGATAAAAACCCGTCTGCTGGAGTCGAACCCCAAGCTGTCTTCATCATGGTCAGTATTTCACTCACATCATTACAGCCAGCATGGTTTATCTGTAGGTACAAGACAGGAGTAAGCCAGCAGACAGCATTCAATCTAAGAGAGACATCCAGAAACATATCAGATAATACACAGAAGAGCTAAATTCTGTCTGTACAGAGGTAGACATGCATCAAGTACCCCAACTCAGAACCGCAGCCAAGCACATGAAGTCTAGTCTATTTAAATTGCAGTGAAGAGTATTTTCAAGTTTTCTCTTTTGCCTTTATTCGCCTGCCAATTGTGTGTGGGGGGGTACAATTTCATTTTCCTGTTTTGAAAAACATCTCCTCCTCTTCCCAATGGGTAAAGCCTACCAAAACTAAATAGGAAACTGCAGAATTATGGCTAGGATCCAGCTGAGATTTCAGCACCCATGTAAGTAAAAACACATGCTCATTTCCAGTTCTCTTCAGAGAAATCTTTAAGCACATGGCTGAAGCTTTTAATGTGGGGTTTTTCTGAAACTGATAGGAGTAAATGTTAAGTAACCAACCAAGTTTTTCAGAAGAGAAGCAGCACTCAAGTGTGCAGGTCGTAACAGGGACTTGCACACCATACAAGCCTAGCTTGTATGAGCACCTTCTGTGAGGATGATTCTATATCTACAAAGCCACCATGAAGCAAAGAGAAAAAAACGCATTGTACTTCATGTCCTTTGTGCACAGTAACTGCTGAAAACATCCAGACAGAAAAATGACTCCTAACTGTGACCCATTTAACAAAGAAAGTCACCCCTAAGGCCACAAAGAACAACAGGCCTAGTGCTCAGCGTACCTACAAAATGGGAGAGTGCGATTCTGACCGCAGCTGCTTCTAGCCAGGCAGTGGCGGGAAAACACTGGCTCCTCCGAACATGAAAGCAAAGTAATCATCAAGAGAAGGAAGCACAGCAAGTGCCATCCCGCCATGGAGGAACACGGGCAAGGGACTTGCACGCTCAGATGAGGAGATCTGCGCAGCACAAAGATGGGTGAGGAAAAGCAAAGGGCAAGGGGTTGGTGCAGACAGTAGTGACAGGAAGAGAGGAAACAGTCTCAAGTTGCACCAGTGAAGGCTCACGTTGGATATGAAGAACAATTTCTTCCCAGAAAGGGTTGTCGGGCATTGGAACAGGCTGCCCAGGGCAGTGCTGGAGTCACCATCCCTGAAGGGGTTTAAAAGACACAGAGATGAGGTTCTTAGGGACAGGGGTTAGTGACAGGGTTGGATTCATGGTTGGACTCGATGATCTTGAGGGTCTCTCCCAACCAAAGTGATTCTATGATTCCATGACCATGAGTATGATGACAGAGTGCTCCAGTTGCAGGAGGGAAGGGACACTGGTATTTATACAAGTCTCTTGGCTACAGCCACTGGCAAATTAGAGCTGTCTACACGTCACAAGCTACCCTGAAGACGGAAAATTCTAGTCCAGTGGTTAGCCCGATTTCTATTAAATAGGAAAGTAAAAACTACTCCTAAATAATAATTCACCTTAATGTACAGAATCACAAAACGTTTAAGTAATGAACTAAAAATACATTTACCGCTGTCTGTATAAAAAAGCATATCTTTCTACTGTTAGCTCACATGTTAATGTGTCTAATTCAACAAGCAAGAGAAATTGAGATGGGCTATATTAAATTCAGGATGTTTAATATCCCAGCCTTCGTTAATTTAAGAAGATTTCTTAAAGCAGCATCACAGAGGCTTCCATGTGCTTTATTTTTATATCAGGGCATATCTCATACCTGCAATCACCCTTCCTTTCCTTCTTCCACTGTCAGGTGGCTGAAGAAGCCACCAAACTGAGAGTGACTTCCAGTTCACCCACCCTACTTTACGGAGCAATATTATTAACATTACACCTGCAGGGTTTTCACTATGAGCTGCTCTCCCCATGAAGAACATAAAACCTGGATGCAAGACCAAAGCCACTGAACTAGCATTTTTAAAAGGTTGGGACCTATAAAACGGTTATAAGCAAAAGGAAGTTTTCTAACTTGAGTCTTTGTTAGCGTTGTTGGAGGAAAATAGGTCACGTCAAGCAAATCGAATTTTGTTTATTAATTATATGTTTGTTTTTACGAAGATGATTACATGGTTTGAACTGTTGTAAAGCATTTGACCTAGTACTGCACAGTGTCCTGACTGAAGACCCACACAGAAGACATGCTAAAAGTAACACAGCCGAGTGACCCAGGAAAACTGAAAAAGCGAGTGTCAGCAAAGAATGCTCATATTCAGTTCCTGGTGGGATTCCACTGGGTTCTGCAGCAGGCACCGTGTTATTCTGCACTGTGATCAACAGCTTTGAAGCAAAAATATGCAGCTTACTCAAAGCTAGAAGGAAATTCATGTGATGAGAAAAAAAGGACTACACTGTTAATTAGGCCACTTCAAGGAAGACGCCTGTTAGTGCAGCAAAATACAAAGACATTGATCCATTAGAAACATCCCCACATCAGTGGTGGTTTTGATTTTTTTAAGTACAAATGCACCATATACCCACAGAGCAGTGAGCAAGAAGAGGCAAACTTTTTCTTGGAAAGCGGTGACTGTAGCAGAACAGATGGCTGTAGGTAACAACATCGAGCCATCCAGCTCTCTGGACCTGAGAAAAAGTGGCCAAGTGAAAGAACGACCCAAAATTAAGAGAATCAGGAGAAGTTCCCCCAAGTTGCAGAAAAACGAGACAATTTTGTGAGCCTTCAAAGGATATTTAAAGAACCCTTAAAAATACAGCAAAGAAGAGGGAGAGAGATAGAGCTTCACAGCTCTTAGGGTTTTGGAAATTAAAAAATGGAGAAAAATACTGAAGGTACATTGTTCTGATCTGGGCAGGGACTGTTGGGAAGGTCTGAGCTGGCTCACCAGGCATGTCAGGAGCTCTGCAGCAGCCAAGGGACATCTGCTGAGCAAAAAGCGGGCCCAGGTATGACCCTGCCACTCACCCCAGCACAGGCACCACCCAACAGCATCCAGCGGTCTGGAATAAAGAAAAGGTCGGACAAGAGAAAATAACAGTTGGACCTCATGTTCCATACGCATCTGTGTGTAAATATCCCCCGTGAGGGCAGATGGAAATGTTATTAGTGTAACTCTTGCAACCAAGAGCAAGTAGATGCAAAAATATTTCGAGGAGAAAAAGGCTGCTTGGAATGCATCTCCCAGGGCAATGCAGCATGAATTAAGAATCGCGGATGCAGGATGCTCTGGCCTTTTTTACTGTATCCATGGAAGGGACAGAGAGCAGCATATCAAGTGGCTTAGAGAATAACAAGGCGCTTATGTTGCTATTAAGTACCAACGTTTTAAAATAAAACCCATAACAGTGAGATCTCAACTTCTGTGCCATAGCAGACCTTCTGAAAGCTACAAATGTCTTATGCAGAGAACACAAAGATAAGGAGCACTGCTGGCAATACATCTGGTGACTGCTCCCACTCAGAGGTCTCCTTCCTCTTCAGATTTAATGGAAACCTTCTCAACCGCCATTGCACACGATGCCTGTAACTGCTACAGATCCATCAGGTTACTGTGATGCAAGTTAAAATATGCAGCATGAAAAGTTTACTTTTTTCAAATATAGATATATATTTCTTTAAATTATACTGTTGTTTGAAAACGCAATTAGTCAGTTAGTACATGTATTAGTCTCCCATAAGGACTTTTGCTCCAAAGCAATGTGAGTTCTCCACAAACACCATTTTTTGTTTGGATAAACAGACTGGACATTGCGTTACAAACAGGCAAAGAGCAGATGACAGTGTTCGGAGCGCCTGCTGGCTGCTCAGGAATGCCAGCTATTCCAGCATAATGAGCTGCTGCAGAGCATGAGACTTGATACTTCTTTAACAAAATGGCATTTTTCTAACAGAAGTCTTTCCAGGTTACGTATGTAGAGCAGCTACAATTTATGCAAACAAATCCTACTCTGATTCTCTGAAATGATCACATCTACTGTCTATCCCAAGTGTAACCTAAAACCATCTGATTTGCTTTGTCTCCCCCCTGCCCTTTCCTGAAAATATTGGTGGTGCTTTCAGGGAAAGGTCTGTGAAGGCGCTGCTGTTGCTCGGGGTTCACTTGTCATTTTCAAGTGTGCTTATTTTGACAGCATATTTCTGAGCCATGCTGCAGTATATATCTCTACTGCAAAATCCACCAAGGAGCAAGCTAAATAGAAAAGAGTCAAAGAAAATATCTATATGTGCAATACAAAATAAGTAAGGTGCAAGCACTGGCTCTTATTGAACACCATCTGACTCAATCATTTAATTTACTTTCTTGCTATGTTACCCTCCCTCTTACAATATCCTTCCTTGCTAAAGATCTCCCCTTCACCAACATGGACCAGAAACTCTTGCACCATTTTAAGTTTCGTCATAATTTAATGTGTCCTTTAAAACACACCTACTCTTCCTACATGAACTCATTGAAAACATTATTTATTACCTCGCTTTTCATTTCATCAGCCAGTAATCGAATTCTTTATTGGACAATATTAATGCCAAACAGATTTCACAGGAAGAAGTACAAAAACAATTTCCATATGTTCCATTCTTCCTGTTTCTAGACTCTTCCTAGCTGAGAGGGGGCAGAAAACACCATCAAAAACCTGAAGGCAACGTGTGATGCTCATTTTCGAAGTTCCCAGTGGTGACATAAGCAACAAAAACATTAAGTTATAATCTCAGTTGTTTTCTGGCTTCCCTAAATATATGCAAGCTTAAATGTTCTGAAATTGGAATATGAAGTTAGCATCTGTGCTATGCAAGGCTTACGTTAACCACCTATTTACAAGATAACTCTGCCTTCAAATCACAGATGATCACCTTGGAAATAAGCAGATCTCTGCTTCCGTAAGCGAAAAATTCACAGGAAAAATATCAAATACTAGTCAAAGGCACATTTGCTCATTGTTGGAAGATGTCACATGCAATATGATGTCAATAAATACATTTCATTGCCTGCTCTACATCAGAGTAAGTAAAATCTGTCAGTAGGTTGGCCCAATGAAGTGTCAGAATGCAAACTGGGAAAAACCAGAAGTGCAGCTGCCCTAAGCGTAACACCCTAAATTTAATATGGTTTCTCCCACACTGGTAAGACAACCACGAGGGTGGGCAGATGCAGGCACTGCTTCCACTGGCTCTTCAAGTGAGACATTTGCCATCTGGTTTGTTGAGGTAAAGTGAGTAGAGAGAAAAAGCCAAGATCTCTCTTTGAATGTTAAATGAGTTGTTTCTGTTGGAGAGAAGATATTAAAACTTAAACTGTCTGGGTAGTTGGTTCTTTCTCTTCCTTTAAACAACCATTCAGTTGTTAATACACTATTCAATTATAAGCAATGCAGTATATATGAGACAATCTAATGACACTATAACATTTATAAGTTAAAAGCAAAGGCTTCACACGCTGACAATGAATCGCAATTTTTATCTCAAGGTATGCATGCTTACCCTTTCCAATGTTCACTTTCAATTCTGTAAACTATTTTTTCACATTTCATGTATATTTATGAATATACTATTACTGCCAAATTCCTAGCTTAGCTATCCTTGCAGAGCTTAATACATATTCAAAAGTCACAGCTGTGACTAGGAGGAGATGAGTATTTTTGTGGAAACCAATTTTTCTCACATATCAAAATGTATTTCCTTAATTTATTGTCACATGCTTGTTAAACCATATTTTAGATTCTTTTCCTAATGCATACTTATGTAGAATATGTATTCAGTTTAGAAGACTCCTACAATTGCAGTCCCTACTTATTTAAAGAAAGATTTCCTTCAAATATGAAATGCTGTGGACACAACACTGGCATTTGGTGTTTAACAGGAACACTTGTACAACTAACAAAACTCTAAAATTTTACTAACATACTGAGTGTTGATGGCTCTCCCATAATATCTGTGACAGTTATTATGGCTGCTCTCAGAACTTACTAACGAAGCAACTCAGTAATAAGGATAAATGATAACTGAAATAGATTTAATCCATGATAAAAATCCTGCCATATGCTACAGAATATACTTGTACTTTTGGGAAAAGCCATCTTCTGAAAACAAACCCGGGAAATTTACTGTTTATCATTCAGTCTTAACAAATGACCTTTGAAATCTCGATTTCACTAAGAACGTGCCTGTAGGGATAGCTGTGAATGCCTGGTGCACGTGCTGCTACTCATAGGTGGAGTGAAATGGTAGTTACTGCTCCTCCTGGGTGATGATCCCACCTAACGGGAAGGTTCTGTGAAGATGGATAAAGGATACTTCTGTGGAATCCATAGCTACTAATCTTCTCTGTAAGTGCAGCTAAGTGTTTATTTCAAATGCTAAGAATTTCAGTTCTGTAAAATCTAAGTTTGAACCTGGCAGTTTGAATCTAAGTTTGAAAATGGAAATTTTCAAGTGGTCTTTCCTATCACTGATGAACTTTCCTTCAGGCGAAGGCTACAAGACAAATTGATGAGATCAGTGAGGCCAGCAGAAATTACTCACTTTGCTAATTAGTGCCTAAGCCATTCTCTTCCCAGGCGACATAAACTCCCATTTATCCCAGTGGACGCTGTTGGTCTGATTGGTGCAAGAGCTGTTTTTGCAGTGTTACTAATACCACGCTTTAAACCCACGTATGGACAAAACAAAATGAATTACGTGTTAATTAGGTAATATAAATAACCAGAAGAGAGTTGATTAACGAGCTAGAACCTCTTCTGTCTGCACCAGACAAGCATTTAGCTGGCGCATCTAAAATAGACGTTTCCCCTCCTAGTCTGGACAAACTCAAAGAACAGTAATTGTTAAGTTAGAACAAGATATGCAAAGAATAAAACATCTGGCATTAAGATACAGTCTGTTCTGGACAACAATATAGATGTAATGTTTTTGCATACTTTGCACATTTCTAATGGAATGGCACTATCTCTAGAGCATGGATTTTCCCAATATCATTTTCATCTGCGGAGTGAGCCAGAGTTTGTTAACCATCTGCATATGTGCAGTATAGATTTTAAAAGTAATTATTTTTACAGCATTCCAAATAGCTATTGCATAAAATAGCGTGTCTTTTTCAGTTAAACAGCTGGAGGTTACCTAAGTCATCAAATACCATTTTGCATCCATTTCAGCTTAGCTGTTGTGCAGCTAGAAGTTTGTGGACATGGATTTGTCTCAAAGAAATGCAAACATTTGAAGTTTTAAGGTCCCTTGCTGGTGACAATATCTGAAGGGAGAGGTTCTGCTGTTTCATTTTCATTTCTTTAAGGATCTACTTGGGTTGATGTCTCTCATGACCAAGTCTACGGGGATTTTATTCAGCTCAAAGTTTCTCAGGGGGTGTTTTGCAGGGCAAAGGGTGTCCCTCAGATACACAATTCTCTCCTTTCTACTTCTTCCTACTGAATGGACACAACTGAAATTCTGCTGATTTACAAAGGAAAAACAATGTCTACAACACCCATTTAAGGCAAACTATGGGCTGTGGTTGTGCTGTTGTCTTTATTGTTCTGGAATGCCTGGGGTTTTTTGGGGGAAGAGGAGGATTCGGTCTAAAGCCTTCTGTTGTTTTATTTGCGAATTAAATAACAAGAAACACCCTAGGTTTGTGAAATATTTACTAATATTAAGAAACAGAGCAGAACTACAACTGAGTAAAAATGACTTGGTTCCAAATGACAACATTCAGTGGGCAGATTCATGTAATTAAACCTTCATAACAAAGACCTCCACTGAAAACTGAATTCTAACATGCATTTACGTTCTCCACGTACCCAGAGTAACTTTTCAGGATTGCCATCAGACCCAAACAGCTGCTCCGCACGTACTTTGAAAAGATCCTTAATTACTGGAAAGGTCAGAATGAGACTGAATACCTCCAAATCACTCAGACATGTCTCACCAAAGGTTCTTCTATTTTGTTTTCTCTCAGGGAAGAGCATGGCTCGCAGTTCAAGCCACAGAAGAATTCATACGAAGTAAGGAAGCTTCTGATAAGTGAGTCTTGCAAAATACTACACTTCTTTGGCCTCAGGCAAACAGATTTTTTCTGGTGGATAAACAACAATATCATCCTACTAACACGTGTAAATTCTATTCCTTCATGCACAAACTCCATAATTATTTTTCAGGCTTTGATAAATAGCACAAATTCTATATTCTGCATGGCCCTCCCCTGTAATGAATAAATTTGCTTTTAAAAGTCTGCACCCTTAATAACATAAATAGGAAGTAAACAAGAAAAACTGAAATAGGAACTGTTTCAACATGCTGATTGCAAATAAGGGAAAAAAAAATCAAGGCAAAACCCCTAAAGTGTATTCAAAGTTTGATAATGATTTCCAAACGAGACTATTCTGAATGTAACACCTTCAGACAGCTGTAAATTTGATCTACAACAGTAACAACTGTAGCAGTGATTTCCAATCAGGAGTTACCAGCCCTATCATGTTTGCTACATTTTCTATTCATAGGTTTATGTTTTTCTTTTAGCATCCATTTTAACAGAGATGCGTATTTTTTGAAATAAAATGACTAAACTGTACCATGGCTCAAACAATTTAGAGCAAACATAGAAAATAATATTTTTGCTTCTGAAATGCCACTGCAATGGAATTCATTCTCTGCAACAAAACGTGTTCATCAGTGCCAAGAAAATTTTAAGATTACAGATTCATTTCTACTATAGGTCCCTGCAAATGCCTTCACTTCCATGCCTTCACCCACACGCCTTGAGAACAAGCTGAAGTTTGATCAACACAGATTACAAAGAATATAAAGATCTGTTTATATGATTGAGGCTGCAGAAATCAGGATACTGGATTAGGAGTTAAACAATTAAGAAACAGATATTCACAAGGTCAACTTCTCTCATGTCTGCTCTATAGAAATTTGCTTGTATGAGCCTACTATTACTGATTATTGATTTGAAAATAAAGTCAAGGAACCTGGGCTATATGTGAAATAATTTTCTCCTTGATGCTAAACAAACTAAAATCAAGAGTCCTTTCAGTCAATATCTTTGAGCTTTAGTTATCATAGAAGACTCGCATTAAAAAGCTGAGCAATTATATACACCAAAGAGAACCTGTATACTGTATGACATCCTTTCAAAAACAAATTATTTCTTTAAGACCAGTTTAAGTGAAGGGAACCCTATTATTCCTACCATCTGGGAACCCAAGGTAGTTTTGTGTACCTGCATCTTCTCTTCAATGACATAATAACTGGAAAAAACAATTTCTTCTACTCTGTAAGCAAACTATTTATCTTCAAGAAGGTATGGAAACAATGTGCAAACAGCTGCACTCTAAAGCTCTAAAAATATTAGTTATGAAGTTTATGTATTATAGTAATCTGATCAAAATATCTGTTTTATCAAAACATCTTTTTTGTGTCCAAATGGTAACTGCTTATGTCCACATAAGTTGAGGTATCTTTGAACTTTTCCCCTTCTGAAAAAGTAGCACAGACAAAAAGCCAGGAACTAATAGTGACAAAGCTGGTGATTCCCACCTGGCACCCAGTGCTGCTCCAAAGTGCTGCCGTGACATGGTAACGTAGTGCCACTGCTAGTAATATTGCATTAATCAGGATCTAGTTCAATTGCAGCTGTTCTCCATATGATCAGTTCACTTCATGGACAGAAAGGATTTCCCTCTTCGTATGTTTAAGGCGGACCTTGTGTGCAATATGATTATTCAGCAATGTGGGATGACAGACAATTCAATTTTTGCTCATGCAGCCCCACAAATCGCTGCTCACAACACCCAGATCAACAAAACACAACTCTTAAAAACCACAGCCTTCTGTTATGCTTTCTTGATTTCCTTCTCCTTTCTTGGTTTCCTACTTGTTCTGGGATTTCTCTCCCTCTGCATGTGCATGAGAAAAACAGAAAGGGAGGGTGAGGAGTCTTGAATCAACACCCACATGTCAAACAATAAAAGTGGGTTCAGAAAACACTGTCAACTCTGCCCTGTCATCTCAGTGGTTATATTCCTTCCATGTAGAAGAACAAGATTCATTTTTCAAGCCATTACATTTCTACACAAATACATCTCTATCTACTTTTTGATCGCCCATCTTTTGGGGATGCTCTTAGGGCACAAAAGTGCTGAAAACTGAAATGAAGACACAATTATAATGACGTTCATTGTAAAATCAGTCAACACCACTGCCTCAATGCAGAAAAGAAAAAAAAAATAATAAAAATTATAAAACTAGCAGAACACCAGGCAAAAAACACTCATCCCACCAACAAACCACAGGTTGAAATGCTGGAAGAACTGCCAAACACTGCGTACTTTAGCACAAAACCCTGCATTTGCAACGGTCTTTTTGGTTTTGCCCCCAGCACGAGTGTTTTGCCCTGAGGACAGAGGAAATGCCAGGCTCTCCCTCCTCTCTTGCCACCCAGACTCTTTTCTTTGAGGGCTCAGTCCTTGGAGTAATCCCAGTGCAAGGAAGGGCAGAATGAACACCACCCCGGTCACAGCTCCCAGCCCCAAACCAGTGGGTGTCCTTCAGGAGTCCACTTGCAAAATCAAGGTCTTGTGTACCACACAGCACAAAGCTCCTCATTCCTGCAAGACTATCCATCAAAGTATATAAAATTATCCCAACTGACAGCTACTTAAGTATGTGGAAACTGCATTCTTCTAGTATATTTTAGTCTACAAGCCAAAAACAATTCTGAATGTCCAAGGGTCTGAAGATTACAGCAAATTAAGGGCATTTCACATCTGAATGAAATCATCTGCTGAAAGGAGGGCGGTGAGAGTGGAATGTAGATATTTTCACTTTGCCTGTATCAACTTTGTATTTTTGATTAATCCATCTTAACTTTCCAAGCTTCCCAGCATGGCAAAGTCCCCGGAGATGCTGTGAGTCCCTGTGCTGTAGCAGCTCCTGTCACTGGAGGGCACACTGCTGCTGCTTTCACCGCCTTTTCCAGGCTCAGTACTAACATTTTTTAGAAAGATAATCTTTTCTTTTCCCTTTGAAAATATATTTTATCTCCCCAAATTATCTGAATGCACAAGTCTTCCTTTTATACGTCTCTGACTGCTAAGAAATAAAACCCCCCAAAATATAAAGCTTAAAAAAAAAAACAAGAGTTTTTGTTTCCTGTGTAGCATTGCAGACAGTGGAACTATTGATTGGCCCCTCAGTTCCAGAAGGACAGGGAACTGCTGGAGAGAGTCCAGCGCAGCCACCAAGATGCTGAAGGGAGTGAAGCATCTCCCGTGTGAGGAAAGGCTGAGGGAGTTGGGGCTCTGGAGCTGGAGAAGAGGAGACTGAGGGGCGACCTCATTCATGGTTATAAATATATAAAGGGTGAGTGTCAGGAGGATGGAGCCAGGCTCTTCTCAGTGACAACCAATGATAGGACAAGGGGTAATGAGTACAAACTGGAACACAAGAGGTTCCACTTAAATTTGAGAAGAAACTTCTCTATGGTGAGGGTGGCAGAGCCTGGCCCAGGCTGCCCAGGGAGGTTGTGGAGTCTCCTTCTCTGCAGACATTCAAACCCGCCTGGACACCTTCCTGTGGAACCTCAGCTGGGTGTTCCTGCTCTGGCGGGGGGACTGACCTGGATGAGCTTTCCAGGTCCCTTCCAACCCCTGACATTCTGGGATTCTGTGATTAACTTTAAAGCACACAGTTTAAAATTCTGTTTTTCTTTTAGTCTCAGCTTTATATCCTGGAATTCATTTAGACCAAAACCAAATCCCTGGCTCTGATTCTACCCTTAGTATTAGGAAAATTGGGGTTCCACCCATTTAACCTGTTATGCTTAGTCAGCATTTCCTCTATATACTTGAGGAAAAACCTGACCCAGGTAAATCTCTTTCTTAAGGATATGCACTGAACACAAAGAAAAGCTTTTTCCATTCTGCCTGTGCTCCACTGGTAGCGCACTCTCACTTGTCAAGTGTCCAGATAGTGTGAAACGCTGAGTTGTGGTGCAAATTAGAAAAGAATTAATGGGGCGGGGGGGGAAGTCATCCTAAATGTTTAAAGCTCCCAGAATAGAAATCATGCAGCAATGAATACTATGAGCCTGGCTGGCTCATGCAACCCCTACATAGCATGCGGGGGCAACTGCAGCAGAGCAGCCCTCACCGTATTCCTGCTGGGTTCCTCCACATGATGCTTTTACCCCACCAAACCTCAAGAGGGAGATCACAGAGGCAAATGCACAGATTCTTCCCAAATGGACCCTCTGTGTGGTTTCTCCTTCCTGTCACAGGCTACAGATGCAAATTGGAGCCACCCAGGGCCAGGAAATACAGTTCAAGATGCTGATGGGCTCCTCAGTACTTCTGAAATCATATTGTGACCCATGGCTTGAAATGCTTGGACACAACTACTGGAAGAGTGTTCTGGAAAGCAATTTCATTAGCACACAGGATTGGCCTGACTCTGCCTGAAAAGTCAATGGTAAAACTCAGAGTGATTTTAATAAGAGAAGAAGTAGGTCAGTACTGGAAAATCTCATGCACAGCCTTTATATTCTGTCACTGATTGTCTGTGATCCCCAGAGAAATATCCACAAGCAAAACAGGGAAGTCAGTTTTACTGCCCTAGCTGGGGTTTTGCACAATCTATGGAAAAGTCCTTTACTGCATAAGAGTTTAAATGTGGCAATTTCAAATAAATGCCAAATGCACCTTTGCTATTGTCCCAGTCTTTCAGACCATCTCACTGCAACAAGTTTCTTTTTAAAAAAATATAAGAGCCCAACATTGATAGAATTTAAGATCAAGATATTTTAGAGTGCAATGTCACAAGTCTCACGTATATGTAAAAGCTGCTGGAAGACACAGACAAGTATCAATAATCCAGTGTCAGTCCCTAAAAGGATCAATTCTTAGTTCCCCGATCAAATCAGGTTGTAACACAGGCAGCACTGTTCAGACTCTGAGGTTTTAGCTCCATTTACAGTCTGTCTTTGCCCAGAATGTGTGTTATTCAGTCCTGCATACCTCCCAACCCAGACCCTGAATGCTCCATTTATTAATCTGATATTATTTGCTCTGTAGGCAAACGAAAGGATTCACAGCTCATGCTTCGGACTGGTTGCTAAACAGTTGGGTCTTCTTCCAGGCCTTTTTCATGCTATGCCTTTTCGCACACTTGAGAGTTCAGCTACAGCTATGTTATACAAACTTTTCAGCTAAAGGAAAAAGTTAAAACACTGGAATCTAAACCACTTTAGACTGGCAACCACATACAACTGCTGAGTCTCCCTAAGCCATAAGAAAACTGTTGTGGAGATCAGACTCCAATTTCCAAAGCCTTCATGGAAGTTTTCCATTCTGACCCGACTTGTCACATCACCGATATGCAGTGACATGCAAGTCCAGCCTTACAGGTCACATAATCCCCTGCCTTATCTGCACTTCCAAAGCATGAGCCTCCTACTAGTAAGGAATGGTACAACAGAACATCTGAAATCAGATAAACACGGCTAATTATCAAGGGAATTATAATTGTGACAGTGAAATATGATGGTCTACTAGGTCAAATATTTTCTTTGAAGAAACATGCTTGAAAATTATACAGAATGCTTGACTTAGACAGATTGTGGGGAACTGATCCAACACTATGTTCAAAGATATTTTTCCCTGAAGACAATCAGTCACTGCACTACACAAGACTTGCACACACACAAGCACAAACACAAAAATAATGTAACATTTATTCTGACTTATCTTCCTGCATTAGCATCATTAGCACTGATCCATACCATCAATCAGATCTTGAATCGCAAGAAAACATATACAAGTTCAGGTCTTAAACAATATTCTGAAAAGTGAAGTTCAAGACAAGTTGAAAAAACATGTTAATATTGACAGGATTTTTAAAGCAACATCTATAGATAATTTGCACCTGATCAAGTAATATTTTCTATCCAGCAAATGGATTGTAGCTTTGTTTACAGGGGGTCTCACATTTATATGGTTAGATATCATTCAAATGAAATAGGTCACAGAAGTTTATCCAGTATTCTAGGTCCCTGATCTTTAAATTTCCAACCTCAGATGACTAAATTATGTTGTTGCTTGATAAAACCACGACATAATTGTTCGCAAAAGAATCACAGGAATGTAGGACTACAAGGAAACACCTGGTAATATATGTTCACTTCGGAGGTGTATATAACATCAGTTCCGTTCACCTCAGGTTAAGAAATTCACAGACTCATAACAACACAAAAGCCTTCAGAAAGAAGCCCAGAAGCCATAAAACTTTATTGGGGCACAGGAGAGATCAAAGGTGTTGCCACTGTCCTAGATCCCTCCATCAGCAACAGATCTGCTCACTGAAAACACCCAGACAGCCAAATTTATCTGGAGACGTTTGTACTTGCTCATCTACCTCCATATGATCAAGGAAATCCTGTATTACTATCAAAATAAATAGGCATTTTAAAATTAAAAGCACTATGTTCAAACAATACTTCTACAGAGACAGTCTAGATATGATATTAATCCTAAATTAAGTACAGTTGCATCCAGATAAATTCCAATTGCATATCATTATTCACATCCATCCAGATGTTCTGGAAATCATTCATTACAGTTACATTCTGTAACTATAGAGATAGATACATTGTGTAAACACCCCGTGATTTATGGTAGCTTTAATTGCTACAGGAGTGAAACTAGATGTCTAGAGCATATTTTACTGACCATGTCATGATACAGAGGTCTGCAAATGTGATGAGGTTCACGGCCACAGCCACTTGCAGAAAGCAACCACACCATGAGGTGTCAGCCAGGACGCTGCCCACCATGGCTACAGACCACAAATGATACTATGGACATCTTTGAAAAGCATAATTAGAAAAGTATTAATTAAAAATGATCATTAGGCCAATTAATCATTAACCTAATGATGAATGCTAGGTCATTACATCTACTCTGTTCCTCTACTACCTGTTGTACAAGATCAGTGGCTACTGTAAATCAACACAGCTCAGATGAATTGGTGTGGGGCCATTGATTTTCTGTCAATGACGGATCTACTCTATCCGCTGCTTTGCTCTTTATTTTTCAGCTTTCCCTAACTTATGCTACTTATTTTGCCTGCCCCTGCCACGCTGCCTACTACTCTAATATAGTGTTGTTCTGGCACGCTGATGCAGACATTGAAACACAGAAGAAGTAGGAAGAGGGAATTTGTTAAAAAAGGTGCTGGCAGCTGCAAGATGTCAGCTGCATTTGGAATAATAAAGCACTCTTCTGGGGAGTACAAAACACACAATTTGCAATAATTAATACAAAACCCAAGCTAAGTCAGTAATGCTAGCCAAGGGTGATAACGTGAGCATATTTTATTAGTAGAATAACATCCATTTATTTTTTTCTGGCATACAACATTACTGCTTACATTGTTTCATGGCATCTGAATTTGTATTATGGTTGTAGATGCTACTCCACCCTCAAAGTACAAGAAGTTCTCTTTACATCATTAAATGTCTATCCATTCCTCTGGCATATCAAGCTTTTGTATTAGGCAAATGAGCTTTTTTTCATGCATTGAATTCTCACCTGAAAGTGACCATTTAGAGAAACCTCTTAAAGGCATCAAGCAGCAGAGAGTGCTAAGAGTGTTTACCCTTCCCTGTATAGGTCACGCTAAAATTCTGCTCAACCAGTGATTGCTGGAGTCCCTTGTAAAAGACAAAGAAAACTGAGATTTCATATGAATATCAACAGACCTTGATCTAGCAATACATCTACAATATGTTATTCCAGTATCTCATTCTAAATCTTCGTCTCTACAATGATGTGGATTGGCAGAACTTCATACATAAATTTACGAGATACCATCTTTAATTTCATGCAAATGACAGTCCTAAATGGCCCTGGTAAAATAGTCGTTGTCTTCTACTACCACCAATTTCAAACTTCAGGTTTTCCTGAACTCTGAAGACGAATGACATTCTGACTGTTCTCATCACACATCACCATCATCTTGGACTCACACTGTGTTGCTATGCTGAAAGATGAAGTTCCAACAAAAAAGCTGATACCAAGCAAAAGTTTTAGCAGTTCTGAAATAAAATTCTCTATTAAGTCTAGAAAGTAAATGTTTTAACTTGCTCTCAATGGCCCTCTTATTTCCTAGGTAAAAAAGTGTGTCATATGCAGTTCAAATTCATGATTATTTTGGAGCCCATACACTGTACTTTAATTTGTTAACTTAAGGATTTTGTGCAGCTATCCCATTTTGGTTATACTATCTACTTCTCCCTCTCCTTCCTGATTGAACAGCTAAATGTTTTCCTTCAAAGTATTCTCTCAAGAGGAAAAAAGACATTTCTAGACACTTTTTCCAGAAACGTCTGTCTTCACGACAAAAAAAACAGAAAGCCAAAGGATCTACCAGCTTGGCTCCCCTAACTGTGCTGCCATCCTACACATTTACCAACAGCATAGAGATAAAGGTGACTGAGCTGGTTTATCATGTCGCCAGGCTCTGGTGTGAACTTACTGCGACACAAACACGGTCATAATTTGGAAGACCCCTAATTAATATCAGGTGAGTCCTAACAATTCCATTTTCACACTACTTGTCTCTCAGGAAATAAAAAAATGAAAAAAATTATATATATATATAAAATAAAATAATTTTTAAAAACCCACAACCCTGTCAGGTCACCAAGGGCAAGGTATTGGTTCTTGAAATGCATCCAGAATTATGACACACTTCAACAGTTGGGTCACAGGTATAAATAACAAAAAAACCCACAATTAACAGTATAGAAGCTCACTTACTACAGTTACTGGGAGCTATTACATATCCAAGCCATCTGCAGAGCTTCTGTGGACTTTTGGGACACAAGTCAACATGACAAGAACCTCACAGACTTTATTCTACATCATTATAGAAATTTTCCTGGGGTTTTTCAGGGGTAAGGGAGGCAGAACTGAAGGCACTGTTGCTGATAACAGGCATCCAGCTCATTCAGGTGCACTGAAAAAAATCAGAGTCTTGAATCCTTCCATAAAAATGTTATAAAGTTGCCTTGAAGTCACCACTATATGATTAGTACCTTAATACGGAACAGAATTACCACGTTTATGGTTCAGGGTCCATATAAACACATGCAGCAAATTTTCCTATGTCGTGATAATAATAAAGAAAAGCAATTCAGAGACATCCTGTGAAGGAATGCGGAACCAGCAGAGTATCTGCGACTGTTCTTAAAAATGAATGATGAATTTTCAGAAGGAGGAAACAAATCAGTGGCAGAAATGAATGGTACTAAGATACCTTTCACATGCAACAGAATAGAAACAGAACAAATCAAATGCAGGACTGAGAAGATGAAAATGATAAACAACCCATGACTAAGGAATCACAGGAAACAAGAACAAGGGAGGAGGACACTCCTCTTTCCTATTTATCCATGGAGAGATTAAAAACCAGAACACTTCTTAACCACCACTCGATGCCTTTATTTCAGAATAAGGGTGCTATGGTCCTCCTGCATTTGGGGCACTGCTGCTCCAAATATCCTTGTGAGTGTAAATAAAAGAATTGTTCTTTAAAATCTATCTTATATGTTGATGACAGATTTATCACATGAAGTAGCTGCATCCTAGCAACAACATCACTCTTGCTAAACTCAGGCAATTGGAAAAATCAGTCAAATTCAAACACAATTCAGATTAAATGTCATAACTGATAAGGTATGAAAAACACTAGGCCTTTCCAATTTAACTTCTTTTTATTCTCATCTCCATATCTTTTCCAGTGATTCATGCAATGACATTAGTAATACAGAGAAATAAATGAGAATTGACGTTCGCTAAAATATCTGAATAGTACATTAGCTCTCCTCTAGGCATGTCTGAGAGGAGTTCCCATTCTCCTGCGAACCAAATGCAAACAGCTTGTACAAAGCACAAATAGCTCCAAGTTGGGCTATTTCAGTACTCAAACTTAAGTCACATCCTAAACCTCTTTCTAAGTCTGAAGGCTCCTAATTTTTCCTGGACTGGACCTCAACACCATTGCCAAGTCCTTGTTCATTTACTAGTGGATGCAAAGACTGCTAAGTCTGTGTTCCCTTTGAGAAAATCCAGTGCTTCTGAATTCTATGTTTCCATCCCTCCCAAATAGAAGGTTGCTGCTTCCTCTATACAAGCTTCAACAATCGCAGTCAGTCAGTCAATTCTGCTATCAATAAAATTGCTTCTTCAAGATCCCAAAGAAAATTTAAAATTAGATATTATTATTAATATCAGCATATTTTCAAGTCTCTTAAGTTACTAGGTTTCCTATTACTTCTCTGCTATGGCATATTTTCCAGTAGTCTTAACATAAATTTTGTAAAGCAAAGAATCTATCCTGTGACCAATCTGTTTGCTCCCTGTTGTCTTCCTCTCTCCCTCTTCCCTTCGAAAACACCTTTTTATTCAGGCAACTGAAAATACCAATATGAAGAACACAGAGGAATTGCTCATGGTTTACACTGTAACAGCTTCACAAATTAAGATGACCTTAAATTAGTAATGTGTCCCCTTTACATAACCTATGCTTCCTGTACAATTTTTAGTCAGGAATTACATTGTGTTGGTTTCCTTAGAGTTCATCCCTGACATAATTTCCTAAGGGGAAAGACGGTTTGCCGGCATCCTCTTCCAACACCAGTTGGGCACTCTATCTTATACTTGGTGTGCAACTGCCAGGGTTAAAGCAATTTGCACATTTTAGTCCTGTCAATAGTTTCACTGTTAATCACATACTTGACATTCTTCCTTTGCTTGGGCTGAGGTACTATCTTAATTTTTCCTTTCCTCCAGTTTCGTTGACAGCAGTTCCTGTGCAACCTTAACTGCACAATAAAGGCTTTCCCTTGGAGATTCCTATGCATAGATCTCACCTGAGCCTCTTTTCTCCACCATCACCTACACAAAGCACCCACCTGCCTCTCCAGTGGTCCTTGGCCTCCTGTGAGCAGCTGAAGCAGACAGATTACTATACAGCACATGTGCTATGTATACCAGATTTATCATAGTATCAGCACTGCCTCTGATACATCTTCCAGACTATTAATCACAATTTATCTACTACCTTCAGCTCTCTTTCACCTACATTTTTTTTCCCTTTTATCATGTCAAAAGTATCAAGGTTTTTTTTATTCCTACTGACCTCTTCACATTTCAGTGCCACACCTTCAGCAGGAAAGGCATCTCCATCTCTTCCCTTCTTCCTTAAATCATCAATAACAGTAAAACTCCTACTCCTTCTTCCACAAAAGACGTGCCCATATCAATTCTGCTTTCTGTCCACATCCAGCTCCCCCTTCCGACTCTCCTGTCCCTATTCCACCCTGTTGTTTCTTTCCCTTTGCCTCACTGAAAATGTTCAAGAATGCAACAAGCCTCTTTTAACAAGTTTCTGCTGTCTGATATGCCCACTTATTTAACCTATGTCAAATATACTTCTGCTAACAATGGAAAGCTCTAGAAGACCAGATTCTGATCTAACCCACGTCTAAAGTGAACTAGTGATTTATATCCAAATGGAGATACATTTCTGTTCCGTCACTCCCTAGGCGCTTTACACTCCCCAAAGTGAAAATACCCAACTACTTTAGTACCCAAAAGGCAAAATTTAGATTGCCACTTTCACCACCAGGACAATTTTTTCCTGTGGCACCACACCATTAATCCAGCATTTCCACGTGAGCCCAGAACATTTGTTAGGAAGGACCATCAGCCTGAGCCCAGTGCCAGTGGTTGCATCTCAGGGTTGAGATGAAGTTACAATCACACCTACAAGAAACTGACTGGATCTCCTATGTCATGGAGTCACACAGAAGTCAATCTGGGCAGGCAAAGAGCTCCAAACAGACTTTATTCCAATCAGAACCGCTCAGCAAAGAAACCAACTAGAAACAGAGTTTATCTGAAATTATTGAACACTCTGATAACATTATAAAACACGTCTGGATAGCAATTAGGATATCAGTTACTACACAGCCGAGTGAAACTGAAGGGGATCAGATCCCCAGACTCCAGAGCGATGATTCAAAACGCGTATTTTCCACCTGACAGGGTGAGGACCCTCAGGGGTACCCAGATCACTTACCACGGCAGTGAGGTGTCCCAGTCCCTGGGAAACGTCCCTCAGATAGCCAGTCTGAGGAGGAGAACCTTCCACTGCAGACCTGCTGCTCTGAGGAGCCCAGTCCCATTGGGTTTTCCAGCGGGGACCCCATTTCGCAGCGCGGTCCCTGCGGCCCCGGCCGTTACCAGCCGGCTCCAGAAGCTTCTCTGCGCCTACGCACCTGATTGGCTGAGGCCGCTGTCTGTTGAGCGAGGGTCCCGCCCCGCCCGCTTCCCCATCCGGGGAGGTGACCTGAGGACGTCCCTGTCACCGCCCAAGGACAAGCGCAGAGCGGCACAAAACGTGCTGAAGAGCCAGCGACTGCCCTGTTGAAAGCTACAGACCTCATGGGGCTAAGAGCCATAGCTGAAAGCAACAAGTAAACGCGATTCGCGACTCAGAAACCCTCCCCCGGAACTGCAGCCTGCAGTTACTCATTCTGGACGAGAAAGAACACAGCCCTAAAACGAAGGCCACCTGCAAAAATGCAGCAAAGCATCCATACCATGGAGGAGAAGAGCCCAGGTGTTAAATTTCAGCAAAGATCAAGGTCAGAGTGTCAGGATATGGAGAACAGGAGCTGAGGGGAGACCTTCTGATCTCTGAACTGCCTGAAAGGAGCTTGGAGCCAGGGGGGGTCGGGCTCTGCTCCCCAGGAACAAGCGCCAGGAGCAGAGGAAACAGCCTCAAGTTGCCCAGGGGAGGTTGAGGTTGGATGTGGGGAACAATTTCTTCCCCCAAGGGCTGTGGGGCATTGGAACAGGCTGCCCAGGGCAGTGCTGGAGTCACCATCCCTGGAGGGGTTGAAAACACAACTAGATGAGGTTCTCGGGGGCAGAGGGTAATGCTAGGGGTGGGTTAATGGTTGGAATTAAAGGTCTTTTCCAACCAAAATGATTCTAGGGTTCCATCCATTCAGAATTGGTGCTGTGACTCGTGCGTAGCTTGTGCACAGATCCTTCCTCGCATTCCTCCTCCAATGCTTCTAATAATGCATGAGCGCTACACCGTGTTGTACAACCCCGGCGGTGTCAGAGCATCGCCCAAGGCAACTGTCACAAGCAGTGACAGCCTTGTAGGTGATCCCTTCAGATACAGCAAGGAGGAGGAAATTGCATCTGGCTGAACTTTTTAAGATCCATTTCATTTTGAAGGTAAGGAAAAGCTCAGGTTGTGGATTGCAATCACCAGAACACATTAGTTCATGCAAAAAAAAATAAAGAGACAGTAACGCAAAATGTTGGAATCTTGTGGGATTTCAGTTACCACCTGCTGAATTTTCACAGACACACTTGCCCTTGCATAGGCTTTGGGAAAAAAAATCCATAATCTTGAGATCAGATCTCAGGATCTGAGTCTCTTGCTGCAGGTTGAATACTCTCCCCATAGCCTACCTGTGTGGAAAATGCACACCTTTCCTTTCACAGGAGGATTAGGGGAAAGCCAATAAAAGAGGAATCTTCTCCTTTCATTTCTACTGCCAAAAATGAGAATGTTTTCCCACTGAAATGAAAACGGGTAAAGAACATACCCTGCTCTGTTCTCGCCATCGGATATTGACCATTCAAAATCTACCTGGTAAGATGATTCAAAAGCAAGGGGTATTATGGTTTCAGCTGACTCTGCGAATGAAAATAACCATGAAAAACTTAATAAAACTGCTGCACCTCTCATTGTCTTAATATGTGAGTAAATTTTAGGAAAATCTATGAAATTCACTGTGGTGCAGAAAGCCCATGCAACAATCTGGCAATGGCAAAGCCCTAGAGATGTGGGTTTGGTGCACTGTAAGATCTTCCAAGTCCCTCTGCTCTGAAAGTGATTTTCACCCTGCTTGAACTTTGTAAAAAATGTCTATAAAGAAGCAAAGAAGAACATTTGAGATGAGAAAAGCAAACATGTTGTGATTAAATATGTACAGTAATGTGGAATCTGTGGAAATACTTCTTGTGGAAATACATAAGAAAAGCAGCTGGCTATTAAGCCAAGTAATGCAAGACAAGGCATCCACCTCTCTGCAGACTCCTAATATTGTAAACACACTTTCCAATGAGAAAGCTAATATCACTGTAATACTTACTTCTTCCAGTAAAATATATATGCTTCTCAGAACAGGATTCACCTCTGAAGCTGTACCAACAAGTAAATTATTCATAAAAGAAGAGATAAAAGGCAGAACATTTCACCGAGTAAAATATTTAGACCCCCCCCTGACTCTGGGAGGGTGATCATACCCACACTAACTGGGCATACTGGGAATCAAAATGAACCTAAATTAAGTGGTACAAACTATGCATATAAAGTTGATCAAAAAAGAGAGCTCTCATGTACCTACATTTCATCTTTCATGTTGAACTAGTTCAAATAGAATTAAGCAAAGATGCAATTAATCAGTGCTCTTACATTGTGCTACTTATCAATATGCGAGTGTAAAGCTTCAATAAAAAAGGATGCTTAAAGGTCTGTTAAATGTATCAATATTCAATTACTTACTGTTAATAAAGCCATTAAAAGAGAATTAACAAGGGTTTACACAGGAAGTATCTCTGCCTGACATTAGGTGGCTCTTTGAACATTTCTAAAGAAATACTGTAAAAAGCTATTAAAATATGTATGCAATGCTTGCATTAGTTCTATTTAACGGGCATAGCAGCAATAATATCAGCAGTTAAAAGTGCCTCGCTTCTCAGCAACACGATTATCTACCAGTTACGAGAGATAAATAAATTCCCAGGTTTAGAATTTTAAAGCTTTTCATTATAAAGAAAAGACCTTCAAATCCTTCATTAAAGCTCATAGCTTCACCAAAATCGGATGCTTCCGACTATTAGTTGGGAAACTAGTATGAGAGTATTCCTGCAGCAGGAACCCCATGGCTCTCGCCAGCTGCTCCGCGGTTCCAGTGGCCCCAGAGGAAACCTGGGTCTTGCCCCAAATCTTTGTTTCTTGTGAACTCAGGCCTCACAGGGAAACCCTTCATGGAGAGCTTAGAAAGCAAGAGAGATTATTTCATTCCAAGAGATTGTGCTGGTGCAGCAGTTCTGGGCTTTGTGGCTCCTCCTCTATTACCGAGTAACAAAAAGCCTCCTAGGACTTGTTAAATTAGCCAAGGTAATGAAGTCCAATTCTGTGTTATTTGCACAGGGACTGGAAAAGATTTCATGTTTCCATGTACATAAACAAAACCTGGCTCAGCACACCAGGGACTTAAGAGGTTTATAAAATATAAAAGACATTCACATTAATCTGTTAAACAATTCATTCTCTACCCTACTCTTTCCTGCTAAGTCAATTCATTACTTATTAAAATATATATATTTGCTGCTGGCCCTTTTGCTCCCAGCACCCTGGGGCTCACTGGAGGGCAGTGATACTGCCCCTGGGACACGTCCATTTGGGATGAAAAAGGCACAAGTACCAGCAGATAATTAAAGATGCAAGGATATCTCTTCCTATGATTACAAGGATTTGGGTCAGTCTTGCTGTGGCGAGAAGGACAGAGAGTGTTTGAGACTGCCCCATTGATCAGAATTAAATGATTAGGAGGTGTGGAAATGAAACAAGTGAGTTCACCCCCTGGAAAACAAAAAGCCAAGCAGTCTCTCTGGTGCTGCATAGGCAATGGTGAGTAATTTTCTTCCAGGAATTGCTAAGCTAAGGGAAAACACGTGGTTCTTGCAGAGGAGCTTGGGCAAACTTTCTCCAGATAAACCCATCGTTACATTCAGGCAGCTGTGACGTCTCTCAAGGAGCTGTCGCTTACCATTTTGATGGATACTCCTCTAAATTTGTATAAAACCCTTATTTTCCTGAAAATAGCATCACTTACTATTTAAAAAGATCAAACAGGTCAAAGTAAAAATATCTTAACAAGAACTTGTTGGTTTTAGTTTTATGTTTGTTCTTTTTTAAAAAGAGATCATTATACCATGTAACTCTATGTCCTACTTGAGCGTTATTCCTACAATTGTTTGGAAAGACATTAATTTGCCACAATTTACATCCACAAAACAAAGTGATAAAGATTTTTAAAGATGACGCAGCTCCTTTATGAACTACTCTTCAACCCACATGCAAGTAAGAGTGAAAATGGTCACTACTTACTTTTGGTTGCAGTACTTGCAGCAGACACCAATAGCCACCCACCTCTTTAACAGAACCAAAAAAACCTTCCTATCACATTCCCTCCTCTCCTCCCCAAATATTTCTGTTTCAGAAGCATTTGTGTTACAATCACTGCTGGTTTTGTGCTACCTCAACGCTATCACCCAGCTGATAACGTGTGTGACATTATCTACTTTGTATTTGGGTGGGGTTTTGCTGGGTAGGGATAAGAGATTTATTCTATTTTTCATTTCTTGTGTAGCACTCAAAATCCCTGCTGTTTCATAAATTAGGTTTTTATTTGTCCAACTAAAACTGCATAAGCTATCCAATGGGTCTGTGGAACAAGTTAAGGTACTGTAGCTTCCACCAGTCCAATCCAATCTCCAACTAGGTTCGTTTCAAATCTAATCAAATTATGATACACCTAACAGGCACTAGCCCGTCCATAATGGGCGATTTGCCCATTTTCCAGCCAAATGCAGTGGGTCTGAACACTCTTGTTCACTTTGAATCCTCTGCCAAGTTATCGTGCAGTCATCTTTCATCCAGTGATTCGAAGAGTGTCTTTTTAAAGCCCATACCCAGCCAGGGGAGAGATCTAATTCAGGAAATGGTGTTGCACCGGACTTGACACGTACTGCAAAGAAACAAATGTGTACGTTGAATTTATGAGTCACCCCAATACATTTATTAAGCATTAAGTTGTGCTTTTACAACTGGTCTTCATCAAAGATATTTCATCTGTTAGCCAAAGCGTCATCTTTTCTAATGACTCATAATGAAGACTCATTCCATTTAGCTTGATTTTACTGGCTCATCAGCCTCTTGTTCTCAAGGGGCTAAGCTGTTCTTTTCAGCATGTTCAACCCACATATAAGTGGCCATTAACTATACTTTCTCATTATGTAAGAATCAGCTAATCAAGACTGACCAAGAAATAACTGATGTTGTGATTAAAGGAAGAGAGACATCTGCTTGGAATTATCCAGACCGCTGTTTCAAAACTGATAAGGCTTTTACTGCCTTAGTATTAAATGAGAACAAGAATAAATGATGTTGGGGGGCGGTGGGAAGAATGCGGAGTTTGCTTTACCCATCACTCGAAAGGGGAAGAGATGGAGAGCAGAAAGGGCAAGTAAGGACCTGTCTCGAGGAGCAAATGGAGAACGTGTCTGTGAACTGCAGCAATGCAAGGGACAGAGGGAAGCAGGGACAAAAATTCTAGGCTATATTTGAGGGACTGTATTTAATGTCATATCTGTGTTTTTCAGAGTTGCAGTAAAGGCTAAATTGTAAAAATCTCTACTTCCATCTCCTGGATTCCCATTCAGGGTTTGGTTGTTGGCTTTTTTTTTTCCTTTTTCTGATATCCAGAATAAAAATAAGATTATTATCTATCAAATTCTTTTCTCATGTAAATAGGCAACCATTCCCCTGAAATCAGAGCGTGCTGCATATATGTATTTCTGATGAAGTTTGACTAGCAAGCTTGCTTTAACTTATTTCTAAATGTCACGTGCAACTCTTCCAAAGCCAGAAGTTTACTTATTTTGATCAGAGAGCAGGAGATACATCCATTCTCTTATTCTTACCTTTTACAGAGGAACTGTAATAAGCTATGATCATTTCACACACAAACACTAGCAAAACAGATACCAGAATGTTAGTCAGATAACATATGTAATGTGATAGAGACTCTATTGAAACTGAACCATCACCAGGGCTGTAACTGAGCATAACTTCTTTTTTCCTTGGGGGGAAAAAGAGCATCAGCGAGGAAGAAGAGGACAATGCGCTTTTAGTGGGCTAAACAACACTGAGAAAGTGCAGATCTGTGGGTCAGCTGAAGGAGCAGGCGAGCTCTGCTCTCATCCCCAGAGGACTCGCAAAGCAGAAATTGCCAAGAACAGTCCCATTTAGAGGGAGTATTACAGTGTACTCAAATTACCTTATTCATACAAAAAGCATACTTCTCCACAGCACCAGGTACTCCATTTTTTGCGTAGCTACTTCAAATGAACAAGTAGCAGGTAGTAAGATAAAAGCACAGAAATAAATTGGACCGGTTTCTTGAAGGAATCTGTCTGGATTACTGAGGCCAGACATCAAAGAGTGTGGGGGGGAAAAAGCGCCCTATTGCCAAGCTTATTTTTCCATATATGTATTTCCTCCACACTCAGCCTCTTCATATAGACTCTGCTTTTTGAATCAGCCCTCTTGGCCGATATTGCAAGACTTAGTGCTCATACGCCGCTTTTCATCTTTTAAAACGCGAACAAATGAATCCTCGAGGCTTTGCTTGAAGGCAATGAAATAAATAAATGCCGCGGGGCCGATTCCCCAGCGGGGCAGCGGGAGGTGAGCGGGGGACGAGCTGACCCGGCTGGGGCAGCAGAGCTGGACGCGGCTCCCGCATCTCCCAGCACCAGGGTTTGCAAGCGAGGATTTTTCTCGGGTGGCGCTTTCTGCCGTGCTCCGCAGCCCCGAGAAACTGCTCTGTCACTTGGACAGGAACTGACACTTTCTGGAAAGAGCCTCAAATTCAACGTCCAGGAAAGCATCTGCTTCTCCTATGAATCCCGTCCTATATAGAAGATTCTTGTCCTTAAATACCTTGCGTCTGGCTTTTGCTCTCTTTCTTCATTTCTTTTTTTTTCCGTTTTTCTCCTCTCTCTTTTTTTCTTTCAATGAGAGGAAAACCTTCCCTAAGTGAGCGCAGAGAGCCAGCTGTTGCAGCAGGAGCTCTGCAGACATGCCTGCTGCCTGACTCACACACGCCTCGCTCAAAAAATGTGAAAGAAACCTTTACATCAGTAATGTCGAATCACATCGTGCCCAGAGAAACATCCAGGGATCACAGTCTTCTCCTGTCAACACAGGGCATTAATTTCTTCCTCCCCTTGGCCCTCCTCTTTCCCTGTGTTTTATGAGACAGGAGGACACAAGTAGTTTTAGAGGAGGGTCTGTGCACAGTGACCCCCTCACCTGCACCCCTGGCAGAACAGGAGGGCTTGAAATGGCTATGGAAATTCAGATATAGCTGGAAATCCCTTTCAAAGGAGTTTTGGAAAAGGGCGAAAAAGAGCAAAAAAGGAAAAGAGAAAAAAAATAAAATTAGAAAAGAAAATAAGATGAAAGAAGGAAGAAAGAAAAAAGAGCCAGATCAAAATTTATGTGCAAGTTCCTGCATTCAATTCCTGACTGAGATTTTTAAAGGAGACTAAGGTACGGACTCTTCTCGAGAACAAGATGACTAATTTCTCTTTAGCCCCTTAAAATATCCCTGCACTCAGTTCTTCATAAACGTCTATTCCTTTAAGGCTACAGGGGTGTCAAACCATGCCCCAGGACCTCAAAACACAAATCGCTTGGGGCAAAGTGTGTGTGTGTGGGGAAAAAAGGTCTCCTTGGACCCTCGTGTATCTGAACTCCATGACCACAGCATGGGAAGGCTCCCAAACATCAGGATTTTACCATGCCTGTGTCAATATCATCAGTGGTTCGGTTTGGTTTTTTAACTTATGACAGAGCCAAGAAGCTTCGTGATATGAATGTTAGAAATCACAGCAACAGCAAAGGTTAAAAAGAGCATCGAATACTTGCATCTTGCCTTTTTTTGTTGTTTGTTTTAGTGTTGTGCTTTTTTCTTTGAGTTTGTACTCTCACGGACATGCGTTGTCAGGACGCGGCTCATCCTCCTCCTGCTCTTATCTCCTTTTTGATACATCCACCAAGCAGCTGAAATCCTCGGGATGCAAACCAAAAGAAGAAACAATAACCTGAACAGGCCATGATACAAGTAGATGCCAACAGCAGCAGCAACCTGACATAGGGACAGTCTAGTATATAAAGATCTATGCGTTTTAGGGAAACAATAAGGTGCACCTCTTCCTCACACTTGTGCTTTGGTGGGTCAGAGGGGAACAGCTGAGGCACTGAGATGCTGGAGATTAATTTATGTTTTACATAACTTCGGACATCTACAGACACAAATCTGCATTACAGAACTTGCCTCCATTACTCAATATTCACCATAAGGACTCAACAACAGTTTTGCAGGGGGTGATTTGGGAGGACAAGTGCAGGACCCTGCAATACACGTGGACAAGGGGTTGGATTTCTAGGCATGACACCCTGCAGATCCCTGGGAAGCTCTGCAGCAGGTTCAGGGCCACTTTTGGTGTAGGTCAGTCAAAAGCTGGGAAAGCAGTGCCCGATTTGGGAGGCACGTGCTGTGCCCAGCCCTGTGCCTGCCAGGGATGCGGATCAGGTTCCCGGACAAGGATTATTAGCAGAATTGAATTGCTCCTTTTGAATGCTTTTCATTTCCATGTACAAGATAAAATAATGGGGAATTCATCAGAACTGTGCTGCAGTGTAGTCTGTATTTACTAACCCTCTATAAATACATACGTGAAACAGCGGACACTCTAAGCAAATTAAATAGCTGGTATCTTTCCCTACAGAACTTTATGAAGGCAACATTGTTCTTTCTACAAAGCCTTCAGGAAAAGCTGAGGAGCAGAGTGGGTGCCAGTAAAATGCCACTAGATGCAATAGGGCAAATTCTAGGGGTGCTGGATATCCTGTCACGTATCTGCTCTTCTTCAAAGACATTGGACGCCTGGGACTGAGCATCACAGTGAAAATATCTGATAGAAGATTCATTAAAAGCAAATTCACCCACAATTTTGACTTGAAAACTCATTTACAGTCCTCACTGTGTTTCTGAAGCCAGAAAGCAATATACACAAGCGTTTCTGAAAAGCAGGAGAATCCTCTTGGTTTTGGGCTGGTACCTTTACATGTGTTGTGAAAAGGGTCACGAGGGGGCACATGAGGATGCAAAGCCGAATTCAGTGTTCCCCCTTCCCCGCTATTGAAAAAGCTGCTCACTCTTGTTAGAAGCAAATTAAAAAACACCCTGAAACAAAAGCAATCTGAAACCTGCCCAAGCAGCCGATAGCAGAAACACGTGAGCATCACCCGTGAGGTTTGTGAGCAAAGCCTGGGTCCAGCTGGACACCCCCAAACTTCTCCTGCCAACCTGCAAAACGACAACCGCGAGGCCACGAAATGTTTCTGCGCCACATGGGCTGGCATGTGACCACCCATGGGAGATTACGAGGTTTCCAGAAAATGGGTTTTTTCTCTTTCTTTTTTTCCCGCTCCCCTCATCATTTGTTTTACAGTCCCAGATGATTGTACTTTGCCTGCGTGTTCGTTATCATCGTGATCGCGCTGACTCCAGCCCGCCCGCAGGAGTGCACATTCCTATTGTGTTCTTGCAGCCAGCTCTCCTCCCCGACCCCGCTGCTCAGCCCTGTCAGAATGAAATGCTGAAAACCTCACATTCTGCAGTACGAAAGGAGATTAAAACACAGCTCTGAAAATATAATATTCTACTGCTGCAATATATCCGGGGAGCGAAATCTAAAGCAGGCACTTCTTCATTAACTCCATTGCACCAGCAAGTGTATTTCCCTCTCCATTATTGTTATGTATTTAATTGGAAGGTATAGCTCTGACTGACAGACACTGAACAAGCAAAACCTTGTGTTAACTTGATTCAAAGCTGACAACCGATGCAGCACTGGAAACTACCACTCTGAGGAAAACATTTGTGGAGAGAAAGCAGTACGTGTCCTACCCATCAGACTCCAATTTTCTTTGCATGCTATGTGAACAAGGCTTGTGGTGCTGCAGTACGTACAGAAACGCTAAACTTCTCCATACCTGAGTCTTCCCATCTGAGAAAGGGGATCATCCCCTGAGTCCTTTGCATGTGCCAAGGCTGCAGGACAAGGACAGAGCAGCTCTGGCTCTCCTCGGCCCCAGGGTTTGGGCTGTGGAGGGGACACAGACTTGGCTCTGCCCCATGGTCCTGCTGTTCTATGGGGCATGGGATGGGAAGAAGGTTGGCCATGCTAGAGATTATGATGATCAGCCACAAGAAAGTCTCCAGAATAGAAACTCCAGTCTTTTTATCCTCTCCACTTAGTGCATATTATATCAGTGTACAAATACCTTCTCTCATTATTCTTTTCTTTTGGTGTATTTATATAAGGAGAGGAAAAACAGATGAAGAAGCAGTTTCTGTCCTGATGGAGCTGAAGCCTTTCACTCCAACACACAGCTCCAAAAGGACACAGCCAAAGGGAGCTCCAACCACACAACCTCAACTACCATCACCAATACCGACCTATTCCAATAATTATAGAAAAAATCTTGGTATCTCATCACCCACACTAAATATGCCACGCTTATATTACAAAGATACAGCAAATACCTGTTCCCTTAGAGCCAGGGATCGATACCATCATTACTGTAGCTGTGGGAGCTGAATCTTCACATTCCGGTGTGGTGCAAACCACTTGACTGTTGCCATTACAGAAGGGAAAAACTGTTCCTTCCATTAAAGTGAAACTTTTACTGCAATTAAAGTGAAACCCCAACTGTCAGCTCACGCTGAAATGCTGCAGTACAGCTGCCAGCTCCAGCATTTGCAGATAAAACAGTCAGGGGTCATCGTTTTTTGGCTAAGATACAGCACAGAGTTATAACAGCAAATCTATTCTGAGAGGTCCTATTTCTCTAGCTGGTATTTGTTTGTTTAGATTTGTATTTCAAGCCATTGATTACATATAAGCATGTCAATTCATTAACAAGTTTTGTCAGCTATTTTCTTTGGCACTGGAAATGGGTTGTTTCCCTGCTAGATTAATTCAGCTAGAATGTCACTTGCACACCGATCAGTGCTCCTATTTGGAAAGGTCAGGCAGAAGAGATGAGAGAACTACTTATTCTTTTTTTTCTTCTTTAAACCAAAAAAAGAACATAAAAGATTTCTGAACACCAAAGCCTCATTGGAACAGTTCACATGAGCCTGACGATGTCCAGTGCCTGCTTTTCTGATGGAAGGAATACTGCTGGAACCTCCTCTGTCCTGGAGATGAGCTTGCCAGGTGACCTCCAGTCCTGGCCCATTACACCCCAATACATCCATGTAGAAGTGGTAACCATGCAATGAGGACAGTCAGAGATGCTCTGAACTTCTGGACATCTCTGGATCCTAAGGGATTTAAAGGATAAGATGGAGACTTATACCATGGCCTAGGGTGGATTTTTCCTCCTGATAAACAGAATAATTTTTACCAAGAGAATAAAAGGCAGCAATCTAACCACATATATTTCATTTTTTTATATTGCTTTGTTAAAGGCTGTGTCATAAACCTGACAAAAAAGAGCATTAAGTTATGGGGAAATGATTAGTGAACCCCTCTAAAAGACTTGAGCTTTTTCTTTCTATATTTCCACGTTCCTCTGGACTCTGGCAATGGCCCCTCAGCCGCAGCCTCGCCGATCGCTCTGCAAAGCTGCACAGTGACACCCCAGGACTCAGCTGAGATGCTGCCCATGTCCTGGAGGCAATGCCATCCTACCTCCATCCTACCTCCATCCTACCTCCATCCTGACCCTCTCCACTGGCCTCAGCTTTTTATCTGCCCTAGGCTCAGGTACATACAGGAGCTGGCACTGAACACACTCCCTAACATCTGTTCAAAGTTATGTCCCTTTGACATTCATAATTATGACCTTTGCCAGCAAATCATTTAAGCATGAAATTAATTTTGAAAATAAGTAATTCCACCGACTTTACCTGGATTACTCATATGTTTAAAGTTAGAAGAACACTTAAGTACTTTGTTGTGTACAGACCTACTTCTGACAGAGTGTAAAATGTTTCCAGTTGCAGAAAACCAGCCAGTAGTCACATAGCATTCCACTCTCCAACGCGGATTTAATCTTACATGGGGTTTGTTTCATTTACACAATAGTCAGCCTGCTTTCCTCTCAAATCCACATGCTGCAATCAACTTTAAAAGGGTTTATATGTGCATACATTACTGTCCCTTGCACAAGAGAACGGCATCAGTATTGTTGATGTAATGCACAGCAGTACCGTCAGCTGCTCTGCACCGTGGGTTATTTTGCAGCTGATCGATGATTTGCTGATTCTGGAAACCTCTCTATATGACAAGTGTTCCTAAAACATTTAAGGCACTGCAGAGCTTAAGGTTCTCGAGAGTGCAACCATATTTTGCAACTTAATCATAGTAAGAAATGTACTTGCAGTCTAAGCTCGCTGGCAGGTTTTCTATGATTGACAAATTGGATTCGCGGGAAATAATTTTGGTTTTGCAATTACAAATGTGCAATGCCTGAAAATTAATCACTGAAGTATTTAATGAATATGTGCAAAAGTAACCTTAACAGCTGGAAACCACAGAGAAGATTTTAAACCCTGAGCAGTGAAGTTAGATACCAGTAACTCTTGCAGAACTAACTACAACATCTTGCCCAGTACATATGAACACATCTTCCTGAGTCTAAATATCAGAAAACACCAAACTGACATTAAATATTTCCATAGATAACAGATGGTTTAACACATCAGTCCCCACTTGGGTTGCCTAATGCATCTGAATCGTGTTTTGAAATATAACCCAAGGTTTGGAAAATCTCTAAGGTTTTCGATAAATGAAGTTTAATGTCAAGACTACTCAAAGCAGCTGTTTCTACTAACCATGCAAAATCACAGCCAGTTTTTTTGAGGGTTTTTTTGCATGACCCAATGCAGAAATTATGTAATTTAGGGGTCCCATCTACCTCCACGCCCACCATTCTCCAAGGAATAACATGCTTTACATGAAACTACAGGAAAATAACAGCACACATATCAGAGCTTCATATGTGCTGTCACCTAGGACTCAAGAAAAGATGTTTGTGTTTAGCACTGTACTTCTACCTAAAGCATGCTGATTGAATGGCTACTCCAGTGCTCAGCATCAATGCTTTTGGGCTATTTGAGCTGCATGTTTCGTGCCAACATCAGGAAGATGGAGCAGGAGGTAGGAGATGGGGTCTGTATGCACATCTGCTGGTCCTCTCGGCAGCCTGGGAGACCCACGGGCAGGAGCTGCAGCGTGGAAACTTCGCTCCCTTCTCCAGGGACCTTCTCACACCTCTGGAGCCCATCATCTACCTGAGGTCCACGAGCTGTTAATCCCATCCCCTGCTCTGCATTCTCTCATTTCTCTCCTGGACATTGTTTTTCGCTCCATGAACCTGCAGGAGCCCCTGGAAGCAGCAGCGCGTCCACACCGTTTGCTCCATGCCCCCGATGCCTCCTCTGCTGCCACTTGCCTCTCCGTGCCAGGGACAACATGCCCAGCACCACCATCACAGGCAGAAGAAATGCAACCAGCAGTTTCCACAGACAAGCAGAGAGGCCTTGAGATTGTTTGCCCCGGGGAGCACAGACTGGTGCGCTGTGTTATTTACAGAAACACGTAACAAATGCAACTACACACACACTCACCAAAACAATTTCTGCGCAATTCTGCAACATTCAAACCGTTATTTCTTCTGAAAATCAAAGTCAGTAATACTGCAGAAAAGGGATGAATGATTTTGCAAAGCCATGACCAACTTTTTCTGCGGTTTGGGATCTACGAACGGCCTCGTATGCTCCAAAGGGTAATTTTAGTGTTTTACGATCCTGCCTAGAAGCTCTTGCAAGACTGAGGAACCTCATGTTGTTAACAGCACACAAAACTCTCATAGAATGCAAATCTTCTGTTAGACACCCCACCATAGAGAGAAGTAAACTAGAAAATAATCATTAATAGATTTATTAAGGAGCAGATCTCAACATCTCCAAATCTGAGTAGTCAGACACATGCTAATAGAGTTAATTTACTGAATATTCATGTCCTGCTTCTAAAAGAGGCAGAGATTGCATCTTACCATTTTCTAAATCTGACTTTATTACAGGTACAAGAGAGTTTGGATAGTTTCAGCAAGGCCTGTATTAGCAGTTTTATGTTCTTTTAATTGCTGACATGGAATGTAAATAGTTTCCTCAATTGCTGCATACTTCCCATTCCTGAAGGAAGGCACACCCTTTGACAAAGATTACCAGAATATAAAGTTAAATCCCTGTTTACAAAAGGAATTAAATCCTCCTCTACTTACTGAAACAGAGCAGCCTGTGCATGGGGGATCTACATAGCCTTCAAGGATAGAAAATGAACAACTAAGGAGCATTAAAAATAATGTAGAGAGCTCAACATTTGGGCCTGATGTTGAATAATAAAGTGAACTGGATTTTTTCACAGCTGAGTAATCACAGAATGGTCTGGGACCTTCAGAGCTCCCCCAGTGCCCCTCTGCCATGAGCAGGGACATCTTCACCAGCTCAGGTTGCGCAGGTCCAGCCTGGCCTGGGATGTCTCCAGGGATGGTTCATCCTTCCTCTTAGCACAAAAAGCTGCACTGCTTAGGTCTATGGTCTCTCTATTCCAGTAAAAAACCCCAACTCTCTGCTGCTTTTATTTCGCAGCAGGGAAACCTACAGAACTCATAGATCCTTGCTAACATTTACAAAAAGTCCTCCCTAGGTTGAGAGTGATCTTTGATTTGCCTTCAACGAGCAGCATGTAGTTGCCCTGATCTGAATTCCCACAATATATTCTTGAGATGGTCTTAGAGGAAAAGCAGTTTGAGAAGTTAAACTAAGACTTGGATGACTTTGGTTCCGTTTGTCATGGCCTTGCAGAGAAGTGACTTCATTTCTGTACAGTTCTGTGTCCCTTTGTAAAAACTCTGCTGGGTTTCTGCCAGTGGGACCATCTCTACAGTAGCCCCTGGTGTCCCCTCTGAAAGCTGATGGATATGGGTGGGAGTTGTCAAGAGCATGTGGAAGAAGACACAATATTTTTCATCCCACAAACAAGGGCTCAAGCTCAGCTTTGGTCATGGGACTTGTGAACAGCACAAACATCCCATCATCAGCTCCTTGACACCAAACCCATTAAAAGTCCAGAGGGGTTAAGCTCAAACCCTTGATCCATCTTGGCTGAGCAGACGCCGATGGCCACTGCACGGAGGCAACCGCGGGCAGTGCCGGGAGGGCGAGTCCTCCAAAAAACCTTCCAAAGACTGAAGGATTTTCCACATTACCATAAACAACAGGGCTTACCACAGGAAAGGAGAACAAACCCAAATCGAATAAAAGTAATGACCAACAGGAAAACGCTGAGAGGCAACGTGTCCATTTTCAGTCCCACATAAATGCAGACGACCATGGAGATTCTTGCTCTAAAAGCAACGTTCAAACACACATGACCCAAACTGGAACAAAATTCTCTTGTTAGGGACCAGTAGCCAACGTGGCCCTGGGTTACTTTTAAACCCTCAATTTTAAAATGATAACCCTTCTCTGAGAACCAGCAGTACAAAGTGAACATGCAGCAAGGGCACTTACTCGTTCCTCTCCAGATCGATGACCAGATGTTTACTCTCAGCTTGTATCACAAACTGCAGCAATGACGGGTGATTCTGAAAAGGGAAAATAGAGTGGGTTGAGTCCAAACCCAAAGCCCATTGTCCCACACCCCTCTCTGCCATGTCTGTGGTTGCAGGGAGGAGCAAACAGCTACAAAGAGAAGTGTGTGTGGTGTTCCAGCTCCTTAGTCCTTCGTGCCACCTCAGTGCGAACAAACATTGAGAGGCAGCAGGATTTCAACCCCCTGTCTTCAAGAGGCCACGATGCACCCTCAAGCAATTGTATCGCTTGCAACTTTGCCCATCAGAAAGCGTCTCGCCTGGGAAGACAAGCATAGTGATGCAATACGCATCAGTTCCAGGAGACATCTCACACAGTGCTGAAGGTTCTCTTTTTCCTCTCTATATAATAGCATAACTGCAATAAACACTACTATAATCTCTTATCATTGCTCTATCTTGCTGTATACGTACCACTGCACATGTGATCTAAGATCATCGCGCAAACGAAACATAAAGTACACTCATGCTGAACTATTTTTCCCTATAAACAGCTAAATGTTTTAATATGTATTTTATAACTTTTAATAAGGAATAATTAAGTTGTAGCTAAAAAAAGAGCTGGGAATGTGGTCAATGGTACTATCAAGTATCTCTGCGAGAACAGTAGGCACAGTATTTGTACATATTCAAGCATTTAAGGGAATTTTCTAAACAAGACATCCAGAGCCAAGCACACGGAAATCCCAGTTGCACTCCAGCACGGAGCAGGGACCAGGACATCTGGATTGCATTTTCAGCACCGTCAGGGCTGCGTGCAATCTTCATCTTGCATTCCCCTGATTCTAAAACAAGTTGTTTGCCATCTCAAGCATCCAAAGGTAAATAGACTATTTTTTTGGAAGCTGTGAAAGAGCATCAGAAAGGTCTGGTGATCCATTTGCTAGCAGAAGCAGAAGGAGCTGGAGGCTCAGACACTTGTTTGCTGCAAGGGGCAGTGCACCTATAGAGCCTCTCAAAACTCTACTTCAAATGAGAAAGCACAGTTTATGATACACTAGTTGCTCTTAATCCAAAAGTCTGAACTTGCATATATTTTAAGCCCGTTTACATTCAACTTTTATCTCATTAAAAAAGTTAACTGGATTGCAAGACAGTTTTTCCTTGTTTTAAAATCCCAGCAGTAGCTCCATCAATCAGTTCTTCCTCTGTACACCCAATATGCCTTTCCGAAGACTTCTGTCAGCCAATCGCAATACTGAAGCAGGATCATTCTAGGGTTCTAGTATTTAATTGATTTATTGAGAAGTGTGGCTGAATTTGTGATTGCTGTAGTGGTGCCTTGATGAAGCCCCAGCTGCATGGCAGTCAGAGCACCCCACCTACGAAACGCGTGGATTTTTACATTATTTAGAGAATGGCGAATGTTTCTTAAAAAGTGAAATTCTGAGGAGGCTGTCGTAGACTCAACAAAATTGTAATTTTGTTATAATAAGAAATAGCTGACAGCTCCCCAGTGCTCTCGGAGATTATTGCGCGCAGAGCGTGACTGAGATCCCGCTGCTTTCTTCTGTGTCCTGCCCCACTGCTCGTGCAAACTCAAACGTGTTTTCTCTCTCCCCCTGCAAAACAGCAACATTATTGAAATTCTGCATCTCTGTGAACTTTGCAGAAAGCAGATCCCACTAGAATACTAAATAAATGTTCAGACTATCCTTGGCATTCAGCAAACACATGGGAGTCATTTATTGACATGAATATTTAGAAGCACTGTTGATTACCGCTTGAATATCAGCGCATTGGTTCCAAACCCCGTAAGATATAGATACTAGAGAGTTTTTAGAGGGTAAAATACAATTAATTACAATATAACACAGTAAATAATTAAGATATTGCAGTAGCACAAATGGACCCTTTTCAGCTAAAGGCCCTCTGTTAATATGGAAATGATAACTGTTTATTCATGCGTTCTCAGTGGTTCTATTTGACAGTCAATCGATGTTAGTAAGTTGTAAAGTTAAAAAAGCAGCTGCAGAATAAAGCAGACTGGTACAAGACAAAAACATCTCAGACAATTCCTAAAGCTGGAGCTTCTCATTATCGAGCACAGTAATGGCCCCAGTTAGGGTGCTGGGCTGCTTTGCATGGCACCCAGGTTCAGATTCTTGCTGTACCATCGATTTTTCTCTCAAACAAATGCCTCATTTCCTTGTTTGCCATCTGGGAAGAGATGAAACTATACTACTTCTTATTCTGACTGCCAGTCATAAGCATAAATACAGGAAAAATGACACGCTGCTCGGGTGGGATGGTGACTGGAAACACATAAACACCTCAAATGATACATCTGTCATGTGAAAGAAAAGCCCAGATCATTCAGAAACAGTGGGATATTTTTTGTTTCCTCCCCTTTTTAAGGTATACACTTGCGAAATAAACTATTTTACACTTTTTTTCCAGCAGTCGTGAAGTCTCCCCTGAAGTATTCGCGTGGTTCTGTACCAGACCTTAAAAGCTGATTTGGAATCTCTAACACTTTTCCCTTACAATCAATATTTCAAAACTGAATTGCAACACGCAATGGGAATCACCATAAACACAGATAGTAGATTCCTGTTGTATATTTTCTGTCACAAAAATTGAAAAGGCACGTTGTGAAGGCACATTTCAGGAGGAACCACTCGTTATAAACCTTTCTTAAGAACTGCAGGAAATCATTTCCATGTTGATACCACAACTTATTCCCACACTGATGTCTTTAAAATTATCAAATGTGCAAGTCAAGTGAACCTTATAAGAGTAGCAGCATTTAAACCATCATAATGTCGTGTGCTTGTACCTTCTTTTCTCTACTGACATGTTTTCTACTTCTCTCTACTCTTTAAGTACAATTTGCTGCTTTCTTTTTTTGGCAATGTTTTTTGTAGCGTAAGAAAAGGTTTCACCAATGCACACAAACCCTTCCCTGGTATCTGAAGAGGCAGAACTGACTTTGGGATAACTGAAGCAGTACCCCCCATAACTTTCCCCCCTTATTTACAGCACTTACTTTCAAAATTTACAGCAAATTGTATCAGCAGAAAAGGAAAACTATTTTCCCCAGTAATTTTTTCCTTGCTTGCTGAGGGATGCACTTTGAATGTGCATTAGTGAAACATAATATTCTAAAGGAAAGCAGTGAAACAATAAGGTAAGACCAAGCAAGAACTCTCAGATAAAGCAGGTTAAAAGCACATGAGTAAAGCAGCACCTGAACAACTAGAAGCTGGCGAGACAGCAGCTACTTCTGTCGGAGTTCTCCTGTTTTCTTACAATGGGATGAAAATCAATACGCACTAGTAAAACTAGTTCAACTAGTACATGTGTTTAAGTACTATTGAAGTTTTTGTCGCCTTTTGAATCACTTTGATCTCCAGATCTTTAGACAGAAAGAGAAAAGAAAGGATGGTTTGGAGGTTAAGGACTTCCTGTGTGAAGCTGGAGATGGTGTTGGGATCCCAGCTCCACCACGGACTCGAGTCTTGGCTGGACACGACGTTTCATTGTGGGAAACCCCAAACCCCTCCAGTTGAGCCAACCTACTGCACCTCATTCTTTCTGGGCTTCACTTACCCTTGTCCACTTCTTTCCTCCAACTTAAAATCTGCAAAATGGACCTGACAATAGTTTTCATCCTCTTGTCTTTGTCTACTTCACGTGTAAACTGATTTAAAGACATGCTGCCTAAACACAGATGTGAGCAAATGGGTACTTCTGGTGAAGGAATCGAGACAGTACAAGAGCAGTGGCTCAAAAATAGCAATAACACTTTTTTTCCTTCAGCTGCTCATGTTTTATCACATCACCATGAATACCAAGACAGACTCTCAGTAACAGATCTGGAGCTTCACACACTTTCAGGGACTTTCTTATAATAATATGACAGCCTCAAAAAAAAAGTCAGTTTTTATGCCTGAAATACTAGTAGCTGTCCATTTGGAGTAGATTGGTTCACCTTGGTGGGATGCCCATTCAGGAATCTGAATACAAAGTAGTTGTCACTGAGCATATTTTTCTGCACAGTAATGTAGGAAAAAGTCTTAATCATTTCTGGATCATCTCTTCCTTCGGGCTGTGCAGTTGGCAGGGGCTGTGAAACACTGCGGTGCTGTCAGCTTTTCCCTTGATACTGGCTGTTGAGATCGGGATAGAACACTTTGAGTCATTTCTTATTACATTTGGAGAGAGAGAAAAGTGATGAAGTGGACAGTCTTAATGCACATGTCTTTACACCTTCACAGATAAAGCATTTTATTGGATTAAGAAACATGAATTAGACCGGCACAACTTTAAATACAAAATATTCTAGCAATCATGTAGTGGAAATAAAAGGAAGTATCGATAGACAAGGGAAAGAGTGCAAATAAACTCAAAACAGCGGCATTAATTCATTTGGAAAGCGAAGCGCATTTTCAGCTGTATCAGGTATCCAAATCCAGTATTTGAGAACAGAGATCAGCACAAGAAATAGAACCAAAAGGGATGATTTTGCTTCTCTGGTTTTGAAGTTTTAATTATATCCTAACATGGTAGACTGAAATAGGCAGGTTTGTTCAACCCAACAAAGTGGTTTCCAGTCCCTTCAGAGCTGCTATTAACTCCACTAAAGCCAACCTTGCAACTGACTTGGCATGGGCGGTTGAGTCGACCCACACCCGCAAAGTGCCAATCAGAGATTGCAGGATCCATCCTGACGGGTCACCAGCGGGACGCTCCTACTCCAAAATCGGTCAAAACTGGCACCATGGTAAAGGAAAAAAACCATAGAATGTCCTGAGTTGGAAGGGACCCACAAGGATCATCAAGTCCAACTTGAATTTTAAGGAGAACTACAGATTGCCACTAGTTGTACGCAACAAGATTTGTGCCATTCAACATGGACCAGAAATAAAAATGCAGCAAAAACTCGTTTAATAATTAGTTGCCTGGGCTTTAGTTTGAAGTAAGAGAAATCACATCATCAGTGACAAGGATAGGAGAAGAGATTCTGGAAGCTACTTCAGCCTTGCACAAAGCTCTTACCAGCCCATAGAAACAAAATACAACGTTCCTGTAGGATAGGGAAAGAACACTGAGATGCAAAAGACAACTGTCATTTCTTTTGAGCAGCTACCACAAAGCCAGCCTGGCTCTGATAATAGCTCATGGATAGTAGCTTAACACGGTGTTATACAAAGCAGTTGGCTTTAGAAGAAAATCAGTGTTTGCTCGTGAAAACAGCGAGAGGAATAGGGAAAAGACATCTCCACAGTGTGGAGAAACCAGAATATGTACCTGAAACTTGAGCATGTATTTAAAATGAAACTAAAGAAATAGCCCATTCATGCAGAAATTCCCCACTCACAACCAGCCAACCAGGACTGTTGCCTTTTGGTTACCTGGTTTCCCCCAGCATTGCTCACATCAAACCAGACTCAATGATGTGATAGCCAACATACCCTACCAGGGGATAATCTGGGGGTATTTTTTAATCCAGATTCTTAAACTGTGCAAAAAGCCCCAACATTTACTCTAAGGATAAGACCTTGTTTACTTTCTCCTCTATGGTTCTTAAAGCAGAAATTCCAACTCAAAAACAGTGAGGGTCACAAGTGTGCGTTATCTCTTAAGCGTAGCTCTGGAAATTAAGGACTTCTGAAATACATCAGGTAGTTACATTCCACACAAATCTAGATGCTTTTTCTTGTATCTGAATAGCTAACGTAAGGAATTAGAGATTGCATAACTGAGGAAAGAGTACATTATTTCCAGTACGTAAATGTACATAAATTCTGTGCCATTTTGTGCTATCTATATGAAAATACCTTTTTCTCCCCACTTTATTTGTCACACACCGAGGTCATGTGTCGGCGTCTTCACAAGCTAAAAGGCTGATATTACCCCTCTACTATCTATAATACACAAAGAGAGAAAAACTAGAAAATCTGTAAGAAATAAAGCCACCTGGGGAATCTTACCATGATAACTGGAATTCCACCCAACAAACACAAGCTGTCTACAAAGTATATACCTTTAAGATAATGACAAGCAGCAATGAATACTATAAATTGCATGCCTCGCTTTTAAATCAATAAGTATTTCTTCTTTTTCTTTTGGTGTGAGTTCAGAAGCCGACACAAGAGGTTGTACTTCCTGCAAACACCTCCAAACCCAAGCGATATTTCGTGCGGACATGAAAAGCAGAAACATCCAATTCATATTGGTTTGGCAGTTCCTGAGGGCAGCGAACTCAGCTGTGCTTTCCTCACTGTCAAATGACAAGCGTGTATCCCTGTGGTTGTATAGAATGAGTAGCAACAAAGGGAACGGAGTGTTTTGCAGCTTGTTTTTTTTTAATGGCATTGCAAAGAATCACAGCCCCTTAATAAATTGGCTGAGCCACTCCAATCACGGAGGAAAGAGCTTCCAAGTTTGTTCCCAACCTTAAAATGAAATGGTTATTTGGAAGCAGAACGGTAACACTTTTCTTTCTTGCTGACTGTACAAAGAGATGTGAGATTCTTCTATTTGGAAGGCATAATTTCTATTTTGTTTAGATTTAAATACAATAAATGTGTGGGTGCACTGCTTCTCTACCACTGGCAGCCCCAGCCTCTGGCCATCAGGTTATTTGGCAACATCTGCTGAAGCTCCTATGAATCCCTATAAAGGGCTTTTAAAATTAACAGTTCCTTGCTCACTGTTGGTGTCCCAAGATCCCTATTCCGAGTTAAAAATTCAAGCAAATAATGCTCAAGAAAGAGGAAATTGAGAAGTTAATTGTGCCAGACCAAAATCAATAAAACCACACAGCTTTAGCACACAGTTTCCTGGTTTCCATGCAGAAATACAAAGCTAATGACTACTCTGGGATAGGGAAAGCGTACTTACAGTTTAGCGAGATCCTTTTGGCGAGGTATTTCTAATTCATGTTTTTTTTTAAATTAAAGAATAACCTGGCTAAAACATGCTCAAAATGTCATAACATTATGGGTCAAATCTTCCATGAGCAAATCCAAAATACCCAGTTTGATGTTTTAAAGAAATCTGCATCTTCTGAGGCTGAGCTGTTGTGCTATGAAGTTATTTAGTGTCAGTAAAAAGTCGGGCATGAAAGCTGAATTCAACATTTACACCGTATTTTCATTATCAGGCAATGAAGTTGTCTTAAAATGTATTTATGTGATTTCGCCGGCTAAACAGGGATTATCAGAAAATTCACAGCTTTATACATTAAAGAAAACAAACCGTAAAATGAGTTCTTTCTTCTTAATTAAATCTAAGCAGAGCAAATAGGGCAGTCTTGGTTTTTAAAGCAGCCATCCAATTATCTGCTGAACTATACTGGTTAAAAATAGGTCAAAAAAATCAATACTCCCTTTTCAGGACAAACTTGGAAAAACAAAAATCTTTCAAAGATTCCTAAAAACAAGTTCAGAGAACAAACGTGAGCGAATTATGAAGAAGGGGACTGGTGTTGCCAACGCTTTGAAAAAGCCGATGGGGAGCGAGCTCCCCTGTCCTCTGGTTCAGGATGTGGTTTGGGAGAAGGATGCGAGTTGTAACGCAAACCAGCCAGTGCGAGGTATTGAAGCCCTTCCTGTATCTTTGCAGCAGGATGGATGCAAACCAACATAAACCAACGCTCGGTGTGTATTTATTGCACTTCTCTGCGCGCCTGATGACCTGCAAGGAGTCTGCTCCGCATCTGGGAGAGGGTGATTCGTTAGATTCACGGATCACAGAGGAAGGAAGAAAGGAAAACGCAACAACATATGGTTTTGACTGAATGGAAACGACTGCAAACTGTGAACTCAAGTTTGTATTAAGAACAAGTAATAAAAATAATTTAAAATATATATGCTTTTAGCCAGTTTTCATTTACTAGGGCCTGTGGTGATAAGACAAAGGGTAGCGGTTTTAAACTAAGAGAGTAGATTCAGACGAGCTATAGAGAATAAATGTTTTAGGCTGAGGGTGGTGAGAGCCTGGCCCAGGTTGGGCAGAGAGGTGGTGGATGAACCATCCCTGGAGACATCCCAGGCCAGGCTGGACGGGGCTCTGAGCAACCTGAGCTGGTGAAGATGTCCCTGCTCATGGCAGGGGTGGCACTGGGTGCATTTAGAAGGTCCCTTCAACCCAAACCATTCTGTGATTCTATGATTTATCGCGATGTGTCCCAAACAGGCCCCCACTTGAGCTGCTGCCTGCCACCTCTTTGAAGGACTATCTCCATAGATCTACCTAAAGCCACTACATTTTGTCATTTAGGTAAGGACTCCATGGAGAAAATGAGTTTTTACCCAGACCATGAGTACAACTGGCAAGTCCTCAGCCGGGAAGCAGGTCAAGAGCAGCAGTGCTTTTTAATGGGAGTTTGATGGAGGGGTGTGTTTGCTATCACAACATGTTCCCTAAACCAGCCGGAAAGACCAAGCCTTGCCCATCCTCTGATGCACCACAGCCTCGCCAAAGGGGTCAGGCAGGACACTGATTGCACATATGCCCATTTTAGCTTTTTGAAAGACTTGAAAATATAAAGATCTTTTTATTAGTAAAAAAAAGATTAGCTGAAGAGTTTGGTTAAAAGACTGATTACTTTGCTGCCCAAAAAAGTTAGAATAGAAATACCCACAGGCCTGTAAGTCTCTGGGGGAGTGTTTGTGTTGTCTCATATTCCAAAAGGCAACTAGATATTATACAACACAGCCTCGGAGGGCCGAGAAGCATATGGCAACTCATCCTCCTGGTACCTGCTGCATTGTCAGGTCTTCTTGTTGCAGCCTTTTCCTATCACCTCGGATGACAATGGGTCACTCTGTTAGAGGGAGGTTTGACACCTAAAAAGTTCAGGCCCAACATCAGAAATTTTTCTCTGACTCAAAAACCGACTAAAACCTGGCATAGGAATGAAATAACCTGGAATTTGCTCAAAGTAAACCCGCAGTCACTATACAGTATTTACACTGCACGTACCAATCACAACTGTTCATTTTGCTATCAAACAGATGGGAGCAAAAAGTACCTCTTTCCTGGAATAGATTATGTGCTGCTTAAACAATGCTTTGTGGAAGGCTGTGCGAGGAAAACAAACATATCGGTTCTGTAGTAAAGTGTTACAAACCAAAACTTAATAGAGCTGGCAGCTAGGAAGCAATTGCAGTGGGTCTTGGTAGCCTTAGTTATTGAAAGCACTTATTGCAGACAGTCCTTTGCAATTTGGGTAATTATCATGTGAGTGAACAGCTGTTGATATTTGCCAATTTTAAATGTCTGTGAACTTCTTTGAGGTCTCTGCCATGTAGATTTAGTAAATCCCATTTGAGTTTAAAACTACACATAACTTTAAAAGTAAAATTCCTCCTTTTTGTAAGGACACTGGGGACTGTCACCTCCTTTTACTAGAATTTTGATTACAACATCGTGTTCTTCCAATGTACTTAAATATCGAGGTCAAGCTTGGCCTGTGTCAAAGCCTGTATGTCAACTATCTACCCGCTGTCATTGTATTTTATGCACCTCACCCCTTTGTCCTGCCACTTTTTCTGTGAGTATTCCTATCTCATTTACCAGACACACATCCACTGTGTTTTATCAGAGCTGGTGCGAACAGCAAACCTGACCCGCTTTAGAAACACCTCTTCTCTCCTTCTATGCACATCATTATTGTAGCGTACATTTGTGGGAACCCAGAATGTGCCGTGCACTGGGGGTGATCAGAATTCTGAAGATAATTCCTGAGTTGCCCATGATAAGAAATGGCACGTCCTCCAGATTATCACTGCAAATGTTCTCCCCAGTGGGAGATGTCTGGCACGCCGAGAAGGACACGAGCTGATGAGTTCCATGTATTTTGCATGGGGGCTGTGTGCACAATGTACTTGTGTACGCTGGGGAGGTGGCAGATAAGAGAAACATGTTTCTGGGTCAATAGGAAATTAAGTCCAATCTGAATTGTGCCCATCACAGACATTATCTGAGCCACCTTTAGGTCTCTTTGGTGTCACCTGCATCCTCAGAGCCTTCTGTGACTGCATCAGTCCCGGCATGAAGGGTTCTCCGCATTCACATAAAGCTGAAGAGCAAAACTAAAAATCACAACCACCCTCCTCCCAATGTTTCCATGGTTCAGCTAACTAACAGAGAAAGAAAGAACGCAAAATACAGTAGTAGCTGTGTCCACCGAGAAGCAAACTGAGATGGCCACCCATTTCACCAAACTGCAAGTCAGCTCAGAAGGCTTCAAGAAAGCCCATAAATTATTCTGTCACTGGAAGAGGATTTCAGATGCTTTTTGTCTCCCGTCAATACAAATCTGGCTCCGCTCAGTAAGTTATATTAAATGCACATGTATCTCCTTGAAGCCACATTTCATGCTCTCCAAACATCTTTCTCTAAATTAGATCCTTTCATATTCCTTGAAAAGCTCAGTTCTTAATTAGGAAAGAGTTCTGATTTTCCATTTTCATTAATTCATTTGATTTCAAGATTTTGAAGCCAGAGTAATTGCAGCTAAAGGAAACTTATTGAAAGGCAAAAGACACAATCGGTTTCAGACAATGAGAAATTTAAGGATTTTTTGAACGCAAGTGAAGGGTTGGTCTAAATGTCCTGGCTAAACTGGATCCTTGACAATGCAACAATCTCCAGAGAAGGAATGATCTATGTTTTGCTTCTCTGAATGAACTCGGAGGGTTGGCTGGATTAATGCTTAAATCACTTAATTATTTGGCTTAATTCACATGCAGTCCTTCACTCTCAGATCCCTCCCGCTCCTCTCCTTTCGCACTGCTCCACTGCACCAGGTCTGTGCCAAGATCTCTGAGCTCAGACTTCATCCTCTCTAAACATCTTTTTCTATTATGTGGCTCAGATTAAATCTTCTTCGTTAATTTGTTATTGCAATCACAGATGTGCTTCTGGATTCGAGTTTCCTTTTGCACTGCAAATACTGGAATGCAAACCAGAAGTGAGGAGCCGGTGTCTAATTTCCACTCTTTCAAACTGTAATTTGTCTCTGATGACCTTTTGAAGATGACAGATGAGTTATACAAAGACAGATAAAATATTAATATTTTTTAAATGAATGGAAGGGGAGATCTCACCCCGGTCTTGGGCTACTCAAGATAACTTGACAAACTTTCCAAAGCTGTACTTCCAAGACACATGAATCATTTTTATATCCTGGAATGTGCCCTAAGAGAAGGAAGATTTCCTAGTAAAGCAAATGACATCGCAAACCTGTGGGCAGCACTTCACATTTTTCTATTTAATTAGAAAGAGACTTTACTCATAGATACCTCATCTATGCATTTGCATTCTCATGGAAAATAAATGACACAATGTAGTGTAGAATGCTCAGAAAACTTATCTAAGAAAGTACTCCCTAGAACAAAACCATATGTTTTATTCTGAACAATACCTAGAGATTTCAAGTATTAATGACCAGCATATTTCTTGCCACAAAGGCACAGCCAAAACACAGATGAAAATGTCATTACCATGAATATACACACCCCCACCCCGTAAATAAGATGTATCTATTAATTATAAAATAGATTTTTAAATATATCCAACTCGATTACAGAAGGCAAATATGCATCTAATTCCTCCTGTGGGTAATTTGCTTAAGTATTGTCGTTTGCTGAGTTTATAGAAAATCTGATTCTTTTCTTATTACTCCTAAGTTCAACAAAAATAAGCTATAAAGTGTTATTTCTCGAACAAGCTCTCTCATGACATATCAGATAAACTTGTGGGTCTAAAAAATAACTCCTGTATCAAGGTTATATAAATTGATATTAAAGCTCAGCAAGTATCTGCTTTATGCTAAATCATCTAGAAATAGCACACCCTTTCCCCATTGAAGGGCATGAGGTAAATAACTGAAGAGGAGGTAAAAACAGATAATCAATTATTTCAGTCGCCTGCAGGGTTAGTGCTGAAATTTTCAGCCCCTTAGAGAAAAAGTAAAAATCAATATAGCACAGTATTTCGAGATAACAAAGAAAGAAACGTTTCAAAGGCACTTGCGACATGTGATAAAGGTCTAAAGAGAAGCTCGCTGTCACCTTCAGCTGCTCTACCACACAGTGCAAATGGACACAAATATTCCATTTCTTTGCTGAACTGACTGCACTGGCTTAGAAAACAGAAAAATAAACATTCTGCAGAAGGCTCCTAAAACATTTCAATTACCCAACCTCAGTCTCATGGACCAATGCAGCAAAACGGAACGAGCAACAATATTTTCCAGTTCAGCCAGTGGATGCTGGAGTCGAACACCCAGAGGGACCCGACAATGGCTTTGAAATGATGGAAGAAAGCGACATTTGTTTGTGCAGCTAAAAGATGAGGAGCAAGTCAAATTGCAAGCTGCAAACTCTATTTTAATTGTTCTTTATGTCACCGGACCTCTCTTCAAATCTGTCAGTGCAAAACCCAGGCTCCAGTGATGGGAGAAGACGGTCCATCTGCCTTTCTGCACAGCTTTCCATTCCTTTTGTGTTAACGCACCATTCAAGCATGGATTTACAATGTCTCCCCCAGCTTCTTGTCACTCCATTATTCGTACGAGTCCCACTCTATTTTCCCTGCCTTCCCCAATATCAGCCGCCAGTGAATGAGCACAGGTAAGAGAATAATAAAGATTGTCTGAGACAAGCCTGTTTTATGTGGTTTTGCCTGAGCAAACGCAGTAAAGCTCTGACAACACACTGATTTAAATGTCTGTGATAGTCTCAAATTCTCTGTTTCTTATTTCACTTTCACGCATATTTTTTCCCCCAAGATTAAACCCCAAAGGAAATTTCAATAGAATGGTTTCCCCAAGGATGGGCTGTGACATACAGAGTATTTAGGTATTTGCGCTAGATGAATTGTGTGCCATATGCTGCTGAATTTCCATCAGCTTTGGAGATTTATTGTGTTCTGAGGGAACATTCTCACTTTTAGACCCAAGGAGAACCCAGACCTAGAGCTACAAACCAACCATCCTTCGTAGCAAAAAAACCAAGGAAAGATAAAATGAAACCAGAAAAATCATATTTTCCAACTTAGCATTGGGGAGAGTTGATAACCACAAGAGAGATATATTACTGAGTGAACAAATCTGTTCAACACCTGAAAACGTCTAACAATAGGCATTATCTACCCCAAACACACCACGCTCTGCATCCTGTCGACTTCCTTCATAACTCCTGACCCGAAACTGCAGAAAAGATACTGAAAGGAAAAAGAAAGGAAAAAGAAATACTCACAAGCAGCTCTGGACTGAACATGTTTTTATCCAGATGATACTTAAAAAAAAAAAGCAGCACCCAAGCCCATCACCATGTCTCTGTTCACTGCTGATTAAAAATAAGGCAGTTCTGCAACATGTGATCCACCGGGACTTCACAACCCGAATGGCCCACAACGTGGTTTCAATTACTTCAGGCTTATCGTAAACAGTTGAAATTGTCATCTCAGGATTTGCTCTATTTATGATGCACTGCAGTTCAGTCCTCTCCTCCCTGACCACTTTTTGAAGCTTTGATGCTGCTCAGGAACAGATGACATGGGTCCGAGGCTGCTGCTGCCGCCCAACGTGGTTCGTGGCGTTACAATCCCCGAGAGCCACCCAAGGGCCTCTGATGAAGCCTGAGTATTTCTGTTGAACAACTTTTCCATAAAATCCAGAAAGAAATATAAAATAGAATTTCAAAAGATTCATCTCTCCGTGCAACTTCTATTTACAATATTTTATAGTGTATACTTTGGAATTAAAGTGCTACTACAAGGTGCAGTCAACAGTTCGCATGGAGACCGTATTTTCTTCATAATGGCTTATACATCTCTTTCCTGAACCCCCACAGTTCCTCCGAGGAAGGATTTCCTCAAGCTCTCCACTACTGTTTGTTAAAACTCTCTTGCATTTTCCTAAGAGTCTCTATCACGGCTGCAACCAAGCGCCTGTGAGACAGCCAAGTGCCACTATCTCCATTTACAGATAAGAAACCATGGCACGGAGAAGTTAATTGATTTGTCCATAATTACACGTGAACTGTGTGGCACAACACAACATTTAACAAGTCCTTCTAGAGCCTTAACTACTTTCTCCCGAAAGCAAACCTCTTCAGGTTACAAATATACCAACCTCGGGGCAGCCTGACCCAGCCCTGTGATTTCAGTGTCCACCCTGGAATGAATAATAAAATTTAAAAGAACAGACAAAAGGTTCAGCTTCTGCTGGGGCATTTTCCCTTCATCCAGTTGAGACAGGACTATGGTTAATGTTTTAGTTGTCTACGCAGTATTTAGAGCCTGGTTCTAAGTTGTGCTAAACCAATAATTACAAGAGAAAGAAAAGCTATAGGTCAACAAAGTCTTCATCTTGGGCATGAAATGGGAGCTTTAGGTATCTGAAAACTCAGAAGAAAATCCCAAATCTTATTCTTTGAAATGTAGAGATGGCAAAAGTTCGCAAAGCAGATTTTGATAAAGGTGAAAGGATGGTCTCCACATCAAATAATAGAATATATGGCTATGGGACCTTAGAGGTTCCTGCCCCATGTCAGGATCAACGATATCTCTCTCATTAGCAGCCGTTTCTCTGGCTTTTCTGAAAATTAAGGGCACTCTGACAGACTTGAAAAGCTTCCCTTCCTCAATATGTGCATGTAAATACATCCTTTTCTCATTATCTTCATTACTGAGCCCTTACTTGCTGCCTTGTAAGGCCATTCTTCTTGTCCCTGCTAGACAGGGAGCATATCTAACAATGACACACAAACTAATTACTCCCTCTTGCTTTCCCGCAGCCTTTTCCACACTGGAAGATTCATCATGTCTCTGCCCACCCCGTGCTGACAGTCCCCGTCCTTTGGTCCTCACCACAGGCCACGGTTTCAGACCTTCAGCCATTCCCTTCGCTCCCTCCTGTGTTCTCCCCAGGTGACCTCCCTCTCTCATTTATTTTAATGGCTGTTCTCCCGCCCAGTAATTATTCAATGAGGATATACAGGGTGTTTGAAAAAGATGGACCTAATTGGAACTCACTTCACTTTGAAATTGGGTCCATCTTTGTGAAACACTCTGGAGAATGAAGTGCGTACAGTCTCCCACCCGCACTCACGAGTACTCCAACCACTAGATTCTTAATGAACAGGTTTGCACCCCGCTGTTGCTCTCGAGCTGTTCATCACTCCTTTTTTAAAGCAAGAAGTCCAACCTTTCATTGAGGTGTGCACCTATGCTACTAAATTACCACTCCTTTACAGCACTATTTTTTTTTTAAGGCTTAATGCTGCACGATGTTGCATATTTAAATGAAGTTCAACATGAGCGTATGAAACTTTGCCTGTTAAAACATGACATATAGCACCGGACTTCTGGTTTTTGTACTCCTGAGTCACACAAGTTAGCAGAATGCAAAGAGGACGGCTTCTGGAAAGGTTCATTAGTGGCTCTATAAATAGCAAGAATTTGCCAGATATGGGTATTAGTATGCTGTATCATAAAGTGTCAGCGAACATAGTATGTTTAGAGCAGGACTTTGAAGCACAAGAGCAAGCAAGAGCCTTTTGGCAGGTTTAAAAATACATATAGTCTTTTTGGAAATGTTCATGCAGGCTCATCAACATATAAATAGAGAAGGGCTCTGCAGGGGTTCCTCCTACTGTGCTGATTTCCTGAGATGATGAGGGAAAGCGTGTTTTAGAGCCATATCACGAAGCTTAACTGAGAAGTCTTGCTCACCAGAAGACTGAAGAGTTTCAGCCAGGAACTCGGGCGGACAATTCATGGAGGTGCATGAGAAAATACCATTTGAGGGCTGAATAAATGGGTTACAACTAGACAGGGAGTTGGGAAGAGCAAAGGTGCCACGTGTGTGCTCATCCCCTGCGGGACTCCTGAGCAACTGCATCTGAACCGCCTTAGCCCAGGGCTGCTGCATTATTCCCTGCGACAACAGTTACTTGCTTTTATATAGAGACTCTGTTTTTAAAGAAACCTAAATGTCGTGATACATTCGGTAAAGAAGGTATACCAACTGCCTCCCAAAACAACTCAGTCATATTTTAGTTTGAAAAATCAAAATTCAGAGATAAAAATACATCGCACATACAAACTTTACCTCAGGCTAAATACACGGGACAAGTTATTTCCTCTCTATCTATCAAGGCCGTGACAGTGACATTGCATCAACAGACAAGACACAGCTCCCTAAAACTGAAGAAGCAAATTTACACATTCAGGGAGATGCAGAGGAATGATTTTGTGGGAAAGATAAAGACAGCAATAAATTGCCATAAGATTTTATTGTTGGCTGAATAATTTTCTCACCAGCTCACAACAGACTGGCAGGTGCCAGACAGCTCAGGAACTTTTGGAACTCTCACTGCTACGACTAGAAAATAGAAACATAGAATATAAAAATCTAGAATGTAAAAATGTAGAATGGCATGGTGGCTGCTGAAAAAACAAAGCCCACAGGTGTTTCCAAATCATTTGACTTGACTGTGATGGCTCATGTAAGAATTCAGCATCAGAAATACACCTTGGTGAGACACAGCTTGGTGTTTTACCGGTGATACATTGATTTGCCTTTCACTGAGAAAGATTCTGCTGGCAAAACCAAACCAACATCACCATGAATGACTTCAAGCAGAGACTGGAGGCTTCCTCGAAATTGCTCAGTAATGAAGGCTATGAAGAATTTTTTTGTATTTCTGTTAAAAAAAAGAAACAAAAAACAACACAAAAAGAACAAAACTCCAAATTCAATCTCTCTTTGTTACCTGCCAAAGCTTATTAGAATTATAGAAAAGATTTGTTCAGCTCTAGCACCAAATAATGAGGGATCCCCCCACCTAGAAGACACTTATCTTTATACACACCACCCAAAATATCTGTAATAGGTGATCCTGTTGCAAATTTTAAGCTCTTTAATGATGACACAGCTAATATCCACACTATCAATGACTGGATACTGGTTTTATTTCTGTTTCAATACACTGCGTTTGGGTGTTTGTAGTCATTTGGGGTTTCTCCCCCCTCCCGCTGCCTAGTCCTAAAATTAGAGCAACTCTATCTGCATATATGAAGTTGCTGACATTGGCAAGTGTGCTACAAGGACACGCTGATAAGCTCTCTGCTTCCAAATGTGATTCCATTGCGGAAGCCTCGACAGGAATTTCACTCAATGCTATTTATCTTCCCTTTCAACTACTTGATTTTACGATCTGATTTCAGCACACAAGCTTGGTGGCACCTTATTCTCACATATTGTTGCAAAAATTTTTCAAATTGTCATTTAACAGCTGAATCCTGAGACAAAGCTGGAAACAGAGTATCTGTATATATGTATAGATATATAGATGGTATAGGCATAGATAGTGATATACATACTACATCAATATTGATACAGACGTAAGTACTGGGACATTCAGGAATGCAATGGGGATGCCTCGGGAACCTCTTTTAAAGAAATGGCCCCCAAAGAGTCGTCATTCTCTCCATCTCAAACATACAGATTTGGAGAAATTGCCCAATACTAATGAAGGCTGAAATTAGAGTTGATTTCAATTCCACAAGTAGAGATTTGTTCTTAAATTAGTTAGTAAAAGATGTATGGAAGCGTGTTGAAACTAATACGTTTGATTTTAAAAATTAATTGATGCTTGATGATTGAATTGCATATTTGAAAGCAGGAGAATGTACACGTGAAAGAAAAATGCATAAGACACCAAAACACCATTTCTCAAAATGCTGCTTAAAATAAAGTGTTTTCACGTCAACATCCATCTCCCTCAACGAAAGGTGATCGTGCTCAACTTGGACTGATTTATACGGCTCATCATACACTATAAAAATCTCAGTTAATGTTCTTCATAGTACTTACAAGCTGCTCTCAAATTGCCTCCAAGATTTTAACACTGAAAATCCTTGTATGCAGCATTGCAAACACTCCTCTTTAATTCTTTAGGAACTAAAGTCTTGACAATATTTGTTCCCTTGCTCTGAGAACACATGCGTGATCTATGCACACATGTAAGACATCACTCTTTCCCCAGAACCGCAAATCCTTGCTCCCTAAAACTTGTACAGCAAGAGTACAAACACAAATAATACTTTTAATCTGAAAAGGCCATCGGCAAAGTCAAATCGATCTCCCGTGGCTTGGTTTAAGCTTTATTCCCATTTTATAGAGGGAAAAGGGTGGTAAAATGGGAGGGGTTTGACTGAAAAAGGGAAACAATTGAAGTTTCCATCTTGAAAAATAAGACCAACTGTTTCTATCAATGAGTTAAATTTGCCATCTGCGACTTGCAGTGCGTTCCCAGGCTCTTGGTCCCTATGGTGTCGCCGTTTCCTTTCCTCTGTCCCTGCGGGGATCCCGGGAATTGGCTCTTTGGTCTGGGGGGGTCCTGCAGGTCACAGTTTAAACCAGCCCAGCCCTGCTCAGTCCCTTTTTACCTTTATAACCAACACCCCAAAGCAATTCTACACTTAAACTTGCAATGAAAAAGAAAGAAGAAAAGGCGGTCAATATTTTGAAATGTATTTTGGTATTGAAGCCTTTTGCAACCAGAAATCCTGAAGTAACAAATAGAATCTCAATATAGTATGAAATATAGCACTTCGTGTTTAATTGTGGGCATTTAAATTGTTTTTAATTTCTCTCTGCAGAGTGTACTTTTGGGGTTTAGTTTTGGTTCTTACATGGCTCAGTCACTTATTCACAGTCATTTCCATGCCACAGTGTATCTCAGTAGCTACTTCACTAACAAACACGACATCTCTTGGCAATAAAAGGTTAAAATTCACTTTGCCCCCTGACTATAACAGAAATACCTTTGCAAGCTAATGACTGTAACAGGCTGCTCTGTTCCCAAATAAACATTCTAGGGATTTCCAGAGGTGTTGTTGTGTTTTGCTTTTTCTTTTTTCTTTTATGTTTTTTTCCTCTCCCATCTTTTTAATTGAGGGAAAATAACTTGCAGGGCACAGCCAGCTTAGATGCTATTTCAGTCAAAAATGGGTGTATGTTTTCTTTCTATATACTTTTTAAACTGAAAAAAAAAAAAAATGCATTTACACAGCTTCTGGATATTCATTTTATAGGAAAAAAATAATCTTTAAAGCTTCTCCAACTCATCTCCTCCTGCCAGCTTCCCTTGCCAACTCTGTCTTCATAATGCCAGTAAATGCCAAAAAGAGTCTGGTTTGAACAATGTTTCTGTCTGTTGAAAGCAAGAGAAAGGCAGTTTATGTTGGAGATACTCGATTTAGTGATCCCACTTTTCATTCTGTTGCTGAAAACGCATCCTGGCCGTGTCGGCGTAGGCAGAGGGGAGCGTGCAAAGTTAAACCAGAAATATGCTAAAAGTTGCTCTGAGGACAAAATTACACAGTTCCTCTTATTGGCTTTTCCCGCAAAAGATTCATTTCCAGAAACTCCCCTCTCTGAAAAAGGCAGATTCAGTATCTGCCAAGGAAATGGTCCTTTTTGGGGCAGGGATACTATGGCTGTTTAGATTAACACATCTGAGAGCTTTTGCCTCACCATCACTTGCCAGGAGTTGAAGCAGAACCTCCTTCAGCAGCCTTTCTTTTTCAGTACAAGATGTACTTAATGTGAAAACACCGAGGGAAAGATGATGGAATGGGTGAAACTCAAGTAAATAATGTCATCTGAGAGACACCGGTGTGGGATTCCATCCAAGCCTGCTGCCCGAAGAGCCTGCCATCTCCAACACTCACCCAGATGAAGTGTCCCGGAAAACTGCATCCACCAGCGTGTAAAAATTAGGCGTCTCAGTGAAGATCTGATCCTCCCCTTGCTGGGCAGCAGCTTTGACTGAAAACATTTACTCCTGTGCTCATTTAATTCAAGAAGAGACTGGACAATGTCCTCAGATACACAGTGTGACCTGTGGGGTTGTGCCGTGCAGGGTCAGGAGTTGGACTCCATGGCCCTTGTGGGTCCCTTCCAATCTGGACATTCTATGAATCTATGATTTAAGCAGTGTCAGGTAACAAATACAATTCTCCCAAATACTAAATTAACTAAATTGTGGGTACCTGTGAAGAAGGCAAATCACTCCAGACAGTGATGACTGTCTGGGAAGGATTTGGCAGGTTCACCCTAAAAGGACCATTTTCGTGTGGGACTTCAATGCTCCTCAAAAGATGCGCTCAGTGGAGGGGGAAGGAGCAAACAAGGAGATGAACCCTGCCAAGAAACTGCCCAGTAGCTCCTGGTGGAGATCAATGGTCAGAAAAGGACGAGGGAACAAGTTCATTCGGTAGAAGCAAAGTAAAGTTGATCCTAAGGCGGAACACACAATAAGGGCAAAGGAATGAGGGCAGGACCTAAAAGTACTTCATTTCCTGAGAGTGATTCAAACTTCAGAGGAAACAACATATGAGCACCCTGGGACTTGGGGCAGAGGATGAAAAGGCAATGAGAAAGTCAGAGCTGGAGATCTAAACAGAGCTGGTTTGCTGAGGAGCAACGAGAGGTGACGAGACCCCTCCTTGGATTCGGTGGCCCTGTCAAAGCAACCGTGTGTCTCTAAGTGCTGTATCAGGGTGAGCAAACACACACTTGAGCACAACGTCTATCAGCAGCAGATTTATCGTTACACTGACCAGAAACATCCCGGCAGGACAGGGATGATGAGATCAAGTCCGGTAGGACGCCAGCAGAGCCTGGCAGCATCCCCCGCCACACACACATCGCACAAATTATCACCAAATGCACTTCGTCTCCAATCTCACTGAGCTTCATCACTCCACCGTGTCCACAAAGCTGTAAATTGCAACCATTTTGTTAAATTAAGCTCCAAAAGCTCAATTATTCTTTAAAACTGTGTCCTTGAAGACAGACAGTGCACAAAGGGGACACACAATTTCCTCTAGACAGAAATCGAACACAAACTTTCTGCTACAATATCCCAATGATATAGATCATTTTTACCTCATCTACACAAGCTTTTCAAAAGCAATTAGCAAGTTTTTTGGCAGTTACTTTATTGCTAGAAAAATAGTAACTCTTTGAAACCCTTGTATTGTCAAGATATTACTACTGCATTTAAAAAAGCCTTATTATCAATCTGAATTATTTTTTCTTATCAAGCTTTAAACTGCTTCTAACCTCTATGGCTTCTTGTTACAATTCTGAGAATGAGAAATGTTTCTATAGAAGAGCTAAATCAACTGGGGTTTGAGTAAATCATATTGGAATAGAATTATAATTCAACAAGAAAGCCACCAGACTTGTTAATAACAGGACTCGGTGGATCAACCAGCTAAATTTACCTCTTCACCCTTAAAGCATACACACAGAGTACAGTTCAATTTACTAAGGCTTCCTGAGATAAGGGTCATCATCACAGCGTATGTCAGCAGCTCTCAGTTGCCATGGCCTTCCCCTGCTCAGAGGACTTGAGGCCTTGGAAGGGCCCCAAGTTCTGCTGCTGTTACCTCCAAGCCCTCAAACGACTCCTTGCAGAAGCTGAACACTCCACATAGCAAGAGCACATGGTGGGAGAGAGATCCTGCTGTAGGAATCGTGGTGTGTTCGGTTTGACTCAAGGCAATCGCAATGAGAATTAAGAACAAGAGAGATTCTCCTTTTGCCCGTAAAAAAAAAAAAATACATAAATCACGTGTTCATAGCTGGAAAGCAACGCATTATTTCAATCCAACACTGAAATTCATACCTTACGCTCGCAAAATCTGTTGCAAGAGACATGAAATAGCCAAGTATAAGCTAAATTAATTCAATATGAAAATGTCTCGGTACAAGCACTTTACAAACCCGGCATAATGCTGCATAATTGCAAGAACTTAGTTTTAGATTTTAGTACCAGGTCAAAGTGTTGCTAGCATTAAGATGAACATATTTTTTCCATTTTCTTACAGAAAGTATGATGTGTTTGTTTGGTTTTTTAAATGCCAGTCTGAAAGCTCACGTTGAAGAGCATCGCTTCAGCCCCACCACCTTCCAGAGGAACGTATGAATGGATTCCTCGAGCCCGAATCTGAGACGCTACCTCATCGCTGGTGGGTCCCAGGCAGCAAACGCAACAAAGCGCTTCTGCAGAGTCGCATGGCGTGGAACCGCTGGCAGCGGGAGGCCGGGGGTACGGGCAGACAGAGCTCGCCCAAGACTCTTATATCACTGCAGATCTTTACTGGCCAAGTATGACAAAATTCCTCCCAACAGCTCAGCATGATACAGGCTCATGAAAGGGACTTTCACCCCATCGAGGGCTCCAAGATGCTGAAAGGAGGCGGGGGGTGTCTGGTGGATGGTTAATATAAAACTCTCTGTTTTCTGTTTATTGAAATAGCAATCTCTCCCAATAATATCTGCTATTTATATTGTGCATAAACTATTGCACAAAACTTAACACACTGTATCACTTAAGCTAAAAATGAAATGGACCGTTTTCTGGGATGAATCCCAATTGCTTAACACTTCCCAGTATGCCCAAGCGTTTCAGGCAGGAAATGAATACTCGTGTATCTCGTCTAAACTGGGGCACTGATTCAGTGCAGACAGAGAAAAGAATTTCCCCTACTCAATCACCAACACAAAGATTTTATTGGTGGTCCCAGCTCCAGGCATTTCTCAACCCTGTAGCTGCTGTGTAAGATCCGGCAGCTCCCCAGGACCAGGATATACCTAACGTTTCTAAAAAATTTCATAAATGAAATAATCAGATTGATCGATTGGTTAAACACAGATACGGGGCTGCCTGAGACGCAGAAAATGTGTTTCCTCCATGAGGAGGGATGGCTTTAAGCTGCTTTAGCTCACCCGGTGAAGCAATCCAGCCCTGCTTGCATAGTCACAGACATTCAACCAAGAATCAGAGGAGGTGACACACTCCCTTTCCATGCAAAAATTATGCTATTTCTGAAATGCAGAATGTTATTAAATAACAAAGCACATTTGAACTAATTGGCTCTCACAGTGGCCCTACAAGGCACGGCTAGAGGTATAATAAAGCAAAACAAAACAACCCCGATTGTTTACTAGGCTATTAAATTAATGGCTACCAGGTTACTATTTAAAGGCTCAAGGTGCAGATCGCCCGTAGAATTTTATCGAGGATTAGTGGAGTTTCTCCCACCGCTGAGCTGCCTGTGCCAAGCTGCATTCCCAGCTGATGACACAGCCCCGGCAGCATGCACAGCTCTGCCTCTTCTGTGCGATACTCGTGAGTCATAAAAATATGGAGAGGACTATAAATTCTGTTTATGCCTCTCTCTCTTCAGATATGTAAAACAACTATGTAAAAGAGCTCTGAAAGCTGTCCTCTCAGTCTTCAAAGACTTGTTTAAGCAGCGCTGTATGATTCCCCTTAATACAATTGTCTGGAAGTCTAAACTTTGGTAATTATTTCAAATGAAAAAGAACAGCAGGAGGCTCTGTTGAAGGGAATATAAACAATTATCACTTGCACGAAGGCTATGCCAGTTACGAAACCAACTTGAATGGCTTTGCTCTTGAGAACACCGAGCACTAAATTAATTATCGGATATAGCAAGCCTCTCAGCTGTACTCCATACATCAAACCCTATATGAGTGTCGCACGAGACGTGCAGCAAAGAGGGGAAATATGAACCGCACAGAGATCTCATTAAATTGGGGTCTTTCTAATGAGAGTGCCAATAACTTCATAATAATACCGAAGGTGGTGTGGTGGATGATAGACTGGACTATGATAGACTGTGCCTATTCTGCCAGTCTGCAAGAGAAATGTCATAATGCAAGAGCATAAAGACAGGATCAAACGGGTAAGGCTCATCCCTGCTTGGCAGGTTCGAGAACGTTCTCAAATCTTCAGCATTATTCCTATGGCTTTTTAACAAATTTAAAGTTACTTCTTGACCCTTCCAATGATTTTTTGTTTCAGTGGCAAAAATCCCTATTTCAGTAGGTGTTGAATTAGCCCCTTGTAGTAAAGGCATGGAAAAAAATGCAGAAAGCTGAAAAAAAAAGAGTGCAACATCTGATACATTTGATAAATCTGGAGAATCATAAAGATAACTAACAACTGTCAGAGCTCATAATGTTTGTACAGATAGTGAAGAACTTCACATTGAGATTCAAGTAATCAGTGTGCAGAATGACATACAGATAATCAAGATTCTGATGTTTGTTTATGAACACGATCCATAACAATACTTCGCGAATGAGGCAGGCAGAAATGCAAAAGCCACTTCTTTGCAAGCTCAATGAGATGCAATGCATGCTAAGCAGTAAAAAATGGCAATCTTCTGCCACTTTACATGCAGAATCTCCCGAGCTGTGACAAGCATATACTTAAAAACCACAAGAAATATGGTCTAAGTGTATATTTATAGCTGGCTTCATCTTTATCTTTGCATTTCATTGCTAGAGTTTATATTCAAAGCATAACATACCACCAAGAAAGAAAAAAAGAAGTGTTGCTACAAGAAAAGGAATTCTGTCTACTCATCTTTTTGGAAAACACTTCTTTAAGATTTCAATTTGCAAACCTGATTTATAACAGCCCAACCAAAGGAAAGGAACTGACTCACACGAGCTCGTAATCTGGCCTTGAAAGCTTAAACTTGGTGAAGGAGTTTTAATGTTCTCTGAATCCATCTCCCTCTCCCCAAAGGGGAAGCGAATTTCTGATTTATTTGGATTTATTTTATGGGTGTTGGAGCCCAACATTCATCAGGGAGCCCTCTGCAGGTTTTCCCATCCTCTCTGCCCACCATGGGCATCTTGCTTTTCCTTTGCTTGCCTCTAACCCCAACAACAACAGCTCCACAACTCCTGGTGTGTGCAAAGCCATCCAGCTTCTGCCATCAAACAAAAGGTCTGCAAGCTGGGGAAGAGGTTGCTCTTCCAATATACTTTTTATATATCAAGGTCAGTGGTATCGCTTTAAAAGAGTCAAGCGAGACTCACCGTGATTCAAGTGGATTAAGGGTCTGATCCTTGACAGGTATCTTGTATTCATCTCCTTTCTCATAGTTAATTATTTTAGAAAAGTTACACAGCAAAATTTGCTCATTGCCCTCTATACATTTAACATTAAAACCCAAATTCTCTGCATCATTTGAAAACAACCTAGACTAGCAACTTGTCATCTCGAAGCAACCTAAAGCCTCTCAGGGCTTTCCAGCTCCTTGCACGGCTCTTCAGAGACCATGTCCAGCTCCATGCTGCCAAGTCCTTCAATACCTGCCCAAGTACATTCAAATTTGGCTTTACAAATGGCAATCGTAGCCTGAGTGGGGCATACATCCATGTATGGAGCAGTTTAATATCGCACACGGACATGTACATACATCAGAATTACAAAAGTATGTGCATAAGCATCAAAACACGCAAAGCACCGCCCGGTATGGAGAGTTGCACCTAACTTGCTCGTGTGCTTTTAGACACCTCAAAGGATTAAATCTTTCAAAGCACTTGATAAGGCTCGTGCTTATATTTGAGTCCTCGCAGGTGCCAGCAATGGCACCACAGATGCTGCACAGCCAAGAGCAGAGAAAAACCCCACACCCGAGTGACAGATGCCACAGCCTGAGGGCTCTGTGTTTACTTGCATAATCGATCATGTCATCTATGCCCAAAATGCTTTCCATTTCCCAGAAACGTAATGCATTTCAAGATCTGGACTAAACCCTGGATACAAAGCCAACTTCGTTAATGAGCGTGTCACTCTAGGAGGATGAACGTCAGCTCAGGGCAGTGCCACACCAGAACCCCCCGGCCTTCACCTATTGCATATCTGCCCTGGATGCTCCTGCCAGGCAGCGTTTCCACCCAGTTATGACCATTTAAACACAAAACTGGAGACAAAAACCCCTTAATGCACACATGAAATGCTTCCTTTGGAGTGCTCGTCTCTCCAGGAGAAGGCACGTGTAACACAACCAACATTACCTGACCTACAGCTCCTGGGACGCAGGGATCTGGCACACGGTAACCATCGGGTGTCCCTAACAGGGTGTGAGGATAAAAGCTGAAGCCAAACAGATGGTCCTTGAAAAAAATCTCCCCTGAAGTGTTCTGCATACTAAAACATCACTTACCCGACTCCCATCAAACTTGGCTTGATTTGCAAGTCTCAAGCCAAGTTTGGAGAAAAACATTCAGCTGGAAACATGTGGGGGGAAAGAGTCTTTTTCTTGCACTTGAATAATATAAAAATGAAAAAATTTTGTTCAAACCTTAGAACAAATTAAGAAAAATAGAACCCAGCCCTCTTGGGTTTAAATCAAGCACTGGGGGGGAAAAAAAATAAATCAACACAAAACGCAAAGTGATGAACAAATGAAAGAGAAGTGGAAAGAAAACTGGAGCTATAATGTATAATGACCTATCAACACGTTCTGTAATGTACACAAAATTTCACTAAAAACGGAAATCACATCCGTACGGAATAGGGGCAGCTATTGTCTGAAAGCACAGAGCAACATTGCACAACACTCCAGGGTCCTGAGGTCGCCGTCACACACCCACAAATACAGTTACTCATCGGTCCAACTGGGTACTCCACATAGTAGCCACTAATTTTAGCAGCATGTTCAGGATTAGCAACAGAATATTATACTCGGTTAATAAAAGAATGTAACTGGGCACTGTTAAAATATTCCAACTGAAAAGGATGTAAATTTTCTGGATTGAACAAAAGATGCCAGGACAACTGCTAACAACCACTAACTAGATGAGCAGCATAGTACAGTTGCAAAACTGTGCATTCATTTCCATAGTAACTTAAATATGCATATTTAATTTTTTAAATGTGCTTCGGTATATGTAAAGTTTGCATGAACATATGCATCCTTTTAAACAAGAAAGAAACAACAGCATTTCTGAAATAATACTACCACAGTGAGATCCTGGCCTTGGTCTCATAACTTCAGCTTGGGGTGCAGAGGGCAGGGAGAAACATCAATCTGCCCAGTAAATGATGGGTTCTCTCCAGAAACAAAATACTACATTTATACTTGGGGAAACCCAAATTCTTTATATATAATTTGATTACATGTCTGATTTTAAAATTGGATTTTTCCTCCCATTAATTTGAACCGTCATCCTTTGGGAAGTACCTAAATCGTCAGATGTCCTTGGAAAAGTACACCCTAACTGCATTAAAGTAAAACCAGCCTATAGCTAAGGAAGCTTTTTAGCTTTTTCTTCTCAGTAAATGTAATTTTCTTGCTGCTGGCGAGCGAGTCTGTGTGTTTGTGTGATTAGTCAGGGTGACTAGATTGAGCTTTTTGCTTCTCCTCTGCACAGGGTAGCGCGTAGACGGCTCCACTGAGAAAGTCATTAGCGTAATAATAATTCCTGACAGATTCTGAATGAGATATTCCAACAGCTACCGCAGTGACTCCTGGGGTAAATAAAAGGACAGTTTTATCTTTGAGATGGGAGTGAAAGAGTACACTGCACTAAATGACTAACGAGGTTTCTCAGGGACTAATTGTTAAACAAGAGTATTTATGATCAGAGGATTGGAGAATGGGACTATCATTGCAAAGTAATTATCTCTACACAAATAACTTTAATACTTTGGCATTTTTATAACCACTACATTATTTATTTTACTATCTATTCTATTGCAATACCATTCCCCTGGTTACAAGTACACAGCACTTTATACTTTTTTTTAATTTCATATAGATTAAAATAAAATGGAGGAACACTCTGAAATGAGTTGAAGAACAATAGGTCCCATTTAACCATCAAATACAACAGTATTTAACTTTTGTGCTTTTGATCAATATTTACGTGACGAGCTATTAAATACTCTTCTCCTCTACCAGTTTAATACTGTTGTTCTTCCCACAGCCTGATCTGCACTTTTGTGTATTTAATTTATAACAGTTTCCATGGAAAAGAAGTATTCAAAGAAAAAAAGTGCTGATACAGCACATGGATCTTTCTACCAAACCACAAATCTTTTCTAATGTTCATCTTAAACTGAAAGCAATTCTGGGAAACAAATTAATGGCATAAATCACATTATCATTACTCACATAAAGATACTCTGTTCTAACTCTTTCAGAAAGCTACAGTGAGTAGCTAAAAGAATTTGGTATGGAGAATGCCTGTTTCTAATTAAATGATCTAAAAATAGAGTTTACATACATCTAGGACCAAGCCATCTGTGTTATCTCTCTAAGATAAGCTGTTATACACCCAAATGATATCCCTTTCATCACTGCACACATTCAAAACTAGGACTGGCCCTTCTGTCCCATTTCAGAGGGGAAAAAGAAAAAGGAAGCAAAATTTTAATCAGACAAGATTTTCTGAAAGTCAGATCAGATCCCTTGCTTTGGAATCTCTTTTCACACCTACTCCTGTCAATCAGAAGCAGCATGATTCAAAACTCTGAGGCAGCAGGCAAGTAGGATTTCTCCATCAAAGACTTGCCCAATGCAGTAAGAAAAGCTGGTTTTAATGGCCTGGCTGCATTATTTGTGTGGGGGATTCTTGCCTTCTTTTTTTTTTTAACAAAAGCAAACACCACCACCCACAAGTGTTCAAAAATCTAACTTTTTAATCTTCATTCTGACAATGAAAAGAAGAATATAAAAAAGGCACTGAACAAAACTGAACCTGGGTTTAAAAAGGCTGGGTAAGAGATTCCCTTGACATCTTTGGTGATAATAAACAACAACAACCTGTCCTCATACTTCAAGCAGGAGACCAAGGAGACAGAAAACAGACCTTTTCTCCTAAAAACAGCTACCTATATTATCAGCCAGTGTCCGAGGGAAAAGAAAAAAGGAGGAAAGCTTATCAGGGCCTGTCGAGAGGGGGAAACAATCCCTGCTCAGTCAGAACCAGTGATGGATTATCCCTTGTTAGGGAAAGGGAGCGTGATGGCATTCGGGATTGGGCTCCAGGTAACGCCTCAGGCTGCACTCAACAAAGCAACATTATTTACACCTCTCCTTAAAGTTCTTGCTGTCAGACTGTATTGAATCAAACAAATGTGTTGGTTGCATTTGCCCCTCCCCTCAGCTCTGAGGTGGTTTTGCTGTGCATGATAAAATCTCAAGCAATGGAAGTTAACCTCTTTTTTAAAAACTGTTCCACTTTAACCTTCCATTTCTGCCACTTCACAGTAAAAAGGTATTAATTTCAACCAAAGACCTTATCCATTTTCTTGAATTAGGTAAGTAACAATTTTACACAGCAGATTCCCTAAAAAAAAAATGTTAAAAATATGCTTATAACAGATACAAAGTAAATGCACTTAGTAATAATTTCCCTAAAGCCTTCCAATTGTAAAAGACCTTAGAATAAAATAACAAGCAAAATGAAGACTAACCTTTGAATAAATGCCATTTACTGGTCTCCACTGTTCTCCATTCAAAAGGAAGGGAACTGTTATCTCATAATCTTTTGACTGGTCCTTTGGCATCTGCTGTCTGGAGGACTCCAATCTGCCATCCACATTCTCGCCTGGGGACAGGGAGAAGCATTTCACATTAGTCCGGAACAGCATCTGACAACATGAACCTTGTTATTTAGGGGACCTGGCAGTATATTTCAAAAGGAAATAATTCAGGAAAAGAATTAAACAGTAAAACATTGTGGGATCATATTGTCAGTGTCAAAACCTACACACATTTCTAAAAGAGCTGGGGTTCTGGGAGAGAAGCGTCGAGGTGATTTCCAGCGTTGATTAGATGGTGCGTTTCTGTAGCAGCAGATGACACAGACTGCTCGTAAGGAGTAGGGATACCAAGATGAAAAGATAAGGAGTTGGGATGCAAGACTTAAGTACAAATATCTGGAGAAATATTTGCACCGCTATTTAAAGTGTTACATTAATCACCATACTAGAGTTTGGTTTTTTTTTCTATTTACGATGACTGGTCAGGGGAATGCCCCAGCTGGCTGTCTTTTCAGCATCACGTTAAGAGGGTAAGCAGGCTGCAGGGATTTAGAAGAGAGAAGATTTTATCAGGGTTCTTTTTCCATAATTAAGGTAAGAAATTAGCCTTGATCATTCCACTCCCCAAGCCCTCCTCTCCCCATCCCTCTTTCCCAGATACAGTTGCTCTGGATCAGATTCAAACAGTGGTGGTAGGAGGGGGGACAGTGTCCCAGGGGGTGTCACGGGAGCTCTACCGTCCCCGAGGTGAACAAACCCTCTGGTTACATGACACAGGCTCCCTAAGAGCACAGTGACCCCAGATTCTCCCTTATGTCCCTCCTGTTTCTGTGGTGGGGTCCACTGGTCCTCCCCCTCTGCGAGCTGGAGTCACAGCATTGATGTAACAATCCGGTTTGGGGTTCCTGAAAACTCCAGGTTTATTGTACGCAGCAGGTTTACCGGGTTTAATCCTCAGTATTTTATTATCCCTCCAAACGCTTCTTAATGGACCATCTTAGTCCGCTAAACATGGAAATGCGCAGTTGTACTCAGTTTTAACCAGTCTGAGCTGTGTAAAACAAAACACTGAATAATGCTCTAATCCTACACAGTCAGATGACTTCAGTTTATACTAGAATGTCAAAAAGCCATTTGCATGCAACATTTATCAGGTTTTTTTTGTTTTTTTTTTTTTTTCACTCTCGCTAAACATACTAATGGTATTGTGCCTGTCAAAGCAGAGTCCTAAAAACCAGGATTATAGTACAAGAGTTGGGAATGGTGTTGAGAGTAAATCTTAAAGAGAAGATAGGATTGGCCTCCAGGTGCCATGGGACAGTCAAAACCCTGGTGAGGTTTGCCACACTCTTGACCTACCATCACACTGAGCCCTTTAGTCCACTTGGACCTCACAAGGATGAGACCTGAGTCTTCACAGGTGCTCTACAATCGTGTCCATCCTCCACTAAGATGGAGAAATGCCGGCATTACCTGTCTTCCTCCTTCCCCCCTTGCCTTTGTGCAAGGAGGTGCAGTGGGGAGGCGATGGGGCAGCGTTTTAGCCACTCAACCATAGCTCAGGGCTGAACCATGTTATGGGAGAGAGACTCAGAGATTCAGAGAATGTCCTGAGCTGGAAGGGACCCACAAGGATCATGGAGTCCAGCTCCTGTCCCTGCACAGGACACCCCACAGGTCACCCCGTGTGTCTGAGGACGTTGTCCAGTCTCTTCTTGAACACTGTCAGGTTGGGCTGTGACACCTCCCTGGGAGCCTGGTCAGTGTCCAGCACCTCAGGGTGAAGAACCTTTCCTCATGTCCAACTGACCCTCCCCGGCACATCTTCTGCCGTTCCCTGGGTCTGTCACTGTCACAGAGAGAAGAGCTCAGCCCTGTCCCTCCTGCTCCTGCTGAGGAAGCTGTTCCCGCCATGAGCTTTCCCTCAGTCTCCTCCAGGCCGAACAAACCCAGGGACTTCAGCCGCTCTCAAACCACTTCCCCTCCAAACCCTTCACCAACTTTGTAGCCTCTTCTGGACACTCTCCAGTAGCTTTACAGCCTTTTTATCCTGTGGGGCCCAAACCTGCACACAGTGCCCCAGGGGAGGCCGCACCAGAGCAGGAATCAGCCCACACAGCCCAGCGCTCGGTGCCGCCATCTCAGTAACCTGCCCTGTCCTCTCGGGCCACCTCTCACCCTTTGTGGATCAAGAGCTCTGTTTTGGGCAGAGTGAGCCCGATTTTGTCACATTACCTTAAAAACATCCAGACAGTCATTCACACACACACTTGGGCTCAGCCCTGTGGAGACACATGAGATACTATCTTATCTGCCTACGAGGGTCTAGACAGAACCTCACAGCTCTTGATCCTGATTATCAGGCGTGAAGCTCCCTGCACAGAACAGAAATTTATGAAGCATATCTCAGGGAAATGAGAAAAGTTTGACTCTAGCCCTGATCTTTTTTTTTCTTGGCTCACTAGAGCAGTCTCAACTATATGAATTAAATGACTCAGGTTCTTCTGTTATTTTGTAGGATTTGCACCCTGAAAGTTTCGTGAAATGTGAGTTTTAAGGAACCCTATTAGCACACTTTTCCCCCCATGGGTGCACTGTCTACATTGGATTCCACACTATCTTATACCATAGAACTGCAACTAGATCAGGAAGCATCAAAGTCTTTCTGATATTCCTACATGTGCAAGTTGCCTTTCTTATTAATTCTGCAAAGCACTGACATTACAACATTACCCGAAACAGAAGAAATAGGAGACGGGATGGGATCAGCCTTTGTGCACAGATGTGTTATTCCCTCATTATATGGCGTGGTCCAGAAAGTGCAACCGCTATAAAAATATCACGGGAAAATAGAACAATATCTACACAAAGTGTGATTCAATTTTGCCACTCCTACTTCTATTCTATTCTATTCTATCCTGACAAAGTGATGCTTGTGGCGCATAACAAAGTAAGGTTACAATGAGGAAATTTAATCTTACACACATGCTTATTTATCTGCACACTGAAAATGCATATTGTGCAGAAGTGTTGATAGTCTGGAGACAGACATCAAGACAGGTTTATAGGCAGCAGTTATATCTTTATTGGAAAAGACAATTTATTTGGGGGAAACTAAACAGACAAGCTTTAGGGCTTGCAAACTCTTCTGAAGCCGTAGCATTTATAAAACACAAGATCAGTTTCTGTCTAGTTGCTTTGCTTCAGCCAAATATTTTCCTGCTTATCTGAATGTTTTTATTGAAATTATTGGGTGTGATAGAAATCACAGCTTCCTGCAGAAGGCAGAGAAAGCACTGCAGCCCAGTCATGGGGCCTCATTCTGAAGAGCACTTGGGCACATGCTTAATATTACATACGTGCTTAACTCCCAGCTGTCCTCAGTGTGACATAAGCACATGACAGTTTCTTTTGTAAATCAAATAATAATGTTTTTCCTATTTAAGATTATTATATTTAATCACTATGTATATTCCTGAAAGATTACAAAATACAGAAATCTGTATAACTGGCCAGTAAACTCTAGGTCAGTATTTAAATATAAAAGTAGGGGGAAGATGAAAAGGTAGATCCTTTAAATGGGATTCCACAGCCCGATTGCAAAGCTTCAGAGCACATGTTGCAGAAAACAAGGGATCACAGCCAACAAAGAGCGACCGACACATACCCATCTGAGATGGGAAAAATGATGGAATCTAAAGGGCCACTGAGCCTGACCGAGGAATGGGATGCAGACAGAAAAGATATGGGTAAAGGAAGGCACGAATTCAGGAATTTTGGGCCCCCCAAGCACAAGCACAGCCCTTCCCAAGAGCATCCGAGGAGCACCAGGAGTGGAGCGCGATGGGACGGGACCGCAGGTCCGTGCTAACAAAGGGTTTCCGTCACCCCAATCGCGTCCCCCGAGCTCCCCGTGCTGCCATTCCTCACGCACAGACCTGCCGGTATTTCCTCTCTGCCACTCTTCATCTCCTCTGCCTATTTTCATTAGGAACTCTTTGAAGCTGAGACCATTAGAGTTGTTTGCATTATATTAATAATGAGGCCTCTTCTCTACAGAGACTCCTGGTATTACAGCAATATAAATAGTGTAATAATTGAAATCAGAGAATTTACATTTTGGTAACGTGTCATGAGAGGGGAAGAAAAATCAGGCCATCTGTATTACCAGAAACGTTTATTAGACCCAGGTTTCCTATCTCGTGTCACATGCACCTACTTACTCACCTACTTATTTTCCATTTCAGTGAAATTCTGTCCAGTTCTTCCTGACGCAAGCTCGTCTCCCAATTTTTCACATGAAAAACTTCACAGTTGTGCCTATCTGTTTTCTATTTTCAGCCTGCAGCAAGGGTAACGCTTTTGATCCACAAGCAGCCCACAAGCCGATGTAGCACCCTTTTTTCTTTTTTTTTAGTAATATAAAAGACACTTCGTACAAATGGTGAGATGAGTACGTGTTATCTGACAGTGACTTTTGCACAGCTTAAATATTTTTTATCTGCCATCTACTTCTCCAAGTTTTCTTCCTCGTGCAGCATCACACAAGGACTTGTTGGGAAAGAAGTTAAGAAGAGTTTTCATCTTTTTGCTTTGTATTTCAGCTCCTCCGAGCTTTGTGCAAAATAAACTCCAAGCGTGTGACGTGACATCTTTGTTTAACGGCCGCTGCCTCCTGAAGAAGCCCAGACACACTTCAGATTTGCATTTGCTTAAAATTAATAAGCTTTTAGTCAGGCAGTGCAATTTATTTGTCCTTACGATAAACAAAAAGGTGAATGCTCTCAATACTGAGTGGGTCTGGATAAAATGGGCTGAAGTGGAAGGAAGAAAATGCTCCCTAACCGCCCACCCCTGCCATCCTGCCAGTGCTGGTTTTGCTCCCCTGGCACAGCACAGGAGAGCGGACCCAGACCTGGGGTGGTTTATGAAAACCATCCATCTATTAACATAGATTTACATTATGTACAATAAAGCCAAACGTACGACACTGCGCTTCCTCCCCATTGTGGATGTGCATGTCCCGGGCGTCCCATCCGCACGTCTTGTCCCACACGTGCCAACGTGATCCCATCAGGATCCCCAGGCACCCAAAGGCTCTCACAGCCCAAACACCCCACTGCAGCCCAGGGCGAGGAAAATAACAGCAGCAAGGGCAGGGGAATAGAAAAAGGCTAAATTATATTAAATTATAGTATATTTATGTTACCTTTCATAATACAAATGGGCTCAGAATTGTAAGTCACAGCCTATCTACTTTTTCACCTGCAACAAAACACCAATGCATCAGAATCATCTTAGGCTAGAAGGGTGATCTTTCTACAAACAGAACACAGGTATTAGCACTGCTCTGTATTGCAGGCTGTGGAGGACAGAAAGATCGTACTTTGCCCATTTTCCTCCTCATTTTCTCCAGCTTCCTCAGCTTAGTTCACAGTCAGCGGGATCCATGGTTTGGATGTGTTGCTTCTCTCCCATGTCTTAAGAGAAATCTTTTCTCACCTCCAGACTCAAAATACAACTTTTAAATCCAAAATTACCAAGTGTATACGCTGAGAGAGAAGGACCAAGCATTTGTCCTTCAGGATGGGGGTGAACTTGGGAAATTTAAGGAGGACATGAATCTGGGTAAAGAATAGAGACTCTCCACCAAGCACATCACTAACCAACCAGGTAAAGGTTTCTACCAAGGTTTAGTCAGAAAATGTATTAGGATCAACCTTTACTCAATATGCACAAGTGTCCCCCTGAAACCCAGTGCTCCAAGTTCGGAGACACCATCTGCACAGAGGACAGGAACACAACAAAAGCATCCAGCAACCTGCAGGCTGGAGCAAAGGGCTGAAACCAAGCAGTACAGAATGGAGGGCCCTATTCTAAGGGACCAGTAAATTTTCTGCTCTAAGCTATAATCTTCAAAGGCAAATAACACAAGAAAGATGAGCACATGCTATTCACATAACAATGTCACGTGAAGCAAAGACAGCCCTGGAACAATGCATTAAAAGTGGTGTTTCCAGTGAATATCAGATATTGAAGTTACTCCTGAGAGTTACCGATGCAAGAATATCTCGAATATTGCAGGTATTTCTCCTCACCTACATTCACAAAAGTGATTCGGCTTGAAGCTGGTGGATGGGAAAGGCTACCCGGGCGATCAGGGGAGCAGAAAACTGAATTACCAGAAGGGAACTAAAAGAATCATTTTACATAATCTAGAAAACCAAAGGCCCATGAACGTCCTTTAGCTTTATATACCTCTTGGTTGTTATCTGGCCAGGGCTGATGTATTTATAGATGGCAAGAGTATGAAGTGACGATACAGAAAGTTAGATTGGATCGCAATAAAGAACTTCTGGGCGAAGAGGATCACATCCAGCTCTTGTGCATCAACGAAAAAAACATCAACTTGCTTTAAATGGAAATTGTTAATGTTAGGCCTCAGTCTATATCATGCCAAAAAGAAAGTGTCAACTATTCAATTAACTATCCAGCTATCTGGCCAAGGAGTGGGGATATCTGCTTCCAGTGCTGTTTCACTCCATCTTCCAGCAAAACCAAAACATTACCCGAGCTAAACATTATCCAGGCACAGTTCTTGCTGAAACCATCTTCTAGAATGGTACCCATTCTGTTTGAGCCAGGAAAAATAATGAATTGTCACTTAGCAACACAACAAAAATGCAAATTATATCTGATCATAAATATGAGAATACTGCAAAATAAACCAGTACAAGATTTTCAGTGCATAATGGTTAAAGAAGGCAAGCCCAGTAACTTGCATAGGGTGAGACAAGCACTAGCTTACCATCAAATCAACCCTTTATCTGTCCTAAATTTTACATTAAGCACAAGCTGAAAACACAGCCACCCTCTCAGAAGAAAGGACAAAAATCAGAAACTCCAGCAGACTGATAAGGTTTATCCCATTATCCCACTAACAGCACCTAAACAGCTTTAAAAAAGACAGCACATAACATGCCAGGCTCTGCCCTCATCTGTGCATAAGCACAGAAATCTGGGCAGGATTTGACTGTGCACAAAATAATGAACTTATCTCTCGCAGCAAAGTTTTTATTCGTTCAAAATAGTAAATTATTTTTCCAACTAACTTTTGGACATCTGAGCAGTACAGGGATTCTCTCTACAAAATGGAGTGAAGTGAGCCCTTTCAAGGCCTGCCTGGAAAAAACCGATTTAGAAGAAAAAACAATAAAAAGGGCAAGGCACCTAGCTAGACACAAAGTTTTACTTGTCTTCTCATTCCTCCCCACATTCCCAAACCCGAGACCTCAGGCATTTAAGCACCAGTAACTTTTGGAAAACAACTAATTCCATGGATCTTCTTGGGTTTGAACCTTGTCTTTTCCTTCCCGTTGCAAAATTACGACTCAAGTGCAAAAATCTTTAAAACATCAAAAGTCAGCAAAGGTCTTTGATGAGCCTGAGGACAGGCAAGAGCAAGACGGCTCCACACACATTTCTGAGTTTAATTTGCTGTTCTTTCTGCTTCTAATGAAAAAAGATCCTCTCTCCAGCTTGACAGGTCTGTCAACTTAGAACTGATCTGTCCATGACTTTCCAGCATGTCCACTTGATCTTTCCCATCGAGCACCGACCACTTGGGTGACAAATAGGAGCTTGAGACGCGCGGATCCCCTTTAACTAAATAGCATTAAACCCACACTTTTTAATATTTCAGTTTTATAATTCTAAGAGCTCGCTCCTGTCATCACTTGTTCTTGCATGAGTTATTCCCTTCCTAAATCTAAATTCTGCTGATGAAATAATCTGCGACAGGAAACAGCCCTCCCATCCCTCCCCCCACCAAATCCCATAAACTCCATGGAAAAAGTCATATGTTCAACATTTTAATATGGACTTGGGAGTGAAAGCTTAAATTTGAAGGTAACTTGCTGTTCCTCTCCACCAAAGGCTCTGCAGTCAGTGCCGCTGCGCGACCAGCTGAACAAACTAATGACACATTTTAGGGCGAAAATAGAGAGGGCGGAATAAAAAGAAAAATAAAATGTTCGTTGTGGAACATACCCCCTAAGCAGTTGGGTCATCTTAATCTTCAAGCTTCTGTAATACAACTGTTGGAAGGCTCTAAGTCTGCGCACAATAAAGTGCTTTATTCAGGGAACCATATGACTCCATCAGTCATTCAAGCACATGTTTGGCACAGATTGAAAGTGAAAAGCATAGCTAAGTCAAATGTTTCAAAACTGAACTTGTCTTTCTAACACACATGGTTTATATATTGGTGTAATATCTATATAACTTTTCAGTTCTCATATACGGTAATGTCATGGCTAAAGTACAAAATGATGTCTGCGGCGCTAGGCAGCGCCACGCTTCTCGGGAGTTAACGCACGCCAAAAAGCCATTTAGCAGAAAATTAAAAGGGAAGTATCACACTTGACAGGTCCTCAAGAAAACTGTAAAAAAAAAAAATAGCTTTTGTTCCTTCTAATTCTTGAATATCTATTTCTCAAATCAGGACGCTACACCATTCTTCAATACAGAGCTGTGCTGTAACAGATCCAGGACAGCCAGTTCCTTCCTCGGCGTGCGCCCGAGATCCGGCCCCTCTGTTTGCAGATGAAATATTGCTCATCATCCAGAGTTACTCCTGCTGATGCAAATGCGATTAAAGCAATCTTGGGAGAGCACAGTGTGATTAAAGCATAAGTAATGCAAGAAGGATTTGGGCCCTCATTATACAAAATACGTATTGAAATGCACTCGAGGAAAGAAGCCAGTGTATCTCAATATCCTCCCTGTTCTCGAGAACAAAATGTGACAAGTGGAGTTTTGAGAACAACATTTGCCATTGACTGCAGGAGGGGGCAGGGAGACTGCAGTACGTTTCCAATAGTGAAAACCAAGCTTTATTACCGTGTATAGAATACATACATATACTATATTTAGGAAACAGCTGTCCAGCCTCATTTGTGATGTTGTTACGTTTGACTGAGGAATTACTATTCAGGACCAGCCCAAAGACAAGAGTTGTCATTTTTCCCTAGAAGAGAACATTTCAAAATATGAGAGAAATAAAGCAGCGAAGCATTGAACCAGAGGGCATTTCAGCACGCTGGGTGATGGGTACGTATCAAGAGGTTCCCCCTATGGAAGAGCTCAAAGCCTGGAGCTCACAGACAAGGGCAAGTTGTAAACGCAAGATTCAACCCCAAAGCAGCTCTGAAAAGTGAGCGACACAATGGCTTAGGACAACTATGGTCCTCTTGCTGCAAATCCTGTTTTAAGCTGGCTTCTTTTCCAGATCCTGTTGCACACCAAGTAAACAGTCCCCATCATTCTTTCTCGTGAAAACAGGCAGGACGGGACTAATAAAAGGTGAAGAATATCGAGGGTTGCACGCTGCCTTTCCCACAGGTATTTCCAGGATGCCATAGTGAGGGATGCCCTAACTCAGCATCACCCCAGCATAGGCACTACGAGGGCACATCTGCTCCTGCCTAAACTGCTGCTCCTTCCCCAAAAGATCCCAGTCCCAGACATTCTCATGTTGAGCATAAACTCAGCTTTGCAGCCTTCAAGTCAGCACCTAACAAAAACACTCATGAAGAGAAAAGCAACCCATGCTATACAAGAACACACACAACTCAAGCTCCAATGTCAAAAAAAGTACTGAATATATTCACTTTTCAGCAATGAGTCTACATAATTACATGAAAATCCAGATCTAGCATTCATCTCCAGCTCCTCCCCTCCAACCTCTCAAGAAAGGCTATTTTCCACTGAATGAAATTCAAAATTATGCCCCAAAATACCATTTCTTCTTGGTCTTTTAGAAGGTACCATACAACCATTTTCTCTTTTGATTTACCAGCCTCCCCCACTGAGTACAACGAATCCTTAGCATCGCTGTATTGAGAGATGTTCCTTCCCATATACAAGCACTGGTGGAAAGAACTACTGAGTGGGAGTTTGAGTTGTGCTCGTCACGTGCTCACGAATCATTCATTCAGATGTTCTCTGGGAAATCGCACTCATAACACAGCAAATCCAGCTGAAGCAAATTTCAGTATTAATTGACGTAAACGTGCACGGGAAACAATTTATAATCCTTTCCCAAGCCAAGCAACTATGCTACTGGGCTGGGGAGTCAATATCCATCATGCGTTTTGGTTTGGATGGGGAATATCTGCTACTCATACTACACAACAGCAGCAGAAGGAAAAAATCACTGCACCTGTACTAACAGAAGCTGTCACTGACTTCTGTCTTCCTATGTTTTGAAACATAAATGAATGGACAACTCAGAGTTACTTAATCTTCTCGAAGCCACCTATCCTGCTCAGGTTTATGTGTGTAACCTTACAACAAATGTCACCATAAGCGCCGGATGAGTCCATAACTCCTGACATTCACAGGCTTCTTCGGGAGATGAGGTACAGAAGTCACGAACATTTATTTTTATTGTTTCCTCAGGGCAGGATATCTTTCCAGGTCAATAAAACGCTTTGCTCATCTAACCTACACATCCTCTGATCCTGCCAAGCAGATTTGGAATGAACAGCACAGAACATCAGCACCACGTTGTGCAAAGGAGCCAGATCCACAGAGGTGAGACAGCTTATCCTGACCGAGGATCAGACGCACAAACAAGGAAAATACATGACACAAAATAAATATACAAAATACTTCTTCCTGAAGCGTGAAAATTTCTTCTGCAATGACCCTGCACTTTCTCCTCAACCACAAACGTTCACCCAAAATGTCTCTTCAGTGGGATATGTTTTCCTCACTTAAGAGATGAACACATAAATGCTGTTTCACTTGGAATTCTTATCTCCTGCTTCAAAATCTGCATCAAAACGCAAGAGTGGTTTTTAACCTGGATACAGTTTTGTGACCTCCAACTGAAAAAGGAGCACGGGTCAGATGTGAGATGCTGTATCCTTCCCTATAAGCTGCAGAGGCCATGCTTGATTCTCAGCCACTGCTGTGCCACCGCAGTGCTCTCAGTGGCAGAAAAGGAATGCAATATAGACTTAAATAATCTGGACTGAACAGTTCTCCTCTTCACATCTAATTGTGGAAGTAACAGGGGATTTTCAGCACACTGCCACTGCTGCATACAGACAGTGCTGCTGAACAAGGATACTGGTGATATTCTGCTCCACGTATGGTCAAGCCACTATGCTAACCTAATGGAGCATTATGACAAAGCCCCATAAACACTTAGATTCAGTGAAGTTTCTATTTTAAAATATTCCTTCAAATGTAAGCAGTCACACATGAGGTTTATTTCTCTTGCTTGATCAGCTGTTTGCAGAATTAGAACACAAGAAGCAAGAACCAGCAAACTTTCACCACTGTCAGAAGAAGGTTTTTCACCTAAAGCATCTGATGTACATCGTTAAACTGTATTTGTATGGTCTGACAAGGTTCCTCTTAACAAATATCCCAGACTAAACTAGTTAAAGATTCTTCTGTGCCAAATCCCATGTCCTGCTTTTTATGCCCTGCTGTGTATTATCCAGCGTGGTTAACAGGCCATGAAACATCTTGCTTCTTGCCTTATTAGATCATATATTTTGGACAAGAAAGAATGTGTTCATCTAACCAACGGTTTTGTCATGTTGACCTTGTGAATGGACAACCCACCGCTCCCAATCTCCCAAACATTTCTCATCCTAGCTCCAAGTCCTGGAAAGCAGCAAACACATTTATACGGGGTGTAAAAAAATCAATGATGCAACATGAAGTGATTTAACAGAGGAGTCAGCATTTCCAATTAGATGATGCTGTTCATCAAGTCACTTTCTGAAGCATGGATGCCAACATCACACTCAATATCAACGTACTCTCAGACTCTTATATGACACTAAAAAGAGAAGAATCAACATCCCAGAGCAGGGGTCGCCCAAGAAACAGAACTTTTAATCAGTTAGTGTGATCCTTTTCCCAAAAAGATAAAAATTTAATACAATTGAAGCCCTTTGCTCTGTGTTAGCCAGAAACAAAAAGGATTGACCTCTTGGACTCCACTGTCCTGTCAAGAACCAACTGCAATTCTGTAACAGACTTACTCAACCTGAGGATTTTTAATTTATTTTGCTGTAGCTTTGCCCTGGAGACTCAGCAGGGCCTAAGAGAAGGCTCTTGCAGGTGTGATTTAGGCCTTCAGTACTATCAAATTTTGGAGATGATGTGCTTTTGTCCTAGAAGTAATCTGAAAAGCTAATTGAAATGCAAGTACAGTGTGCATGCAGCAGGAAGAGCAAAATCTGAGATGATGTGGAGTAAAACACAAGAACTTGTAGGGGGAAAAATAGCCATCATAAAAAGGATTAAATAAAAAAATCCCTCCAGTATGAAGAGTATGAAGGGCTTGGTATCCTAAGCAGGACAGGATGCTATGTGAGATGCAGAGCTGGGGAGAACCCTTTGAGCAGGGCCTGCTGCGACAGAACAAGGGGTGATGGTTTTAAGCTAAAAAAGGGTAGATTCAGGTTGGACATGAGGAAGAAATTTTTGCCCTGAGGGTGGTGAGAGCCTGGCCCGGGTTGGCCAGAGAGGTGGTGGCTGAACCATCCCTGGAGGCATCCCAGGCCAGGCTGGACGGGGCTCTGAGCAACCTGAGCTGGTGAAGATGTCCCTGCTCATGGCAGGGGTGGCACTGGGGGAGCTTTGGAGGTCCCTTCAACCCAAACCATTCTGTGCTTCTATGAACCTCCTGGTGTAGCAGGGCCTGGCCATAGAAATGTATTTCAGGCCTAATTGCAAACACCCTAGAAATGTCACTTCTCGGTTTAAAACTCACAGCAAAAGCCAAAAGAAAACCCACCCCACCAGCCCTCAAACGTGCAGTCTCCAAAAGTCAGATTCCCAGAAGGGGGCTTGGCAGCACCCCCAGCAGAAACTGGGCTGTGAAACCCCCTGGCCAGGCACCGAGGCAGCTCCATGGCCCGTGCTGGCCGCTTCCCGCTGCCCGCCTGGCCAACACCGCTCGCCATTCGCATGCCACACCGCAGCCCCAAGCACAAACGGGCCTGCCCAAGAGGATGCACATGAATACTAATCAAACAAAGCCCAGCTGGACTCCCTGGACCATTTGCACTTGCTATGTGAGATATGTTAGAAACACAGGGACCGCTTGTGATAAATCTGTCAGGATGAGGATACACGAGGTTTGAACAAGGCTTGTGCAGGACCAAATAAACCTTTACATGAATTCAGCCTTTTAAAAACAGCATTTCATGATCAACAGCATTGGCGGCAGCTGACAGCCGGAGTGGAAGTAACAGATAAACACAGCCCTGATCCGCTGCTGTCACTCAGGTGGCGTTAGAGAAGTGGCACCGGGGCAGCCTCTGCACTGCCAGCAGGATGAAAAGCAGCCCAAAACACAACCTGTCAATCATCAGTTCAAGGATGCTCTTTGCGGCTGGATGGACACCTTTCCAAAAAAATCTCAAGGAAAACAAGAGATGCGAAGCTCAACAAAACACCAGCAAACAACCCGGCAGCTCCCCAGCGAGCAGGAGAGTTAACGATGCGAACATGATTTGGAGAGTGGGCATAATATCCTCAGCTGGTGTATTTTGGCATGGATGTGCGGAGCCCCGTGGACAGTGACAGCTCATGCCAGGCTATCTGCAGGGGACCTGATAGAGATAATCGTCAGACAAGAAGGTGATTATACACAAGCCGTAAATATCCACCACGAGTGCTGGACCACTTTGGAAGAAGACAATATTTGAAACTGAGCTATAAAACAGAGTGTGTTGGAGAGACTGGGTTTAAAAGCAAGAGACAAGAAAAGATTTGTTCTTTTGTAATTTATTTCTGCTGTAGCCAACGCAGTAGCAATCAGTAACAAAAATTAAATCTGACAGAAAAGTTATTTTCATTGAAGGTAAAGAGTTTTGGACCGCAATTTTAGAGTTTTCATTTTTCTGCTGTTCTTGCAGCTAACACCTAATATCTGAAAGGGATTCAAAGGCTTCCACACACACACTAATTTGGACTCTATACACCAACACCTTCATTGTGTGCCCTGGAGATACAGGAAGGCCTTGACCATGCAAAAAACTTGTATAGACGTAGTTTTTAAGGCGTTTGACTAAATCGATAAGATTAGATCATATCCTAGTAGGTATTATCCTCCACCAGGATAGCAAAGCTGGTTTTGCTTTGTTGAGGCTGGTACTTCAGTTAGTTTTCCTTTTTGTCCATAAGGTCTTTTAGCTAGCGACCAAGAGCTAGCACTGCTGAAAACTGGGAAAGGCAATGCTAAAACCATACAAATTAGAAAGGAAACTCACACCAAAAGTGAGTGGCAGCGTTACTTTTAAGCTGTCTAGCTTATAACCTGATAATTCCTGTTTAATATTGTTACTTGGGCAGTCCCACACCATGCAAGTCTCTTGCCTTTTAAAACAACCACATTTCAAAATCCGTTTTCAAGGCATATTGCAACTTAAACTTCCGTCTTAATCACTAAACATGTATTTATGTAAAAATTGGGATATCCTGGCAACACCTCAAATCCCTAACGCCGGGCCCAGAGCAGTGGCAGCCGCAAAGCTGAGGCAGGAGCTGCAAAGCTTCCAAACGCCCGGTGGGGACGTGTGCCAGCACAGCCAAGGGGACGTTTTGTCACCAGGTCCAGGAGCACGCGGCTGTAACTTTCAGCACCTCCGCGACCAAGAAAGCAGCACATGCTCTGGCAAAGCTAAAGCTGCTCTCTGCTTCCACACAACAACAACAACAAAGGAATTAAAGGAGAGGATGGTTGCTGAGCACACTGGCTGCAGCCGCAAAAGAGCAAGTTACAGACGTGTTATAGAAAGGGATGGGAAAGATGTAGCGAGGCAAACCACAAATCCAGCTGAGCTGTAAGGATCAGCAAGCACCGCTGTTGCTCAAGCTCAGACATCTAAAGACGGGCACCATAGAGATGAGCAGCTGACACGAGAGCTTAGTTCATCAGAGCAAACAGAACCTCAGAGCTTCGCCTTGGCTCTTAGGGCATCCCAAAACACAGGTAACAGGATTTCCACCCACACCAACCACTCTGCTCTCTCATTTGTATGCTCGATCTAAGTCACCTACAGTTTGCCCCTTTTATTTTACTGTAGGGACAACTACTTTGAGGTATGCTCATTTCTGTCATATGCAAATGCTTGAAGCATCTTACCTCAAACTTCCCTGGATGCATCATCACGTTTCCCTGCAGCACACGGAGGGCCTGGCCAGGTTCCCATGCTCAGAGATGGGGTACGTGCTTCCCTGACCTACACAAACCCCTCTCAGCCCAAGCAAAGGGAACAGCCACAGGGGAACTGGAGACCAATTTCTCATCCACCTAAGAATTGCTGCAGCTTTTATCCCCAATGTGCTGATTTGGTGTAAACACAGATGCTGATAAAGAGAAATTAAGACCCCTCACCAAGGCAAAGCAAAGCTTCAGCTCCTGTTAAGCCATTAACATAAACCCCAGGTGTTTGGTTAAATGCAACAACTTGCTCTGTCTACCCTCGGATTTCAATGTGCCGGCTAACCTCACAAAGTATATCTCTATCATTCTCTTAACAAGTCCGGAGCCAAAGTCCCAGTGAAACTCACTGCGCATAAATTTAGAGACAAACAAACATTTACAAAGTTTAAAGTTACAATGAAAAAAAAAGACCCAAGACAAGAGTTTGTAGTAACACATAGGGGGACACGCGCTGTTACATGTATTTACACAAGAGAATCTCCCTTCCTCTCTCACATAAAATATGCATTGTCAGCTGCTGCACAATGAAGAGCACAGGGCCTGGGCCCTCCAGTGTTTCCCGAATAAGCCCCAAACTTGCCGTATAAAGAGACAATTCACTTTTTCTATGCTGCTCCCCGCTCTGTAACGCAGATATCACGGGGTTGGTGCTGCAAAACATCTTTAAAACCGAAGCCACCGCTCCCTGACTTGTGCTCACTTTGAATGAACGGAGCGGCGAGTAAACTTTTCCCCAGCAAGGACGCGTTTTCCATCAGTATGTGGCTTTTTCAGGCAATTCTTCCCGGCTGGAAGCGGAGCCCGAACCCCGGCGAACCTCAAACCCCCAACTGAATCTGCAAGGGACCGTGGGGGTGTAACGGCTCCCGGGTCCCCCCAGGGCACCCTGCACCCCGGGGGTCCCCAGGACCAGCCCCCCAAGCGACGCGCCGGGCGCTGCAAACCGGAGTTTTTCCGCAAAGGGCTCAGAAGCCCCCACACCGCGCAGGTTACGCGGCCCCGCGTGTCCCCGGCCAAACCCCCCGCGGCTCCACCGCGTCCCCCCACCCCGCTCCGCGGGACACCGCGGAGGTTCCGCCGCTTCTCCGCAGCGCGGAGCCCGGGGGGAAGCGCGGCGTGCGGCGCAAAACCAGCGCTGGGGGAAGCGCCCCCCCCAGCTGCTGAGTGCGCTCACTTTGTTGAAGTCATTTCTCTGTTGCTTGTCCCCTTAAAATGGAGTGTGGGGTGAGGACGTGCTGCAGCAAAATGTATAGCGATGTATGGTTAACTTACCTTGAGCTGCGGGTGATGCTAAGAGGAGGCAGCTGAGGCTGAGCAGCAGCATGGAAATCTGGGCTGGGGGGTGCGGAGGAGGGGAGCGCTGCTGCTCTGCATGGAGACGCTTTGACATCTTAGCCCAGACTGAGGGAGACAAACTTTCATCAGCTGGGGCTGGAGAGCTGCACCATAATATACAGTTACAGAGAGGAGCGAGCTGGGACTCAGGATGTGAGAGATTTCCTGCATGCAGTTAACTCCAAAACCCCTCCTGCTCCTGCATGAGCTGCTGATGAGTTGGGCTTTGCTTTCTTAGGAGGAAAAAAAAAAAAGAGAGAGAGAGGGAAAAAAAGAGTGAGGAGTTGTCTTTCTTTTGGTTGGTGTTTTCTTTTTTTCTTTTGAAGAGATAAAGAGCTTTGCGGCTGTTTTGTTTTGGGGTTTGCTGTGGGTTTGTTGGGTTTTTTTTGTTTGTGTTTTTATTTTTGGCACGGAAAATTGAATTCTGTTGACCGTTGCCGTGCAGGAGCAGCCCGGCCGTGCTGGCTTGCGCGCTGCTCACCATGGAACAAATGAGCTCCGCGCCCACTCCGCGGGGTCCTACCGCCCGCCGCCGCGCAGCCCGCGCCCAGCACCGCGCACGGACGGGACGGGGGGGCTGGGGTCTCCCCACCCCCAGTTTTCCCATTTCTGCAGCACACGCAGCTTTGGCTGCTTCCTCTGGAAAGTCATCTGCATACGTTAAGAGCTATGGGATTATTTATTGGTTTCATAATTATTTCGGAGTTGTTTCTGGTGCCTCCGACTTATTTCACAGAGTTGATTTTTTTTTTTTTTAAGAAAAAAAAGGAACAACACACCCACAGAGCTGCCAGATGCATTTTTTAAAATCTTCCTCATTCAAATTGCTATTGCTGACTGTCTGGGAGAATAACCAAACACAGATTATCTATTCCTTAATGTACCAGCAAAATACTACCATGCCCACATGTTGCGCAGAATGTTGTACTACAGTAGTAAGATCCTAATCCTGCAAATCCTCTCAGACTTTTATTGTGCAGTTTTATTTTTAATTTATTAATATTCTTCCCCAGTCCCTCTGTTTGGATATTGATGCTTAATTCTGCAGGTTGGCCCCGTGTTCCTTGTGCAGTTGGCAAAACCGGCTTAATATGTGTCTGTACATCAAAAGGAGCAAAAGCCATGCAATCTCACGTAGAAATTTATTTTGGAGCCATGGATTTGAGCCTCTCCTAGAGCAGGCTGGTAGTTATTTACAGCGATCTGGACTATGCAGGAACTCAATGGGTGTGAGGTGCTGCAGCTCCCAAGCTGGAAGCACCCCGGGGGACAGTCACATCCCAGGGTAACAGTGGTCATCTCAGGTCATCTCATCACAAACCTGGAGAAGAGCTGGAGTGGCAAAGCAAAGGCAGAAAAGGCCTCTTAGCAGCTGCTTTTCTTCACAGTTAAAAAGTACCTTTTCTCCCCTTACCTCTCCACTCAAAACCAGACACATGGACTCACCTCCAGTGCTCTGAATCAACTCTGTCTACATTTACCTCTCCAGTCTCACATCAGCAACACACATTTTCTTCATCATGCCCCTTCCCAGGAAACCCCAGTCCTTGCCAGCAGTCAGGAATTATCCTATGTATAACATACCCAAATGCTAATAACATACCCAAATCCTATTTTTTCCCAACATACCCATTATCACTTATATTTTAACAGCTATAGTCAACAACCAGAGGGCCACAGAGATGATCCGAGGCTGGAACAGCTCTGCTGGGAGGACAGGCTGAGAGAGTTGGGGTGTTCAGCTGGAGAAGAGAAGCTGCAGGGAGACCCTATTGCAGCCTTTCTGTACTTAAAAGGGGCCTGTAAGGAAGATGGGGACAGACTTTTCAGCAGGGGCTGTTGTGATAGGACAAGGGGTGATGGTTTTAAGCTGAAAGAGGGGAGATTCAGGCTGGACATGAGGAAGAAATTGTTGGCCCTGAGGGTGGTGAGAGCCTGGCCCAGGTTGGCCAGAGAGGTGGTGGATGCCCCATCCCTGGAGACATCCCAGGCCAGGCTGGACGGGGCTCTGAGCAACCTGAGCTGGTGAAGATGTCCCTGCTCATGGCAGGGGTGGCACTGGGGGAGCTTTGATGGTCCCTTCAACCCAAACCATCCTGTGGTTCTGTGATGATTCTGTCTCATTATGGACATACAAGCTCCACACAGCACATTGGTTAAAAACATTAAAATTTAACCAGAAGACTGAGAAAGGCCACCATAAAAGCCATGTCAACCGTTTTATTCTTTGACGGTACTTTTCCCATTAAAAAAAATCAGTCAAAAGGAACTAAAGAATTCTAAATAGAGTTCCGGTAATCCCACATGGCTTTTCACTTAAATGGTAGTATTTTTATTTTGAGTAACAATATTCCCTGACAGAGAATGTGGAGCCAATTATATCTTGGTCACTCACTACCGTGAATGAACCAGATATTATCAGAGTTCTTCCTCCTCCCCCCAAACTGAATCAGAAAGGAACAGTTGCATTTTACTACACTGATTTTTATGGGCTTGAAGTTGATAAATGCATAGTTTATTGCAAAAGATCCACAAATATTTTATTAACATCGTCCATAAAGAAATGCTACTGAATTACCATTACCTCTGGTTCTGGAGCAGAAGAGCACAATTTCTCAGCAGTTTCAGAACTGTTTATGAAAAAAAAAGTCAAGGAAAAGTTAATCTGGGGTACCCCTGCCTCACTAGGGTGCATGAGAGAGACCAAACCTTGCCTTTTAATTTCTCATGTCAAACCACCTCCCACAATTAGTTTTACGAGCCTTGGTTTATCCTCTTCAGAAGAACAAGGCTGAGTTTCCCTGGAGGAAATGAAAATTGCATCCAGGTTCTGTGGCTGCTTCAAAGGGGCCACAATCCCGATTCTCCAGGTCATTCCCACAGGCAATGGCTCTGCATCCATCCATCCATCCATCCATCCATCCATCCATCCTTCCTTCCATCCATCCATCCGTCCCGGCTTTGTCCTTTAGCACTGTCAGGGGAAAGAGGAATGGGGACGTTTTCTGTGGGTGTCTTGCTGCTGCTGGGATCTTCCTTACCTTTGTATCTTTTGCTGCTGCCTCTTTATGTTCCCTCCTCCCCCATTTTTGTCCTCCTTATCTTCTTTGCTCTATGTGTTTTGTTCTTCTTTCCTTCATTCACAAGTAGCTTTTCTTTCCAAAGCATCTGCCCCACTCTATGCTAGTTTAGGGCTATCCTGCAATAGCAGCCGCATATTAACAGCTAAGTTGTATTTTTTGCTCTTCATTTTTTTTTTTCTCTTTGGATAAGGGAAACCAAACATATCACTATTTCTTCTCTATTGCCATAGACAGAGGGTGGCATGTTCTGCCATCCTCTAGCTACAACCCGAAGAGCACAGATGGCTGTTCTGTAGCACCTCTGAGATGCGTGGATGAAACAGCTCACCCTGCAGCTGCAGGTCACCTGTGGCTGGAGGAAAGACCAGGAATGAAGTGACAAAGATCTCTGAGACCTCATCAGGAGCCCTCCCCAGGCCCTCAGGGTAGTTCGGAAACACTTAACTCTCTCAGCAGGACCCTGAGAGTTGGGCTTACAGGATGCTCAGGATGTCCTGCACTAATTGTGACCTCTTGTCATTTCGGGAGTGGGACCACAGCCACGTAACCTTTTCTCTCCAGCTCTCGTACCTGCCTCTGACTTGTGTCACTTTAAGAGGTCACACTGCAGTATTAGTAGCTTAACTTTCAGTTTGCATTTACATATGAAAATAATTTGATGTAAAGAGCACCCATGATTTTTAACTCTTAATATTTGACTGTATGACAATACAGGCTGTTGGCTTGGGCCCTGGTTATCAATTTAGTAATTCATGCAGGAGCAGGAGTTCACATGGCACTGATAATGGCAGTTCAGGAGAGAGCGATATGGAAGACAGCAATATGGAAGAAAGCAGTATGGAATAACTTACCTGGAAAGAAGCATGACATATGGGGCTGTATAGATGCCAGAAAAAAGGAGGATGCACTGAGGAAAATACCAACTTCCATTAGTTTCCTCTTGGTTAAAGAAGAAGGAGCTTTGAGAAGGAATTAGTCACTCATGGAGACAACACCAAAAAAAGGAGCAGAGAGAACATATATTGAGTCTAAAACCTCCAGACTATAGATAGATATAGATAGTTGAATGATTTCACAAAAAGAGCTTCTGGTGGGGAGAAACCCGTTCTGTAGCACTGCTCCCACCTCTTCCCACTTCAGCCCTGATCTCCTTTTGGATATCCAGGAAACCTGACTGTAATCACAGCATTGAGTATTGCCCAGAAATCCAAGCCCTTTGATTCCCATATATGCCAAAGCGCATGAAGAGTTGTCTGGCCTTAGCTACAGGGATCTACAGTTTTGGGGCCTCCAGGCTGAATTTTTTGCTTCTTAGAGTAAACAAAACAAAACAAAAAAAGCTTTTCCCTTTGAAATCTTGGTGTCCCCTCGCCAGCTGCGGAGACTTTGTGTCTCCAGCCCTCCCTCACTTCATTAACTCTCTGGAAAACCAAGCCCCAGCTGAATTGTGACTGCAGTGGCAGATTACAGTCCCCTGTAATTAAGGGGCATAGAGGGAGCACAGCCCAGCGTGACCCTGAGCCGCGGAGCTTCGCTGCAGCCCCGTCAAACACCCGCTGCTCAACGGCATGATCCCCAGAGCTGCATCCCGCAGCCTGCACGCTGGAATAAAATACTGCCCGCAATTATTGTTTACTGCAGATACTTGAGTGGAGCTGCATTCTATAGATTTCCAAGGCTACGAGGACAAGTTTCCTTCCTCCGCGTCTTCAGCGAGTGCCGTCCTGAGCGGTGCGGTGAGCCTGAACCCAGGCGTTAAGCCCATGAAACGCGATGCAAGGGCAGCAATCTGACCTGTTATCAATAAACATATTCCTGCCTTCCCCTCCGCTCCCCTTGCTGCTTCCCACCTGGGTTACCACTTTTTTCTCCTGTCCTGAAGATACCATCAAATTAATGTGACGTTTCTACCCTGAAGCTCAGTTTAATCCCAGGGACAGAAATCTCCCGACTCCGAGAACCAAGGATTTCCTCGGTTTCTCCCTTGTCACACACATGCGAGGGACACCTTATAAAGTTGGTACTTTGTTGACTGGGAACTGTTTCTTTCCATAGACCTATCCATGAGCTATCTGAACGAACATGATCCTTTGTACTTGAGGAGAAGGATGTAATACTACGTTAATTTTATTGTGGATTGCAGAACCCCCAAACTCAAATATTTCTAGCTGATACCTTTTTTTTTTTTTTTTGATAGAGAAGAAATTAAACCAAGCCCAACCTTGCTTGAATGATAAAGCTTTAGCAGGTTATTATAATGCTTATGTTTTTAACATTCAAATACAACTAAAATTGACACAGCCATCCTGAAGTTCTTAGTACATTTAATAGATGAGGTGCAGTAATTTTAGTCTGTCTCAGGGATAAAACATAATCTGAGGGAGCAAGCCCCTTCTGTTAAGCCACGTTTGGAGAACGGTGCCTGATGGCATCTTTTCTATCTGGAGGAAGAGCAGCAGGGCCGATGGCGAGTGGTACAGGCTCATCATGATCCTCCCCCTCCGCCGCTCTGCCCAGTCCATCCTACCCCTCACTGCAACGTCATTTTGGAAAACAGCTCCTTTCCCTTAACAAAGCCGGGCAGTAAGCTCCGCTTTAGTGCTGATTAAGCTCTATATACTATTTTATAGGGAAACTGCACAGAGGCTGTTGCCGGCTGCTGTATCAGGGCCAAGGGTGAAAAAGCCAAGAGGAGCTCGAGCAAGAGCAAACAAAGAAACCCACCGCTCCAAGGATACGAGACCTTAGCAACAACAACAGCAACCCCCGAAATTCTTCGGCAGTTAAAACACAAAACCCCAAACCTCATACGGTCCCTAGTTACATTCTTTTCCTGTAGCATAAACCCTCGGTCGTGCGAACGCAGAGCTCTCCGGGAGCACGGCCGCCAACGGCAGCTCAGCCTCCCTTGGGGCGCCCCCATAACTTGGGGTACCCTCCGCATCTTGGGGCACCACCCCTAAGTTGGGACACCCTCCTCATCTTGGGGCACCCTCCCCACCTTGAAGTACCCTTCCTATCTTGCAGCACCCTCCCCATCTTGGGATATCCTCCCTAAATTGGGACACCTTCCCCATCTTGGGACACCCTCCACACCTTGGAGTACCCTTCCTATCTTGGGGCACCCTCCCCATCTTTGGGTATCCTCCCCAACTTGGGACACCCTCTTCATCTTGGGGCACTCTCACAATCTTGGGGTATCCTCCTCACCTTGGGGTACCCTCCCTAACTTGGGGCACCCTCCTCATCTTGGGGTATCCTCCCCATCTTGGGGTACCCCCCCCATCTTGGAGTACCCCCCCATCTTGGGGTACCCCTGTGGCCCCCAGCACGCTGCCCAAACAGCCTCAGCATCCCAGGGGATGAAGGGCTCAGCTTCCAGCTTTACCCCACACTGAATTGGCCACCGATATTTTCCTTCCTCCAGGAAGAGGAAAACCCACACTCTTTCTCCCACTGTGATAACAGATGCCCAAATACTTATCTTCATAAACCCAAGACAGGCGTCATCATGCTTGCACAGCCTTACAATTCCACTTTTCGTTCTGGTGGTGCCATTTTCCTACCCAAACCCATTGCAGTGACCGGGGATCCCCATCTCCTTGCAGGGCTCAGCAGGTGGCACGGCAGCTCAATTAGCGCTAGCAGACAGCAATTAATATTCTGCAAAATACATTTACGAAAAGAAAGGTTGCACTCTCTTCCCATTTGATGCTCTGCTGTCCATCAACCCCTGTTCACTCCAGTGAGAAGGAAATTCTGACACGTAGGAAGAAGCACCAAGGCTTTTCTGCCCAACAGTCTGCACAGAGAAATCCTGAAATGTCCAAAGCAGAGTAATTTGGGCCTCTCTTCTGGAGATCCTGCAGCCTCTCCTGAGGACTCCAGTAGCTGCTTCTTTTTCAGACCACCTGAGTAGATCCTCGTTTTTCCATGATGGAAGAAACATAATTTCAAGCTTTCCTACTAATTTCAATACTCATTCTGAGAAGCGATGATTGTCCAGCAGGATCCCTATATCAGACAGACCATTTCTGGGAGCATGGCGGGAAGTTTTCATGTGCTAAAATCATTTTAAATACAACAAATAACCCATTACATATGTGGCTTCTTTTTTTTTTTGACATTTCAGACCAGACATTGAGAATAAACGCTTTGATCTGTTGCTGCAAATTTTGCTGTCTCCCTGAAAACAAAGGGAAGAAAAAACCCCACCAGTTTTTACGTCTCACAAGAGGACAATATTCAACTCAGACTAAAAATTATGAAGTAATATATTCTTAATATTCCTGTCTAGCCCTCTGCAAACCACAAAACAATGCAACATCCATCATCGTGAATGCTGGGACAGTAAATTAGGAGGACAGCATATTTTTGGGTGTTTTTAAAGAAAAATAAATATTCCTAATGGGAAATTTGAGGGAAATCATTACAAAGTACTGCGGTATAAATCACGGGAGAATGAAATCAATTAGGTCTTCATCATCTCATATTATTTACGAAAGGAAGAGTGAAACGGAGCTGCTTTTATTATAGGCATTTTTTGATTGGTAGACTCTGTTGCAAAACTTGCATTTTCTTTGGGTCACCAACACAGCAAGCGGAACCTCTCAAAACTAAACCAAATGGAAGTCAAATGTTGGTTTTGTAACACCAGCTCATAGTATTAGATAGAACAGTCAGCCCATAATTATATATCTTTCACACTGTTTAACTTATGCCATTATATAATTAAATTTAGACCAATGAGCCATCAAAGTTATATTTTTACATAATAACAAACACAGAAATTATATATGTTCTCCCAGTAGCATTACAAGTTAAGTATATATTTGGCGACACTTTACAGTAAGCGGGTATTAATTACTAATTCCTCTGATGTTCATTGTAACAACATTAGTCGTGAAGAACTAACGTGGATATAATATTTGAGCCCTGGTTTATTTCTTTATAAAGCAGCAATCTAAAATACACCGGGAATTCCCTTTCCTGACATCACTGCAATGCTGCTGAGGACCACACGGCTCCATCTCCCTGCCTCCTTCTGCACAGACACCATTTTAGAAGACAACCCAGCGACAAAACCAGACTTATGTACTGAATAGGGTTTGTTTTTAAGCTCCTTGGCCACAATTATATAATACAATTAACTTCAATGATTGCTGAGGGACCTTTCTTTCAGACACCGTTATCAGGTAACCAGAAGATGAGTCCAAGTTCAGACTGGACACCATTCCCATGACCACCCTTTGGTCACATTCTTTATTAACTTGCCCCGCATCACCCCAGAAGCAGACACAAAGTGCTCACTTACTTTCAGAACAAAAAGTTCTAACGAAGCACAGAAAAGCTAACAAAAAACAGAAGTCTCCCCATTCTTCAAGTCCAACTTCAAGAGCACCTTAGATGGTGGGTGAACAGATGGGCCCAAGTGAGCAGATGAAGCTAAAATGGCTTTAAAAAGGTCTGTGCCGTTTTCTACTGGCAATTCCTCAAGCCAATTGCAGATCTGCAGTAACTCTGGAGCAGCCTAGATGTAATAGATGTTCACATAAAGATCTTGCTATAATCATACATTAACTAAAGTCTGGTCGTTGGAAGATACTTTAGAAGATAAAAGTACTTAAAACATGAAATCTACACTGTGACCAATTCCTGAAATAACAAATCCAACACCAAACAAACAAAACCCACAACTCTGCAATTAGGGGCTTTTTTACATATTCGTATTTATGCAACACAAACCTCAAACAGATCATCGCACTTTTCCTATTTACTGATTTGATATAATTGCGCGTACCGTGAGTACGTTTGTGCGGTTTCTTCTTTCTTTTTTAATCACTCTGCAGCTGGTAGGGAGATGATACACCTCATTATCTTATTCTATGGGTCATCTAAAATGGATATTAAGTAATTCTGCCTCCTACAGCTTTGGTACGGAGCCAAGGAGAGCTAGGAAAAGTAAGATTCCTGGCTTAAAAAAAGAGGATACTTGTTCTTTTCAACATAAAACTGTGTTTTCACATGACAGGCTTCTTTCAACAGTTTTGTTGTAGCTAAACAGGCATTGCAAGAGAGAAAATCACAACCTCCCAAAACAGCTCCAGGTAGTTCAGACAGGAGACAAGTTTCACTCCCAGAGCCCAACGCACTAATGAGCCATTATTAACAGGCAGAGTAACTCCACTCAATGAGTAACACGGGCTCCTCCCTCTGAACAGCATTTTGGACAAGGGTTTTTGTGGTTGTGGTAGCAGTAGATGCTTATTTAAGTCAAAGCTTAACAAATATTTTCATACGTACTTCTCTACCTACACTATATTTGAAAGATTTTTCTGTATTTTCTTTTATTCTAACCCATTTTTATGCTCAGATGTCCTTGAATTTCAATTTGTGTCACTGCTTCCAGTGGACTTTAATTCAGAAGACTGCAGGCTGGGAATGGTCTCAGCTGGAGATGGGACCAGGAATTACTGGAGGGAGTCAATGGTGGGCTGTGAAGATGCTGAGGGGTCTGGAGCTTCTTTCTGATGAGCAGAGACTGAGAGAGCTGGGGCTGTTCAGCTGGACAAGAGAAGCTGGGAGATCTTATCAATGCTGATGAACATCTCCAGGGTGGGTGTCAGAGGATGGACCAGACTCTGTTCAGTGGTGCCCAAGGACAGGATGAGGGGCAACGAACACAGACTGAAACACAGAAGGTTCCATCTGAATATGAGGAGAAACTTCTTCACTTTGAGGTGCCAGAGCCTGGCCCGGGCTGCCCAGAGAGGCTGTGGAGTCTCCTTCTCTGAGACATTCAAACCCACCTGGACCGACCCTGTGTGACTGCTCTGGTGACCCTGTGTTAGCAGCTGGGTTGGACTGGATGATCTCCAGAGGTCCCTTCAACCCCAGCCAGCCTGTGATTCTGTGATGCTCAGCCCCCATTGCCGGGTGTTGACCTGCGCCCACGGCAGCGGAGGAGCACAGGGAGGGCATCTCACAGGCATCCAGCTCAACAAGAACCATACTGAGTAATAAACTACACAGGCTTAAGTCATGGTGCTTGATGAAATATGACCCCGTGGGACAACCCCGTGGACTGACCTACTCCGTGAGTGAACAAGTGGCCAGTCAATGCCCTTGGAAGGATAATTACTCACCTGTCAAAGCACACAGGCATTGTGTTGTCCCCGAAGTCAAAGGGGCAAACCTCTCCACGGATGGGGCACACTGGGGTATTTTTAGCCATGGGGCTCTTATTGCAGTGGCTGTATCGGGGAAGGGTTTCCTCTGGAGAGAGCTGCCAGAAACTTAATCCCTGCTTTTCTGTGTTGTTTTCCTTGTAAATCAGCCCTCTCACAGAAAACATTACACTAACATGGCCAATCCCAGATACTCAACAACAAAACTCCTGAGAAGTCTTACCCAGACAGTCTCCTCATCTCTCCGACCAGCTGAGTAAACTCGAAGAAGTAACTAATGACTTGCATACACATACACAGGAAAATATTTGGGTTTAAAATAAATCCCCAGAATACTGTAACCCTTGGGGCTTTACATTGCAGTGAGTTTCAGCCCTTAATGAGGTATTTCTGTCAGATGAAATTAATGATGCCAGCAAGCAAACAAACACCACATCTTGCACACCTACAGCACTGCGCGTTCCCCGTGTGGGCTCCACTTTGAATAATGCAAAATGTCAGCCGTGCTCAGGGACTTTCTGCTTTGGAAGAAGAACACCGAGTCAATGTGTTGCAAACCTACGCAGGCTCTGTGCTTCTACACCCCAAAACCATCTCAACATCTCACCCCAAGCGATATTTGTTATTCAATACCTTTCTGTGGGCACATACAAACCAGCAGTGTGAAGAGATGGGACAGCGAGGGAGACGGGGAACAAGTGACAGCACCTATTTGACCGAGATTTTAATCCTCATAGGGTTGTACCTGCAGGAAAACGCGTCCCTCCTGAAGACACAGGGCACGGGCCAACGGCCAGAGAACCCAAACTCCAACAGCAAAGCAAAGGAAAATCCCAGTATTTGACAAGTGAGGGGATCTCCAGTTTAGGCTGGGGAGCTTTCTGTGTTGAGCACTATGGCAAATGTACTCTCTACTTTGTAACGCCTCTAAGTCCAAAGTGAAATGAAGCCATTTCTTTTTGCTAACTCTGAACTTCACTGAGTCGGTGCGTGCTTGTGCAGGGCTAAGCCTGTGAGGCTCGTGTTTTTCTGAAGTTACATTTTCCTGTGCAGTCTATTTTCTATTACAATGGCTGGATTGTAGAGCTGAAATGAATGTCAGAATTGTTTGCTGGATACATTACCAGAAACCTTCTTTGCTGAGGCCCAGAAAGAGAAATTAGCTTTGCAACAGAGATAATTTTTGGTTTTCTGAAGGAAAAGTTTCGTATCATATAAAACATTTCCAGACAGGAATTTGCATTATGCATTGTGCTCACTAGGTAAATTCCCAAGCTTATTTATACAGGAGAATTCCCACCTCAAATTGCCACGTATTTGTCCTGCAGATCTTGAAAATTACATTTAGAGCAAATAAAGTATAAAATAACCCTTCTACAACCCCCAAATAGTGGACAGTGCACCAGCTTTACGTCTGTGAGAGGGTGGAGATACCAGTGAGCCAGGGGAGGTGAGGATGCAGAGACCGGTTCGGTACCTGGTCTGCAAGGATGGTCAGCAGAAGTGAGAGGAAACCAGGTTGAGTGAGAAGTGTCCTTGCCCTGGGGGTGACAAGGGACAAAAACCAGGCTGAACCACGTCACACCAACCCTGTGCCGTTCACCCCCTTGCTCACCTCCTTCCTTTCCTCATGAGGACCTCGGTGCTGTGATTTCTAAGGAGGACCAACTCCTCTGTTTGATGTTCCCATCCAGACAATGAGAAGCATGTGAAATACGCACATATATTTATATGCATTTACATATGCATATAAAATTTTACAGGCACGGAGGAGGGATATTATGGCAGTTAGATTAGGCTACCTCCCTTTAGTTCCTGGGCATCCTGCAGGACAAATGTCTGATTTCCATGTAAAACACTCTTTACGCCCAATGGGGAAGACTCTGGCTCTTCCACTGCCAGAGAAGAGGTGGTAAAAGTTTTGGGGCTCTCTTCTGGTGGCACTAAGTGTCCCACACCAGGGGACATCCCTTGCCCATGCTGGATCTTGCTGTGTGCTCCTCTATCCATCCAGATATACCCATGGATCCCAAACACCCAATATCTTGTCACCATACCAAAATGTCTTGCTGTGGCTATACAGTAAGGCTACAAGCAGGCTTAAATGTAGGTAGTATTTCTCTACAGATGTCTGCAGGAAATAATCCATCCAGATATACCCATAGATCCCAAACACCCAATATCTTGTCACCATACCAAAATGTCTTGCTGTGGCTATACAGTAAGGCTACAAGCAGGCTTAAATGTAGGTAGTATTTCTCTACAGATGTCTGCAGGAAATAAGGCTCTGGAAGGGTACAAACCTGATAAACCAAAGCTGCGTTTCTCTGAAGTCAAGAAACAGGAGACTAAGGAACAAATCTGGAAAAATGCTGGGTTCCTGCTGAAATCAAAGGGGATTTTGGCGCTGACTTCTATAGGAAACGTCCCAGTTTGTAGTGAGCTATAAAGGGATGAAAGCTTGAAAGATAATCCTTCAGATTCAGTTTAGGAGACCGTGTGTGTGGGTGTGTTTACAGCTATAATTTATCACTCTATGGTGGAGACCCAGAGGTCCACCAGCGAGAAAAAGGCCCTCCTGTCTGAGGCAGGCCACGTGTTTTTCCTGGAGAGCAGCAAGAGGGATCAAGGAACCCACAGGAGAGCAGATCTACCACACAGCTGAGCTGCCAAACTTGGAGGATGCTCCATCATTCAGTCCCTTTTGCAAACTCTTGGAGTTACGTGTGGTCCAGCCCTGGCTTCAGTTCCCAGTACAGTGTTATTTGCTTGGTTAAAAAGACGTTTTTTGAGGAAGAACCCTGGCAGTTTCTTCCTCCCAGCCAGCATCACCTTACCTTACATACCCTCTCAAAACGTATTGAACTAATTGACAAGTTTTTAAAAATACCCGTCTGGACTGCAATATATTTGTTCAACAAATATCTTCTTTGTGAGCAAAAATCATCCTCATTAATCCTCCTTTACAAACTGCGAAGCTGAAAGACAAAGAGGCAAAGTGATCTGACAGAGACAGAGCACAAAATGTAAGTAGGTTCCTCGTGCCCGGCACCGGTCACACAGCTGGAGGCTGTTGCAGTGGCCAAAGCTCAGCTCACAAACATCCCCCTTCCGAAAAACCTGACCTTACATCTCGGGCTAAGTTAGAAAAAATAAAGCATAGATATCAAAGACCAAATTCCAGCCTCGTTCAAACACACCCAATGGAGTGTGCATGCAATGGAGGTTAACACTGATTTTTATGGGCAGTATTTTTTACCAAAAGGATTCATGGCGTACAAAGTCATGACTTCTCAAGCAGTTTCTATAATTGTGTTATATTTAACAGTACCAAATAAAAACATAGCAGTTGGATCAGTATTGTGTTCGTATTTTATTCCATAAATGAACTCCATTGGTTTATAAGCTGGTTGTTTTTACTTCCAAAATGTACAAATAAAGATTTAAATATTTTTGGAGGAAACATTACAGATGGTTTGAGTTCTGAAGTTTTGATGCAAACATACTTCTTGGCACCACTTCTTCATATGCCATTTCTAGAAATACTTCATGCTCGCAGAAGTGGACTAAAATATATATTACAATGAAAACCACAAAAAAAACAGCGTTATAATCAAATTGTTAAATGTTGCCCTTTAACAGGTAAGCTTGCTGTGTAGATTCACTACATAAACAGGAATGGAGTTCTTCACAGAGCTAAAATATTGGTCTCTTTTGGAATGTTAAGTATTAATATGAAACTGCTGCTGCTATGGTTATGTGGTAATGCTATTTCAGCCAGTTTCTAAACATAACAAATAACGATATTTGTTTCTCTTCAACGATTTCACTCACAGGAAATCAATTAATAGAATACTTCAGAGAAATAAGTTCTCCAGGTCTCATAAACCCAGTTCTATTGCTACAGAGACGTGTACTTTTCAAAAGATTAAGATAAATAATATCACTGTAATTCAGTATTTGCATTAAAAAATATTAAAATCATTTCCTCTGGGTAAACTGACCCAAAGACAAAGCTCTGAAAGAGCTGTGTTCTGTTGTAGACTGGTTTGGGTTACTTGAAAGTTGTCTTAAAGTCAGTTGAAATATAAATGATCTTTCTTTACATAAAAAGCCAAAGATAAGAAAAATACCTCCAGGTAATTCAGATAACAGTAAATTTTATGGCTTATTCAGCTGTCAAAGGCTTTCAAGATGCAATCAGGATGTTGGGCAGGAGAATCCTTTGTCACTCTGTGTTTCTTTGGAGGAGCTGGTCCAGTAATTGCTAGGGGAAAAAAAGCAAACCAGACTTAAGATACCATTGAAGCCCATGAGGTGGCCATAATCACAGGAATCTTCAGTGGTACTGTGGGTGAGATGCTGTGAGCATTCTTAGGCCTGAAATCTACTGGTTACACTGCTAAAAAACAACAATAAACAAAAAAAGGCATAGAAAGCTTTTCCATCTTGGATAGGAAGGGTGGAACTACATGGAGAAAAATGCACTTAAACAAGGAAAAACCTGGTACTGTGTGCAACATGGAGCAGGATTATCTGTGAACGCCTCAGATCTGCAGCTGGATTAACCGTGCTGATACAGCTTTCTATCAGCATCACATCTTCAAAAAAAACCCAAGTGTCTTGGATGCTTATTCCAACACAAGGTTCAGTTGTTAATTCAAGCCTAAAGAAGTGTCTAACCCCAAGGACAAGATTTAAAACCATGGTTTGCTGTAGGGTTTGCACAGGATTAGCACAGGCTCTACAGGAAGGTGCTGCCTTAGGGGCCCTGTCCGTGGGTCAAGGTTGGTTACAAAACGATGGATTCGCTTGGCATTCTCAATAAATCCGTACCTTCTTAAAGATCTCCACACGCAGTCTGTTACTCTGGATGATGATCCGTTTCTGCTTTTCTTCTTGTTTCTTTTTGACTTCAGGTAAATTGTCGTAAATCCTGGAATGCATTTAGGAAGTTAATTTCATGCATCATCGCCGAGACTCGCAAATGATTTCTCTTTTCCTATAGGAAATGTTTGCCTTCAATGCAATACTCATCACTAATAGGCATCTCTAAGTATTTGACTTCGATTTATGCATGGGAATTATAAATTATTGACAATAATCTTTTTATATAAAGTCTGACTTGTTGAAAAACACTTCTAATTGTGGAGTAAAAAGCAAAGAAACAGATAGGATCACGTTATCTCAACGCAGTGGCGTAATTCTGGAGTAGCTTCTAATGAGCTCAGTGGAGTTGGTTTCAATTTATAGCAACATAATTCAAACCAGAATGTGGCCCATATACCTTTTTTTTTTTGTATTTATCATACAAAACTAATACCAAGCAATTATTTTAAAGTATTTTTCTAATACATAAGAAAACCATCATTAAAAGACTCTGGATTGTTAAGTTTTTTTCCAGTATCATTAGGAACTCTTTTTACCAAGGAGAACATAATCTGTCCGTTTTATAAATAGCTACTTTCCCTCAGAAAGGTGACTTCTGGTCTGCTCTTTTCCCATGGAAATAAGCTATAACATTCCCAGGGGTCCAAAAAGAAAGTCGGACTTTCCTTCGCGGCAGTTCTGTTGTTTGTGTGCGTAAAAAGCCTGTTTGGTTCTGATTTTTGCTCATGATATTTTGCAACGGCGAGTTCTCGAAGCAGCCTGTTTTGGCTGGGGATTATATTTTGGAGAAGCGGAATGGGAAACATCTTGAGTTCTCTTAAAAATGGGGTGAATTCTGCCTGGTAGCAGCTTTCCTTGCTGCAAACGACGGTGTGAAATGCAACGCAGTTTAAGGTCAGACACCATGTCCCTAGTTCACTGTAATTCCCACACTATGTGTCATAATCAGGATGGGGAAAAAAGCCCCAAAGTAACTATACTGCTTATATTTTTGGATGCCCAACATGAGGTACCTGTCAGGGACTTTGATTTCATGCTGCGGCTACTCCATGCCATCTACAACTGCTAGAAAAGGGGCGCTCAAAGGGCAGGGTGCCCCAAATCTGTCAAACTGATACAGGGAAAGACAAATATGAGCATCGCAGAGAAGCGTGGCGAGGAGTGTGACAGAGCAACCCTCTGGCGTGCCAAGATGACGAGGGCGTACTCTGCCTTGGGCGTGAGATGGCAGCGATTCACAGTGAACTCTGTACCTTTTGGATCTCATATGCATCTCCTTCTCCGGAATGAACCTCTCCTTGGGTTTGAAGAGGTTGTCTAGTGGAGGAAAAATAAGGTTAATGTTGGAGGAATCTGCGCTTGCTGAAATTTCAAATGTCATATCCCATGCAGTCAAGATATGCTATTTGTGATTAAATTTTTGATGGCTTAAGGCTGGGTCCATATCTCCGTAGGTCAATGGAAAGGTACTTAGCAACTTCATTTGGAACTGAATTTGTTCCCGAAGTTGCCCTGCAGGTGAAGGCTGAATAAGACCCATCATTTACCTTAAATACATACGACTTTTATCATTGTCACATGCAGCTATGTACACCCTTTACTCAGACCAAGAACCAGCCATGATTTCTGGTGTATCGAGGGACCAGTTTGCCCCATGTGCTTGTGCAGGTGATTGCACCCGCGCACACTGTCCGCACCCTCAGCTGATACGTGTTGGGAACCTGGCCTGGTATGATCATTTCTGATTCAATTTACACCTGTTCTACAGGGCTGTGAATAATTAAAGCCAAGCATTAGGTGGAGGGAAATTATATTACTCTTTCCTGATCAAATATGAAGATATCTGTGATAACTCCAATCAGCATTTCCCTGGATACAGGAAAATAATTACAGTCAGTGAGTCTCAAGAATAGGTGATTTTAACACCTTCCTTGCAAAAATGTTTTCTCAATGGGAAGGGATGGTGTTTGTATAAGGTGGGAAGCCAGTAAATATGTCATCAGAACTTCTTCATGATGCAGACGCATTTATCAGGGGGAGGAGGAAGGAGAGGGCTGCTACCTGCACAGCTACGTTAGTTAGAATTGCATCAAGATGGTGAAACACAAAGTGAGGAGACGAGCAGGGGCCCCGCTCTGTATGTCAGGATGTATCCAGAGCAGGAAATAAATGGTTTGTGTTCTGGTCTCTGAACACAAGAAGGACCAGAGCAGGCCCAGGAGGTCTCCCCAGGGCACTGAAGACAGGGGTGTGATGTCCTGTGTAGTCGCAATGAGCCGAACATCAAAGCTATTTGCCAGTATCTTTGCAGAACATATGCATAAGATAAATAGATGTGCAAACTTTTTAGCACTTTTCCATTTTCCTAGGAAGTTCAGAAGACATAATATATATCACAGCAGGCACCGCATCAGCCTCTTTCTGCCATCTTACTAAAGAGAAAAATACAATAATCAAGGCAGAGAAGTAAATACAGAGAATAATTCGTTCCAGAACTGCCCCATGCAGACTCTAGCCCTGAGTAGACATAGCAACCACTACCCCAAAAAGACCCCTTCTCCCCAGGTTCGCTTCCCCGCTGTTTGAGACACTAAATGTTTCAGGAATATTGATGGGAGATGTCTTAGCAGCAAAACATCCGCGAGCAGCTCACGGGGCTACACCTTGAGGCACAGTTGTACTCAGATTATTGTGTTTCTCAGAAAGAATGCTACATGTCCTTTAAGATCACTGTTGTATCTTGATGTAAAAATAAAAGGGAGCTTTGCAGCGGTTCCTATTCTGAACCGGTACAGCTTTCAAAACACAAATTGAGTAAGCAGGGGAGGCTGCGAAGCCTCCTCTGCCTGAGGATTCACTTTTCTCCACTCAGTGGCTATCTGTTCTTAATCATTCCTATTAAATCTCTAGCACACACAAGCAACATGCTCAATTTGCAAGGAAAATATAATTTGCCTTTTATTTATTAATGTTTTTATGTTCATTTACATGTTGATTAACTTAAGAGGGATACACACTTGGATACTATTAATGCCCAAATAACCCTGACACTAAATGGAACAGATTGCCTGTGACATGAACGGTCCTGGCGAAGGATTATGGTCCAGGGTGATGGATTTTCTGGGACTAGCGTGGATCCCAGCACACTCCAGAGCAGCCTCAGCACCATCGCTTGCTGCTAGAGGTTGCACACCTTGTTCAGACAGCGCAGGGTTGCAGGATGTGTCCCTTCCCACAAGGCACCTCCTCTAACCTGGAGAATGGCACAGGATGGGTCTGAATCCTATAAAGCCATCACTATGCAGTGCTAAAACAAAAACAGGAGGCACTTCATGCTACACAGATAATTCAGGCATCTTTTTTGTCTGTGTGGTAATAGGGTCCCTGGTATGAGATCCACGCTGCGATGACCAGGTCCTTGCATGTTCCCGCATCCTTGGGCACAAAAGTGCAATGGAATAAGACCCCAGCAGAAACCTGCACTACCTGCACCAAACCGCCTTCCAGCAAGTCCAGGTGGACCTCTCCTACATTGCGATATGATCAGATTTTACATTTTACCAGGTTTTACATCATTTCCCACGCACACCGAGTGACATCTGCTCAAATTCATGGACATCCATCCCAACAATCCTCAGATGTAGGACTTCTGGAAGAAAACTAATTATTTTAGGGATCCCCTCCTTTCCCCCCCTCCCTAAATAAAAGCTGTTAATGACACGTTAACATTTCCAGACCTCTGTGCTAATCCACCAGACCACGCGAGGGATGCAAACCCAGCCAGGGCTCTGCAGGCCCCTGACCTATCTTGTAAACAACAGGACAAGCTGATCTGTGTTTTTCTAGGACTCATGAAGACTGGTTGGCCTCTGAGTTCGGGTGCTGGGAAGCGCCGCAGAGCCCGAGAGCCATGCAGAATAAATCCTCCAATATAATCCTCTCCTGGTGGCACAGAAATGCTCTTAAAGGGCGTCAGACCCGTCGCTGCCTGCGATTCTGTCTGGAATTTGGTATTTGGTGTGCGGGTGGCTTTGAAGAGAAGGATTAAAGAGAGATTCTGGGGAAATCCTCCAAGAAAAGTAAAATAAATCTACCTTGGTTTTAAAAATATGCCTTGTGAAGCAGTTTGGAGTCAAAAGGTTAACACTTATGCCTAAACATTCATGTAGTATCTCTTGGGTCACTATGTATGAGGAAAAAATCACACGCAAGCATCACGCAGAAATAAGGGTAATCCTTGATGGATTTTAGGATTAGAGTCCAACAATTAGCTGAAAAATATAGATTACTATGGGAAAATAAAAATCATATGTGCATTTAAATATTTGTTAATGTCCAGTATCAAGAAGGAAACTGATTTCAAAGTGGAAGAGCAGCACACATTCGGAGCTATAACAGCCTGTCAAACACATCATGAAGAGCTGAGTTAACATCCTTTTCTACCAAGCAAAGATCAAAGTGGGGCATAACGTGGACAATTCCCCAGTTTGTAGGCTTCTAAACTGCAGTTTATCAAAGTTCCTTATCAAACTTCGTATGCTTGTATTACTGTTGGAGAAAACTACTCTGCAGGATACAAAAGAAGGGATTTCAAAGCAGACATCCAGCATTTTCAGTGATGCATCACAGTTCAAGAAGGGTACAGACAGACAGCCACTAAACACTTCATTGGTGTTTTATTCAAACCTTGCGAAACTATTGAGCTTCTGGTATTTCCACCAGCACTGTGTGTGACAGTTCTCTGACATCTCCACGGCGGCAGAAGGAAGCCACTTTGGCAAGTTATAAATGAAGGTAAATGGGTCATCACTGTACTGTATTTTAACCAAAGCTCAACTGCACCTCAGAAAGGCTGAGTAACTTTCCTGCTCGCGAAGTTAGGAAATGTTTAGACTGTGCACAGATAACACGATCGTGTTGGAACCATCCCCTGGCTTCCTACTTACCACTGGATCACCGAAACACACAAAAAAGAGAGGTAAAATTCACCAAAAGCGAAACTCTGCCCATCAGAATATACATACATTTCCTTCTAGAGCGAATGTGAATTCTCAAAGTCTGTTAGGAGCTGAAACGTGCCTTTGAGGATGTACTGCCAGTCCCTGAAAAGCAAATCACTGATAATGGTGGTTCTCTAATTAAACTGCTTTTTCACTGAACTGAAAAAATGATTCACCAAAAAATCATTCACCCAGCGAAGTCCTAGAATATATAAGATTTTTTTTTTTAAAAATACTACTTTTAAAGTCAACAGTCATCTAAAATATAAATTAGCCTTGGATCTAAGATAACCGTCAAGGTAGCGTTCAGCTTGGCATGCCCACAGCACTTGGCTGGGAAGTCATCCAGAGAATATGAACTGGTGCCTACACCCAGGGGTGCTGCCCAAACTTTTGCCCATTGTATGCCAATGACTTCATGCAATGAATTACTGCAGCCACAGTCAACACATGAGGTCTTGGTATTATTTATCAAAATTGCAATAACCCACTAGTTAAAGTTTGATGGGAAGTCTGCCTGGACTTTCTGCTCATCTCAGAGAAATGCTGAAGTTCAAAACAGCTCCTTCCCCCAGGAGGACACACAGTAAGGTCATTCGTGGCTTTTCTACCTGTTCAGGTCTCTCCTGCTCTCTGGCTATTCTGATCCTCCTTAATAATTCAGCCTTAACAACGGAAAACATCACTAATACCTCTAAAAACCCCAAAGTTTACAGGTTTATGAAAACATGTTCATACTATAATTAATTCTGGGTGTGCTGCAGGAGATCTCAGCCCCCTCTGTCCAACCAGTACTTGAATATTCATGGATTTCATCCAGAAAAAGATTAATTAGCACCTCACCCCGCCTTCTTAAATCATTCTTGTTTGATTAACACATGTTGCCTTGAAAAGCATAACATTTCTTTCAAAAAATAGCAATTAATGAAGAAATTATGACAAATCTCAGTAAATTCAGCAAAAAATTAATTTATACTTTGGTAAAATTCGCACTAGTTTCTTAATCCTGACTTCTTTAGTTTCAATTTCTAATCATGGGTGGATTAACAAGTCCATCAGCAAAAATTCGGTTTTCTGTTGGGCTACTTCAAGGCACCAATGGAATTATCCCCCAGCAAACTGACTGAACTTCATGAGTTGCCCATTGTAAGGCACCTCGTTTCAACCACATCCACATGTGTCACCATCCACACAGAAAACTCTTCATATTTGAAGATTTTCCAATTTATCGCCACCTTGCACACAGAGTGGTTATCTCCCTGCTTCGCGAGGATGTGGGCACGGAGGGGACACGCTGGTCACCCCATTCATGGCATCACACCCTCTTGTCATCACAGTGAGTCGGAGCATCGGGCTCCCAAGGGACCACGTCCCCCGCCACCGGTGCCCTGCAACGCGCTGCCGTGTTTAGTGACTAATAGGTGCTGCTCTAATCAATGTGATGAGTAATAATATCATAAGAATAGGGCATTCCTCTTCCTAATTCAATTCTCTGACTGAAGCTTGGTCTTAATTCAGAGCTGTCAGCCTCAACCAAGTGGTCAGGTGCCAACGGCATCAATGGCACTACTGCCAGTGATGAGATCGATGGGAAAAGAGCCCTGAGAAATGGCACAACTAACGTCATACGTGATAGGACCTGAGGGAATGGTAGAAGATGTGCCAGGGAGGGTCAGGTTGGACATGAGGAAAGGTTCTTCACCCAGAGGTGCTGGACACTGACCAGGCTCCCAGGGAGGTGTCACGGCCCCAACCTGACAGTGTTCAAGAAGAGACTGGACAGCGTCCTCAGACACACGGGGTGACCTGTGGGGTGTCCTGTGCAGGGATGGGAGTTGGACTCCATGATCCTTGTGGGTCCAGCTCAGGATATTCCATGATTCTATGGTGGCTGCAAACATCTCGTCAGCCACCAAGACCAGGAGGATGCACATTGGCAGCCGCAGGACTTGCCAGCTACACACATTGTGAATTTTCTTATTCCTATCTTCTCGTCTCTTTACAGTCCAAATAAAAACCTCCCTGGCACAGACACTCTCAAGAAACCAAACCCTTGAGAACGCAAACAAACAAACAGCAATCCTCTCCCTCCAGGCTTTTGCAGTTACAATAAAGCTTTTTGGAAAGGTTTAGAACCATGACTGAGGAGGTATAAACTTGTTTCCAAAATATTACTAAAGATCCAGGCTTTGGATAGGAATCCAGAGAATCACAGCAGGCACCGCGGTAGGGGTTGAATGGCAATGCTCAACTTCTATTGCCATTTCCAATGAACTGCCACCCTCTCAGAGGCAAGGAAAATGAAAGGTATGGAAAAACCATATGTGCCTGAGAATTTTTTAAGAAAATCTCTGAAAGTGCTTGTGTACACTAAGATCAGAAGGCTGTTCATTATGCAGATTTAAAGGCCTATAAACAGCTGGTAGCCCTGTCACTGAAGTAATTACATTACGGTTTTCAAGATTTAAATCCGGTTATTTGAACATTGTTTCTATTCAGTTCGTCACAGTGGGATCTCTAATTTGTTCGACATACTCAACAGCAGAGTAGTCTATCTTGGACTAATTAGCTCTCTCGAAATTTAGCAGCACACATTACGTGGCACAAAGGCTAGCGTGAGAGGTGCAGGTTCTCTGCCTTCAGAGTGCCCTTGTGATGATAAAATCTGCCGCAGGATAAACATTTTCATTTTACTAAGATTACTTGCAGCGTTTCGCAAAATCCCACTCACGAGTTACAGTTAAAAATGGTAAACAACTTGGGTTTTTTTGAGGATGAAAAGGTAAACGGAAAATGCACAGATGTTGGTATTTATATGGAAATGATGCTGAATTACTTCCCTCTCCTACAAGAAACTAAAGTTGTAACAAAACTGTCCGAACACTGGAAAACTGTGCTAGCTAAGCATTTCATATCATCAATAAAAACACTTCAGTGTGAGAGAATAATCTCAGGTGGAGAAAAAAATCTCTCAAGGTCGCTGCTCTTATATCTGGGTGAAATTATTTTATTGAAATAGCAGCTGCAGGTGCAGAGAAGCGCACGTAAGAAGCTTATTTTGGAGAGAGATAATTGCAGCAAACTTGACAAGGGCAGAGGGAAACCCCACGGGCTGCCTTTTAACTCCCATAACAGCAGGATGTCACCCGAGGGGACATCCCCACCTCTCCCCCTCTGGTGCCACCAGATGTGGACATGGGGAGCTGGGCCAGACAATGTCCTCTGGTGGTGGAAAACTAGTCAGATAATTACTGTTATTGCCAGTGTTTGCAACAGTGACCTGTTCTGTGAGCCCCTCAGGGCTGCACAGAGACAACCTGCTCCTGCCCAGCCACAAATGTGCTTAAAATCCACCCTTGGGGTCCCTGTGTTGGAGTCGCTGGAAATGAAACTCATCAGCCAACCTGCCCTTACAAAAAAAGGTCATCGGTAGATGTATAGGGGTGTGCTGGCAATGAGCCCTATGGACCTCAGAGCCATGAAGATTTCTATGTCCACAAATCCCTGAGACATCAGGAAAGAGAAAAAAAGAGAAAGGAAACAATTAGACTGAAAAAAGCCACCACACGATCACACCCTGAAGCCATCAATATGATTCTACACACTTGAGCCAGTTTCTGGGTCATCCTTTTACTCTCCCGTGCTCTTAATTTCCAATGTTTTTCCAATGTGTGTTGCTGTGGAAGAGCAGCCTGCATCCTGAGACCGAGATACCAGACGTCCCTTCCAACCCTGAGCGTTCCGTGATCCTGCGAAGGGAGGTGGTGCTGGTCTGTTCCCCACCATCTCCCACCTTCCCTCCTGCCTCTGCCGCACCAGCTCATCTGGTGACAGCCCTGTTTGATGAGCTGGATCAGTCATTTGAGCTGAGAAAACCTCAAAGCTGGAATCTTCATTTACAATAAATAAATAAATTAGGAAAGCAGGTCCTGGGAGATCCAGCTGAAATATAAGTGCACATATGGGTCATGCGCAGTGACAGAGCAGACGGTGACACTGCTGCTCATGCCCACAACCTCCCTCGCTCCAGGTTATAATGTGAAACGGTATTCACAGATCGCTGGGATTTTGGTGTCCACTTTCCATCGCACTAAATGAAACTGCACTTGCATCCCCTACCTGGACCGCATTGGCATTTTCATTTCATTTTACTTTTGTTTTCTAAAACATGATGCAAAGTCCTTCATTGCTTTAAAAGCCCATTTTTCCATGCTAAAATGGCTTTTTCAGAGACTACAGAATATAGATGGCAATAAGCGATAACTTCTCTTCCTTCCAGCTTCGGGGGCAGGCAGGAGGGAAGGAGAAGGCTGTGACCCTGGTGTCATCACCAGGGACATCAGGAGGACACAGGCTGACGGTGCCCTGGACGAGCACGGGGTGAAGCCCTTGTCTCTTCTGCAACTGGAGGGGTTGCAACTGGAAGAGTTCAGCAGCATCTGTAGGAAACAAACAGCCCCCACTGGGGGACCCACCAGTGATAGAAATCCTACTGCACAACAGTCTCCACCGGGAGAAGTCCGAAAATACCAAGCGTCAGAAGGCAAAGCAAATTAAATACACTCAGTACACCCCTACACAGCCCTCTGGACTGCAGCCTACGCAGTTGTGCTTTATGAGGGGTCTAGGATTTCCAGGATGGATTATAGGTATGCTTAAACAATAGACATGTGACACTTTTATAATTATAAAAGGATTACAGTCTCACAAACAGAAAATGACACGTGGCGAGATGAAGGCAGACGAGTTACGGAAACTAAATACTCTCTTCAGACAAATTTATCTTTAATGACTAACCCCTGGAAGAGGGAAATAGTAATTTACTTGAATAATTAATGACTATATTTCAATATTATGCTTTTATTACTCATTAAACAAGCATAAAGATTAATCTTTAATTATAATTTAAGGAGAAATATGTTTAACCTTTCATTTTTTTTTGTTTCAGAAGGTATCTGCAGAGTGGTTTGGGAGACTTTCAAAGATGACCAAACAAAGGGGGACATATTTGTCACTTCTAGGATACATGACAAACTCCTGGCAGTGCCACTTGCTGGTGCAGGGCCCCCAACAGTGGGGCAGCCTGGCCCCAAGAGATCTGAACTCAAATCAATTAACTTGAATAATTGAAGCGGTGAATGAATTTTATCAACTTTTAAAATTATAATTCATCCTTTGTTGCTTTTATTTATATTTATGTCTTGCTATAAAACCCCATGATGTATCTGATGTAAGGGTGACTCTGTCATACCGCTACAGTCGGCACAGATGTGCAATAGAAGTTGGTGCTGTCCAATGCAAAGAACGCCAAGAGCGCTGAGATGGGGGCTGCACCCACTTTTTCTGCACCCAATCTCATTGCCAATGGAGCAAAAAACATATATGTTTTTCCCAGTGTTGAGGACATCAGAGATTTTCTTTCCTGCTTCCTCCAGATGACCCATCTAGCTTAATGTTCTGAATCGATTTACTTTTCAGTAGAACAATGCGGCTTCAAACAGCCACCAATTTAAAACCAAAATGTAAAGAAGAATGCCAATCAAATAAAGCTTTTCTTTTACTCAACTGAATTAAGTAACAGCCAGATGGTAATTAAAAAATTAAATTTAAAAAAAAACGAAACAAAACAAAAGTAATTTGTTTAACATCTTGCGCATAGAGAATATTTACAGAGGTGCTATTGGGAGGGAGCTGCGAGGGACCTTCTCAGAGAGAATCATTTTACTTGCTCGGTATTGAGTCTGTTTACCACTAGGGTAATAAAACTTGAATTAGGAAATCATGGAGTTTAGATGCATTGATTTAGCAGCCTCGCGTACAGCTGCTGGGCAGACGAGTGTTCCCCCACAGCTAAGTCACTGCTGAGGGCTTCATAAGTGGCAAGTCCACACCTGAAGCTGCTGAGAAGACCCTATTGGGACTCCTACCACCAAATGCCACCTGTTCCCCCATTCTGTCACTTCTCTCCCCCAAACTGCTCTTTCTGTGAGCAGCAAGAGGTATGAAATGTCATTTATTGCCACCACCTTTACTAACACTGGCCCAGGTTGGCCAGAGAGGTGGTGGATGAACCATCCCTGGAGACATCCCAGGCCAGGCTGGACGGGGCTCTGAGCAACCTGAGCTGGTGGAGATGTCCCTGCTCATGGCAGGGGTGGCACTGGGGAAGCTTTTGAGGTCCCTTCAACCCGAACTGTTCTATGACTCTAACTAGCAGCAACTTGCATCGTGCTGAAGAACATGACTGCACATGACAATGACAAAAAGTCTGCAAGAAAGGCTCCTTCCGCTGCCACAGAGCACAGAAAACACCTCATCCCCACTAACCCATCTCTGTGCTTCAGAGGCTTTCTGCTTTGAGCTTTAGGAGAGATGCTGGAGCACTGGTGGGGTGAAACAAGAGCAGCCATTCTCATGTGTTTTCACAAAGTTAATATGCAGATACTATACACGTGCTGAGATTTCAAAGGCAGCTACAAACCTGTGTCTGGTGACAATTCAACTTACCACTGAGAGGGTGAGGGACGGTGTATTGCTTCTTCTTGCTGGAAGTGGATGCTGAGGAAAGCTTGCGGACGGGCGCTCCTTGGTTGCCCGCGGGAGCGTCGCTCTGCTGGGCTTTCCTCAGCTGGACCCTCTGCTCGAGCCTCTTCAGCCTTTCTTGGGAACGAGAGATGAACTGAGGCTTGTGGACTTCCAGGGCTTCCTACATGAAACACAGAAACTGCCTTTTGTAAAAAGAATTGAAAGGAAGAAAAAAATATATGTGATTGTGCATCTAACTGGGTTCAGTAAGAGATTATCAATGGAAGTTATTGCTTGTCCGTACCAAACTGCCTTCCTATCTTTGTGTTCTTCTACTATTAGAAAGCCGCCTTTGTGTGAAATTTCCAGATCAGACAAAGCGAATTTCTGAGAAAAAAAAGCCCACTAACTTTCAGAAAACATATCCAAAAGGTTTTGAATTACATCTTTTTAAAAATTATCCAAATTCAAGTTCTTGATGTTTTGCCTGTTTCCTTGGCTCATCCCATTGCCGAAGCAGCTCATCACTCACACTTCACAAGCTTTCCTGTTTATTTAGATTGTCATGCAGATCTATTCATAGATGATCCAGAAAGAAAATGCTTTCTAGCCAAAGGCTGCTCCAACCTTTAGGAATGTCTTCTGACAGAAGACAGGAGCGGAGATTGGTTTGCAAGCCATGCCGGAGAAAAAGGCAGAAGAAAGAAATGTCTTTGGGAAACCTGTGAATCCCCAAAGTTTTACTCTGTTCTTCTACAGGAATGGCAGGTGGGGCTTAGAATGGGGAGCTCGTACAACCAGGCAGCCAAGTCTTGGCAGCTGCTGCACGCTACCGAAACTTCACTGGAACGGAGAAAAACCAAGGAAATGCAAACTTCTGCTCTCAGGGAAAACCCACCGTGCAGGAAAAAGAAAACAAGAATAAAAATGAAGTAATTAACTAACTATAAACCTGCATGTTAACAACAATAGCAACAAATCACAGTATCACAGTATGTTTGGGATTGGAAGGGCCCTGGAAAGCTCATCCAGGTCAATCCCCCCATGGAGCAGGAACACCCAGCTGAGGTTCCACAGGAAGGTGTCCAGGCGGGTTTGAATGTCTGCAGAGAAGGAGACTCCACAACCTCCCTGGGCAGCCTGGGCCAGGCTCTGCCACCCTCAATGAGAAGAAGTTTCTTCTCAAATTTAAGTGGAACCTCTTGTGTTCCAGCTTGATCTCATTGCCCCTTGTCCTATCATTGTTTGCCACCGAGGAGAGCCTGGCTCCATTCTCATGGCACTCACCTTTTATACACTCATAGATATTAATAAGGTCCCCCCTCAGCCTCCTGTTCTCCAAACTAAAGAGCCCCAGCTCCCTCAGCCTTTCCTCACACGGGAGATGCTCCACTCCCTTCAGCATCTTTGTTGCCCTGCGCTGGACTCTCTCCAGCAGTTCCCTGTCCTTCTGGAACTGAGGGGCCACAACTGGACACAATATTCCAGGTGTGGTCTCCCCAGGGCAGAGCAGAGGGGCAGGAGAACCTCTCTGACCTACTGACCACCCCCTTCTAACCCACCCCAGGTACCACTGGGCTTCCTGGCCACAAGGGCACAGTGCTGGCTCATGGTCATCCTGTTGTCCACCAGGTCCCCCATATTTTACCCGCAGCGTCAGCGAGGCCGGTGGAATTTTCTCAGGGCGGGAGCCGGTTTCTGGCTGGGCGAGCGCGTTGTTTTTCTCACGAGTAACATCTGGCGGGCCAGCGGTGCACAGTGTCACCCGGCCGGCTCGCTCCCGCTTGGCCGCCTCTGTTTTGTCACTTGAACCACAGAATTCATAATCACCTTCGAGAGATTTAAAAGTTCATTAAGAGTGCATGGGTAATTTTTTATTGGCTTCTCCACCTCATTAGACATAGAGGGCAATTTCCGAAATAAGAATGCCAAGGTATTATTAATAGGCCTCATTAAGCAGAATAGATCAAATCTAATCATAGGTGCTACTCACTGCCCTGTGACACCCGGAGTATCTTTCACATTAAGCCAGACATCACATCGAAACGTAATTAAACCGCTCGGATGCTCGGCTCCATTTGCTGGTACCCACACCCCAAAAACAAGATACTCCTGTACCACAATTGCATCGTAGAAAGCAAAGATATCACCCTGCGACTTGCAGTTTGAGTTCATTTCAATTTATTGCATGTATTGTAGGAAATAACAGATTGTTACGGACCTTAATCACATATCAATTCTCTTTGACCAGACTGAGGCTTCTGTAAACAACACTCGTGTTTTTCTTTGCTGATAATAGCTTTGCTTTCTATGATTTCTATATATTCATCAGCCAGTGGAAAGACCCAGTGAAAAAAACAATAAACAAAAGGTTAATGTGCATTATGACATATTATTATGAAAGCTGTCAATTCACACAGAGATTATTTTCTACACTTATAATGATGCTTTAATACTCTGGCCGATTCTCCCTGCACAAATTAGGACCAAAAGAGGCAACGTGTTCAAAACCTCAGAGTTGAGAAGATTCTCATTTAGAGGGATGAATTAATCCAAACTAACAAAGTAACTTCGGAAGAGTTCCAAATGAACTATTTTAAAAAGTCAAACTGGAATACATCTTCCTTGCCAAATAATTTGATTTCTAGAACTAAGTATCTGGGAATAAAGCCCATTACTGTTTTATTTCAATTTTTGGTTACAATAAACTTAAAATATTTTCCTCTTTATGACATATTGTACATATTACACTGTGCTTAAAAAATATATTAAAATGATCTGTGTTGGGTACATTTGTGTTATAAAAGCCTGAAATGTATTTCCTCCCTAATACTGCTCTTGTTAACATTTTGGAAAAAATCTTGAAACCTGTGAACATGAAATTAAACTTCTTGATAAGCCAGGTTTACAGAGGTGTCCATTAACTTGATCTTTGATAGATCTCAGCGGATTCTTCACTTCTGTAAAAGTAGAAGTCACTTGCAGTTAGTGAATTGGCGTGATTTAACTTCAGGCATCGAGAGCAGAATGCAGGATTCTCTCCTCTAAACGGGTGCCATATTCTGTACTTTTATAGTCAATACTGAAAAAGCTTTGCCTACCTGCCTACAAAAAATCTGTAACAATAAATGCTGCAAGAAAATTGCATTTTTAAGATATTATTCTTGGAGTAAATGTCTCAGAAACCTATTGATACTAAAGACAAATTAATCTATAGTATAGCTCAGCTGTCTTCTGCGAAAACACCTTGTGAATCAATACAGTTGCTCATGTCATCTCCATTTTAGCTTTGTGAGTAAGTGTTGGAAGTAAGACTTCCCAACAGGAGCTGAACTAGAAGAAATTATGGTTTGCATGCTGAAAACTTAATGACAGTCAAAAAAGAAATATTGCAGAAGTGAAAGGTAACGAAACAAGGTTGTAAAAATAACCTCACTTCTTGGCTGAACTGGAGCTGCTTGACTCTGCAATTTTAATGTTTCTTCAGGATTTTCTTGAAAAATAATAATCACAATAATAACAATAATAATAATAATAGTCATCATCATCCCATCTTTCTCATTTTAGTCTTGTTTTCTATTAACCACAGCAATGTATACAGTCCGATTAGTTGATTGACCTCTCACCAGATGACTCACACTCAGCACTTGAAGCTGGACAAAAACGGACACACTTTCCATTATTTCACTCTTTTTCTTTCAGACTGATCTCATCTAATTATTGAAACCTCACTCCTAACAACCACAGCAGGATTTGTACCTTACTTTTTAGGAGCTGGTTTTGCCTGTGCACATTTTCTTCCGAGAGAATTTTTGATGAAGATTTTCTATTGCACGTACTACTGGAGATGGATATTTTTGGTTTCAGGAGGCCCTGTGCCTGGATCTCTTTGGGTTGGGAGGTGTCTTTGGAGGGATCTCTCTTTTTGGAGGAGCCATCAGTACCAGAGGCCCTTGTTCTGCTCCTGCTCGTGCCGTATTGGTGCTTCTTGCTTCCCGACAGCATTTGTGTTCCTGTGAAAAACAGGAAAAAAAGAACAACCCCGAACTCTATAACATGAGAACATTTTTGTTCTCAGCCCTCTAGTCCCCATCATTTTTACTTCCTGCAAAACCATTTCCAGTCATATATTTTAAAAGTTATAACGTACAAATTTTATCGTGACTGCCATGCAGTGCTGCAACAAAACCGAAGAATCACAAAGGATACTTTTCACAAAATAAACTGCTCTTCCAAATAATACTGATACACTCTGGGCAGCGTGGAAGAAGTCAGAATACCTCTGACAAAAAGGTATGCGATGTGTCTTTGTCTCCTCTCTTATTCACTTGAGAGGAACATTTTAGTGTGGCTAAACCTGATTGATGTTATAGTAACGAACCCAGCGGTGGCTGTGCTGAAAACTGGGATCAGAATGGTTTCAGGATCAGGGTTTTAGTGGAGTGACACCCCCAGAAACACCCCCATCTCCAACATTTCTAGTGCCCTGCTCTACCTCTGTGCAAAGCCATGGCAGGAACCAGCAGCAAAAAGGCACAATTTGTACAAGACACGCTGGAATTGTTTTGATGATAAGGATGTTGCACAGCAGCTACAACAGCAGGACCCCGCCACGGCAAAAGCGACAGAGCTCTGTGCTACACAAACCTCCCGAGACGATTCCAGCTGACCACTGCTAATCCAGCCAAAGCCTGGAAAACCGAGAGTGTGGCAAATAAACACACAGAAGGGTCCATTTTCCAAAAGCCCATTTTCCAAGATGCATCTCACGGAATCACAGAGTGGTTGGGGTTGAAGGGACCTCTGGAGATCATCCAGTCCAACCCAGCTGCTCACGCAGGGTCACCAGAGCAGATCACACAGGGTTGGTCCAGACGGGTTTGAATGTCTCAGAAAAGGAGACTCCACAGCCTCTCTGGGCAGCCTGGGCCAGGCTCTGGCACCTCAAAGTGAAGAAGTTTCTCCTCATATTCAGATGGAACCTCCTGTGCTTCACTCTGTGCCCGTTGCCCCTCACCCTGTCACTGGGCACCACTGAACAGAGTGGTCCCTCCTCTGACACCCACCCTGGAGATATTGATCAGCAATTGAGAAGATCCCCTCTCAGCTTCTCTTGTCCAGCTGAACAGCCCCAGCTCTCTCAGTCTCTGCTCATCAGAAAGATGCTCAGACCCCTCAGCATTTTCATAGCCCACTGCTGGACTCTCTCCAGTAACTCTGCGTCCTCCTTAAACTGGAGAGCCCAGAAGAGTTTTGATGGGAGAAGAAAGAACAGAATAGAATAAAAAATCAGGAGATAAAATCCAAAGAATAAAGGACAGCATAGGAAGGGCATCAGCATCAGCAAGGGGGGAAGAAAAGAGAAGCAGATGGGAACTACTACTTTCTGTCCCTACAAGCCCCTCACGGTGGTCCCTGGTCAGCAGGCCCCCGCACGGCCATGCACAGAGCACAGCTCTGCTCCGCTTGTTTAAATCACGTGCATGAGTTGCCTGCTGGCAGCCCTTGCCACAGGCTGACTCGAGACCTGAAGATTTATGTACATGGAAATGACCAACAACTGGTAAAAAACCCCTGAAAAATACAGCTGAGAGATGTGGGAAGTACAAGGGGAAAAAAAACCCCAAACAACTGTTTTCAGGCCTAACCATGAAACAACACAAACCAGGCAGGGATTGTCTCATTCTCTGTCATGGACATAACACATTTAACAAACTACCAGCGTTTCAGGGCAAACACTTTTTAGAAAGTGACCACATAATGATTTTCTCTGCTGACTCCCCCTCCTCAACGCTGCTTTGCAATGTCTTGGTCGAGGACAGAGGGAAGATCAGAACTGTTCTTATTCTTTGATTCAATCCACAAGAAAGAGTGAAATGCCTCATCACATCAGGCACTTCTTGGGCTCATAGTCATTAAGTAAAATTAGATCCTGTGGTGCAGCGTGGGAAATCTTCAGTTAATGTTCCCAATGCTTAATCCGCTCACAACAGATAAGAAGTATCATTTTCCACAAAACGATGATCCCCTACACATCTTAGTGATCTGATGGCTCATGTTTTCCTTTGATCAGCCTGTATTTCTGAGGAATCGGAGGCATTCAGGTCCAGCATCTAGTGTTTTCCCCTTACCGTGCGGATCAGAAAGCTTTTGTCATCTCCAGTTCCTTTCCATAACTGCCCACACAGTGAGAACTCAACTCCTCAGGGCACTCTCTAGCGAGGGATCCCTGACGATCAGCATAGACAGAAAAAAAACCCTCATTTTTCTAATTAAATTTCACTGAGATAAACCCTGTCCCAAGCAATTTCACAGCCAGGCAGAAAATCTGGACAAAGCAAGCAAGTGCACACAGAGCTCCCAAATTCTAGGCCAGCATCCAAGCTCTCCCTCTTCTCCCCGGTATAAGTGATTTTCCCCTTGCTTTTTGCACATTGCAAACATTTGTGTTATCTTTTGTCAGAACTTAGATACGATTAATTTTGATGCAAATACTCTCAGCAAACTGGGTAGACTGAATTCTGTACGTACCTGGAGCTCACGCATATACAGTGATCTGTTCCTTCGTTCCCTGACCGATCCCATACCTGCAGTTCCACACTGTGTTTCTACAAATGTTTTATGACATATAGAGGCGGCAAAAAACATTGGGAGAGATTAATGGGGTCATGTATATCAAAGAGTGTGTGTGGGAAGAGGTAGAAACAGGCAGCGCGGCAGGAGAAGATGAAGAAAGCAGCAGGTAGCATTAAGCATTAACTGCGGAGCGGCAGAGGAGGAAGTCTGGTCACAAAGGCAGCCAAGATACTAGGAAGATAGAGGGGGAAAGAACCAAGGGCTGCTAAACCACACAAAGAACTTGAATGGAAAACAGATTATCTCTTTAAATCATCTTTTAAATTAAAATAGTTTACTGGCCAGTAGAAAGCAGAGAGGAGAAGAAAACAAAGTGGAAGGGAGAAAAGAGTTTCTGCTCATCCAAGGCAGCATCACAGTAGGAGATAATTTGCCTTCTTATCGAGAAGTGGTCTGTGCAGCAAATGTGTGTGTTGTGGAGCCAAACAGCTCCTTCCCTGAGATTGTCAGAGCTCAAATCACTGGTGTAGCCCCAGGAGAGGTTACTTGTTATAGCTGGGCATTGGTATCCAATACTGCAGCAGGGTGGTGGAAATAGGAATAAAACAGAGCGAGTAAAGGAGTTGTCTGTAAGTCACATCTGCCCTCTCGAACATTGCACAATATGGATCTGAACACAAGAAAGAAGAGTTGCCTGGAGTATTCACACTCCATTTACTCCTAACTACCGAACTAGTTATTTGTGGATATTGGCTTCCGAGCATAAGCACAGTAACCTTCAGGAACTGAGAATTTAGCCCCAGGAATTTCTTACCTATAGCGTAAATGGAGACAATTTCCCCTTCTGCACTGCACCCCTTCCCTGCCAAATAAATGCCACCTGCCCACAAGGTCTAGGGATTCCCACAAAGATGTGGATCGGGGAGAAGGAAAAGAAAGGCATGAAAATAAACCAGGAATAGGGTCTAAAATTAGAAAAAGGTGATGGCTGCTTCTTAGCTTTTATGAAAACAGAAGGATGTCTAAGGAAGAATTACTATAACTAAATCTTAGTCCTTATTAGAGTCACTGTATGGTGGGGATTTTTTTTTTGTCATTAATTAAGGCAATAAGAAAAGGTGTGCCTTGTTCTTGTCTAACATTGAAGGCAATCAGAATAATAACGGAGCCAATTTGGTAAATTCTTTCCTCTAACTCCCTGTTGAATTACCCTTTCAATTCGGAAGGTACACCTAGGTGCAGCCAATCCCCAGGAAAACACGGCAAAGCAAACCAGACATGGGCTCCGAAGATCAATTCCCTCATCCTGAAAGCAGCTGTCAATTAACTGACGAATGCACATGCAAATGATATTTAGAAAAAAAGAAGTACTTAAAGGTAAGATCACAGAGGTTCCCTCTGTACATTCTGGATGCGTTTTTAATGTACAATGTGGGGAATTAGGACTGTTACTCTCATTAAGACTATCTGGAATTGTATATCTAAATCCCCACGCACCTAACCTGAAATATATACGCCCCTCTGAGAACAGCTAGAATTGCAACTGGATGACTCGCAATATATGTTTTCTCTATTATCCCAGCTGAAGAAAGACTTTAAAACTAATGAATGAAGACATGCAAGTGTAATGCTTTGGGAGATACAGGAGAACAAAACTCAAAGAAACAGAAAGCAGAATGGTTCCGTTAATAAAATGCAGCAAATACAGATCCTAGTTGTAAAAGTTCAGTTGCTTATAGGAGAAAAAGTTATGGAACAAAATCATAATTACATCACAGAAAGGTCATTTTTGCTCAATGCAAAAAAGAAAAAGACAGCAGTTTGATCTTTAAATAATGACTTAGTGAAAACCATATGATATTGGAGGAGTTTAAACTATTCTGTAAAACCAGGGGTAGGTTTTCAAAAGCTCTAAAAAGTAATCCTTGATCTCTGAGTAAAATGAGCATATTGTTTTACTGCAAAGTATCTTTTTACATTTTCCTCCCTGTCCCTTCAGGGGGTTTTGCTAACGGGAAGTGACCCTGCATTACAGCAGGTTAAACTCGCCTTTCCGTGAAACACGGCCAATTCAGTCCAACAGACCCTTTTCCATCGTTACGACCTTTTTTATTTTCTGCTTTCCCCTTCACAGCGGGATAATGCAGCTTTTCATACTTTCACACAACACTCTTCCCAGCGTTTCAATGCAGATTTTTGACAATTCATGACAAAGTGCTTCTTTGAAATTGGCCAAAGCTCCTTTTAACACATGCGGCGCTACAAAACCTCCACGACCACCAAACAAGGCCGACGAGAAGCGGCCGGGGAAGGAGACACACGGCGTTGATTCCCCATGTGTTGTTAATGAGATCAGACATGGCCACTGTAGGTAGGCTTTACATTACAGACCACCTGCTGTTGTTTTTAAATAGATATATTTTTTCAATTTAATAAAAGCTCCATGCCCTGGGCTGCCGAGCTCTCCCAGACCTCCACAATGGGAGTTGATGCTGCCAATACCCCAAGCAGAGAGGAGCAGCAATTAACATTTCTTAAATGTAAGAAACTTCAACCTTCTTCAAGATTCAGACCCAAGTGTGTGTAGGTTGCACAGAGCCCACACGTCTCAAGCAACAATACATAAACCAACCAAGACTCCAGCCAATTCCACAGACTGATGACCCAATCCCTATCATGAATCAAGTATTACCAGCGCTAAGCCATACGATCTTGGATATAAGTAAACAGACCGCACTGTCTCAACAGCCTGGTAACGCAGAAAAAGGGGAACACGGAGAGCCATGACAATATTATTAGTTATTTCAGTGTTTGTCAAGGGATGGGAGATAGGATGGATAATTTATTGTTCAGATCGCTGTCAAGGATCACTTCTAATCAGTCAACAAGCTGCAGTCAGCAAGGAGTGCTACAAAATTTTGACGTTTTTACTGAAATTTTGGCCGACCAGGATGAGACCCATGTCCCTAACTGCCTTTCCATGTTTGTGAAATGTTTCATTTGCAACAGGCAGTGTCAGCTGCTGTTCAGTGTTAACATCCACGGATACTATCCAAATTGCAAAAAAATCCTGACGGTAATGTAGCTCTGCTTGTGTTCCCTAATCAAAATGTAATCACAGAATCCCAGAGTGTCAGGGGTTGGAAGGGCCCTGGAAAGCTCATCCAGTGCAATCCCTCCATGGAGCAGGAACACCCAGCTGAGGTTCCACAGGAAGGTGTCCAGGCGGGTTTGAATGTCTGCAGAGAAGGAGACTCCACAACCCCCCTGGGCAGCCTGGGCCAGGCTCTGCCATCCTCACTGAGAAGAAGCTTCTTCTCAAATTTAAGTGGAACCTCTTGTGTTCCAGTTTGATCTCATTGCCCCTTGTCCTATCATTGTTTGTCACTGAGAAGAGCCTGGCTCCATTCTCATGGCACTCACCTTTTATACACTCATAGATATTAATAAGGTCTCCCCTCAGCCTCCTCTTCTCCAAACTAAAGAGCCCCAGCTCCCTCAGCCTTTCTTCATAAGGGAGATGCTCTTCTCCCTTCAGCATCTTTGTTGCCCTGCGCTGGACTCTCTCCAGCAGTTCCCTGTCCTTCTGGAGCTGAGGGGCCACAACTGGACACAATATTCCAGGTGTGGTCTCCCCAGGGCAGAGCAGAGGGGCAGGAGAACCTCTCTGACCTACTGACCACCCCCTTCTAACCCACCCCAGGTACCATTGGCCTTCCTGGCCACAAGGGCCCAGTGTTGGCTGTAATGCTTAATGAGGCCTTGGATTTACCTTTCAATAAAAATGTGGGGCTGAATCGTGAAAAATGAGGCTGGGCCACGTCCTCAGCACCATTCCCAGAATTGTCCAGACCCAAAGTCGAGGCAACTTTGCAAGCTTGAACCGAGAGACTCGGCCAGATTGTTACTCCTGATGAACATATCATTGTACCGATACTAAGGCGTCTTCGAACAGCCCTGACTGGTGAGGATCAGGCTTAATTATCTCAGCTATATCAGCAACACCTCAAGCTAAGTGTAGATTAAAATATTCTCTCTAACAAAAGAAGTGTGGGGTAGTTTTGTTGGGTTTTTTTAATAACATTGACAGCTGTGGTCACATTTCTCAGAAGCAAGATGTTTTCTTTTTGCAAAAGCTAATATTTGACTGTAGAAAGTTTTAATAATTTAAAAGAGAAATCTTATCAAGTATACCTAAGAGCTATTAGGCTTCAAACGTGTAATCAGTCCAAAGTAGGAAGAGCCTCTTGATGTCAAGGAACAGCTTGTTTACAGAAGGCTTTTTTGGCAAAATTACCGTAGTCCAACACTTGGCTTGAGAGCAAACAATCCCACAACGCAGCTAATCAACAGCACCTACCAACAAGTCCCTCTGTGGCAACTGCCAATTTATTTTCTCAAAACGCTTTGAAAATAATTAATCAATCTTCTCTTTTGATGTTAAGTAAGGGAACGTCACTTGTTTCAGGGAGCAATGAGCTGTGAGGACAGGACGTGACGCACCGGAGGGGGAACAAGGGTTTAATTTGCAATGACTGTACCAGTGAAAAGGGAACGTTCCTGCCTGGCACCTGCAGGAGCTGGTCTTACACTCCGAATCATAAGAGTGCATTATTGCTGTGGAATATTCACATTTTAGTGGTCAGGAAATAATTTACCTGCATGATTTGATTCTACTGCTTAGAGCAATGAGTTCGAAATACCCAGCTGGTCGAGAATAACGTAAGTATGTTTTGCTAACGTTTTTTCCCCTTTGCTTCCTGTGTGCTGGGAGAAGATAAAAGGAAAAATATTCCCTTCTCGTTAAACCTTTCATAATTTGGAGACTGGTCAAGCACCTGGTAATTATTTTCTCATTAAAGATAATCAGTCTTAGATTTTAAACTCATGCCTCAAATCAGCGTTTTTCTTTTTGGCCATGCTGTACCAAAGCTGTGTCTTTAACAAACCCAACATTCCCAAGCAATGGAACCTTAAACCGAGAGGATCTCTGCTCATATTATTAAGAAGCGTGGCAACAGTTATTGAAAATACTTTGAAATTTGCTGCTGTACTTCGAGACATTCTCTTGAAAAGCCAAGTAACAAAACCTCATCCATGTTTGCATTTCGAGGATCTCATGCTGGAAGCTATCAGGACCTATTGTAGAAATTCAAGGAGTAATCTGATGCAGTGTGACTTTAAAAAAAAAAATATTCAGGATGATTCAGAGCATTTAAATGGTGATTTACAGGGTAAGAAATGTATCGACCACTCGGTATTTTCATCATGTCAAAGACACCTTGGTTGTTCAGCTCTTTCTGATAATTTACCGCAGCCAGCCTGAGCCAAGTACTCATTTCACAGATGGCAGAAAAGTTGCTCCGAGTTTAAACCAAGTGTGAATTAGGAGAAAATAAGGCCCTTTGCTCCAGTGGCATAATGCAGTCACTGAATCCACATAGCCCATCTCTTAATCGCTGTTTTAATGATTCCAGTGTTCAGTCCTCCACTGCTTGCCCTGAGTGCTAATGAGGGACTTGCCCCCTCCACAGTCTTTCATTCCAAATTGTCTCACATTTTTGCCAAGTCTGACAGCTCGAGATAGAAATGTCCACCCTGACCAAGATGGAAAACAGTGGAAAAACATCAGACCTTTACCTTTGACACACCAAAACAAGGAGAGCGTGACTTTAATTCGGGTCTTCAGCAGACAATATCATCATCTTCAGGGAAATAATTCTAGTCTATCAGTTTCACTCATAGAAATGCTGTCCATAATATTATTAACAGGACAGAAATCTTTCTGTATTGCAGCAAAATGATGGTGTTTCTATCCAACAGGTGCACTGCTATGCCCCATGGTATAAAACTGAGCCTTTAGCCAGTGAAAGGCATGATTCCTGAAGCTGAGGAATTCCTTCAGCTCCAGTCAAGTTATTTTATGGCCATGGGCTTAAACAGGGGAAAACAAACACACAAAACCCCACAGGAAACCAAAAAACAACCATGCCCCCAACAACTCATGTCTGCTTGTTGCCTAAAACTACGGAGAAATTAAGAAAAACAAGCTCATAGGGAAATTCGTGCTGTAATCACAGCCAGGGATGCCGTGACATCAATAGCATTGCCAATGCCATTGAAAACCAGACTTGGACAGGCTTGTCTTACTCAGCCTTGAGCATCATCTCTCCCTCTTGCTTACATTGGTTGCTGTGACTTTCAATGGGAGCTATGCATCCGTATGGCAGGGCAGAAGGCCACATCACTCTTCAAAGTCCCATAGTTTTTCTAAACAAGTGATCCCTTGCTTCTCCTCTTACATCCGATAAGCATCATCATCCCTTCATTCATTCCACCAGACGATGGGGAAAACAGCAGCAGGCATTTGAAACACGGAGTAAAGCTCAAGAGCTTGGTACTCCATAACTGTAAAAGGGCTCTTCAGAAGAGGAATCCTCTTTTAAAATGAATTTAAAACCTTCAAGATAAGGAGAGACAACTCCTATTTCCTATCACACAGTCTGGAGTCTGTCTCAAAGGCTGGCAGCATCTTCCAGAGTCACTCATAACCGAGGGCTGCCAGTTCCTCACCGAATTTTCAACCTCTGTAACGACCAAGATCTCCGTTTCTCAGCATCTCATGCAGTACATGAAGGTCACGCTGCAGTGTGACACAGACCCAGTGACACAAAATGTCTAGACTACGGAAAATTGACAACCTCCTCCACTTTAAATTTATACCAGATGAAGTGAAACATCAAAGGAGCTCCTTTTAATGGGCTTTTTGGCATGTGGTCCTTTGTTCTTAACAACTCGGCACCAGCTGCTGTGCCCATAATGCCAAGTCAGTAATGTCCCTGGCCAGATTCTCGGCTGATATAAATCAGTGTCACTCCTCTGAAGGCAGATGTGTCTATTGGTTGACATCAGCTGAAGATTTGGCTCCTCATGCTTAGCAGGTGCAAGCTAAAGTAAAATCTTCTGTGCCGTATTTCACATTTCTCCTGTCTTCACCATCACTACTGCTCTACACATTCTCAGGCTGGAGAGTTAATTAACATCAGCTGTAGCTACTCAAGTTTCTATACAATAAATTCCATATTGTAAGGAACAGCTTTCGTCTAATTATATCTTGTTCATGTATATATATATATGTATATATATTTCCCACACACACTAATCTCGTACTCCGGGTTATTGTGTGGTGACTTTCCCATAAACGGAAGATGAGGTGAGAACATCAGATGGGCCACACTCATTCATCACAACATTTCAAATACTATTTAGTAACTGGAAGTAAATAGTATTAATAGTGTTCAGTCTTAAGACTGTCTACGTTAGCCCATCCTGATTACCATGAGTGTGTATTAGTTTAAACCTACAAATATTTTCTTGATGTACAAAGATCTCAAATACCAGGGCCTTTTCAATGCGTATTTAAAATAAAAACATTATTTTGCCTTGCAGCTAGAAGCATATTGAAATCTCACAGCACCAACTGTTCTGATTTTACTACAATGCAAGTGTATATATATATATATATATATATGCACACACACCACAAAAAGACTCTTGAAACAAACTAAATACAGTTATTTACCCCTTAGTAAATATGGTGCTGCTTCAGCACTTGTTAATAAAACTCTTGCTTAAGAAGGAAACAGAAGCCTATAAGCAATATGGGGCCATTCAACACCCCAAAAGCCCAGATCTCATCTCAGTTTTCTCCATCCACTCTCTTGGGCTGTTTTAATTAAGTAAATTATGCTTTCAAGCCCTTCTCTTTGAGAAAAAGTATAAGCAGCTACAATACCAGCTCTCTGATCCATCTCGTTCACTGGTTTAAACGTGTCCTTCCCCTTCTGGAGTGCTTCATTCCTGAGTTCTACAGGAGAAGGGACGTGGGGGACACCCCCGGTGCTCCCAGCGCCCGCAGTCACAACCGCCACCATCGCGTCACATTCACCTTCCGTGGCTGACTCACACACACCTCATAATCCCGATTTCCCTGCTTGTGGGTACTTTACATAGGACCGTGATTCACGAGATGCCCTTTTGTCATCTCCCCCCGCTCTCCTCGTGCATCCTCCACATCTTTATCTCGCCGCAGGGCTGTGGGAGCCAGTACAGCACCCACCACCCAAGCCGGGTTTATATTTCCCTCCACCTCAGCTGCTCTTCCATATTAACTCTGCAGTTTGGGGCATGACAACAAAAGAAAAACAAAGGTATAGATGTTATTAAAGTCAAAGCATCAGCAGAATTTTTCTCAGTTTATAACGCAGCTGACGTTTGTCAAGGAGCTGAGGGATCAAGACATTTACTATCATCTAAGCTTAAAGATAAATTTAAATGTTGGCATTTATAATCTTTCACAGTAAAGTGATGATCTTGTTTAATCAAGAGGTCAAAATGAATTTAAACCTGTGCCATTTTCTTCTCTTTGCCCCTTTTTAATAATTCAGCATGGAGACACTAGCAGGCAATATATTTTAAAAGATAAATGGAAAGCTAGATATTCATGTGGAATATATTCTTCATGAAAGATAGGTGAGAAATTAAGACTAAAAATATTCCTGTCTTCAGCAGAAACAAGTCTCATCTTTTCATTTTTAACTTACGTTGTATTTATGAGACATCAGCTACAGACAGTAAAGGAAATTGCAGCATTCAGTTAAAAGCAGCGTTAGCAAGTTCTGACAGCTCTTTAAAAGCCATGACCAAAGGCAGGTGGTGCACATCCATCGTCTGTGACAAGGACATCATGGAGCTCTGCCCGAGCTTACCCTTGGTCGTATATCCAATGTGGGTCGTGTGGCTCTCAGTGAGCCATTTCACATCAACGGGGACACATTCCTTAAGCTGCCCAAGCAATTTAAATGTTGCCCACTCATTGAAAATAAACACAATTATGTCCTACGGCTCTATGTCCTCTCGCAGTTCAAGTTTGACTTTATGTATAACATGGATTTTCTAGCACATGCAGCCCCATTTCTTGCCAGACAATAGAAGTAAAACACCTAAAGCAACAGAATCAGTAGAAGATACAGTCCATAGCTGTGAAATCACAAGATCACATTCCATCCAACAAGACTGGTGAAGGGACTTGAACACAAACCCTATGGGGAGAGGCTGAGGGAGCTGGGCTTGTTCAGTCTGGAGCAGAGGAGGTTTAGAGGTGAGCTCAGCACTCTCTAGAACGACCTGAAGGGCAGTTCTAGCCAGGGGGGATTGGGCTCTTCTCCCAGGCAGTCAGCAATAGGACAAGGGGGCATGGGCTTCAACTCTGCCAGGGGAAATTGAGACTGGAGATTAGAAAGCAATTCTGTGCAGAGAGAGTGGTCAGCATTGGAATGGCTGCCCGGGGAGGTGCTGGACTCACCGGCCCTGGAGGTTTTTAAGCTGAGATTGGCCATGGCACTTAGTGCCATGATCTGGTCAATGGACTGGAGTTGGACCAAGGGTTGGACTTGGTGATCTCTGAGGTCTTTTCCAACCCAGTCCATTCTGTGAGTCTGTGATCCTTGAGATGCTGTAACGTCCTTGGAATGCTATACCATGAGATATGGCTTTGAACGCTGAGTCTGAGAGACGTGGATTTCTAAGTATAATTACCATCCATGAGCATAGCCCAAGATTTACATTTCATTAATATGACTAAAACATCCTTTTCCTACACATCAGAATGTCAAAATGCACATCTCTGGAGATCACCTGGACCGACCTCCTGCTCAAATCAAGGCCTCAGATTAGGTTATCCAGGTCCATGTAAAGCCAAGTCTTGAATACTTGGATTCGAACATGAAATAGTATAAGCTATACTATAAGTAGAGTCATCATTACTTTAATGAAACCACAAGAAAAACTAGAAAGACACTCCAAAGAGGCCATGACTCAACCAGTAGTATAGGAAACAGCAAACCTGGCCCCAGTACCTGGAAAGCAGAGAAGTATTTGGCTGCTCATTCCCCTTCAGATCCAACTAAGGCAGCCTGTACATCCTGGAAACTGCATTTAGAGATTTCACACAGAAAAGTCTCAGCTTGAAAGTAATTGTTATTGTTTTTTTCAATGGTGGCCTTATTGCCACTTGTATTTCTGCTGGCAGGCAGGTATTGCCTACAGCTGCAAACTAATATAAACTCAAACTTTTTGGATCAACAGAAATATGATGGACAAAGTGCTCTCCACAGTTCCTTCATCCATGAGATACCTATGGTAAAGTATTAACACCATGTCAAAAATTGTTTGGGGCCCCTTCTTTGTGAGCTCTTCCTTCTTTTTAAACATTTCACTGCATAAACATATAGCAGACCAAAACTGAACGTGAATAGATTTGAGCTAGCAAACACCAGAGGTAAGAAATATCTAGAAGAATTGGGAATCTGCGATGGTATGAAGGACTGTGCTGATGGGGTAGTTATTCACTGTGCTCATAAAGCAGCATCTTGCCAAATGGGTCTTGTAATTTTGAGCTGTATACACAGAAGTGCCACAGCAAAGAGCAGGAAGGCAACTGTGTCCCGTTATAGCTTTCTTTAGATATTTAAAACCAGTCAGGAAAAAACATACCCCAGGCTGTAGGACTGTACCAGATTTATACCAGAACAGTGCTGGAACTAAGAGATCACTTCTCTGCCTTCCTTCACCTATTTTCAGAACTAAAGGGAATTCTTTCATTTTCTCACAGGTTAAAAATCATACCAATTGCCTTTCATTTTAATGAGCAGTGTGGATGTCTCACGCGTTTAACTGGGCTGCTTATGATTTGTCACATTTGATGGCTGAGGGCTATGCAAGAGCTCATTACTTTGGGGATCCTGGTGAGAAAGACTGGTGTTTTGAAGCATTATTCTGGCTGTTTGCACAAATTTCACACAGGAAAGTTGTAGAAAGCTGATAAACACCTTATATATTACAAAGGGTCTGATCAAGAGAAATAGATCTCTTTACATTCTGCATTATTGCTCACACAAAAGGTGGAAGCAGTTAAAAAGATAACACTTCCCATGTTTATTTACACCTATATTCTTGTGTACACAAATGGTGGAAATCATGGTTCAAACCCCAGCGTTTCTCAGCTGGTTACCTCACTTATTTCCTCTTTTCAGTAAAACTGTGGAACCATGAGCGGTGTCTTATTTCACTTTCTAATTGCTTCTGGTAAAAGTGATTCTTTTGTGACCACCACTGTAACACCAAGCCCAGGGAAGACTCAATACTACTCTAATCCTTGTTGCTCTGAGACACCAGAAATGGTGGTGAAATATGCCTAGTACTTTCTATGGAAACTTTAGGACATTGCTATTTGAAATTAGGATGGCATACAATCAAGTCCAAAGCTGAAACGCTTAATTTGCGAGTGTCTGTCAGTGGAAGATCCTCACCAACCCTCACCCCTTTACACTTCCTTCCTGCTCCTCGTCGTGCCGTTTCCCCTTCAACAACAGATGACCTGGATTATGCTTAGAAACATAAATGAATATTTTATTTCAGGCTTTCTTCAGCAATCAGCATGAGGGGTGTTTCACCTGTAGCTTTAATTTAAGGATCTGACTCTGGAATTACTGACACCAGTGGTGGAAAATCCTGGCTATTTGAGGTTAAATCATAGATTGGTTTGAGGTGGAAGGGATCTGAAAGATCAGGGGCCCCTGAATGAAGCAGCACCTTCTCTGTTTGCACCTCAAGAGCTGCAAGAGCAGCCCCATCGATTTGAGGCATGGGAAAGCAAGTGGATCAGTAACAGCACCAGCCCATGAGACAGCACAATGCTTCTCATCTTTCTCCTTTTATTCATTTGCACATTGGCAAGATGAGCGTACAAATGAATCACAGGAAGTAGCTTATGTTCATATACTGACCCTTAGATCAAAAATGCTGTATAAGAACAAGGCAATTGGAGTTAAATGTAGCCCAAGGTCGCAGGATACACAGGGGTAAGTTTTTGGTAGAAGCCAGACTCACTCATTGACATTCTTCTCATCCACTCTCCTTTCCTGGAGAGTCAATAAACTCAGCTGTGGCTGTTCAAGTGCACTGTAAATAGCTGCTCCAGCCCAGTGCAGCAGCAGCGATGCCACCCTGGGCACAAAGCAATCCTCTCCGTACCCTTCCCCTCCCCGAGAGCAACGTTGTGAAGAAAATCCTGTGTTTGCAAAATGCTTGGAGAGGTTTGAAACAAATGTGTTGAAGACCTGCAAACCATTTACCTGGAGCCAACAGTTATAAAGCCTGGGCTTATTACTGTAGCCTTCTAAATAAATGCCGAAAACAATGATTTTTAATTGCTGGGAGCACAGAACAAAGCTCGGTGTAGTCATCTCCTCCTTAATCTTCTCACACTTTGAAATTCAGCCCTTATACAAAGAAAGACCTAATTATTTTCAGGGGCTAAGCATTTGCATCTTGCTGAGAGAAAAAATAATAATTTACAGTTACAAATGGTTAAAAAGAAAGACTTAATGCAGAAAACACAGGTAGAGTTTTCTCCACCTGATAAGCAGCATGCATCACTACCATGTCAAATATATTCATGGTAGACCTGAAACTGAAAATGTCTGGGTTGTGTTCTGACTCACTGTGCCTTTGCAGAAGCAAAGGTTCCTGTTATGTGCTCACATCAAATCATTGGGGTGGCTCTGTTCAGCCTGAACTTCTGCTCCACCAGACTGACATTTATGGGAATTACTTACCTGCCTCATCACTTGAATTAGGAAGCTGGAGAGAAAATGCAGCATGATAGCTGCCAGATTGCTTATCATCATCTTTCTTTGTTGTTACCACATTATTAGGTCCTCCAGGTATATCTGCAAATGCTGGAAGTTCAGAGACAAAGATACTTTGCAAAGGGTATTTACTACCCAAATAGCCTTCATTTGTTGTCTCTCTATTAGTTACATTATTTTCTGCTAAGTCTGCGCTCCAGTTTGATCTGAGCGGAGTCTTGTTTTCTCCTAGGAGCTTTGTCTTGAGCATCGTCTCTATTGGCTCACCATTAGCTATGCCATCTACTCCATCTGCTGTTAATCTAGACGAACTGCAATTTATATTGAAGGACAGGGTTGATCTATGAATTTTTTGGCATTTAATTCGAGGTCGGTCAATGCACACATTGAGCGACTTGTCTAAATAATAGATGGTATTTGGACACTGCTGAGAAACCTGAAGGTGGACACAAGAGATGAATGAAGGAGGTATTTTCTCTCTCCCATCACTGCTTTGCAGACCCACACCGTTCTCCTTGTTTCCCCGGTCAAAAATCCGTTCTCCTGGCTGCTCTTCATCGAACCGCGAGCAAGATTCAGGAATCTTTGATGGAGAGACATTTTGGTTTGCATAGCCCAGTGGAGGATGGTGACGGAGGGCAACGGGGACTTTGCTCAAGGTGGGGGACACGGCGTTGGGTTCCTGCACAGCCCCAGCTCCTCGTGCGGGGTCGCTGGATCCTGCATCAACACGTTTGGCTGTAATGGTTATGGATGCAAACCCTTTCCGCAGGTTTTGAGACTGTTTTTCCTCTGCAATGGGAGAGTCCAATGGAGACGTGGTGTCGTCTAAAGTTGCCTGAATTTCTAACCTGCTGGGGAGCGCTGTAAATGCCCTGTTAATGTTGACTGAGCCATGGGCAGCCAGAGATCGCTTTGCATGGTAAACTTTGGGCTGGGGGATCATGGGCTGCACAGGCAAAGCACGGCAATTTTCTTTGGATTTATTCTCATCAATCATCTGTGAAATGACTATCGGTGAAATCAATTTTGTATTTTGTGATGACGGAGATTCCTGCAAATGAAAAGATTCAAGTTACCAACATACTCCATCATAATATATGTAACTGTTTCTCAGCTACCATCCAGCACCAGAAAGTTTTGTTGGAGATCTCTTGTTCACTTTGTAGTCATCCTAACTTGGTCATTTAAAAACACATGCTCTTGAAATGAGCTCTGTATTGTCTGGCAGACTTCAATGAAAATCTTATTCTGATGCAAACAAACAAACAAACAAAAGGATTCTATACTATAATTTTCAGTATTTAACCCATTGCTGCGGTTGGGATTTGTGGCTGCTATATTTAGTTAAAAAATGGATGTGTCAAAAAGAGTTGCCAGTTTCAGACTCCAAACTGCTCCTTCACGATGGTCTGGTGGAATTTAAAATACATTTCAATTTGTCATAGATCATTAGCCCGAAGGTCCACAGGTGCCATCACGCGCTGCAGAGGACATGGGGGCACCAGAGTCACAACTACTCTACAACCTCACCAGTCATAAGCATGGAAAATCGTCTCAACGATCCCTCCCACAAAAGCAATAAAATTCCCTATAAGGGATCCGAGTACTATTTTAATTCCCTCTTGTTTATCATTACTTGGTGGCACCTATCAATGATATAAAGCCACACATGTCCAAGAATGATTGATAACGGTCCAGATTCATTTTTCCAACCATGGCAGTAACATCTATCTTGATAGACCGTCCATTACTTCACTCAGTGTGATAAACAGGGCGCTTTTACGTTAACGCTATCCAACAAAGACTAAACCTGAGTTTAAAATCTCCTGCTATTATTATCCACATGGCCGGTCACATAAGTCACATGCAATAAAGCCTCTGGCCTAATCTCATTGCTGCTGCAAATTGGCTGCTTATATTGCTCCTGCCCTGTGTTCCCAGATCTCCTGATTCTAACAGAAAAAACCCCACCAAACTGGCAAGCAAACCTCAGGATTAGCTCCATAATGAAAGCTCATCCAAGTTCATTCGGGGTTTAGGTGCCATTTGCTTGCTGTACTGCTCCTGCTTGTTATGAATTCATTTCAGTCATATCTGGGCATCTATCATCTGATAATAAACGCCAGTACTTGACAAGTACTTCACAAAACATTATATTCTTCCTCAAGAAAGACTATGGGAGCGGCAGAGTTGTGACTTCCCAGGTGCCACATCATCCGCCGCCGGGTGCCAGAGATGGGACCCTGCACCAAACCAGCCCTGGGCTCCTGCCCCCGTGCATGGAAACTGCACAGAAATGGGCTTCTCTGCCACTCTTGGGAAGGCTGATTTGGGACCCCAAATAGGGAGAGTTAGATCAAGAGTTCACTAATGAGGTGAAATGCCAAGTAGATTTTATCAACTCTTCAAACCAGCTGCCTGTGGTTTTGACAATTCAATAATTTCTTAGCCCTAGGGGAAGCATTTTCTTCCTCCTTTGTTTTTTTTCATGGTTTGTAACAACATTTGCCTTATATTCTCTGCACCGCATTTACTTCTACCTACAGATTCAAAACCTTTGCATGCCTTCCAAAACTCCTGACTCCCTGAGATTTCTACAGGGCACCAAAGAAGAACGGCACTCAGAATTCTTTATTTTGGACATATTTCTCATGCTCCAGTAGTCATTTTGACATTTATTCGTTTTGTTAAGGGCTGCACAGATGGAGACATCCTGCAAGACTCCAAAGGCATATCAAAAACGCTCCTGATTAGCTTCAAACTCACGCATTCATAATTTTGCTTTTCCTTTTTCTGTTTGAATATATGTACTATTCCCTCTTCCCAACCTTTGGTGAAGAAATGGATCTTTAATGTTTGACCAGTTGATCCTATGCTTGTTGGGAGCTTTCAAGCTTCACTGCATCTTGTGAAAAAAAAAGATACACAAAGTAATTGTGGTGAACTGAAAACCTCAAGCTTTATCTTGAGAACATCTGAGACAGGATGTACTGATATTTGAGATACCGCTTGATTTAGTCTCCTGAGGTGTTTTTAACAACCTTTATCCCCCCACAAAACATGCAATTTTCCCCCCTCCCCAAGAGCACACTGAATCGCAACATTTAGCCATCAATTTATTCGGCTTTTCTGCTGCCTAAGCTAAGCCTAGCTAAACAAAATGAAGCCCCAACACACCGCTCAGCAATCGGTGATTGTTTTTTGAATCTGAATGCATTCTGCTGACTGCTATCTAAACACGAGTTGTTTGTTTTACCTCGGTAGAGCTTGGCTCTCTCTCCGCAGCACTCTGCCGCTGAAGGCCGGTGCACGTCCTCTGAGCACCAGCGCCCCAGCGCTTTTGGGTCATTCCTGGGAAAAAAAGCCAAAAAAGCAGAGAAAGTAATGATATTTTCAGTGTCCTGGAGAAGATGAGTTAGAAAATGGGGTTTTAAATGGAGCGCAGGCAGGAGGGAAAGAACTACTGTAAATGATCTGATTGCCTCGGGATCTTGTTATCCGAGGGATCCCATTTCTCCCTCTTCCCAGGGAGGCGCTTGAAACACCCCTGGGATCCTGTTGCACAGACGTGTTTGTGGACAGTCCCACAATGTGTTAAGGGATGATACAAAGCTTGAATAACTCTGCTTTTGCTTTCTGTGCAGGAATCGGGGAAGACGGGAAACGCGCATTTCAACAAACGTCGCTTTTGCGTGGTCTGCAGAACCGGGGAGCACAAACGGGCACATCCATGCGCTGGATGCTGCCAGTTTGGTTTCGTTTGAACTAAGTCACCTTCACAGTTAAAGAACCACAGTGATTTTAAATCATATTCATAATTCTATTACATCATAGCTTTTCTTGTTGAGCGATAACTATGACATCAGTACATCACCCTCTGATTTTGCCTGTTTTTCTTACTGCGAGCGCTCGCCTGTCTGCAGCTTTTCACACAGACCTGATTTGCATACAACACGGAGCCTGGGCTATTGCAATGATGCATTACGTCTGCTGTCAAGAGCTTTGCCAGAAATTACGTTACTTTCTATTTTGTAACAAGCATCCAGAATTAATTTTCAAAAATTCTCCATTTGGACTGAAATCTCTTGACATTACCGGCTGTTGCTTTAGAGCAACAAGTCGCACCCCTAGTACGACTGTTTTTCTCTTTCACATAGCCAGCCTGTCACATAAATTGATAATTTTTTACTAAGCAGAATTTCAGTTTACATGTAAAATTATATTAACAAAGGAATATAAATAAGTTCCACTTTAAGAAGCGTTTGTTAAAGCATATTCACCATAGCAGGCCTCGTCTCCTTGGGTGCAGCTAAGAAGTAGAAGGAGAAGAGGGGGAAGGCACCAGGTCTATCCCCCATCAGGAGATGATCTGGAGTCCCACCATGGAGCAGCAATCACAGAACACTAACAGAGTGTTTGATGAACCTTCTACTTTATTACAGTATGCTAAGGTATATTGTAATACTTAACTTGCACAGCTCCAAGATGCCAACGCCACTGTGTATATCAATAGCTAGCATGAAAAAAAGGAAAAAAAAGAGGTTTGCATTTGTCATTGAGCAAAAGGTGCTGAGCAACAGAGAAAACCGCTGGACTCGGTAGCTACAGTACAGAAAACAAAAAGAATTCAGAAAATAGCTGGAGCAGAGGGCCCACTACACATTTTTTGGTTGCAATGGGTGAAAACGCAATGAACCTGATGCAGCACTGGATCACAGTGAGTGCTGGCACAAGAACCAGGCGAGATGCCCTTGGAGCCCACGTCTCACCCCGCTGTGGTGCACAGCGAGGAGGACAAAATCCACCTCCATCCACCCGCAGTGGGACGGGGTGATGGATGGAAAGGCTGTTTTCAGTGTATCAGTGCTCTGGTGAGCCACATGTGAACACATTCACTAGGAAGAGCTGCTATGTAGGCTGTCTTATTTATTTTTTAAAACAAATAAGTAGGGAATAACTTATAGAGAAGGATGAAGTCGAAATTATTGGATTGAATTAAAGCAAGACCTCAAAATAATCCACAAGTTTGACGTACAAAATATCTGCAATTAAAACAACAACTTCACCTGAATTATGAGTATTTTCCTCAAACACTTTACAGTAAGAAAACCACCATGGTCTCATACCGAGCTGTAAAGCTATGACAGAACATGTACCTGTGAATGTCAACCAGTGCGCAAGGACATCCAGAGGGCTGGCCGGAGATAAATCAGATCCACACAGGCATGTTTTGCCAGATGGCCTTTCATGAATTTCATTTGAATGTATTTTCAGCACAAGACTCAGTACCACAGGTTCAAACACGAACAAGTTGTCAAAGTCCACGTAGTAAATTACGTAAAATATGTAGGTTATTCTTATCAAAGTAACCTCCTGTAATTAGCAAGAATCTGTCCCGTTTCACACCGATCCCTTGGAATAGATGAGTCAATTCTTGCTTGTTTAAATCAAGTCGCTCTTTCTGGAGCAGAAGAGATAGGAAGAACTGAGGTGGGAAGAAGAAGAGGATGAATTTCTGCACTGCATTTTGTACCATATCCTGTTCAATGTTGTTCTCATATTTCTATGGGAATTCCATTGTTGGAAAACACTCAGACTTTCAGCAAGTCATTTAAACTAGTTGCTGAGATAGACTGAATGGCATCGGTAGCAAAAGCTATGGCATTTTTCATTATATTATTAAATCTATTCTTGGAAGTTTCACATTGGTAAATTCATGTTAACAGAACAAGGAAAGAAAACCCCAAAACCTTTAAAAGGAGCTTGAATCTGTGTTTGAAATGAAGACACTTCAGGGAGCACACAGGCTTAGATATGTCGCATACACAGTTTTCATACAAATTCTCACTGCTGACAAAACACATTGCACTGTAACTCTCGTTACACAATGAAATGCAAAGTTCAGTTTTTCCCTTGTGTGAAAGCATGAAAGAAACGACATTTCAAGTACTTTCCGGCTCTGCGGGGAGTATGAGAAACTTATTTCTATCTGAGTTGAAATCCCGAGTATTTGTTTAAACTCCCCAGACCTTTATTCCACCATGACCCACCTCTCCAGCTTACGAACGGGAGATGCGATGAGGAACAAAGGAGCAGTTTCTGGCCCATGAACTTTGTCCTATTACATCTTCACTCTTCTTTTCCCCCCACGAATACTGTTTGTCGAAGCAAATGATACGCTCCTTGGCAAGGCATCTGGACATCCGGCTATAGACCAGGGTTTTCCTAATTACAGCATGCAGCTGGAACCGATTCTCCCAGTCTCGAGTGCCTGGATGTTGCCTCGGGCCAACTGGCAGCCGGCTCAGATAATGATTCAGAAAAGATGTACTTGTAAATCAGCTTGCTGAAGCACAGAAAGATTGGAAAAGGTGAGGGTGCTGGTGAAAAGTAGCGTACCGCGAATATTTGGCATGCACGGGACAGCCCAGTTTGGAGCCAGCTGAGGTTTTGCACAAAACTTGAGACACGCGTAAGAGCAGCCCACAGATAGTTTGCCGGTGTTTCAGATCTTTGCTAGATATGCAGACTGCTGTGCACATTCGGTGACACCGGGCAGAGCTGGAATGACTTTAGACCTCCGGCCCTGCCCTCATGTCCAGTTTTTGTCATGAAAGTCACATATTTCAGTCATTTACTATTGACATGCTGACAAATTCCAAATGCGTGTCAGCATTTCTGATCTCTGCCCCGAGTCCTGCTTACTCCGCACTAACCAGTCCTGCCATCCCTGCTGAGCCACCAGCATCACCTCAAAATCGGCTCCAGAAACCACCAGAGTATCCCTCAAAACACCATAAACCAGCATCTCAAATCACAGACACCAATAAGAAAAGGGGAAAACTTCTGCACTCCACCAAAAAATTATCATTATTTTTTTTTTGTTGATCCTTAGCCCACCATCTAAGGGATCTCTGAGGGCATCCAGGGTCCCTGTAGTCCCCATGTCAACATTGTTGGTTATCCAAAAATGCTCGAATTCCCCGCTTGGGGCCTGGGAGCGTAAGGACATCGATGTCTTGGTTGCAGGGTCAGGCACCAGAGCAAGCACCCAGCTAATATAGTATCTTTGGCCTCACTTAAAACTTTTTTAAAGCCTTTTTCTCCTTCTATGCACTATTCCTACTGTAAGTTATCAGCAGATAAACCATATTATTAAAACCAACTTGGAGGAATTTGTTTATACTTCATTCCGTGTACAACATTAGATTTGTTTAAAATTTCTTGTGACTTATTTAATTCAAATACCCGAGGAAGCCTTGAGGAAAAGAGCGTCGTCATTAAAGATTCACCACGCTCCCTCTGAGCGAGGGCTCTGGGAGATCATAATTCACTTCTGCAGATCTGAAGTGAGTCATCCAGAAAAGCTATGAGGACACTGCAGATACATCTAAGATGAAAGCCAAGTCCGAATGAACACCAGAACCAATTCTCCGTCTTCTGGTCTTCTTCATGTGTCATAAAGAAAGAATATCATAAAACTGCAGAGGGTCTTGCCATCTAAAATAAAGCTGAACAATGAAGCTAAAGTTCGCATGCCCGGTACTAAAAGTAGAGACTGATGTAAGGTGAGATTTTCAGCATTTGCCTAATTCCTTGCTGATGTTAAACTGATTTATAGGGAATCTACTGGCGAGTGTTGTGTTTACTTGTTAGCGGAGAGAGTGATGCATGTCCAGAAAGCACAGGCACAGTCTCACCATCCTTCAAGGACATCGTCCTGAGCCTTCAGAAGCGACGTGAAGTCCAAGGAGGAGTTGAGGTGCTGCACTGACAATGGTCCAAAGGCAGCATCCCAGTGAGGACAGTGCACAGGAAGGCAGCCCCATAGCCACAGGTGGATTTTATACTCTTTTACAACCTCATAACAAGGCCCCTGATTTTAATCTCGGCAGGATTTGACATTTAGCTGCCTCCATGCAGGAAGAGACAGCAGTTTTCACTAAGACGCTTGAGGAGCGCACAATGTCATCCTGGTGGCTTTAACACAGCTAGAAACCACCCATCGAGAAAGGACGACAGACGGAGAGTCCTGTTAAAGCATCTTGGTGAACTTCTTATAAGCAGCATGCCCCGACTCACAATGGGGGTCAAACAGCAATAAAGATTTAAAGGGGAAGAAAACAGCTGCCAACCCTTTTCTTGAAATCTTTCTTGTCGTGGAAAAAGCCCAAACCGATACAAACAAGTACCTTGCCACAAAAGAAAGTACTTGAACATGGTTGTACAGAGATAACAGTATTTTACGGCAGCTTTGTTGGTGAGATTTTCCAATCAGAGTAGGAAAAACAGCCTGAAATTGTTTCAGTCTGAAGAGGATGCATTATGTAAACAACAGAAAACAATATTTTTTTAAGATGTCAGGATGGATTTATTTCTATTACAAGTAGCATCATGAGATTTGTTAACTGAATTATCTTTCCCTGCTTGCACACCTTGAAGCTGTAGCTGGCTGCCTGCAGAGATGATTACAGGCTCTGCCATGGAACAGACAAATGAGTTCTGGTCTGCTATCAAAAAGCCAGAAGTCATAAATCTCTCATTATCCATGCCATTAGAGCAAGGTGCTCATCAGGGGGCTAGAAAGAGCACAGGAATTATATCTTGAAGCCCATGCATAAGAGAACAAAATATTGTGTTTTCATTATGCGCTGTTATTATTCTTTATCTTCATGTAATAAAATATAGCAGGAATCACCCCCAGCATATCTATCACAGACACAGAGTTAAAGTCAAGTAGATTCTATGCTTTCTCCTTTTTTTTCATCCTCCAAGTTTTATGTCTTTTTTCTTTTTCCTAGGTAGCATAAGCTTATGGTGACAAATCTCAGCCCCTGGAAGCTGTAACAAGCTCGCCAAACCTGCCCAAGCCCAGCGGTGTGGACGTAACTCAGGCCAAGGACTCAAATGGGAGCACACAGGAAGATTTAACCGACACAGGTTTGATTTCTTCAGTCTAAATAACATGGTCTGTCACTGGAGCTCTCTCCTGGAGCTTGTCCGAGATCTCTATAAAATGTTGTAGGAAGAGAATGGGGACATCAAAGACAGGGTATTAGAGGGAGGATGTCTGTAAGACATGGAGAACTGGGGTGGAGCACAAGGCATGATAGTGTTTAGCAGCCAAATGATTCCTTTTCATCGTTTTTCCTCAGTAGTCTCATTGTAGAGATATAAGAGATGCCACAACTGTCACAAGTTCCTATTCCTGTGGCAGTGAGAAGAAAAACTGGAGGTAAAGAGCAACCCAGCAAGCTCCCCAACGTTGATGATCCAAGCAGTGGAGGTCTTGAAGCTCCATGGCTCCCCTCACTCTGATGACTGGTGGGACTGGCTTCCACCCATCTCTTTGCTCTGCTAAAAGCAACGCAATATTGTCCACATATTTCACCAGGATTCTGGGAGATGGATACTTCTGTATAATTTGGACACATTATCCTATGAGGATTTTGCAAAGCAGTGAGAGATGGTGCACGAGCAGCTGAAGAACCAAAATCTCCTTGGAGATGAGGACTCCCCTCTAGGTAATCCTGGCATGAGATGCTCTGTCCCCACACCAAGGTAAGGGGTAGCAAAAGGCAGATGACACCTTCGGTTTCTTGTCAAAGTCAAACATTCAAATAGTAACTGTGCATGTGCCAGAATTTTGTCCAGAAAAGAAGGCAGACAGCAGACAAAGAAAGGAAGCGAGTCCAAGCAACACCAATAATTTTTACAGGTTCCACTTATCTCTAATTTTGAGGAATTCTGAATACCATTCCTGTTCAGATCTTCGCACAAAGATTCATTAATACTTATTGTAACATCATGTGTCTTACTGACCACTGACCACCTAATGTACTCTCAAAATTAAGATGTAACTAACAGAAACATTTCATAGGGAAAGAGTTATGGGAAGGGATCCTCCACCACTCCCAAAGCCCCCTTCCCAGCACATTATAGAGACATCCACATTTTAGTCACCACGTCTGTTTCTGAAAGTACAAGAATGTTTAGGATAGCCAGAAAATTCTTAAGTGACTGTAAACATGAAAACACTATGCATAAGCAAACAAAGGAAATGCAGTTCTGGAGCCAGAAAGTATATTTATGAAGAGTTGTTTTAGTACTATAACTTGTATTCATGTAAAGGTCACAACATGCACAGAATTTGACAGTACAAATGGGGTTTGTAAATAAAAATTCCAGCAGTGTTACTCAGAACTGGTAGCAATTACAAAATGTGCACATTTGCCTAAAGCTGCTTATGCATAATAAGAGGTAGAGGTAATTGTTTGGCCTCAGCAATCCAATATTTCTTACGTTTATCTGCTTTTGTTAGAGCATAACTTTAAGACAAGAAACTGTAGTGAGGACAAGAGAAAACCTGTGCGCTGTTATCCATGTGGTTTATGACTCAATATATATCGTGCTGCAGGGGTTTTTCACCATGCTTTTGCTTAACAATGATATTTGCTTTATTGATTTTTTTTCCCTTTTAGTACTCTTAATACAGTGTGGGCTCCAGAAGATGATGTGTGCTGTGGGTACAGATGCTTTTGTCAAGACATCAAAGTAGCTATTCCAACACACATCTATATTAGTCCAATTTTGTTTCCAAAACAAAGAAACAGGATGTTCACATGAGCCAAATTTGACACTGAACAATTTGTACAACGGAACTAAACTCAGTGGAGCCCCAGTCATGCCAGATTTAATATAGACTTTTCATGTTACTTTTGTATAATAGAAGCATTCATTTTTGTGTAATACTTGGGATATTATTTCTTTCTGGAAAGTCTTGCACATTAACTGCTGTGACTGCAGACATCAGAAACCGCTTGATAATAGGGGATGCAGTAGGATAGAACCAGGAGGAAAAAAACCACAACAGTGTTAACAGGATAAAAACACAATAGCTAAGATTTTAATAAATATGAAGCCTAAAAAGCTTAGTTTCTAAGTCATTAGTTTGATCACAAAGTAAAGTTTTATTTTGCATAATTTAAGATTTCTGTGCAGCTCCCACTAATTTCAGTTGCCAATGACTTTCCTTGACTCTAAATCTTAACCCTTCATGCGGTTGAACTTGGTAATTATTCTACCATGTAAAGCTTTTTCAGTTGGTGAAATAATACCTACATTTGCTTTCGGAAGGGAAATTGAAACCCAAATCTCTATTTGTAGCATGAACATGTGATGTGGCTGTGATTTGTTTGATCTCGGAATCAGCTCTTTCGAATTCCGTTGGAACAGGTTTAGAAACAGGTCATGGTAGAGATTAAAACAAAAGTGTAGTAATACGAACATGAAACAGGGCATGGCAGATTTTGATTTAATCACCAGATTCAACAAAAGATAACTGGTAATTGCTTTCTTTTCCCGTTTGTTTGGCTGGTTTTTAATCACTCCGTCTTCAAACTCAGAAATGGAAGGTGCAGAAAAGCTTGGAACCGATGATTAAATGTTAAAGGCCTCAGAACCTTAATTTTTGGCGTCTTTAAAATGCTGGTTGGCGAGGAATGCAATTGGGAGTTCTCCAGCTCTCTTTTGGCTGCAGGTGTCACCTGAATGAGTAGGAGCAGGGTTGGGAGCTGCCAGCGCCCACCCAACCCAACCTGGCCAGCCCGGGCCTCTTGCTCAATAAGCAACAACCTGCTGCTTAGCAACAGCCCAAACCTCACCGTAGTTTGTATATTCCATTTCTTGTGCTACACTAAAAGCTCACATCCCAAATTACTGCATTCAGCAACAGCGCTGCGACAGATGGATGAGAAAATGCATTTTCCTTTACTTGCTGCAAACTTCCTTGCCCTATGGTGTTACATTTGTAAAATACACACAACCCAAAACCCACCACATTTTGATGCAAGATCAATCTGAAAAATAGTTCGATATGCGAATAGTTATTTTTACAATAGTTGCCCCCTAGGAGCTATTTATGTGAATAATTTCACATGTCTATACATTTAATGATCAGGTCACCAAGAATGATTTAAGGCCAAACACAGTCCTGTTCTTTCATGCGTGTATATAAACTGGTTAGAACAACAAAACCATGCTTGCAGGAAAGTTGTCCCTGTGTTTTAGAAACCCTTTTTCCTAATTATTATTTACTGCATGTGAAATAAACAAATAAAAAGCCACCACCACCACCGCCCCCAACCCTATTTCACTGTACCCTCTACTTGGATCCAAATTTTAGCCTGATTTTCAGAAGGAATTTGATTTATACCCCACCCTTCTATCTGTCCAACCTGGGGCTTTTGAGCTTGTGGGATGTTTCAAGCAACATGACAGAAGGGTCGATAGCTGATCTCCAATAACCTTACCGCAAAAAGCAAAGGTCTTGTAGAAATGAGAGGCTGCCACAAAGAGAAGTTCACCAGGTCCCCCCTGTTTGAGCAGCAGGGAGAGACTTGGGTCTCGGAGTACTGAATCATGGGCTTGATCTCTTTCTCATTACAGAAGTTCACAGCCTATATTTTCAATATCATCTGTTTTCATTGTCTAAAAAAAATTACGGAAATCTCATGCTAAGATTATGAAAACTGAGAGGCTTAAAGAAAAGTTAAGTGCTGGAGGCCGACCTAATGATGCTCTAACTGCTTGATCCTGGTATTGCTGTACCTTAGACATAATCATGTACAACATCTGTCCTGTTTAAAGGCACATAGCAAATCATTACTGAAGTAGTCACCTTCCTAAATGTGCGTACTATGATAGACACAGCATTGGGTACCCAGATTTTACTGCAGAGAATACCTGGAATAAGGCAGCAAGAAGTAACAACTGAATGGCTTAGGCTGGTATAACAAAATGCTGAAGTAACCATCTATTGAAGGCAAAATTAAGTTGTTAAGGGTGATTACCACCACCACTTTCTTTGTCCTACAGTTGTTCTGTTCGGCGACAATCTCTGATCCAGAGCCAGCACATAAGCCATTAAATAATTTAGCTGCACTCCTCATCCAGCTCAACACTCCCAGCCAAATTCTGGCCCCTCTCAATTTCGGTCTTTCCACTGAATGCTCTGGGCTGAGAACTGATCCCAAAGGTCTCTTCAGGTCCACCAGTTACAGGGCACAGACTTTGCTGAATGTGCTTTCAAAAACCTCTTTGGTCATTATTGATACTCTAACATAAAATCCTCCAGCTAGAAGCTGCAGAATGACCTGTCGGATGTTACCAAGCATTTTCAAGCTTAACAAAGAGCACGCTGAGAGCTCACAGCCCCGTACTGGAGACACTGATGCTCAGGTGGGACGTGACCAGGTGATGATGTCTGAAACCAAGAGCAATGAACTTTGCACTGGCAGTGGGGGAGATTCACCCTTGTGCACAGAGACAGCACAAGCCTGGATGCTTTGGCAAAGGAGAAATTCAGGTGGACTTTTCTTTTAGGAAAAGGTTCAGCTGGAAATTTAACTTGGATATAAAACTCTGCAGCCTGTCTACATTGTTACGGCACTCGCACAAACTGTGTTTTGGGGTCTCTGCTCTCCATTTCGGGCTGGCTCCCAGCTGAACTCTCTCATGATGCAACACAACTCTCCCCTCGCCCTCTGTAACCCAAGCGAAAGCACCAAAGAAAAATTACTTGGAAACAGTTGACATTTTATGTAATAGGCTGTAATTATTAACCCGACCTCCTCATAGCGGATTTGCACACACACTGTGCCAGTGGATTACTCACTGCCAGTCACATTAACCGACTTAGTTAATGTATGTATCTGCGAAACACAATATCGCCTTCCACCTGGTTTCTGAATCCTTGTGAAAATACAGCCCCCGCCCACCCGATACGGCTGGGGTGACCTCGGGTAACTAATTAATTACTGTGGGAACACTCTCATCTGCCACTCTGCTGCTACGACCACACTTTCCTGTTCCAGGATGGTGTCCTGGCTTAATTCCCAGCCACAAAACCATTGCAGGTAGCAGCGAGAGGGCAGTGAGGTGCTCAGTTTCCACCAACTATGCTTCCAGAAATAACCATTTCACTTCTCTGAGTAGCCTCTACCCTCTCCCCCCTTTCTCACACCACAACTGCATCTTCTCTTTGTCATAGTTTTCTTGGGCCGATAGGCTCAGATAGACGTTTTTGTTGGATTACTTGAAGTTACTTTGGTTGACTTCCAGCGTTTTTTAGGATGGGATGTGGTTTTGGCTGTAGCGCTGTTTGCTTTTTTGGTTTGTAATTGACATTTTTTTCCCTACATCTACTCAAAAATGTTACCTTGGTGACTTCTGTGTCCAAAGGTAAAAGGGAGAAGAGGTTTGGCCTTTGCTGGGGCACACATAAATGCACTTTGAGAGCACTCCGATGGCTGCCCCACCACGAGGAGCCAAACAGGGTCACCAATCAGTAGCGTTTTATTTTAAACCACGGACATCTAGTCTCTTGTTGGAGCTTAAGCACCCTGTATTTTGTTTCTTATGATACACACATGCAATTTGGTTAGTGAGAACAGATGTGTATACGCAGGTATTGATTCTATAGAGCACTGCATTATTCAAGAGGGCTGAGACTAAAAGGCCGATTTTTACAACAGAAGTATTTACTGTAAATCAAAATCCTACCAATTGAAGCCAACTTTAGAGGATTAGCACAAGATTCATGTGCTGCTTTAACCACTCAAAAGACTAAGATCTGATCTGAAAGGAAAAAGCAAATTCAAGGCTACTCTTTCATACCTTGCCTAATATAATCTGGTAATCACAAACCTGTAGCACAGACTGATGTTACATATGGACACGCACTGCAGGGACACCTGCAACTGCAGGCACAACGCCATGATTACTCTTCAGTTAATTTGAATTAAAGACTTTGGCCCCCTAAATAGACCAAAACACAGAATTTCAGGATATTACATTTTTTAGAAGAAAAAGAAAATGCTAATAAACATACAATTTGGATGCTTAGTGAGGCAGAAGTCATCTATTATGTAAATAAAGGAATAAAAATTGCAGCAAGTTATTAATGTTATTTTAAATAAAAGAGAAAACAATGTTTCTCATACCCTAGACTGAAAGTATTATTTTGGAAGATCAGTCTAGTCTATGTCATATTGATTTAGGACTGTCTAATTACTCTGAATGTATTGCTGCATTAGAGTAATATTGGGATTAACACCTTGGCCAGAATTTTAATGCTAACAGGCATATAAATGCAGATTTATGTACTTCATTCAACATTTAAGGAAAGTTTATTAATCCACAATTAGGCGGTGGCTTGTTGTCTTTTTTTTCCTATTTAAATTTAAATAAAGTGCGCAACCGAGCACAAAACATTTCTGTACCTTGTGTATAAATGAGTGTTTCTGGCTGTGGTAGCCATAGTGATTGTACAAGGATTTTCAAGGTCGGGGCTTTGGTTTTTTGGTGGTGTTTTGATTTTGGTGTTGCGTTTGGGTTTTTTCTCCCCCAGAGAGCACTTCCAGCTTTACTTCTCTGTTACTTTCAAAAAGGAATAGCTAATTCAATAAGGTGCTGTTGAAAAGAGCCAAAGGAAAGTTGCACCACCTCCAAAATCTTCTCTTCCAAAACTTCCTGTTAACCGCAACATATTGGCAGAGTTGGTTTAAGGTCTGGAATATGGTAAACCAACTTATCATGACTTCATATGTGGCTTTATATGTTAGAGAGTCTCTTGACTCTGTTAAACTTGAGGTCAGTAGTGACAAGGTTGAGTGCCTGTGGACCAGAATCAGGGGCAAGTCCGACAAGGCTGATGTCCTTGTGGGTGTCTGTTATAGACCACCCGACCAGGATGATGAAGGAGATGAATTATTCTACAAGCAGCTGGCAGATGTCTCAAAATCGACAGCCCTTGTTCTTGTGGGGGACTTTAACCTGCCAGATATCTGCTGGGAGCTCAATACTGCACAGAAGAGGCAGTCTAGGAATTTCCTAGAGTGTATAGAGGACAATTTCCTTCATCAGCTGGTAAATGAGCCTACCCGGGGTAAGGCCTTGCTAGACCTACTGTTTACAAACAAAGAAGGGCTGGTGGGAGATGTAGTGGTTGGCGACCGCCTGGGGCATAGCGACCACGAAATAATAGAATTTTCAATAGTTAGAGATGCAAGGAGAGCCACCAATAAAACCTCTACACTGGACTTCCGGAGGGCAGATTTTTGCCTATTCAGAAGTCTAGTTCAGAGCATACCCTGGGAAACAATGCTTAAAAACAAGGGGGCCCAGGAGGGTTGGACATACTTCAAGCGGGAGGTTTTGAGGGCACAGGATCAGGCTATACCAGTGCGCCGAAAGGCTAGCCGACAGGGAAGACAACCGGCTTGGCTAAACAGGGAGATTTTGAAGGAAATCAGAAATAAAAAGAGAGTTTACAGACTGTGGAAAAAAGGGCTGGCTACCTATGAAGAATTTAGGAAAATAGCTAGATCGTGCAGGAAAAAAATCAGGGAAACAAAAGTGCAGTTTGAAGTTAATTTGGCCAATTCTGTTAGGGATAATAAAAAGTCCTTCTTTAAATATGTTAATAACAAAAGGAGGGGCAAGGAAAACCTCCATTCTCTACTGGACTTTGAGGGAAATATAGTTAACAAAGATGAGGAGAAAGCTGAGGTACTTAATACCTACTTTGCCTCAATATTTACCAGTCAAACAGATGGCCCTCAGGATAACTGGCCTCTGGAGATGGTTGACAGGAATAGGAAGCCAAATAGTCCCCTTGTATTCCAAGAGGAAATAGTTGGTGGCTTACTGAGCCATCTGGATCCTCATAAGTCTATGGGACCAGACGGGATCCATCCTAGGGTGATGAGGGAGCTAGCAGAAGAGCTCGCCAAGCCGCTCTCCATCATCTTCCAACAGTCTTGGCTCACTGGGGAGGTCCCAAATGATTGGAAACTGGCAAATGTTACCCCAATCCACAAAAAGGGCTGCAAAGCTGACCCTGGCAACTACAGGCCTGTCAGCCTGACCTCGGTGCCTGGCAGGGTGATGGAGCAGATCATCCTGAATGCAATCACACAGCACCTCCAGGATGGACCAGGGATCAGACCCAGCCAGCATGGGTTTAGGAGGGGCAGGTCCTGTCTGACCAACCTGATTTCCTTTTATGATCAGGTGACCCACCTAGTGGATGAGGGGAAAGCTGTAGATGTGATCTATCTAGACTTCAGCAAAGCCTTTGACACTGTCTCCCATAATATACTCCTTCAAAAGCTGATAGCCCATGGCTTGGACAAGTGCACTCTCTGCTGGGTTAAGAACTGGCTGGAGGGCCGGGCCCAGAGAGTGCTGGTAAATGGGGCTGCATCTAGCTGGCGGCCAGTCACTAGTGGTGTCCCCCAGGGGTCAGTGTTGGGTCCAGTCCTGTTTAACATCTTTATTGATGATTTAGATGAGGGGATTGAGACCACCATCAGCAAATTTGCTGATGACACCAAGTTGGGGGGCAGTGTTGACCTGCTGGAAGGCAGGAGGGCTCTGCAAAGAGATCTGGATAGACTGGAAAAATGGGCTGATTCCAATGGGATGAAGTTCAACAAGGCCAAGTGCCGGGTCCTGCACTTTGGCCACAACAACCCCCTTCAGCGCTACAGGCTGGGCACAGAGTGGCTGGAGAGCAGCCAGACAGAAAGGGACCTGGGGGTACTGATTGACAGCAAGCTCAACATGAGCCAACAGTGTGCCCAGGTGGCCAAGAAGGCCAATGGTATCCTGGCCTGTATCAAAAATAGTGTGGTCAGCAGGACAAGGGAAGTGATCCTTCCCCTGTACTCTGCATTGGTGAGGCCACACCTGGAGTATTGTGTTCAGTTCTGGGCCCCTCAGTTCAGGAAAGATATTGAGGTGCTGGAGCGGGTCCAGAGAAGAGCAACAAGACTGGTGAAGGGACTTGAGCACATGACCTATGGTGAGAGGCTGAGGGAGCTGGGGTTGTTCAGCCTGGAGAAGAGGAGGCTTAGAGGTGACCTCATCACTCTCTATAACTACCTGAAGGGAAGTTATAGTCAGGTGGGAACTGGTCTCTTCTCCCAGGCAGTTAGCAATAGGACAAGGGGACATGGGCTTAAACTCTGCCAGGGGAAGTTTAGGCTGGATATTAGGAAGAAGTTCTTTACGGAAAGAGTGATCAGGCATTGGAATGGCCTGCCTAGGGAGGTGGTGGACTCACCGTCCCTGGAGGTTTTTAAACTGAGATTGGACATGGCTCTTAGTGCCATGATCTAGTAAATGGGCTGAAGTTGGACCAAGGGTTGGACTTGATGATCTCTGAGGTCTTTTCCAACCTAGCCAATTCTGTGATTCTGTGATTCTGTGATTCATATTCCTGGAATAAACTCCTCTTTTGGGGAGCCAACCCCAAGGTCAGCTCCTTTGGGCTGGGTCAAAAGTAATAGAGAAAGAAGCAGGGAAGAAAGCACAGAGGGTGTGAAGTAATGCTGTAATAAAACGCAATATTTCCTTGAATGAGGAGGTTCCAATACATTCACCTACAGCAAGTCACGATAACAGCCACTGCTTTGTATGAAGAAATAAACAGCTTTATGTTACTGACCTCTATCACATATAGCCAAGAAATCAGAGCACAATTGTAGCTATTTGCTGCTTTTTAGGTAATAATTTCTCTTTCCTGGTGCTTAAGAGGGCTGACTGGATGCAGCTTACACTAGATTAGGCCTCCAACACCACCTTCATGCATTATAGACTTCAAATACATTTTTTCCCCCATCTCAGAAGATGTTGAGTCATTTATTTTAAAGATCTGATAGGGGAAATTGCTCATAAAGAGAAAAAGTGAGCAGTTCAAGACAGGGCTAAGTGAATCCCAGCCAGCTGGAGACCAGGTCCAAACATCCCCGGGACTCGGGGTCCTGGCTCCCCTGCTCCTGGCTTAAATCAACCTTAAATCAACCTTAAATCAACCCTTTCTTGGCTTAAATCAACCAGGCACCAGCAGCTTATCCGAGATCGTAACGTGGATTAACAAGGGCTCATTGCATGTAACCGTGTGCCAGAAATAATTACGGTTTAAAATGCAAGAGCCTGGCAGGAAGGCATTGTCATTTGTGAAGCCAGTCCATTTAATAGAGGAATAACCCGCATATTACAGTAGAGGATAATTTGGCAGTTACAGTTGCAGTGGCTCAAAGATATAAAATACAGTCTCATCGACGTGTAAGATCACAAGTAATTAGCCCCTATATGGTAAAGTTATCAGTTAGAAACTAGACCCCATCTGGGGACTTTTTGTAATGATGCCTCAGGGACAAGTGAGACGGGACCTTTGACTTACATGATTTGGAAGGGACTGAGACCTAATTAAATCTGCAAAGATGCAGTAACTGCAGTTAAAGGGATTTTAAAATTTGAAATGTATTCCCTTCCTCTAAACAAACTAGGTATATTACACTCTGGAATAGTAAGAGAATTAATCAAAAGACAGTGAGCAAACAGCTGCTGTGCGGCTGCCAAATAGAAGATGATACAGGATTTTACAGAACTGAAGAATATTTATTAAGAATTGAAGAATATTTAATAGTTCTTTTGCCGAGGGTAAGGTTTTATTTAATGGTGAAAACCAAACACACACTCCCCACTGTAAATCCAAGAGAGTATGTTTCTTAAAAGGTTTCTCCAAATGCATAACTTATAATAAACTGATTTCTTTAACTAAATAAAAACTCATTCTCTTAAAGAAATAATACACAATTTACTTTTTCAACCATTACAAAAACAACCCCCAGATTCGCAGCTTTTCAAAGAGGCATACAGAGAGCTATTATATTTTTGCTACTGAGTTCCATAAAGCACTTACCATTTTCTATTTTCTTAAAAAGGCTTGGCAATTTGTACCGGAGAAATGAAACATTTTAAGTTAGCTCCTCAGCAATGATTGCCTCATTTACATGAGCTATTTTCTCCCAAGGAAAAGAAAAAAAATCACTATCTGATATTAACATTTTTCTACCATAGCTCAATACTCTGCATTTTGTCAGTGCAGACCTGCATCATTAAAGCCTGGAAGCTAAATGGAAAAGTATTTTAAGGCCATGAACTATGAGTGGAGCAACAGAAATATACTGATCTCAAAAAGAAGAGAGCACTGAGATGACTTATGTAAGTTTACATGCTTCATCATGCTGCTTAAAAAAGACTAATTAAATCATAGAATCACTGAATGGTTTGGGTTGGAAGGGACCTTAAAGATCATCCGGTTTCAAGCCCCTGCCATGGTCAGGGACACCGTCCACCAGACCAGGTTGCTCAAAGCCCCATCCAACCTGACCCAGGGATGGGGCAGCCACAGCTTCTCTGGGCAGCCTGTTCCAGGGCCTCACCACCCTCATGGCAAAGAATTTCCTCCTTATATCTACACTAAATCTACCCTTTTCTAGCTTAAAGCCATTAACCCTTGTCCTGTCACCACATGCCCTAGGAAAAAGTCCCTGTCCAGCTTTCTTGCAGGCTCCCTTTAGGTACTGGAAGGTCTCCCCTTGAAATGGGATCTAATGCATATGTAGGCAGGTCAATGCTGAAAGAAATAACTATCTAGCCAAAAACGTCATTTTTTTTTTCTATATTTGTAAAATATCTTAGAAATAATTTGATCCTTGCACATTTATTTTATAAAAGAATCATCTTCAGCCATTCCTGAGTCAACTCAGTGTTTTAATCTACCATAAAATGCCTGTGAAATTATACACTCTTTGAGATTGCCTGTAGAACTGTGAAGTCAATGCTCCTTATTTCAGCCAGACTTGGTGAAAGGATATCAAACCAAGATTCCAGCTATAAATACATTATCCCATACAACACATCCACAGTTAACTGTCCAACATCTAAAAGCATGTTATTAGCACGATGACCAAGACCATTCACTTAACAAGAGCCCCATATGAACCATCCACCAACAATAAAGAAGTCACCATGGCATCTCGCTGGGGACATACAGAGCTAGCGTAACTCAAACGCTGCCCTGCTGATCTTCTGTGAAAATGAACCAGCCATCATTAGCATTTCAGAGTGGATTAGTGTTTTCTTTTAACTACAACGCACACACAAAATGGTTTCTCCTCTGGACAGCAGGTTCTACAGTATTTGGTGTGATCCACACGTCATTTCTGTGGATAACTATCTGTGCACAACGCAGTTCCACCAGCACCTATATAGAAGTTCAATGGGCTCTTTCTTTGCAAGAAGAGAAAGCATAACCACTTTGATCTTAGTAGAAGAGCATGACGAGCTTGATGGCTAGTCAATCACCATGAGAAAAATCAACAACCATCTGAATGCTCAAATATTTCAAGCCTCCAAGTGACCTTTTGAGAGGATTTCGGTTTGAAAATGCAATATGAGGAAAAGTTATGGATTTTAGAATTCATCTCATATCCAAAGCCTTTGCTAAATGTCTCTTAGAGATCGCTAGAAATGTAAAATAAACAGCAGTGGGGATCAAAGCTGGGAAAAGAAGAGTCAAGGAAAGGCGGGCTGGTGTCCAGCCCGTGATCTGGGTCAAGAACATGTATGACTATTTGTCTTTGATTATGTGTCTTGGAAATTCTACTCAGGTTTCTGAAGGAGAGCAACCTCTCCTCAGATAGCGAGTTACACAAACTGGGAAAGACAGAGGTGGACACAAGAAAAAAGAATAAAAACCCTCACAGCAAAAATAGTCCCAGCCTAATAGAGTAGTCCCTGTGCAGGAAAATGCAATGGAAATAAGAGAAAGGCTTTTACTGGGGAAAAACCTGGCAGCTAAGGAGGAGGCCTGCAAAGGAAGCCTGGCTCCATCTACACCAGAATAGAACAGCACCGTTAATGCTTTTAAAGCTGAGTTTTCTTGTGATGGGGTGGAGGTTGTGCTGTCCCCCCACTCCCTTAGATTTGCCCACCCCACCTTTCCTCTTTATCTTTGAGCAGAGTGAAGACAGGGGGTCTCAATTTAAAATAAATGGCAAACAACAGTGAACACAAGGAAGACTGCATTTACACCTGGAGCATAATGCATTTACACCCGGCGCGTACAAATAGCAACGGAGGCAATACTGTGTGAGTTCGAATAAAAATACATAGCATAGAAGTGCTGAGTAATCCAGAATGCTTGCTTTCAAAAAGGGATATTGATATCGCAGGCATTTCAGACATATGATGGCATTAAGACAAATCAGTGGACAGTATGAAATAGAAGCCAGTATAAATTATATAGAAATGAGAGAAGACCAGGCTGACAAAGGAGCAGAGCCAAGAATCAAGGAAAATACACAGGAAATTAGGTAAATAGAACTTCAGTAGAACTTCAAAATCTTCATAAGCTGGATTTCCACGCTAAAATGACAGAACTATATTAAGAACTGATATTGTTCCAGAACATCTCAGGAAAGGAACCATTACTGCAAAATAATGACACTAAATAACTTGGGACTTGTCAGCAAAAGTCAAAAAAGCAGCAAAGTCCTGGAGATCTACTAAAATCATAAACGGCTTTCAAAAGATGCATAGGAAGATGCATTGGGAGCTGTGAAAGTACTGGGTACATACATACATTTTAGAAGATATTTTTTGCACAAGTAAATAGTGAACCAGAATCAGAATAATGATGTAACTGGATTCTTGCTCTGATGCAGTGTTGTTATGCCCCTGTCACAAGGCCTCTACAAAAGACACTGTGAGCATCGTTGAGAGATATTTAGGAAAATAAGACCTTAAGAAATAATGCAAAGGTGTGTGGTGTTTTTGTTGTTATTATTATTCGTTTGTTTGTTTGTGGGGTTTGGGTTCTTTTGGGCTCATTTTTTCTTCTTCTTTTCTCTTCTTCACAGACCAGATTTTTTGGTTTTGCTGCTATTCAAAGCCATAATGACAATAAATACACACAGGTAACTGGTATACTGCAACTATTAATGAATGTGGGCAACTGCAGTGTTCTACCATGAGATGACCCACCTTTCACATAAAGACAAGCTGCAAGAAAATGCTAACCATTCTAATGAGCAAGTCGTTCAAATAACTGTTATTCAATTATATACAATTATTTTAGTATGTATAGATTGCCAAATCCTCAACAAAAGCAGTTCGAAGCTGCTGTTCTCTTTGATGTATATTTACAGAAAAATTCAATAAATTAACAAAACAGAAACAAGTTTAGATGTTGCACTTCAAACTTACGTGTGCGAAAACAACATGCGCTGGGCTGAAGAGGAAATCTCTGTTCTAAAACAAAAGCGGAGCTGTATGTTTGAAAACAAAGCAGCACATTCAAGGCTTTTGCCCATCCCATACTATGGGAGGATAGTCCCGAGAACAAGGTCATGAGTTTCATAGCCTGCATTGCTGTTTGGAAGCAATGACAGATTTATTGTAAAGACTTGTCAGCAACAGCAGGGAGGTCACCATGCCCCAATAGATAGAAGGTGTTCATCTACCTGTAACCCTATTACAGTTGCAGGCTAAACATTTCCTTACCCAGCCCTTTGGCTTGAGAAAACATCTATTTACCTTATAAAGCTGGAGTTCTGCATCAACGTTCAGCTAATTGGAGGTTTACTGTCATTAATTTAGATAATACACATTCATCTCGCAAAAAATACCTTCTAGCAACTTCTTTAATTTAACCTTTCTTTTAGCCTTCTCTTTTTTTAAGTGTCGCACAACTAGCAATTCAGTGCTCACAAGTGACCTCCCATGCCCCGGTTGTGCCATAACAATCAACGGCAGAAAATTCATAAAACAGATTAAATTCTACAGCGTTCGCTTTGATGAATTAGTGGAGTTTTTTCCCTTTAGCTGCTCAGAGTATCTTTGGTTTTTAGCTGAGTGCACTGCATTGGAAAGAGTCAACTAGAGACACACCATATTTTTGCTACTTACATGGCTATAATGGAAAGAGAGCAAAAGCATCCTTTCCACTAAAGCTGGCTTTTCAAAACTTTTGCCATTTATCTCTGTTCCTTGTATATTTCTTCAAGCAGTGAGATAAGAACTGCCCATGACAAAGTGTTTCTGTATAAAATTTGAGATGATTACAGCATACGATAATGATTATACTTTCACACCATGCCACAATGAGGCACAACCGAGGATCATTTTCCCACAAAGCTTTAAGGGTGGCAAATGATCCCAAAGTAAAAGATTAATTCCATCACTGCAAATCGCATAACATGTTTTGTTCAAGGTAAGGATGATTATTCACCATTTAAATTAAGGATTGCAGGGGAAATTCATTCTGAGCTTTTCCCATTTCCCTCATACACACAATTTGGCTAATGAACCAAGAAGCCAATTAGTAAAACATCTCAATTTATAGCGGGTTGAGGTAATCTTTAGCCAGGGCACAGTTAAAACTCCCGCACTGTGAAAAGACGACTTCTCATCTTCAGAAGTAGCACTGTGCAGTTAATGAGCCCTCTTAATTCAAAGCATCAACGATGACACTATTTGCCAAAAGATAGCAACTTCACCTCCCACCTGCCAGGAAGCAGCAGAATCTGGATGAAATCTTTACACACACCCCGTGTTTCCTTGCTGTTGACATTTGGTGGATCTTTGTGTGTTTTGGCACATGGGTGTATTGTCCATAGTGGCACATGGCAGAGGTTGGATGCCCATGTGGAGCTGTGGTTTTTGGAGAAGCTTCACCTTCATGTAGCAGCTGTCCTCTTGCAGGTACAGTCCCCTCTCACCACCAGGCCTCCGTTCTGCATCCAAGGTGTTGTGACTAAGGCTTTCTCCCAGTTCACAGCCCTACTCATTGAGTAGGGGGGCTCAGCCTGATCTGAACCTGTGCCTTGTGCATGGTTGAGGAGAGGGACTAACCCAGAGGCCACCTTCCAGTTCCAGCATTGAGCCAGGGTGTCCTGTGGGGTGTCTGTCCCATGAACCAATGCCAAAAGTCTCACACTTCAGAAGAAAACAAAATCAAAAGATTAGAGGATTCAGAGAAGAGGGGAGGCTGAAGGGACAGTGCTCCAATGGGCTAATGGGGAGGGCAGGTCTCAACTCCCACCTTCTTCCCACTTGCTGGGATCCACAACCCAAACCCGCTCCTTCGTGTCAGGTGTTTCAACTAGTTTCTCTAGTTAAGAGTAAATAGCTCATTAAAGGGCTGAAGAAATAAGAGGTGGACTCTAGATCTGAGATTCAGAAGTGTATTTTCCCAGAACAAACCCACAGCCGTGCTGGAGGGTGGGACAGGTATTAACAGAACAGAGGGTTCATGGGATAAAAAAGCACATATAAGAATAGGGGAGACAATCCCCTGTTAAAAGGAAATATTTCCTCCAGTGACTGCTCATGCATTTTGCACTACAAAAAGTGCTTTAATAAAGTACCTTAAAAAAATAAAAATTGAGGACTGCAGCCCAGACATTCCCTTCTGCTGCTGCTAAAGCAACACAGGCAGCACTGTGTTTTATAAGACAGAATACATCCTTGTTTGTTAAAACACATTTCTTCCAGGGGGTTTCCATCCTATTAGTGCCTGTTTCTTAACACTGTGCTCACACCCTTGGTTAAACTGATTAAAGATGTATGTTTCACACCAGAGAGGTGTGTGTGCACCAGTGCAAGACATGCATCAATTGCTTCTTCCTCTATTAAACCATTTCAAATCCTTACACACCTGCCTAGGAGCCCAAAAGATGTCCCATCTCCAACCTTCCCACCTCTTCTCACATACCTCAACCCTTGACATCCAGAAGTCAAACCCAATCCCACCTCTTCATGCATCAGCCTGACTACCCTGCAGCTAATGGGGGTCTCTCAGAGGAGGGCTGGAAGAGAGGTAGAATCATGGGGGCACAGTGAGGATCTCTACAAGATAAGGGTATTTGTTTGAGGTACTGCCTGTATAAAGGTATTTAGCTCACACAGCTCAGTTAAGGCTTGGACTTGATGATCTCCAAGGTCTTCTCTAACCCAGTTGATTCTGTGATTCTACAAAGGCATTTGGGAGCAACCCATCTCACATTCTAGCAGCACTTCATAGTTTGGGAATCCCAGGTTTTGAGGAATTTCATTCAGCAGAAGAGCACTTCCAGGCATGATCCTCTGCTGATCCTCCTCCTTGCAATTAGCCTCTGCAACACCCATTGGAAAAGGAGAGAATTAAGAGAAGCAAGGCACTTACACTGGAAGTGGAGCCTGCCTGACACACGCACATTTAATGAGTCCCAGAATCGGGCACGATTCAGAAGTTGTGTATAGACAGACTCAGATTACTACAAACATGAAGTGCAAGAAATAATTTGAACTACTCAAACATTATTGAGCTGCAATCAGCTAATCACTCAGGAAAAAGACCAAGAGTCACAAACAGCTTAATGTAAACATCTTTTCAGCATGCAATAATAGAGAAAAAGGAAAACAAGTATTAGACTGCATAAGGAACAGAATGCATTATGGAAAGTAAAGTAGCACTAAAAATAATGTAGTGGTTTGCTGAAGTACTGCATCTACTACTGATTCTTGTCTGTAAAATTTTAAGGGGACTTAAGCATATCTGTTATTTTTAGCCTTTATGTAGTAGATGCTCTTATAGCAAGAATTTGGAAATAGGCAGTAAATACAGGAGGCTTTGTCTTTAAATACAGTGCATCAATAACCACAACTTTGCTGAAAAAATACTTAATTCAAATTCAACCAAGAGTTCCTCCGAGGCTTGGGCTCAATTTGATGCTAGGCGGTAGAAGTCAGGCACTTGCTTTTTCCTTGGAATAGTAAAGAAAAAGGAGAATGAATTTGACTTTATTTACAGCAATGGTAATATTATGAGAAGCATGAGACTCGGTAATTGAGTCAGGAGGAGAAGTGGAAGTCTCCTGTGACAGTCAGTAACTGTCAAAGCTCCAACTAAATTCAGCAGACACAGATTCAAATAATATTTTGAATGCCTGGATAGTACCTGTATCAAACCTGGCCTCTGGACCTCCAGGGATTCGCTTCTCACTGTGTTTTGGTCCTTCCATTTTAATATAGCAAGTATTAACCAGAAAACTGAATGGGTAATTCTGTTCTTCATGCTTTAAAAATATTTCATATCTAAGTGCATAAAAAATCCATCCCCTGGCAACTGTGAGATTCTCGCTTGAAATGGTGATGGGAAAGATGGGGCTCCAGCAATGTTAGAGTCAAGCGAGGATTCTGGGGGTGTGAAATTGTTGGCAATTATGTCTCATCACCAGCTGCACATGTTTTTGCTGAATGTGCTCAGATTTACGGGAGGATTTGGGCTGAAGTATTAGGGAATTCCGGGAGCCCTGATTAAAATCCACTGTGCTGAAGACACATGTACTGCAGGGATACTTGGGAGCCCAGGGAGAGCTCTGCACGAGCCAGGAGTGTCAGGCACCAGAACAAATTAAAGAAACAAATCGTCTCGGGAAATATTACTGCTGGTTTCCAAAAACAAGCTGAAATGCGGTTGCTACCTGAGGAGCACAAAGGGGAAGAGAAACAACATTAACAGTAATACAGCGGAATTTGGATATGAGTAAGAGGCAGAGCAGCTCGCTGAAGATCCAGACAGTAAACGAGCATAGATGATTAAGACCAAGCCATTACACAGGAACCTGCTGCGATCATCTACTGGCTGGAAGGGTTGGAAAGGCAATCCCAGCAGATAATGCTCTTTGCTCCCTTTCTTTAGCTGCTTCTCACAGACCTCAGATTGCATGTACCAGTCTGGAACGTGCAGACAGCAGCACAAGTTTCCTTCCTCAGGTTTCTCCCCCCTGGCTCTTTCTGGCTTTTTTGCTGCCCAAGCTGGATGGGATCCTAGAAGGAACCACCAAAACGGCTCTTTAGCTCTGCACAAGCCCCACATTCAGACCTCTGTCCTTGGATGCATCCGCTGCACGGTGCTATTTATTCAGGGAGAGGTTTGGGGGTAATAACGCAAATTTTGGGCCACAGACTTGCCCCAGGCAGGTGTTGCAGGAGCTGCAGTTCTGCACCCTGTGCCAGCCTGATGGGGTAAAAGCAGCAGATGCTATACCAAAGGGGGCTCTTCTCGCAGCCCCCGAGGAGCCCTGAGCAAGAGAAGAGCCCCTGGTTTTATGGAAGAGGGCTCAGAGACCCATTTACAAGCCCTTTTATCTTTCCACCTGCAAGAGAAAAGGGACCTGCGGTGGTGTTTGGCTCGCACTCTCACATCCTCCTCCCACACACGACAACGGAGTCAGCCCACATTTCCCCCAGGAGAGAAGTACATGAAAGCGATTGCTAATAGCTCAGCTGCTGGAGAAAGGCTCCATGCACTGCCGAGCGAGGTTTTGGCTTTGGGCAGCGTGGAAATTGCCACCAACCGCACAAAGATGAGTCGAGAGGCCAACGCAGACCGTCGGCCAACAATCTGGGTCTCCTGCCTCCTCAGAGGATGCAAAGAGGAGATCAAATCTTATTTAATGATCTCACATTGCCACTGGGAACGTGGTATCAAGGAGGTGATATAAGTGTGGTTGTAACAAGTCCCTGGGCCACAGCTGCATTTTGCACTTAAGGCGAGGACCTCAGCCCTCTGGGTGAGGAACAGAAGATCTTTTCCCCAAACATAAAAGCACTTATCTTCTGAGCGTAGAAGAATCTTTATGCTATCTTGCTGGTAACCTTGAGATTAATATGCTTTTCATAAAGGTTTGTAGGTGATATCATGGCAGTTTCCTTTTAAAGAGATTTATCTTACAGCTACATTGTTAGCTTGTATTCTGAAATCTCAGCTACAAGACTCCACAGTGTTGGGAATTAATGTACTAAATTTCTGCTCCTCAGACTGTACTACTGGTTTTGTTTTTAGTCAAATATACTATTGTACATCAAATATCAGTAATAATATAAGGCACTGACGTTATGTCTATTGTGTGTGTGTCCTCAGCTTTCTGCTCTGCCTCTCCAGATAGCATCAACTCTCCTTTTCTGCGTTCTATATCAACGGGCATAATACAAACCAAAACTCTTCTTGCACCTGCCTTGAATGTGGATGCTTTGGGTAGAGCATATTTACATGTACACCAGAAAGTGCTATTTTCCTCCCTTTTACAGTTTCCTTAAGATGAACAATTAAACTTCTATGCTGATTGAATACCAGTGTATCCCAGCATTTCAAGATCTAATCTAACCTAAAATAGCTTATGTTTTAAATATGCCTTTTTTTTTTTAACTGCTCCCAAAGGATTCCAGTGTCTTTCAGAAGCTACAGTCATACAATGATTAAAAATAAGCTCTTTCTGGAGCAGTCAGTAGGAGGCATATTGATAACTTGCCTTCACTACTCATTGCCATGGAGGAAAAGAGGGAAATCTGAACTAAGCACAGCAGCTAAATGTCAACTGATGGCACAGGAAATCTGTGGGATGCTCAGAACACAGTAAATAAATTGCAGAGAAGTAAATAAAGGTATTTTTGGTGCACAAAGATTGCACTGTTCCAAAAGGTGTACTCTTTTGGAGCCTGCTAAATCTAATACCTTGTTCATCAAGTTATGATCTCCCCTAGATGCAAAATACCCACAGCTGTTGATGACCTACTCATCTTCTACCACCAATGTCCATACATCACCTAAAATGGTCAAGAAAAGTAGCTGAAAATATTAAGTATCAATAAACAGAGATGAACTCCTAGAAATTGCCACTACCTATGGCCAGGTTCACTTGGATGCAAGAAAAAGGCTCACATTCACTCCCATTAATATTTCTAGGCAAAGCTTAAAGAACAGTAAACTAAACTGAGCTGTAACAGAAAATACATAATAGCAGACAGATAAACAGTTGCTATGTCTCCAACTTTCCATCACATAATGGTGATTTAAGATCTTTTTCAAAAGGGCTAAGGGCTCCCTGAATTCAGAGGGCTGGGCAACACTGGCCTGTGAGATAAATGGCACTGGCCCTGACATGTGCTGCATATTCCCAATACATCTGGACTCCAGTTGGAATTAAAATTCATATTGCAGCAGCAATTAAAAGACAGAACTAGGTCATGAGCTGTTGTTCAAGGCACTGTGCAGGCAAAGGAAGAGGAAAAAAAAGCCCAAAGCAAGCAGCATTTGCCCTAAAAAATTCAGCGTGGAGAAATTCAGAAATAGGAGATAACAAAAAGGGGAGGATGCAACAGGAGAATAAGAGTTTGGGTAATTTAGCTACGCCATGCTACGTGCTCACCTTTTCACCAGGCAATGACTGGTACCGCAGGCAGTTCTCAGTTTGGATTATGATAGTTTGGGGAGAGGACAGTGAATGGTTGAACTGGTGATGCTCAGCACCCACCCAACGCTCACCGGGGTGTTTGGCCGGGTACCCACGGACTGGTGCTGCATGCGTGGGACATTTCTCACGCCTACGTACAGCATTGTTTGAAAAACCCATCTCTATGGCTGGAAGATTTTTATAAAAGAAACCATAGCAACCCTCCTAAATCTACTGGAGCAGCCGTTCACAATTTGCTATGTCCATTCTGGTATGCAGCTTTTTCTTCCTTCCCCCATTAAGTTCAGTATCACTATCCAACTATTCTATACAGAGAGGATTGTATGAGAGGTATATCCACAATGCACTCAATGGTATATCACACTCAGTGTGACAATGCACTTTGTATTGTCCGCATCCTATTCTAGATGTAGGAAGTGAGAATGAAATCGCATTGCTTCAATTCCCTTTTTAAAATTGCGCTTAGAGATTTTGTGCTGTTATTCACGGGCTGGCACAGAACCTGACTGCAGACTGCTTTTCTGGTTTAGCGATACTTCACATTATTATTAATGAAGGTGAGCACCTACCTTCAATATAACAGGCGACTCATTTTCATCCACTCAGTCACATGAGCAAAAATGTGGTGGAAAGAAACTATAGCAAATCAAGAGCCAGCCAACTAGTTGTTGATTAAACCTTACTTGCAGTATAATTTCGCCTAAGTTGTGACCTTTTAATATAAACTGACTAAACAGGAAAGAAGTACCCTCCTTCTCTTAGACTTTGTGAGGCAACATCACCTGCTAAAGCTCGATATTACTGAAAAAAGGAAAATAATCATTTTATATACATTTCAAAAATAGTCCTCACTACCCACAAGAGCTGTGGGTATATTCTTTTGACTCAATTCTTCATCTTCCAAAAGACACTCAACCCACAACAATTAATTTCATTACTGTTCATTCTCTGTTTGTTCTGCACCATTACATCCTCTGTCACTTAAAAAGCCTGCACTGATGCTCTTTAATCACCAGGAAAGGTTTATATAAAGGCAGAGACGTATTTTTAGTTGTTTGTGAGACGTCCCTAAGCAGGACCCTAATTACTGATGGTAACGCACCATCAACAAGGCCGGATACAACACTCAGGGAAAGGCTGTGTGTGCTTTGCAGGGAGTGCAGGAAAGATTGTGCATGTTCAAAATAGACAGCGGTCATCACTGTACACCCAATAGTACTTGAAGCCGAATTTTCCCAGTTGCTGCTGGTGGGCTGTCAGGTGTCAGACAGCGCCGCGGGAGGGGGTCGCAGATATAATTCCACAGCAAGAACAAAACTCTTGGGAAATGTGTTGCCAGAAAAGGTGAAAACAGCAAAAATGACAATACCACCATGGTATTATTCAGAGTAATTCACACAGATCGCTTGATTTTGACAGCGACCGAGAAGGTTTTTTAAGATTCACCTACAACTGAAGTGAGTATCTTGCCAGTAATAGATTAACTCTTTTATCAACTCGAGAAACAATTAGAGACTTGGTTGAAAGGTAAGATATTCCTCTCTGGTGCCACTGATGCCTCAAACCATGGAAATATCAAACAGTTTCCAACAGTTATTCATTACCGTAACAGTTAGAAGGAGACTCCAGTGTCTCATAATATTCCTAATGTAGCCTCTCTGAATGTAAGCAAATTATACTTAAAAAAATTGTTTTTTAAAATCAAAGGGTTTAACCTTTGCGAGCATCCCATGATTTACTGCTCATAGCGCCAGAGATCATTCTGAAAGACACCACTGTCAACCAACGAAGGAAAATGAAGCCACTCTTCCAGCTAATTGCCCTCACAGCACAATACAGCAACACGTACTGTAGACAAGTCAGTTCTTGAAGGCTGTGAAATGAAAAGTTTTCAATCAGTATATTTTACTCATCTACTGTAGTCAATTCAGGCTGTTAGGAGACACTTTGTTTGTCAGACACAGCTACATGACAAGGCTGTGCCATGGACCCTCAATCTACTCCACAGCTTCGGTTTCTTCAAATGCAGGTTACAAAAGCAGTTGCCTGTTAGTGATTACTGTCAGCCATTGGGTGACAGTTCAGTAATTGTCATTTAAATATATTAAGGCTGACATTCAGGTTCTGAACTTCCCTTTCTGTAGCTCGGAATGATTAAGTAGCATCACAGAATTGATTGGAAGAGACCCTCAGGATCATCGAGTCCAACCATAACCTAACTCTAGCACTAAACCATGTCCCTGAGGACCTCATCTAAATGTCTTTTAAACACCCCCAGGTATGGTAACTCCACCTACAGTTCAACCTGAAAATGGTTTGGGGCTCTCTCTTCTTGTCCCTTACCTGTTTTTCTGCTCAAGAAATCAAATCTTCCATGGACACTCTATGTGCCACTATGGAGTGCACACAAACACACAAAACCCAAAACTCATACAAAACAAACCAAAAAAGGCACCCAACGAACAAACAACCCCACAAACAAACAAAGTGATCAGAAGCTTGGCCGATTCCTGAACCGATAACCCACCGGCAGGAAGGAATGCACTTTCCCAAAGAGCTACACAATTCAAAACCTGAGGATGAATCTTTCATGCATGAATTTTACAAGCCATGGGAAGTATGACTGACATGTTACACCATCACGCACGGCCATGATTAATGCATGTTGCACATCACTGACTGTCATCCGAGACAGGTTTGGGCCAGGGACCGCACACGCAGGTTTGAGTGTGACTGTCCCCTGCTCACCTCTCCCTCTCTGCAGGGACACAGAGAGAGCAATGTCACATGAAACAAGAGCAATGCTGTCTGAAAGAAGCCTTGAAACACGCCCTGGGGACATATCAGCCTGAGGCTGGGCTGCAGAAGGGACTGCTGCTCCTCCAGGCCCACACACAACGGGATTTACAGCAAAGGAACAGAAGAAGAAGAATTAAAACCTTTATTATAAGAAGTCTTCATGCATCGCCGTTTTACTTGTGCTGTTGTCCTATTTAATATGTATAATCATACCGGCTCAGCTTTTCCACATAGATGGCACTAGGCAGCTAGTAATAAAAGCATATAATTAAGGTCGTTGTGCTGGCTTAGTCTTTTTTTAAGGTTAAAGACAAAACTGAGTCATCCACAATGTCTCGTGGTTCCCTGCTGCTGGGGACCGGTTCCTGGACACACACGTGGCACTGCTGTCCCCACAAATGTGACAAGTCCCACCACAAGGACACACCAAACCACAGCACCCATCTCCAGGTCGTGCTCTGTTAGCTCAAGTCGGCTCCGTGGCTTTGAGCTGAGACCAGTAAAGTAAGCGGGTGACATTCAGCCAGCGCTCGGCTTTCCCATGGCCACGTCCCAGGCCTTGCTCAACCTGCACGCTGGCTTTTCCAGTCTTTCTGCTTCCTCTGCCATGGACTCCCAGACAGCTGAGCAACAGCTAGAAAATTTCCTCTACTGGTACTTAACTTGCCTTTTATTTTGTGTACTGCTTGGGCTTAGAACAGGAGGTCGGTATAATTTGAAATACCTTATTCTATCTTAATTACCATATATACAAGTCTTGCAGTGGAAGCCCTAAGCAGGAAACCTCAGTACCCTTCCACATTGATACAGCAAAGTCCATCAGCCGCAGCCATGCCACAATGCACGGCCTTCGAGTGACCAACCCCAAAAGCAGCAAAATAAATGTTACACAAAGAAGGGAATGCTGCCAAACTACAAAGAACCTGCTCTTAGCATCGCTCACAGGGTGCACATCCACAGCTTTGCTCTCACAGAGCTTCGAACCTGGGGAAAGAGTGGAGACCACGCATCCCCTACCCGCCCGCTGGCTGGGAAATGAGGAGACATGGGCATCCTCACACTGGCAATTACAGGAGACACCTCTTGTTGTACTTAGTTTGCATGCACACAAAAAAAACCACAAGTCAAGCAAAAACCAGGCTGTTCCAAATTGCTGCACGCATGATTTTTGATACAAAATGAGTGGAACCATTCTAAAGCACATTTTTAGACTCTTCAACAAATTTGCATGAACATCCACCTCTAAAACTCACAAAACGCAGTAAAAATTAAAACAAGCACGTGACCTCTACTCATTATCGGAACAAGAGCTTTGAAAAAAACCCACAACAGTGTATGTGATGTTTTTCTTCTTTTTTTTTTTTTTTAATAATTCAAAGGAGAATGGATGTAGAATAATGTACCCTGACATTAATGTGCAACCAGTGCTTGTGGGGTTGTACAAGGATTGGGAATTAACCCCGTGGGTAGGGGTCAGGGGACAGAATGGGACTTACCTGGAGAGACTTAATGCTCCTGCTGGGTCATCTCATATATATATATATATATAAATATATATATATATAAATATACCTCATTTGCAAGTACAAAACAACAAAATCTTTGCCAAGTATTGAAGTTGATTAAGGAATATTTTTTTCATTCAAAGCAACAACCAAAAAGCCAACAGATACTTAAGCCCCGCATGACTTATCTATATGTTTTATGCACCACTTGGAACCGCCATCTGTTGCATTTTTACTTCATTTCTCCTTTGCCCCTTCAGGGCACACACAAGAGAACATTTCCACAGAGCAGTGACTGTGATGGTCACAGGTAACGCTGATATCCACGCAACCTCCGCCGGCATCCAGCACAAACACGGGTTGACGCCTTGCAGAGCACCTGGACTGTTCATGACTATTTATACTTCTCAACCCCATTGCGCCCAAAGCTTTTAGGTAATTAGTTTCCCCTCATTAAGAGATGTGGTGCCTGGGGAAGGGCACACAGGTGCTCCCAAGCCCTGTGCTGGATTACAGGGGTGGGAAGCTCAGAAGTGCCAGGCTGGGCTGATGAGGAGGCCAACAAAACCACAACATTTATATAAATGTGTTATTGCCAACATAGAACTGCAGGTATTTTTGGGGCAAGATCAGAGACCATAACAGCAAGAAAAAAAATATTCACAGGACATCACCACAAAGCCCATTATTTAAATCAGAAAGATGAACAGTATTTATCAACATCAATGTTATGGAGGCCCAAATGTACTTTATGAGACACCAGGTGTCACAGTGAATTTTTGCTAAAGTTCCACCCTATCCTAAAAGAACCCAAGTTTATATACCTCACGTACAAAAAATAATCTACAGTCAATGGGGTGAGTAGTGCAATTCCACTACAAGCACATCTCTAATAAAATATATGGGGTTTGTAGCTCCTTACTGACACATCTAATGCATTATTCCATTTCTCTTTTATACTTTTGGAAGCAAACCAGACATTTGGTAAAGTCTAATTTAATAGTATCGCTAATGCATTCAAACACTTTGCTAAAAACTGTGTTGCTAAAATTACATTACAGAAAAAAACAAGGTAAAAGAGACACTGTTATCTCCTTGAAAAATATGGGCCTTCTGCTACAGCACCTACTGATGTGAATCTATTGAAAGCAGCAGGATTACTTACGCGAATAAGGATTACTCCCATGATTAAAGAGTGCAGGATTACATCCATTGTTTGCATATCTCCTGTTATTTACATATCCCTATTTTCACTTCGTGTTATTTTTTCTTAAAACACAGGGCATTTAATTGCTGTTAGCACTAGATATCATTATGCTGTACTCTTATCCCTTCAAAATTCGACTGTCTTTATGAAGTCTAATAAAACGCTTTTATAATCAAAACAAAGAAAATAAAGTAGAAGCAGCAGAATCTGGACTGTCTAATTAAGAACAAACAAATAAAAAGAGAGCTTGTTATCCACAATCAAAACTCATTCGCAATTCATTACATATTCACACTCCCATCCATGGCCTCTGCTCTGGGATGCTGATTATGTAGATCAGGTTTTTAACTGTGCCAAGCACTGAGTTACCTGAGAGTTCTCAGGCGATGCTGATTGTATCTCTGCCAGATAAACAATTGCAACAAATAGTATAGGTAGGTATACTGATAATGAATAATAAAGCAAAACATTTTGATGCTTTTCACCTTATAAAGAAGCGCTAAGTCTCACCTTATGCTTTACATATGAAACTTATCTCCTTCCTACCCTTAGGAAACCTGGGTAAGTTACCTTTTCAACTACTTAATGATACAACAATAGTTAATGCATGGTAAGAATGTTATGCAGGTCTCAGTTCCTGTTCCCAACCCACCCAGCAATGCATTTAGCTGAATAAAGAGCAACAACACAAGTTACACTTAAAACAGAGAATTAACATTTACTATGAAAAATGACACACATTCCTTCAGTCTCCAGTTTGACACCGAATTACATCAGTCCCAGTTTTGTTTGAGAAATCAGACCTGGATCATAAATATATTTTGTTTCAGTAGCATGCTACAGGGATTTGAACATGTAAATAAAACAAGTTAATTCAAGAAGGCTTGATCATAACTTTAGTGTCAGCTCTGCAGATACTGTTTACATGCTTTTGAGAGTTAAAAATAAACATATCTCGCGCCTTTTTAGGCGTCTTTAAGTCATTTTAAGAGCAAAAAGAATGCAGTGTTTTTGAAAGACTAGTAAAACATTGTGCATTGTAGCTACCATAAAATGAAAGCTTGCAGCGGATTCAGGACACATCAAAAGTTGCACAAACTTACCGAAGCAACCCGTTGTCTTCCAAGAGGAGCAGTTTATGGTCAAGTACATTTGAGTTACAAAAGAGCGCGTTTCCCGGGTCCATTTCGCACACGGCTGAACCTGCACACCCAGCCGGCCGTGTCGGGCGCAGCGGACGCGGGGAGCGCTCCCGTCTCCCGAAGGCATTGCGGTGACTCCGTGGGGACGTGCGACAGCCCGAGCGTGGCCGGGCCGGCTGCCACTTGTTGCAATGGTAACAGGGAAAGCCAGGATCTGCCCGCCCGGGCTGCGAGAGCATAAATAATTCATCTCCTCCACCTCCCCGCATTAGCATGCTGCTCAGGCAGCTCCAATGAGGCAATTCATCCCCTCCTTTGTCTCCAGGAAAAAGCTCGCCGGATTAATGAGGGTTATCTGTGATGATAAAACCTGGGCCTGCTGATTTATTTAGTCTGATTGGTTAGAATTTGTGCCCCTAAACACAGGTTTTTGGGCCGGAATATCAAAGCAGTTGTGCATCCTCAACCTCAGGCAGGTGTGGGTTGTTTGGCTACAGCAACAATATCCAGCTACAGCACATGAATGTTTCATTTTCTTGACTCAAATATTGAAGCTGGGCTCTGCTCCTGAGTGCTTCTCAAGCAAAGTTAAGAGGAAATCTCCAAGTATGCTGCTCACACGTGCTTCTCTGCATATTTCTGTAATGACCTCTCATGCTACTAAATAGCTAACACCTGGCTTCCAAAACATTTGTCTTCTAAGCACAAGGTATGGCAAAAACCCTCCACAAATTTATAATTTGCCTTTTTCAGAAAATAGCCACACATTGCAGTGTTATTTTTAAAAGAAGGTTTTGAAAGTGATATTTTTCAATGTGCTATTTTCATTTTTATTTGAAGTTTTTTAGATAATTAGCAGTAGCACCATCAGGTTCCTTAATGTTTACCATCTAGGAGTCTACAATGACAGTAATAACAACAACAATAAAATAATCATGATTCTGATTAGTTGCTCACAAAACTGATAATTGAACACAATTAAGGATTTTTAATCAATTACCTATGTAGTTACATGATGCATTATTGGGATGCATAAACACAGATTGTACCATTTCAGCTGATGCTGCTAAGAAGAGCAGTGGAATATTGTGTTCATTTTGGTATCCATATTCTAAATAGGACACTGGCAAATAAGAGAATGTAGAAAATCACTGCAGAAATTATTTGAACTCACTGATTAAAAAGTTCTTAAAAATAAGTGATTCAAACTGGTTTGCTGTCAAAAAAGGATATTGAGAGTTAACTTGACTGCAGTGCACAAAGGGCTTCACAAGGAGAAAATACTTTGGCTGGAAGTACTCTCAGGTACATATTTCCAGTGGAGAAGGTGATTACTTATGACAGAATGTACTGAGTACACTAGTGATCGCTACATTTTCTAAATACCTTTCTAGAAAATGTGCCTTTGCCAAATAAACAACCAGAAATAACTGAACGCAAAAGAGGTTTAAAGACTTAATGGAGGGAAGATAAGAACAAATTCCTTAGAATTCTTTTAGCATTGTATTGTGGTCACGTAGAAGTCAACAGCACATATTTTCCAATCAGTTGCATATACTGATTCTGGTAATCTTTAAATGAAAAAAAATTTGCAATGATTTCAAGATTTTATGCAGAGAACCATTACATTCTAAGGCAAATGAGGCTAATGAGCATTTCATGGCTAACCTCATAACATTTCTAGAACAAACCGGGTGGATGCACTTTTCACCCCACCATTTTCTCACCATTCTAGTTAATGCAAGAAACAAAACCAACCTGGAGCACAAGGATCTAAAATAATTTGATTTTGCCTGAGAACTTACACCTAAAGCTTATTTCTGCCTCTGTTACTCACAGTCTAGACTGTTTCAGGCTGATTAAAAGCGCAAGTTTATTCAGTGTTTGATGTAGATAGGATTGAATGACTTTCAGAACTTTGATCGCCAGCTTAGAACTGCAGCAGGGACAGAAGAATTTGTGATAAGCCGCTAGATTTTGGCACAAAGTATAACTTGCTGTTTCTTCCAGATTGCAGGTGCAGTAGGGTTTCAAGGTGGTGATTATGGATAGCACTGCTGAGGTCACCCCCTCCTCTGGTGGACTTGTAACAATGGCCAAAAAGTATGTTTTCACCTGAAATAACACTATTCCTTCACCCATACTGAATGTTGAAATTGTCCTTTGGAACACATGCGACATTAAAGGAAAGGTTAGGCAGAAAGGGAGAAGGTAGCCAGGCACATACGGGCCGACTCAGTCCTGGAAACATTTCCCAGCAGGAGGTTCTGAGATCAGATTTGTTTTTCCTTCTGTGTATATAATGATATCTCTGGCTGCCACCGTGGAAGGGGATTATGCAGGTTGGTATCAGCAGAACAGCTTCAGCAATGGAGTTGGCACGTCCTGCAGCTTCCCTAGAGCTCTCCAGGTAGATGGTGAACAGGAATGAGGACAAGGAAGAGCTCCAGAGAAGGCAAAGGAAACAGCTGCCTACTGATGTGATGTGAGTTTTGCCTGAAGAATTGATTGACGCAGTTGTAGCTCAGACTACCTATTCAGCCAATGTCACATATGCAAGTCAGTGACAAATTATGGTTGACTGTGCTTGAAAGCTACAGAAATGTTGAGTAGCATGAGCAGGAAGATGGGGTTCCTATCCATTGCTATCAAAATATCATCTTTTAGTACTGTTGACAGTTTAATAGCTACTTCTGTATATGGGAGAGCGTTGTGAAGTACTGCCACTATATTATTAACCTAGGCTGGAACTTTCCTGCAAATGCAGAGCAAAAAACCACACAAATGGAGCTTCTGAAATAGTTTAAGATTAAAGGTGTGCTGTTCACAGCATGAACAGTATCTTTCTAATTGCATTTCAGGAGGACTCGATAACACTTTAACCCCCAATTACGTTATCATATATTTTTTTCAGATCAAATTGATGCCATTTTAAATATCCCAATGATGGCGTTCAGCTCAAATCAAGCATTTTTCATCCAATTTGTTTCCCCTAGGAATCTGAGGTGGGATGTGGATATGTGGGAGCTACCCAGCTTCCCACAGATCTGTGGGATACAGTGTGTGGTGCTCCAGTGGGGGCTGGCAGGGCTATGTCCCCTTAGGAAATCTCCACTGCTTATAAAAAAATGCCTTTGTGCCAAGTTGCATCCATGTATGTAATTACTTGAAGTCTTTTCTGGAATATACTAAGTGGTACCATACTTTTGAAATGGTTTGTACGGCCCTAGTCTGTCACAGTTCAAAGAAGACATGTATGATATCACACAGATTAAGCATATTGTATAGCTGAGAGGGACAGGGTGACCGTGTGTCTACAGGGAAGATTTGGGATTCAGGAGATCGGAGTGTGACGGTCTATCGATAACTTTAAATTAGCTATCACTGTAGCATCTGGTTTCTGTCAAGGTATTGCAGAAAATCAGTGAGATGCATCTAGGAGGTCAGTGGATCAATGCTCTGCTCTGCCCACGGGCTGACCCTTCCCCGTTGGCTGTCTTTCAGCGTCTCATCTCAGTTATTTGGCTCTTTATTTTCTTCCTTGCATTCCTTGGCACCATTGGTAGGCCACGTGTTCCCTGCAGAGAGGCCTGCCTATGGTTGCCACCTACCCAAGGTGACATCTACCCATGGTGGCACCTACCCAAGGTGGCCAGGCTTTGGGATGAGACAACAAACGGTAGCTCTTGTGGCATGTGGCACCAGGAGGGGCAATGCTCCAGGACGACCAGGACAACACCATTAACCAACCCTGGAGAGCAATGGGAATGGGTAGCAGACTTGCCAAAGACAGGCTTATGCATTCTGCTGTGACATTATTCCCCATCTGGGTTTTTTTTTTGAAGTACTAGAAAAACAAAGCATTACCAGAACGTCAAGCTGTGAAAAGAAAAGTCAAAAGCCAGAAAATTCAAAGTTAATGCTGATTCTTTAACTCAAGTCATTAACTCAGAGGCATGCCTGAAGTCTGAGCAGAAGCCTGAGCCCAACTCGTGCTGGTTCGTGTAACCGGCTGAATATTCGCACATTCGAGGGGCACAGATTGGTATATGAGCATGGGAGGAGAGCAGGGAATGTTGAGTTAAAAGGCTGGAAGCCACTGGTATGGGGAAAAAGAGGGAAAATCAAGAGAGAGATTTCCTAAGAAATTAGGTAGGGGAAGGGAGGTGAGAGATAAGCTCATCCAAGAGACTGGCACAAAAAGAAAGATTAAGGACACTGACAAATGAGAAACCTGAGAAAGAAGACATGACTTAAAAGGCGGCCAGAGAAAGAAAGAAGTTCAGACAGGAAAGACAGGGAATAATTGTGAAAAACACAGAGTGAGAGGAGAGCAACTTGGATTGGGATCTGGTATCGATCTGGCACAAAGATGGGGATGGGAGTGAAAATGGAAGGAGGACAATGATCTCTGAGAGGGGAAGAAATGCAATTAGGACTGTGAGAGGCTGAAGAAGAGAAATAAAGAGGGAAAGAGAGCTCAGATTTGGTGGCAGTGGACAGAGGAGTCAGGGTATATTAGATTGGTTCCTCTTTGGTAGCCAGGGTGGGGCAGGATTCAACTCTTCATTCCCCATATGCCCAGGTGCATATTGATCCTGCTGAGTCCTGTCCTTAATTTCTGTGATACACGTATATATTGCTCTTCTGTTCAAGATCTTAGAGAGTTTTGGCTCTTTGAAAATACACACAGCTGGATACTTACATTTAATTAAATAGTTTTTAAGATCATGACTACGGCAGCTTCAGCATAATTCACAATTAAAAGCAATCAAACCCCAAATTCAAAATTGCTCTTATTCAAATATCTAGCACCAGTAACAGGCTATATGTAGTTTTCAATGAAATGAGAGTCATAAAACTACATTCCAGAGTCTACAGTTGTAATAAGTACAGATTTATGGGCAATAAGGAAGTATCTATGTGTACCTTCTTGTGTTTCTCATTTATTAGTCTAAAGCTGAGACGTCTCCAGTTTAAGCACTTAACAAAACAAGCAGTTTAAACAAATACAAACTAGTATTCTCCAGCCACCACGTACATGAAACAACTATCATTTCTGCAAGATTAATAAAGTCACAGGTGATTTTATAACAACCTAATTAAAGCATAATTTAAAGCGAAGAGCAAGGGTGTTTTTGCATCAGCACCGAGTCAAGGAAAGAAAACGTTATCTGTTAATAAATACCATAGTACTCCTTTTATATATTTGTCATATATATATATTAAGATACTTTAGAAAGCAAGTTGTTTTTCTTATAAAGACATTTAATAAAAGTGCGTATGTAATTTTTCCCTTGAATAAACAAAACCATATTTTCTCTTTCATCAGGTAATCCGTGCATTAAGGGAGAACAGTGCAATGATGAGAAAATAGTTGAAGTTAGAAAGCCAGGAAAGAATGCAGATAAGGGGACTGAGGGGATAGTTTGCTGGCTCTGATTTCAGACGCATTACATAAAGGGGCTAAATATTTGCATTTCCCTATAGTAAAAAATGGCATTACAAAATACTATATACATGCGTCTATACTAAAATCAGTGGGAAATGAAGAGACCCAGCATTTGTCTCAGTCCAGGTCAGAGCCCTTTTGGCTGCAGTCTGGTATCGGATCTCTCCCAAGCCCCCTGTGTCATGGGCAGGTTCGGGTAGAGGTTTCCAAGAAATGAATGTGGGCTCAGAATTCCCATCAGTGGACTCAGCTGGGGGCCCTAAATTCCCACAGCCTTTTGCAGCCATCTCAAGATATGATCAACTTACTTCGTCTTATTGATAGACAATCCAAAAATTGGACTGAAAGTAGAAGAAATGGCAGTGCAATTTTGCAAAATCACCAAGAAAATGTGGATAGCAAGTGCCTCCCTGATAAACACTCCTACAGCAACAGCAAGCCGAACTGTGCATTATTTGTCCTCAGAAATTCTGCAGCAATTGTCCCCACAATGGTTTCTTCCCATCATTATTCATGAGGTTGCTTCTCTAAACTTCATTTCAATGTAATTCTGTTGATACCATTATATGAAGAATATAACTAATAATTGGTAACTTCTAATACTTTTTGCATGGACTTTAAGATTCGAAACACTGGTGAAGCATTTTACTGCTGTTAAGAGTTTCTTTCCCCAAATTCTGCCACAACACAGGTGAAATCTTGGCTCTTTCAGAGGCAACAACAGTTCTGCCCACACCTTTATAGGTGACCAGACTACACCAGAAGCTTTACTTCCCCCATCCTTTTAATGCCATCCACTAATTACTTAGATATGAGGGATATATTTCTGTTACAGACCTCCACAATCCCCATCCATGTGAGCCCTCACTCTTTCTTTAGTACTTATTGAATAAATCATTCATCCCCACCACCTCAACTTAAGAACAAGACTTCAGAGCTGCTTGTGGATAAGAGATGAGAAGTTGCACTTGCCTTTAGCTGCAGAAGTAGGATTTGAGATCAGCAGCATAGGAGAGACACGCACCCCATGTCCCATCTGATGGCCAAGGAAGACCCAGCAGAACTGCTGGAGTTGGACAAGGAGTAAGTGAGGATGTCTCATAATAAATTCACTGTGAGCTGTACTAAAGGACAACATCATATTCACAGCCTCATGAGGGAAACAAGAGGCTTTGTTTACAAGCATCCTTAAAACTTGGAGCGAAAAGTCCCCTCCTTTGTGTTATTAAAAAATAATGCCGCCTAAATTCTTCATTACTCCCCTTTGTTATTGCAGCAGAGACCATTATGAAGAACTGTCCATATTGCACAGCCTGGACCGCAGCAATCAGCTGCACAGAGCGGCTCTTCTGCACAACAGATACAGCCTCCCGCTTAATGATTCGCTTCATGGGCAATTTGTACAAAGAGGAATAATTGGCTTTTTTGACTCATTTTAATTTCTCGTGATAAATAGAAAAATAAATTCACATGCCAAGTATCTAAACTGAGAGAGTGCCTGTAATGGCCTCTATTTCCTCAAATATTTATCTCCCCAAAATCTCTATGATTTAAACATAAGCTATTTAATCGCTAATAAAACATTTAATATTAATTGGGTTCAAATAGTAAAATAGAGATGTATTTGGTAATTGGCTGTGCTGTTCTGATTAGCTGTACTGCTGGACTCGGATTATACCTCCATCCTTGTATCACCAACAGAAGACTATTACAGTTTTAAAGAATCCTAAACTCTTCAGTGGAATAAAGAGAGGGGAAATTAAGTTATGATCTCTTACATAGATGCAAGAGTTTAATATCGCCTTTGCTACCCAGCGGCAGTGTTACACAAGTTTATGAAGAGAGAAGTCCCACCATTAGTTCACATAATTTGATATAAAATCCACTGGAATTAGAGTAAAATTACGTGCTTTTTCTTGCTCAACATTTCTAAGGTCTTTCTTGGACAACGAATGTATGAGTTTTGCTTTTCAACTGCACATTCCAAAGTGCTCATATTGGTTTTGATTAACCTCTGTCTTGGACTATTAGAAATGTCTCTCTGACCCTGACAAATCCCAAACCACCTCACTTATAGCCATCCTTCTTCGCAGATAATTTTTCTGGCTCATTGCTCCGGCCAAATGACTCCTCTGCTCGCAGCCCCGCGCTGGCTGCTCTTCCCTATCGCTTCAAACACAAACCATTACCGAGATGTTGATCCCTGCCCCTGCTCGGATGCTAACGCAGGCTCGGCTGCTGCTGTGTCATACCGCTCAGCTTTGAATCGCATTTCATGCCAGTCTTAATGGACCGGAAGAACTCTCCTCTCAAAATCTAAAAGGAGACCTGATTTTTTGTCTTTCAAACCCTCCCTTAAAGGTCACCTTTGCTGTCACTTCTGCGGAGAAAAAACACCAAACGCCTCGATAATGGTCAAGGAACTAATGTCAGAATAGAATCACGGAATGGTTTGGGTTGGAGGGACCTTCCCCGCTCCCCCAGTGCCACCCCTGCCATGACAGGGACATCTTCACCAGCTCAGGTTGCTCAGAGCCCCGTCCAGCCTGGCCTGGGATGTCTCCAGGGATGGTTCATCCACCACCTCTCTGGCCAACCTGGGCCAGGCTCTCACCACCCTCAGGGCAACAATTCCTTCCTCATGTCCAGCCTGAATCTCCCCTCTTTTAGTTTAAAACCATCACCCCTTGTCCTATTGCAGCAGTCACTGCTAAAAAGTCTGTCCCCATCTTTCTCATAGGCCCCCTTTAAGCAGGGAAAGGCCGCAATAAGGTCTCCCTGGAGCCTGAGAGCTCTAGTGAGCCTCACGGTAACCTTGTATTTCTCTTCGTTTTTGTGAGAGCCACCCATATATTTCCAGCTTTGACTTTGACAGTAAATCCTCTGGCACCATCACCCCTTTTTCAGCTTCTGTTAAACGCCTGTCCCGATGAGCTGAGGCGCCTGGCCGGGACTGCAGTGCAGATGGGACCGTGAGTCTCTGTTTGGCAGCCACACCAAAATAAATAAATCATTTCAGACCAGATCAATTTAATGCTTTCCCTTTCATATTTTCACCGGTTCATTCAGGCCTCACAAGAGAGGTCAGCAGAAAAACAAAAGTAATGCGTTTGAATCAGGAGAAAGCCTTGATAATATCTATAAAATTTCTCAGTTTCTGTTTAACAAATTATATTCTCCACACAGTTCAGAGGATGTTCAGGGTGATTCCAGTGGGAAGGGACTTGGGAGGGCTCAGGTCCAACCCCTGTCCTAGACAGGACCACCTCTGGGGTCAGACATGGGGGCTCAGGGCTTTACCCCAGTGTGAGTTGAACCCTCCAAGGATGAGGATGGCACAGATCACAACTTTCATATCACCTGTGCTGTTCAGTTCTCTCATTATAGTTTTAAACCAGAAGTCATTATTTTTCACATAAGATTATGAAAAGACACTGCTATCATGAAGCATCAGAGGAAGCCCCGGACCGTATCCTTCACCCTCATTTACTGATCATCATTTCCTATTTCTGTGCCTTTTCTTTGGGTCTGTTTGAGTCAAAAGCTCTTCAAAGCCATCCTGGATGAAACCTTGGCCTCACTGGAGCAGATGGAAAAATCTCCCATTGGCTGCTGTGAGGTGCAAGTCCTGGATCATCTTTGTTTTGTCATGTAAATTGCTAAGGCTCCCCAAACTCTATAGGGTTTGATTTCCTTTGTTGTCCGCAGCCACTGGGTCTCATATAAAGGGAATTCACAAGCACAGTAACCTGCTCGACCTGAAACAACGAGGAACTAGAAGTAATTTCATTGTGCAGTGTACGGGGTTTCACATTTTCCCTTTGGCCATAGTACGGTCTCCCAACTCAAGTAAGTAAATTAATTCCCAGATACACAGTTACTAATGGCTTTCTTCACTTCTCGGTGTCCTGTTGCCTGATTTTCTAAGAAATTCATGACCTTTGTAAATAATTCAAAAGGGAAGAACAACCAGGAGATGGCAAAATTTTATCTGACCGCAACCGTTGCTAGGGAAGGTGCAGTTTCTGGAGAGGTCACATCCATGGCAGGCCTCTAGTAAATTAAAACTTAAACAGGTCAATGAGGTCGACGGCTACGATTATGCACTGGGACTCAGGAAAACACAACAGTGATTATGGATAACGTAAATGCTATTCCCATCTCGAAGTCGTCAGTGCCTGCATTTCATTCTTTTTCTTACATTAAAAACAAAGAATCTGAAAATACCTTCCGCAGAAATGAAAGGCTGAGGTGTCTGCTTGCTTAGGAAACTATGCTGTGATTCCATCTTAAAATCTTGCTGCACATCGAAAAAACCAATGATTAAATGGAAGGCAAGGAAGGAATCCGGATTTCACAGAAAACGCTCCTCAGGTTGTGCCAATCAGAGCAATATGGAAAGACACTTGGTCTAGAGGTCTGCTGGCTCATCCTCATAGGTGTGTACCTATTAAATGTACATATTCTTTGGGACAGAAGCTCATGCCAGATTGTCACATGAAAGGCTGATGGACCTTTCAAGAGTGAAATATCTATTAGAGGGCGGAAGTGCAAGATGAGATGGAGAGATGAGATGATGGGGAGAGAGAGAGAGATGATGGGGAGAGAGAGAGAGATGATGGGGAGAGAGAGATAAAAAATAAGTTGTGAAAAGTTCAGGTTAATTAAATATTTAATTACATACCAACAAAAGACCAGCTGCAAATTTCTGTCTGCAGGATGTGCACCTGCTGTGACAGTCAGAAAGCTAAAGGGTCATCAGATCTGTGACACGGTGGAACATCTTCCATTTCATCATGAAGGTGGATGTATGTAAAAAAATATATATATATGTAATCCTTATTGCTCTTTACAACTTCATATCAATTTCTTATAGAAAGTGTACACATTTTATCATTGTCTGCTCTTGTAAGGGTTATTTAATTAAGTGGTTCTCCTTAACGCACCGGTTCAGTTGCTGTCGGTATCGAGCAGGCCCTTCCAAAAGAAGCAATCATAAACTGCTAGATGGGTTTACTCAGCTGTGGCACTTCTAAGCTGATTTAAGCAGTCTGTCAAAATTGAGTGAAATTAATTAATTCACTGGAGAGCTTTGCCTTCTCCAAACTTAAGAGAAAAGTGCTGCAAACTAATGAGAATCAGATTCACATTTTTCAAAGGAGAAGTGATCTACCCTGCCTAATACAGAGGGGCAGATCGCTGCATACAGGATACCTCCCTGCTGCACAAACCCAGAGAACAACAACCGTATTCCTATCACATTACTACAAATTTCCTCTTCGGTGGTGGCTTCTGCATTTTGGGTGTTTGGCTACTCCACGCAGACTCCATTTAACAGCCCAAATTGTTGCAGGACTGTGAAGAGCATTGCAAGTACAGAAAAAAGACAATAGTAGCTGGATTACGTCCACGTCCAACTGTCGGAGATGCTGAAGCGGACAATTGCCTTCTGGTTCTTACTAAGGCTTTTTCAGGTTTTAAGAGCTTCCCTGATAGCTTGGTACACAATTATAGGTGGATTAGAGGAAGTGGTAATAGGGTATTTTTGCTCTAATCTTTCTCAATTGTTAATATTAATTAAAGGACTTTTTCCTCTTCATTATACAATAAACATGAACCACTTCTTAAAAATGAGCATTATGGCTTACTAGCTACTTATTCCTGCTTTTTTTCAGGAATTTCTTTCTTTTTTTTTTAAACCGTGCTGAATACCAGAGAACAGGGCACAATCCAAGCAGAAACCACGGTAGGAGCATAGCACACATTACAACTCGGTAACGATAACCTCATCTTAGACCTCATCCCATTCAGAACTGGCTGCAACATCAATCTTGAGTTGGTTTTCCCGTAGTACAACGGTCAAACTCCTACACAAAAAAGACAGCACAAAACCTACAAAGTCATCAAGCCATTGCAGCCGGTAACTGGGAAGAAGTGAGACACGGAGCCATTGGTTTATCTGAATACCTGAGGTTTTCAATATCTCTTTTTTGTGTTATTTTAAACACACCCTTGATGTGAATTACGAGCGTTTGCCACAGAGTGGATTGCTTTGGTAGATGGTTTCATAGGTGAGTTTGCAACCTTGTACTGCAAAGCAAACACCGAGGTGACAGTTACTGCACACTCAGCCATGATTAGCAAGAGGGATTTTCCACCTTGCTTGGGGAAGACCCCACAATATGAGTTAATTTTCAGAAGCCATTTATTCTTGGCTAATCAGCCTAATAGAACTAAACTAATGAAAGAAGTCATTAAAACTCCCCTGTTATTATTAGGAGCATACCTGTAACAAGGTTCAATGATAGCGTGCCAAGGTAGAAAGTTACAGAGATTCTTCTTGTAGGTGGGATCAGCTCTGGTTTAACTCATCCAGATGAAAACATCTTATCTTTTGGAAAAACAATTCACACAATAAACTCTCTCAGTAATGCAGATAGCTGGATCCACACAATAAACACTCTCAGTAATGCAGATAGCTGGATTAAATGCACGAACAACTGCAGCCTCCGTGCAAACCACCACTGCGTGCCAAGATTCCTGAGGTTGCTTTGAGATGTATTGTTATTTGTGGGGAAAAGAAAGGGAAAAAAAAGTGGAGAAACAGCAAGAAAAGGCAGCAAGGAGGCATTACCCAGGGCCACAGATGGGCTGCCCACAGGTAAGACTGAGAAAATATTGCTAGTATTGAATATTGAGTAGAGGGAGATCAATGCGGTGAGCGAGGAAATGGTCTCCTATGGCTTGAGCTCTGCTGCACCCAGGGGAACAGGAGCACAAACGTGCCTGAGAAAGAAACATGGGCTCAGAGGACCACATGGCTCTATCATCCCTTTCTCACCCTATTGGAAACAACCCACAGGACATCAAATATTGGCTCAGCGCTCCGAACAGAAGGGATAACACGGTTATTAGACAGAGCCGGACCTTTAACTCACTGAGTGCATTTGCTGTGATTTCTTCTCAGACAATAACTTTTTGGTTGCCAATGCTCTAGATAGGGGAGGAAAAATGAATGCTAGTACAAATTAGAAATAGCTGGGGTCACCGTATGCAGAAGAAAAGAAACAGAAATGATAGATGCACAAGAAGCAACAAAGGCTAAAATAGTAGGTCAGGAGCACCAAAGTATAGTTTATAGCAGTATAATTTATATTTATAAAGTTATATATCTATATCTAATACACCTGTATACAAATATATATATCTAAATAAACTACATAAAGTAAGGAAAAGAGCCTTTCAAAGACTGTTACAAAGAGTTTAGATTTTGGTTCCCCATTGGGAAGAAAATAAGCATAAGGACTTCATAGCAAATCAGAACAGAACCACTCCATTTCTGTCCTCAATTCAGCTCCAGGTTACCTGCCCCAGCTTCTGTTTTTCAGAGGAAAACACTTAATCCAGAAAATTGCTTCGCTTTAGGCATAAAACACACTGGAAGTCATAGGCTGAGCATCAAACCGTGCTGACTTGTGGAGCGCTGGATCGCACCCAGTGCTGAGCAGCGGATCAAAACCTGAACTTGCTCAGCATCGCCTTACAGAGGTGGGATGCGATTACACCAGTTGTGTCAGAGCTCCGATTTGCTTTTATCTAGTGCTGTATTTCAAGCTCCTTCTCCTGATAACAGTATCTCAAGGACTCGGACTATTAAAGTTATCTAAAAGCGATAATCACTTTCTCTACAGGGAGTACATGATACACTTCTTCACCTTCTCTTCTCTCCTACCATTTTCCTCTATGTTGATACCTCTCCATCCATCTCTGCAGTTTTATGCCAGCTCTACCTCCAATAACCTGGCTTTGTACATCTCAAGTTTTAAAGGCCTGTAGTTTACCTCCTCCTGCAGTATAACCTCATTTCACTATAGAGTTGCCATAAAATCATCTACTACTGCCTGTTTGTTGTCCAAACACCTGCTCTGTGTTCCCATCCCAGTGCATCTGCATTTCGCTTTGCTTCTCTTATTCCATCCCTGCCCTGCTTTGCATGCTGACACTTTTTTCCTAATTATTTTATTTATGCATATATCTTTTCCACCCCGTGCTCCCACCTTTACAACATCTCTGTCACAGATTCACCACTTCCAACCTCACTTTAAATGTATGCCTGGAGATCTTAAATTTTTGCCCATTTATGATGTAAATAAGGGGGCAAGATGTGTTGCCTGATTTGTATGTCAGAAACCTTTTTAATCCAATATCACTAATATGAAAAAGTCAACTGTTGCAATTGCAGTTAAGGGCAGAATTAAATGAGGACGATTTGTCAGTTTTGAAGAGCACTTTGAGAAATCAAATTATCCAGAATGACCTGTATTCATGTCTTGTGATGTGAGGGTGTTGTAGGGGTCAACTGAGAAGTCTCCAGGCCCAACACAACTTTGCATCTGGTTGGCAACTCTCTGCTCTCACAACACAACATGAAACTATATTGTACTGGTCAAAATGCCAAATTATCCCCGGTTCTCAAATAAAATCGGACAAAACATACATTTAAAACACCCAACCCCTCACTCCCTGTCTCACAGTGTGTATAATAGCCCATTTCTCCTTGAACGCTGGGGTTCCACATGTGTGTCCTTTATGGTCCAGGGAATGCTGACATGGGTGACAAATCCACCTGGGTGCTGATGCAGGGATGCTAAGAGAAGCCAGCAGTGGTTTGGGCTCCCCTTTCACCAGAATGCTCTTGTAAAGTAAACGTCTCATGATTAAGCAGGGAATTAATCTCGTAGCAGGTGCTAAGCCTGCTGCTTCCAGGTGTGCCACCTGTGTCAGGCACAGGTGAGTGACAGCACAGTGGGAACAGGCTCTTGCCATAACACAGTGCTGCTGGAGCCCAGGATAAAAGCCACTAAAAGATAACTATGTGCCTCAAATGTGATTTCAAAGCTGAGGCAAGCTATGTGCTTTCAGCCTTAATTTATCTGCAGGCCACTTTAAATTAATTAGGCCAGGGAGCCTTCACTTCATCTTTCCATCGGCTGCAGGATGGAGATGCCTGATGCTGCAACCACTCACAGTTTCCTCCGTATGGTGACAACCAGGATCTGATCCCTCCTGCCTGCAGCATCTGTCGTCCTCATCAGTCAGGACCTCAGGGGCAAATTCTGCATCACTCAAACAAAATCCTTTAATTGCAGTTGCTCTCTGGATCAAAATCTCTAGCCACCCCACCTGGCTGTCCTCCATGTCTCACCTGCAACCCAAAGAGAGCAAGAACAATGGTGGATTCTTCTGTCCTTCTTGCACACTCTGAGTAGCAGTCAAACAACCTATAATTTCCTAAGCTCTGTCTCAGACAAAAATCCTCTCTTGATTCTCCAGGTCTATTTCTGAGCTTCCTCTGTGTTTGCTTTTTGCCGTCTGCAAGGGACAGCATTAGCCCAGGGGCAAGGTGTCTTCTTCAGAACGTAGAAAGCCTCCAGCAGACCTTGCGGACTTGTCAGCTTTAACGTCCTTGGAAAAGTCCTTAGGGCTAGAAGATGGAGAGAAACCCAAATGCGGTGAGAGAAGATCAGGAGATCAAATGTTGCTCCAAACAGCCTTGAATGTGTTGTCTTGAAGGTCTACTCTACCACTGCAGAAGCCCTGAAGAAATCTCCTTTCTCCCTCAACTTCTCTTTAGGGCTCCCATAAGGCTCCCTCCATAGGATAGCTGCCCATAAAGCTTCAGAAGCTATAGAACAACCTTCCACATGGAGCATGAAAGCCTTAATATCCTGCAGAGCTAAAGACAGAGGGAACCAACCTCTAAGCAAAAGAACAAAAACCCTAAGCCCACCACAAACAACAATTCTGTATTTCACCAAGCTGCCATCCCAGCTCTCTAATTACACCTCTCCATTAAGTACAACGACCACCAGCTGTTCTGTGAAGATTTTGTTTTTTTAAAGAAAATGTTTCTGATTGGTTAAATACCCCAGTGGATGGAAGGAAAGAGATATTTTTTTCAAAAAAAAGAGAAAGAGAAGATACAGCTGAAGTTCAAAAGAGCTCAGCCCTCACATGCCTGAGAACATGTCTGTGTTCTGGGTTATTCCTGAATATCAGAATAAAGACTCTGAGCTTAATAATTTCCCCCGAGCGCCGTTGTCCTGCAGAGATGCTTTGCCTTCAGTTCTCAGCTGCTGCCAGGGGAGAGGTGAGGAAGTGAACCACTTTATTTATTGACTCGCTTGTTGTAACCATTTGAACTGAGCTCAGCATCGCCGGCTGCTGCTTTTGGGTTGGTGTCTGGAATTAGTAGCTTTTTCTTTAGATCTGCATACCGGAGCCTCTCTGCTTTTATAACACAGTTTTGTTCTGCCTTCAAACGCATCTCCTAACCTGAGAAAGGATTACTCCGTCTTTGATATCACAATTAAAATGGATCAGGAGGGGGAAGTAACGATTGATCCTTCAGCCATTGTGCTGATCTGCGGAAAGTGCTGACTTATGCCCATGAGCAAAAACATTGAATCACAGGGATCAATAAACAGAACTTAGTGGTGCAACTGCTGCGAGCTGCACTGTTGGACTCATATTGGCAATTACAGAAACTGGGTTGGCTTTACAAGTGCTCCAACAAATGCCCTGTAACCCTGATTCTTCCCATGCAAAAAACCAAACCAAAACCTTCAAACTACCAAAAGTGAACATTTGGGTGCTGCTTTCTTAAAGTAAAATAACTCCTCTATTGGTAAATGCTTATAGTTCTGTGTTATGCTCATTTTAAACTAACAGGTATTAAGGTAGCTGTTCTTAAATCTAGAAAGTTGGATGCGCTGTGTGGAAAGGCTTAGAAATGAATACATGGTTCAACCTTTTGCTTTCTGGTGCTGCGGGCAGGCAATTAAACGTGATTGAACTGCGTGGTTTAGTAGTTTCGAAGTTCTTAATGTAGGTGATTGCAACTACCGAATACTTGATGAATTATAAAAGAGGCCAAGGGACAGATTGCTATAGATTTTATGCCTTTAATGGCGCTTAGAAACATGTCTACAGGAGGAGATATTGTGGTGTTAGGTGTGACCTAACTGAGAGGGATACTGAGACTAAAGGATGAAGGCAGGGAGGGGAGGTTCTGTGTTATATTGTACTTTGGGGGGTGAATGCATCCTCAGACTTCTTTAATCCAAATTTTTCCCAGCTACAATGATGTTAGTGAAATCAGCTTTGCAAGTCAATATTTACATCACCCCGGGTGGGGGGGTCGATACCAAATATTTGGGATTAGTATCTCCTTGGTAAAGATCAATACCAAATATTTGCTTAAAACATCCCAAATATTTGGCAAAACCCCACTCTGCTGCCTGCAGGTCAGAATATGCATAGCTAATGTTTTAAAAAGAATCTTTAATTTTTCATCTACTTTGACATGAAAAACAAGCAAGTTATCGCTGTATTTTTTTAATTAATAACTGGTGCTTCATTTGCTCCAAATTTGCAACCCGTTCCAGCTTTTTCAAAACTGATTTTCTTTTTTAACATCAGATATTCACCCTATAAACTGTATCAGCTCTTCCTCTGGGTGGGAATTTTATCTGTTGGCTTTAGAATATGAGGAGAACTGAATATGACATCAGGGTCTATCAAATCACAGAGGAGAATCTATTCATCCGATAACTCTCCCCTGCTTATTTTTTATTGTATTTTCATCATTTTTATGATCTTGCTTATAACCTTAATTCCTTTACCAAAAAAAAAAATACTGCCATGAAAGATTTCACCCCCAAAAGTGAAGATTACTCTTGGATATTTTTCCCTATGAAGTTGTACTACATGGAGCTCATGGAAATGGGTTCTGTTGATTTTACCCCTGACAGAAGATTATGTGGTTTTAATGGAGTATTAGCAATATGGCTGTATTAAATGCCCTTTAAAACCTCTTTCAAATTAGCATTGACCGTGTTGAAATGGGACTATGTAGCTGTCCCTGTGATGAGTAACATGGATGAATATTGTATTTTCATCAGATGCAGAGTTTTCAAACTAATAGAGAAACCTCTGGAAGACATTACTTATACAAAGGAGCTAAAAATAGACTAGCTGCTATATTAACAACCAAAAAATGGCTTCTAAATAATTATCAACTATCACCACATGTTAAAATAGCATTTTGTTCCATAGCCATTCCAATCAATACACTATTTATTTTCAAATAACCGTGCACTAAGGATCATTTGGACATATATCCCATAAATACGCATTACTTCATTATCGACTCTTTCTACCCACTGCTGCATTATTAACATCTCACTAAAACAAGCAATCAAGCAGTAAACAGTAGGAATTTATAGCAGTAAGCAACTGTAATGACTCTTAGACCGTAATTGCTCCCCCAAAAATACTTTAGTAAGGATGACCAGCCATTATGGAGATGATGCAATTATTTTTCTCTGTGACATTCTTTATGGATAGGTAAATTTAACCAGTAAGCCAGCAAAGTGGGAAGAAATACAATATTTGCAATGAGTGGTATCAGGGAATGTACACAAGACAGTTAAATTGTACTTTTTATCCAAGGATCCAATCACTTGCACATAGACGCAACTGCTGAATTGCAGTTCCAAAAAAACTATTGTTTTAATCATATAAATCCCATTTCTGCAGCTGCTCAGGACCCTGGAAAAGAAAAGACCCAGCCAACCAAACCCTAAAAGCAGGGTTGTTTCCTCTCTTTACTGGTGGTAGCACAGCAATGTGCAGGGCCAGCTTTATGCAACTCATGCAGGGAAATTCTCCTCCTCCGGTGTTGTGGGATGAGTTTCTCATAAAAGATGATCTACTCAGGGGCAATATCAAAGGCTGCAGTGGCAAATCGCCAAGCGCTTGAGGGCTGCGCCTCATTTGCATGTAAATTTACATCAGTTTTAAAGCTATAAAGAAGTGCAGCGGTACTACTTGAATATTTCTTGATAGGTTTGAAAGTGCGCTTGTGTGCTCACCAGAAATAAAAACCTGAATGTGACCAGCTTTATCACCTTTGGGGCTGTGCCTTGGACCCCCTGATCTTGGTGGCCGATGCTCAGCATCCCCCAGGACCCTCATTGTAGCATCCTGAGCTGTAGAATCCTGCACGCCCCACCTTCACCTTAATGCTATTTGATATGATTTCACTGTCCTGTCATTAAAGCCAGATGCCAGGTTCATCTGCAGCCCTGCTGAAGTGGGTGCCCAGATTGGGGTGCAGAGGGCTCACACCTTCCCCTGGCTTTTCTCTGCACCTCCGCTCTCCTTTTCCTCCCCCTCAGGGCACTCTAAACCCAAACCAGATCACTAATACAACAGCAATAAAATTCTGTGGGTAGAGAGACTGTATTAAACTGCTGAGTTTGCAAAATGCACTCCTATGCATTTAGTAGGTGAGAGTATATATATTATATATTATATATATACTCCCAGCTACTAAATATGTAATATATATAAATATATTATGCTAATATACAATAATAATATATATAAATAAATATATATGTATGCATTCCTTCACTGCATGCACTGACGCAGCGATGCGGCTCCAGGAAGATTAAGTCCATTTTGGATAAAACCAATATGAACCGCAACAAGTCGGGGAGCAGGTGGAGGGGGTGCTAAGTGGAAAATGACTGAGGGAGGAAAGAGCAGATTTGGAGGGCAGAGACAGGCCCGAGTGCCAGCTACTCTGCAGAGGGGGTAAATAGGAAGGATGAGTTCAAATCTTGGGGTTTTAGATTCAGATCGGAGAAGAGGATAAAGCAGGAGCTTCCCCTGGTTGCCTGAGGCCAGAGTGTGGGTCTGAGCACAGGAGCCGTACTCAAGGTGATCTGCTGGGCAGCTGCTGCATTCGCTTTATTTCCAAACCTTGTGTTCCTGCTCCTTCTGTCAATAAAAATCCCTGCTTGAATAACTGTGCTGAAGCCCCGTGTCTCATTAAGCCTGAGAATTCAACCCTCTGCTGCAAGCTCTGTCCTCCTACGCTACTCGATATCATTAAGAAATATTGCCCGAGCTGATCCACTAAATCCTCGTATTAGCCAGGACAATTAAATCTAATGCGGAGGAAAAACGGGAGCTAGTGGGGCTTCTCAGAGGTGTGAGCTCCAGCTCTGGAGCTGAGGATGCCGAAGTGATGTGAAATGGGCACTCACCTCCTCTCCTCTGAGCCATCAAATGTGAAATATGATGGGTGAGGATTTTAGATGATACAGCTACACAGCACAACCCTGTAGCAAGAATGCTTTTGTTAAATTTTGCTAAATGAAGTGAATGAGGGCATTATGATGTTGGCAAACACAGCAATGTGGTAATTGTTACATCCCCATGTACTTAATTGAAAAGTGCACTGGCAACAAGTTAGAAATTGATATACCTGCAAATGGTAAATCATTCTGTTTTGAGTTGCTTAACAAAATGCTCAGGGTTTCTGAAGATGAATTGTGGAATACCTTGAAGTGAGAACAGAAATCCCAATGCTGTCACCCTTTTTCTCCGAGGAGTTATCAAATCAAGCATCCAAAATAAAAAGCCAGGCTGTTGTGCTTCTAGGATTTTGCTTCTCTGTCAGATATGAACTTTGTGACTTCTGAGTTTCAAAACAATGTCCTAAACATGTCAGCCATTAGCAGTGATACCTAATGAGAATCACAGAGAACCCCTTAGCAGAATATGTAGTGATTAAGTTAATTTAAATGATTCATCTCCACTGCAGCCTGCTAGACTAGTACAGAACAGTCATTTGCATAGCAATAAAAATCTCCATCTATCCGCACTGGATAGTTTTATAAAGATAGTCCCAACCTTAATAACATCTGCTCTCATTTGTTTGCTTGGGAGTTTCTTTTGGTTACCACTTTTTGCCAGGTGCTTCTCGTGATTAACTAAAACAGGAGATGTCACCACAAAGTCCCCACTTCTGCAATGCCCCAAGCGAGTCCCTTATCAAGGGCACTGCAAACCTTGCTGAGAGCTCTTCCATCTCAGCCTTCGGGGTGAATTCTCCTTATGTGGCATTACTGAAATTGGTATGTGGCCAAGGTATTAACATTAGCACTCCACTTTCACACATGCGTGCACACATACACACGCGGAGGAACCGCAGAGACGATAATGAGCCCGGTTCCAACGCCTGTCAGTCTGCATTAACCCGGGCTTTAAGCTCCCATCTTGCTGCCGTTGAAGTAAATTGCTAAACTCGCTCCAACTTTAAAAAGGTGCAAGATCAGATCCTTACATTTGAAATAAATCAAAGAGAAAAGCTCTGCCAAGTGAATCGCTGGCAAGTTTGTATTTTCTGGAAGATCTTATTCCCTGTGCATGGAGCCGCTTGGCCAAGTCGGCCGCAGCCGGAGGTGATACCGCAGCATTGTGTAACCTGCAAACCCCCCCCAGCCCCAACAATTAATGACTAATTGAAATTACTTCTCCCGAGCTGACCTAGAGCCATATGGATTAAAACAGATTTCTGACTGCTAATTACACTACATCATTTTCCCAATTATTTTTAAAATTGGATTATGTACCGGGAGATGGGATGTTTGAAGCAGCCACTAATGAGCGAATCATGCATAAAAACTTGTTTGTTATGTTGGTGATTGAATGAAATCAGGTTGCAGGCACGATGTCGTGTCCAAATAAACAAGAGAAACCAGAGAAATTCTGAGAGCAGCACCAATTTGCAAGCTATGATTTAGGTAGCTCCAAAAGCCATGTTAAAACCAGGGAATGTTTTAGAGTATTGAACAGGTATTTCCCTCGCTGGAACGGTTCTAGGAGGGCAACCACCAGTTCCACCTATTGGGCTGGGAGCTAAAGCAAAGATGGGCAAGGGGAAAGGTGATCTTGAAATGAAGGTGAAGGACGGAGATGGGAGCAGGGCGGGGATGCAGGAGGTACCAGAGGATGCTCCTGTTCCACCGAGTGCAGAAAACTTTGGATCATCAAACTGTGCGAGCAAAGGAGGTTCTAGTAGCTCATAAATCATTGTTTTACCAGTGCAAAAAAGTCATGTTTGATTTACTGACTCCGTTCTGCTTGGCTCTGAGGCATCCAGGACGACAGGGACATGTTATTGCAGCGATTTCCAGGAATGGTTAATGTTATATGCTGGGTTATTGAGGGTTCCAGGGTATTTTCCTCAGAAATTACTATGTTACCTAAGTGACCAAGGAGTTTATAATCCATTTGCAAAACTTGCTGAGGAGCCTAAGAATGTAAATCTGATTATCAGAGCGACTCCAGTATTGTGGTTTTTCTAAACGTTTACCCCAGCTCCCTGATCTTATCAAGAAAAACAGAACAATTTAATTGCTACAAATAGTCTATATATTGAAGGACCTAAAACTCTTTAGATTCCCTGCTCAAATATTCTGAAATCTAGTTTTAGTCCTTTTATACATTTCTGGCTGAACAGTTTTGCTGTGATTTCAGGGCAGTTCAGGACAATATTGCAAGTTCCTGTATAGATTTGTAGATCAATCAATGGATCAATCTACATATCTATCTACATATCTATCTGTCTGTCTGTCTGTCTGTCTATCTATCTATCTATCTATCTATCTATCCATGCATCTGCCTGCCTACCTACCCACCTGTATTTTGTAGATCAATCAATGGATCTATCTACATATCTATCTAAATATCTGTCTGTCTGTCTATCTATCTATCTATCTATCTATCCATGCATCTGCCTGCCTACCTACCCACCTGTATTTTGTAGATCAATCAATGGATCTATCTACATATCTATCTACATATCTATCTGTCTGTCTGTCTATCTATCTATCATCTATCTATCTATCCATGCATCTGCCTGCCTACCTACCCACCTGTATTTTGTAGATCAATCAATGGATCTATCTACATATCTGTCTGTCTATCTATCTATCTATCTATCTATCTATCTATCTATCTATCTATCTATCTATCTATCTATCCATGCATCTGCCTGCCTACCTATCCACCTGTATTCAAGCGGCCATCATACTGCATGAAAAGATTTCATCGCCATAGATTTATGGCTAATTTGTCCTGAAGATTCTTATAACACAATTTCACAGCAAATTTCAGTGCTGCATTGTTTTTCCTCATGGAATTACGATGTTACTGCTTGGAAAATAAAGCAACCAAAAAAAATTCAACATGATCCAAACCATATATATGCAGGATGTAAAGAATGAGGTTTCTAGAATACTTGCTCCCAAGCTTCAGATTTAAATTTACAAATAGTAAATAATATTCATTTCTTTTCTGATGCAACAATTGTGTTATAACTTTGAAACTTCAGTTATTTTTCTCTTCTGATATAAAAAAAAGGTATATAGCAAGAAGAGAATGAAATTATAATGCACTCTGTAGAAACAATCAATATCTTTGAGTCAATCTCCCATTCCATTTTTTAAACTACTTTCTCTAGTAAACCTGAAGAACCAACTTCCTTAGCAACAGAAGCAAGAACCAGCTCTACATTGCCACGGATGCCAACAGAATTCAATAAGAAAACAGTTGTTGATTATTTATCTCTAAGTTATTTGAATGAGGCACAGTTAACTTCAATGATCAACAATCCAGTGTTTTTCTTCAGCCCAGCCATAATGCAAAACCTAAATAACTTATTCTGCTAATTGCTCTGTTCAAAGTATTCTCATTGTTTTCAGTGGATTAAAATGCTAGAGAACAATTCTTGCCTCTGAACTGAAACTTCCCATTAACCTCATAGCAAAGTGCGACCAAACATTGGACAGTTTGTCCCACATGGTGACATTGGTCATATTAAAGGGACGGAGCGGGATTTGCACACAGTTTACACTGACACACAGAATGGATATCACTAGTGGTATCACTCTACTGGTGTCACCCTATTTCAGCGATGTTAGGGCACTGCTGCAGTTATTTTTATTGAAATGGTTTGTAAGGAAATCAATATTTAAAATTGATTTTTTCATGGCATTTTAATTCTGTGCTATGGTGATTTTAATCTAATCTAATCGTCAATCTTCCAATTGTCCCAAAAGTCAGCAACAGAACCTCACATGACCGAAACTTTTCTTGTGGTGTGTTGCTTGTAACTGCTCTGTCACTTAAAAACATTTTGTTTAGAAGTCCAGATTTACCTTCCACCTTGTCATTGCCGTTACATTATGCTCTTTATGTGTAAACACAGTGTACTTCAAAGAGCACATTTCATTATTAATAGTTAATAGGAGAAATGGAAATAAAAGCTCCACAAGCTGGTCTTGTAGCTGGGTAGCAACTCCCCACGCTTCATGGGCAAGCTTTGGTTTCTGTTGGCCACCGTTCCGAGATGAGATGGCTTCCTCGCAGGGACGCAAACCAACCCCTTATTTTTGTACTTGCTGGGTATGTAATCTTCAAATAATGAGTATTGGGATGAAAACAAGTCAAAGTAGTATCCTGGAGCATTTTCAGCCTCTCTTGCTAAGGACAGCTCGATGAAGAGTTACAGCCTCCCAATAAGCACTTGGCTGTGGAATTAAATGTGTGATACACATTCTCTCCCCTGAGCTAACTCTGCCACGAAATGAAGCTGGGATATTGATGACTTCAAAGGAACTGTAAAAACTAAGTAACAAGCCATGATCGGCCACCACATTTAAATACTCTTGACAGAGAAAAACCGTTAGAGTGGGAAGGGTGATTTTGAGCCCATGGTATTTTTCTACAAGGTGTAATGAAGCTGGCAGGGTTGTGCACCCACAGCACACAATGCAGTGGCACAGGAGAGGTGAAATACTATTTATTCACGTTTTTGTTAACACAGTTATTAGCCCGGCAGGAGGTGCTGTGTTTAATTTATAACCTAGATCACTGTGTCTCGTCAGAGACAATGTCTGACTCAGCCAGCCCCCACGAGTCACAGGACTTCTGTGATTTACAAAAATACCGCAGCTCCTCCATGTCCCACTGGGAATGGGTCCCCCCGTGCTGGGCAGTGTGCAAACATTTCTATAAATTACATTTTTGAGGCTGAATTTTCCAGTGCACTATACACACTCTCATTGCTTATTCAGCGAATACAGCAAATAAAGATGCTGTCTGATACCTGGTTGGGACTCAAGAAGAAGTCCTTGATCAAAGGACAACTACCTTTATATTTAGCGATTCCCTAATAATTCTCTTGGAAAGGTTTAACACCAGCATGGGTCTTCAGTGATGGGAAATTTATTTAGCTGTCTATATAGCTCTCTTCACATTAATGACATGCTATTTTTCCTTCTACTTAATTAAGACTATCTTCAAAGAGACCCTTTTATAAACAAATTAGGGTTATCTGGCTCAGAATTTAAAACGTAGCACTGTTTGATCAATACAATCAATTGAAGAGATCTAAACCCATCTCTGGGATACTTCATTTCTTTCTTGGAAGTTTTTGAACACCTTGCTTGAGCAGAGGTTCAAGTGCGTGACAGCCTCACAGCCTCCTACACCGTCAGCGGGGCACTTAGAATGGAGGCAAATAGCACTTAAAGCCTTCAGTGGATCCATTGCCTTTAAATAAAATCAAGTGAATTGGACATGGCGAACCTGCCATGCACTGACTGATCTGGAAAGAGCTTTAATCTGTTTTTCTTGTCAAAACAACAGGAAATTCAGATCGAGAATGTTAAACATCTGAAGATCTATGTAGATTCAGATGCAGTGGATTAGATGCGCTGTAAATTTATACTTCTTATACAGAATGCAACCTTGGAGTCATAATTCTCATTTGGGATGCTTTGATATAGGATTTTTCAGGCTTGCCCTCATTACGAAGAATGATGAGATTGCAGTAAATTGATGAATTTATATACATTTAAAATATGTCCTCCAGGACAACTTTTCACCTTGGTGTAAACTGGAACATTTTATCTTTATGTGTAAACTTCCTAACCAGAGAATCTGCATTTCTACATACGTCTCTTAAGTTCATTTCACGATGCAGACAACATTGCATCGTACAAATTCGGATTCCAAAAGCCTCACTACGCTGCAGACCTACAAGCAGATAAAGCCAGCCTAAAGAAGCACAAGAAAGTAGCAAAAAGAAAGTACCTAAAGAGTTACCAGACACAAGGAAATTACATCTTTGTCTCACTAATTCAATACTGCCACAAAATTCGTGACAGAAACTAACAATTTCATGATTGTCATCTACCAGCTCAACAGCAAATTCTCTTATCTTGCAAAAAACCAATAGTTAGTCATGCCTGCTCCTGAGTAGGCTTAGAAAAGTACTCATGTCTGTACATCTCAAGTCTCTTGCCTCTCATTTGTTTCAGTAGACGATGCACATTTTGTGAAGGGAAAATGAGAGTTTACGGATATACTTCCCGCTTTTCCAACATCTGGATATAATGCAGTGTTCAGGATGCACTGGGGTCTGTTTCTACCCTATGTCAGTCACAATTTCGATGTGATATTGATAACATGCAGTTCTGGATGGTTAATTTAGTTCAAATTTATCTGTGCCAAGATATCAAGCTGATAGTTGATCTTCAGCTTTGTTCTGCGGCTTTAATTAAGTTTTAGAAAAGCTTACAGATCAATTTATTTTAGTTAATGCAAATCTGCACCTATAACAACACGACTCAGATATTTATCACTCTACTCCGATTCCCTTTTCATGCTTCAGCAATTCACGTTTACATCTGGTTTAAGTTTCTCTAATCTAAAATAAATCAACATGAAAAAGCATTTGATTTCTCATTTAGATTCCCAATTGCCTTTTATTACAATAATAATATTCCTTGTCTGATTTTAAATGAGAGAATTGGTTGGTTACAAATAATGAATAAAAATGTTGTCCCCCCTGTAGTTTTTGCAACTAACCTAAATTTTATTTACCTTTAAAAAAGTAAAAGCAAATTGTTGGTTTTTTTTCTTTTTCTACAGACGAGATAATGTAACATTATTTAAAGAAAGCATAGCACTTAACCTATGGGGGCCAGACTGAGAATCAGGATTTAGAAAGCTGCTGTGCTGAGGTGAGTTGCTCTACACACGCTGGCTTTTCCAGTGGCTGTGTCCAGACCATGCCTGTTATTCACCCCAAATTGGCACAGCATTTCATTTCACACGGGTAAGAGCTTTTACGGCAATAAACTGGCGGCTCCCTGACATCTCTTATGGGCAAAGCTCAACAAGAGACTGGACGACGTCCTCAAACACACGGGGTGACCTGTGGGGTGTCCTGTGCAGGGACAGGAGTTGGACTCCATGATCCTTGTGGGTCCCGTCCAGCTCAGGACATTCTATGAGTCTATGAAATCAAATCAGTTATAGCTGCACCAGGTTACAATCTCTTCTTAAAATGCAAAAGAAGGCTGTTTTCAGGTGCATGTAGGCCCTGCACCTGCATCCCTGCAAACAGCACCCGTGGTGGCTTTGTGTTCATGTATGCATGCAGTGTGTTTGTGACACATAACGTGGCGCTTCTACCCATGCAAAGCATTTTGTGGTGCTAAAGAGTCACAGCTACAAAATGTCCCTCGATTCTCCCGCAGCTAAATTTGCAGAGTCACTATTTTCTCAATTTTGTTTCAGAGCTTTTAAACGAGTTTAAATCCAAGCTGGTCACAATGACCTTTTGGCACAGCATGAAAAAAACACAGAATCAACTCTTTCCTCTGGAACCCCCATTTTTTACCGAACGTTGCACATTTCACAAGTAGTCATTTAAATACTTCGCAGTATTTCTATAATAACAGGTCTGTGGTATGGAGAAGAAAACATTTGCCCGTCTCAACATTTTTGCTGTAGGCAACTTCGATTATTCTCAACCTGTATCCATTATAATTCGATCTCTAGAACTCTACAAAGGGGAAAAAAAATCAGTTTGTAAAAACATGAGCTCTCTTTATTTTTCATTAGAGAATTTTATGTACATTGTGTTATGCCAATGAGGTGCGATTTGTCACGGAGTTAATGGGGCAGGATACTACTAATTAACCAGATGAGATACAAGCCAGTAGATCCAACTTTCTCAGGAGCAGAGGAAATGGCTGTAAAAATTTTCCCAAAGTATTTAGGTTCTGGGGTTTGCATAATGTGATTTACCTCTGCCAAGCACTTGCTGTGAAACCATAGCCATAGCCAGCACTGGAGTCACCGAAAGAGCGCATAGAGTTAAAGGATGTTTTTCTGATGAAAACGGTGATTTTTTTGCCATGTGGGTCTTGGCTTTTCATTTCTTACTTGACCTTTTGTGAACATTTCAGTGGGTAGTTTTTTTTCACAGTCCACTCATCCAAAACACCATGTAGATTCTGCACCGTATTGATTTTGTTCATTGTAGAAAATGCTGACTGTAGAAACAGAATAAAACTCTACTCCTCTTAGCTTTTCACAACTTCCAGTGGCTCGCGAAGGTCAGAGGAAAAAGCCATACCCCACCCTCCAAAGGAGTGGTTGCTTGGGAACTGGAGAATAATTTTCAGATTGTTATATACAACATGAGCTGCTGTTCAGACAGCTTCGTGGTTCTAAGGAAAGACTGGCAAGACCAGCAAATTCAGGTTCTGCTCATTGATTCTTTTCCCTACTCCCTGTGATCATTTTACTCTGGATGTCAGGAGCGTATCTTAAGTGTGCCTCTTCATTTCCATCACCTGCTTATCTACGCAGATCAATTATCAACAGGAAGTTTTAATTGGAAACATACGTCTGCCTGCAAAGCGCCATAATCAACGAGTCCTTCTTTTGCATTCAACTTGTGGAGTGGCTGAGAAAACGGGGACATTATTGTGCTAATCTTCATGAGTCAAGCTGCAATTTTTATATCCGATGTGGAAATTTGGGTTGGATATTTTATTTTTTCCCTAAATTAGCTTAGCCGTAGTGATAGTAAGGAATCCCATTTCTGTACTTGATGGGTTTTTTAGTATGCAGTTTTAAAACGAGGAAGAAGACATCTAAAAGCAAAAATTTCACTGTAGCTTCCTCTGGCTCCAATATCTAAGGCAGAAGATGCTCTTTGAAGCAAGAAAGTGTTTCAGCATCATATGAAAGGCACAATGTGCCCGGGGAGCCCACACAATCACCCTCCGCTCCTCCTCAGCTCCCCCCAAAATGTGGGGTGGAAAGAAGAAACAGCCCAAGCTACTCTCTCTTGGGCAAGTCTGGCATGAAAGGACATGTTACACCAAAAGACTCAGCAGAGAGACAATTTTCTCTTTCTTCCTCCTAAATGATATTTTTCCTTATTTTTATTTTATAATATGAAATCTTCTGGGGTGCTTTTTGCACAGAAGACTCTAAAACGTTGTTCTTTTCTTTGGTTTTTATTGACAATTTTATCCCTCTGGAACAAAGGATTAATTTATATTTTCCTGTTAATAGGAGCATTTTTACAGCGCTTGCACAACTGTGGAAAATGGGCACCACAGCATTATTTTTTTGTCTGCTTACTCAATTATTGCCATACAAAATAAGTTATTTTAGAAATGTCTTTCGAAGTAGGTCAGGACAGAACTACACGAGCAAGGAGTCTGTGAGTACCGTTCCAAAAATAAGTGATATACCCTGATTTGAGAGAGGTTCCGGGTTGCTGAAGACCTCATTGGCTATACCACTGCATTTAGAGGCATGTTAATTAGAAGAGTAAAACTAATTAGGTGGTTCAACAGCCGGCTTTGGAGCTGTAGGTGCTGCCGACAGATGGGCAGTGGCATTGCAGCAGTCATGATGCTGAAGGTGATAAAGGTTTAAATTATGTTTCTGATTTGTGTATTTTGGAGCTGTTGTGGATTATCTGTTTAGATACGACAGCAGACACGCAAAATTTGACTTTTAGGGGAGATTCACCTCCTTCTTTGTCCAGGACAGTCTGTTCATGGAGCTACCAAGGGGGCTGCTGGAATATTTCAATGAGATATTGAATGAGATTGGGGTTTGGAGGGTTGGTATTTTTTCTTTTGAATGTCGGTGTGTCATTGGGCATTTTAAGATCTCCCCAGATCTGAGCCTTGGTTTCTATCTGCTTCAGCTCCCTGCCTGTAAAATAGATTAATCACATTTACTCATCTCACAGGAGCACGGTGAAAATGCATGCAGAAAAAGATTGTCAGATGTTTGTATATCATTTAACAGGGAAATATTGGTACCGAAAATAAACATCTGAAAGCCTTCCTGTCCAGGGCAGAGAAACACAAAGAACATTTTTCTATGCTAGCAGTCAGCAAGTAATTTGGAGAGTGAGTAATTCTTCCCCTCAGAGACAGGCACCAAACGCATCCACCGAGCTGTAGATTTAACTGAAAATGTGTAGTTATCAAATGTTCTACCAAGTCAGGGGGCCTGTAGGCTGATCTCGCTTGTTAATCCAGCATTTGGCATAAAAGGAATCAGAAAATAGCATGTTTGTTTAATTGTTTTTTCTTTTACTCTGGTTTACTCTGGTTCGAGTTCATCCTTTCCCATTAACAGCAGTTTTTAAAGCATTTCTAGCCAGGCAGACACCGGGGATGAATCCTCTTGATAACGTGGTTTTCTGGCGGTGCCGCGGGGTTGCCAAGTCTTGCTGTTGCAAATGTGCTCCCGAAAGTGAGTGACTGTGCCCTTTGCTTTCCTATTCTTGTTTTTCCCTTTTCTTGTTTTACTATGAACACCTGTTCCAAGACCAAACAGTCATCCATGGGCTTCCAGGTTTTTCGAGTAAATTCATCCTATACACGCTAACCCAGAAAATAATTACTATAATTTCTTTTTTGGTATATCTGTATACATGTAATTAGTTTGATCCCATGATTTCTGAGCCAATAACTCTTTCTTTTTGTTGTTGACCTGATCATGATTTTAGTGGAATTACTGCTCTCACCACACCGATTTGCTACAGCATTACTGCGAATAGAGCGAAGACGAGGAACATACTTTCATCTGTAGAGCAGCACTGCAGAGCCAAGTGCATCAGCTGAAACCTCCATTTGTATTTCTGCGAACTTCAAATGAGAATTTAGTGTGGCTAACAATTTATAAAGGGTTTTGAGAAGAGCGTTAGAAGTTTCTCAGTGAGCAACGCAAAGGATTTCATGGTCCTGGAAGTCTGAGTGAGATGTAACTAGGCTGAAAAGCTCATTGGTGGAGTCGCTCTTATCATGTCTGCAAGAAGACTAAGCCAATGACACCCTGATGGTACCATGGCTTTTAGGATGCTCCTTTACCATAAAACAGTGTTACCTCACTTGTTTGGAGGTTTCAGCAAGTTCTAGTTTATTTTGAACATTTCTGTTACCATCAATAGCTCAATTTTCTAATACTCTAAATACTTGTGGGAAAAGCCATTTACTCTTTTGCTCCCTCCTCAGCTCCTCAATTCCTTTCCAGTTCCTCCTGGCCAGAATGAAACCAGGAATGAAAAGAAAAGGTCTAGGCTTGGGGATGTTTGGTAGCAAAGTCCTTCCCCACCTCATCAAGTGAAATAATCATTGCACTGTCAAGCAAATTACATCTTCTGTTGTTCCAGCTGTTTTATTTAGCAGGATGCTTGTGTAATTCATTGAACTCCCATGCTTCTTGCACCCACCAGCCCACACATGCTGGGCTCATCCCACAGGACAGGCTAAACCAAGGAAATTTCTCAGAGAGGTCAGTTTAACAATGTTATTCTATTTTACTGCTGATATTATCACACACAGGCTGGCTGGGGTTGAAGGGACCTCTGGAGATCATCCAGTCCAACCCAGCTGCTCACGCAGGGTCACCAGAGCAGATCACACAGGGTCGGTCCAGACGGGTTTGAATGTCTCAGAGAAGGAGACTCCACAGCCTCTCTGGGCAGCCTGGGCCAGGCTCTGGCACCTCAAAGTGAAGAAGTTTCTCCTCATGTTCAGATGGAACCTCCTGTGTTTCAGTCTGTGCCCGTTGCCCCTCATCCTGTCCTTGGGCACCACTGAACAGACTCTGGTCCATCCTCTGACACCCACCCTGGAGATATTGATCAGCATTGATGAGATCCCCTCTCAGCTTCTCTTCTCCAGCTGAACAGCCCCAGCTCTCTCAGTCTCTGCTCATCATAAAGAAGCTCCAGACCCCTCATTATCAACATCGAGATTTTTCTCCTACTCTTTGAACACAAGCCCTATGGGGAGAGGCTGAGGGAGCTGGGCTTGTTCAGTCTGGAGAAGAGGAGGCTTAGAGGTGAGCTCAGCACTCTCTAGAACGACCTGAAGGGCAGTTCTAGCCAGGGGGGATTGGGCTCTTCTCCCAGGCAGTCAGCAATAGGACAAGGGGGCATGGGCTTCAACTCTGCCAGGGGAAACTGAGGCTGGAGATGAGAAAGCAATTCTGTGCAGAGAGAGTGGTCAGCATTGGAATGGCTGCCCAGGGAGGTGCTGGACTCACCGGCCCTGGAGGTTTTTAAACTGAGATTGGCCATGGCACTTAGTGCCATGATCTGGTCAATGGACTGGAGTTGGACCAAGGCTTGGACTGGATGATCTCTGAGGGCTTTTCCAACCCAGTGATTCTGTGATTCTGTGAAATGTAACTGATTGATCAAGCAAAGCGATGATCCCAGCTATAGGTGAGGAGATGCACCCACCACCCCAGCCAAGGGGTCTGTTGGCAGGTGGTGCCATCGCTCCTCCAGCATCACCTCATCCAGCCCAGGGAATTAAAACCTGCGCTTAGAGGTGCACACAAATGGACCTTTCAGCCTGGGCACGGTATGACTGCAGCGTTCTGCGCTGCCCTTCAGGACGGCGGGTGGGCTGGTGTTTGAAAAGTGCTCCCACCTGGCGATTAACCCGAGCAAGAACAGTGCTTGTCACAAAATGCTGCTTTTTCTTCTTTTTCCTTTGCCAAAGGATCTTCTTCTAGCTTTGACTTTAAATAAGAATAGAAATCCTTCAGATTTCCTCAGGATTTTCTTCTTTCAAAATAATACTCTCAAAATCCTCACCTTTTAGAGGTTTAGATTCTCACCGTTAGATTCTTTTTTGCTGCCGAATAAGAAAAAAGGAGCATTTTTGCACAAAAAGAGCATACCCCTAATTTCACTCCCATTTATCAGCAAATGTTCTATAGCAAGACATGCCTGCATTGCTTTGTAGCCCTATCAGTCAGGGTATCAGCAAAACCCCCTGTTACACGGGTACCTGTGAAAAGCTCCCAGCAGTTCTGTTGGCCAGCACTTCACAAGTGGGGATTGTCGGTTTGCTTAGAGTGCTAAATTGAGATACTCACGGAGTTCTTCCCTTTCCGAAAACCAGCCTTGCTGGGTGTCTGAAACTCAGGAAAGTCTCCCAAGTCATTTTTCTTCAAAGAGTTTAGCCATTCAACATGGATTTCTTTCATCCAGCACAGGTAAAATAACTTTCCGATAATTCCTGTGGCTGGTGAATTAGGACTGACTTCCCTCTGTGGAGTGCACCCGCCGCACGTCTTCTGTCTTGACCACTTTATATCGTTATTAAAATTACCAGAAACCTTTAATTCTTTGACATGGAGCAGAAAATTTATGACAAGGCTGAAGTCTAAACAAAGTTCATTTGTGCATTACTGAGGAAGTCCTTTCCCAATAAAAGGGCTTGCTTGCTTTCAGAGAGACACAGAAAGGTCTTTGCATGCCTGTCATCTTTCACAATAACAGCATCAATATGCACGAAGGTTAATGTCTCACAAAGGACTAGGAATCTGCATATTACATTTATCAAAAGATGTGTAAATGAGCCATATAGGAGTCTACTACAATGCCTTGCTTAATTTATTCCATGTACAATAAAAAGCTGATGAGATTTCATGCATGTTTACTTTTTGAAAGATAACCGCCTGAGTGATTGAACTAGCTATGGAATACAAATACGGTTCAAAGTAATGTGTTTATCTCCCTGACATTTTAATCTTGAAAACTTTCTTATTCCCATTGTTTTGACAAAGCGATTCTCCTTTGTGAGAATAATCTCTCCCAAACATGAGAGGACTTGCTTTGTTTCAGACGTACAATATATCTGAAAGTTTGTTAGATATGCAGAAGTGAAACAAAAGACCTATAGTAAAAGCATTTTTATTTCTGATATTGTTTATTTTCCTTCTAGAACTTTAAAGGGTAGCAAAATTAATTAAATCTGAAGTGAAACGCTGAAGTTTTAGAAATAGGGAAATCCTGGTTTCATAAATAAGTGACAAAACGCAGAGCTTCACGTCGCAATCCTCTGCTCTCGGAGCAAGGTCCTTGACAAGTGATAGATAGGCTGTGAAGTTGGGCCCTTGTACATCCATTTTGGCCTCCATGGTGCTAAATAGCTACTAATGCAAGCTATTTCACATTCCTCATCTTAGTCTAAGTATTACCTAAAAGAAAAATGTAATTTAAAGTTGTTATAAGTCAGGATTTCATATTTCTGTGGCACGAAGCTTCTACTAGTATCTAAACATTTCCCATTTCAACAGATGGATATTTTCCCCCGCGATTATGAACTTATTGTTATCTTTACCTTCTGCTTGCTAGCTGCTCTATCTTTGTTCTCCGGTGTCCACCAGGTGCAGACGAAACTTTGTTTTTTTCAGTTTTTCAGTCACTTTCCACCACATTGGTTCTCACCGTATGGACGCCTTTGGATTCTGTATTAGATGGTACCCGGTGTTTCTTGAGCGCACATTCAGCATCACTTGAAGGCTTTTCCCTTGCAGATGCAGCAGTTTCCCGAATCCTTCACGCTGGAGGGAATCCTGTCGCTGTTGGCACTGGAACAGACCCCTCTTTGTGTTCCGCTCAGGTGCTGAAAGCTTCTTGGAGCTGTTGCTGAACGCGCTCATTTAACCTCCCCACCCAATTACTTTCAAACCGTGAGATAAAGTTTTCAAGCCTGCTGCATCTAAAGCTCCAGAGAGATATTTTGGCACGCAGAAGCCTCATCCCCTGCATTTCACTGCCCTACCAAGTCTCTGAGAGCATCGGCCAGCCCGTGATTCACCCCTTGTGCTGCTCCATCGTCCCATGGTTATCAAGTATCTCCTACCGCTCCGGTTTCAAAGGCGCGACCTTATTTCACACAGAGTAAGATACTCCAAAATGAAGTATCTAATTGCAAAGCAACTAGTTGTATTTTTCAGCCTCAAAACTCTGGTTTTAAATAATCCTTAAATGTCTTTTAGAGAGTCTCCAGAGCTCTGGAGTTTTGTGGAACTCTGCAAAAGACTTTTCCTTACCATGACTGGTAAGTGAGCATGTAAGTGTCCTTACAGTTAGAAAAGATAGCAGATACAGGAGTGAAAAATAAACTCCCACACAGAGTACATTTTGTCAAATTATCCTTTAACAAAAGAGCCTCTTGCTTAACAAAGCCACAATAACAAATTCTCTATACTCTGGTGTGCTCGTAGGACAGCTCAAACTCTCACAGACTCACAGAACTGTATGAGTAGGTATTTCTCAGAAAGCATTTAGATTTACAACAACAAAACCTCTTAATTTACATTATCATTGATTCTTTGTCATCTTCAAGAGGCCACATCTTCATGCTGGCGTTGTACCAAAGCACAGCACAGAAACAGCTACAGGTTCAACAGGTCTAGAGCACCAAGCCCAAATGGGTTGCCTAGGTAAAGAAGAGTCGCGGCGAAAAGTATAGACAAATAAAACTTTGGTTAATACTATGTGCTGATAAAGCTGATTACTGAAACTCATTCATCTAGAGGCACTGGGATTTCGCTGCCTGCTGTAGGACATAAACTGTCACAATGCTGTGGCTGGAATTCAGGGAGGGCGATCCAAGGCTCACAGCCCTTGGGTCTACAGGGGAGAATTCAGTGCCAAAGGTAGATTCACTTAAACAGGTGAAAAGAAGATAAATGGATTTCATTTAAAGAAAAAAAAGGAACAACAAAACAGTGACTTTAGAGCAAACAGGTTTGCCTGTTGCTGCCTTCATTAGGTAGAACAGGCTTTCTCCAGATGGCCAACACCTCCTTGGGACGGCTCACCTCATTCTCCTCTTGCAAGCCTTACACCAGGTTTCTTCAGGAGATGGGCATTAGGGTGCAAGTAGCATTTCTTCATCACTTCGCAAATGCTCACAATAAAACGTGTCCAGTTAATATAGCTTGAAAAATGTCAATCACGGATGTCGAACGCTTTTACGCTACGATAGAAATATATCAATAATCTCCATTAAAAAAATAAAATCTGATTTTTTTTTGTCAGAGGGAGACTTCATGAGGAGGAGCAGAATGATCCTAAGTAGCAACCATAGAAACCGTAGAGAGATAATGTTGTCTCAGGAGACAAATATATTTCTCATCCAAATTTAGAAGGCCTATTAAGGTTTGTGGCTTCCTCCCCCAGACTGCTTCAGTGGGAGACCGTCCTTGTTAGTGCGTCAACTCAGAGCTGCTGGATAACACACGAGAGATTACACTGAACGTGCATTATATACATTAAAAAATGAAATCCCATTGAAGCAAGATCCCTGAAACACTTGCCTTTTATGTGAAAAAAACCCCTGCTACAACAGTGTTTTATTTTGGGAGACCAATTGCCTCTGTGTGAGTCATCGGAGGAGCTGGAGTCAGCGAAAACATTTGTGATAATACAATGAAGCAGCAGAACAAGTTTTACCACAATGAATGTATTCAAGAAAGGCTTGCATACTTACACACAGTACACTCTGCTGTGTTCACACGCAGGTATATTTCTTGCTTCGAGAGAGACGTTGGGCTATTTCAGGCTATTTTCTATGCTCAGATTGAAAACGTCCTAGGAAAACCAACCAAACTGATGAAAAGTACAGCTCGACAGCAACAAGTCACATGAATGGAGAAATACGCTAATACTGTTCTGTAAAATCATTAAGTGGATGGTGTAAAAACCCTGTGATTTCTGTGCTGGAGCCATTCACAGGGACAGAGGGCTGCCCAGAGCACAGCGGAGGGGAGAGGCTCCTCTTGCGTGCAGTCGCTTTTAGGATCTTACCTTTGGTATATCTAAAACATTCCACTCTTTCCGACCAAAAAAGGGTTAATTTGTAAATGTAACTTCTGCAATGGCATTGTGCTTGTGTCTGCTAGGACTTACACAGCCTGTTCCCGAGCTGTCCTTGGACTGAAGTTGGTGTACCAATTTATTTCAAAAGGGTGTCCAGGGGAACAAAGTGTTTTCCCTCCCCTTGAGAGCTGACCATGCTCTTACCCCTCGGCTTTTTACACGTTAAATTACCAGTGTTGGCTACTCCATGTGAAACTTTCCCCCCTGTGCTGACGGAAAGGCTTCTTTCCCCATGAGCTGTGAGATGCAGGGTTTTGTTCTGCTCTGATTATGTGCTGGACCTTGGGCGGTGTTTCCACGCTACGACGGACTAGTTGGACCCAGGGTTGGACTCGATGATCTCTGAGGTCCTTTCCAACCCAGTCGATTCTGTGATTCTGTGACCTTCTGTTCCTCCAGCCAAGTGCTAACGTTGGACAATGAGCAAGGAAAAAGTCGTCAAATCTGATTTCTTTTGTTTCTGAAATGAAGACACATATTGCTCGGTTAAAGCAGAGCTGTATCAATGGGGCAATGACGTTGCAACAGCAGCTTCAGGGCAGAGAGAAGTTTTGTTCATAGCAATAATCATGTATCTGTCACCCGGTTAAATAAGCTCTGGGTTGGGCACAGGATCACGTTTTCCTCCTCATTTCTCCCTAGGGAAACCTGACTGCATCACCAAAAAAATGTGTGGTCTCCCAAACCATTCCCTAGTTCACCCTGCAAAAAAAAGAACATATTCACAAATGTATCTTTCAGTGTATAATCAGTGTATATAAGCTGCGGTGACTGGGGATTTACCTGGTCTTATTCTTTCGCAATGCAGTAGAACTTGCAATATTCAATATGCATTTAGGTATTTAAATAATGAATCATGCTTTAAAAAGCAAAATAATTACCGGTGCTCTATGCCAGATATTTACGCCTCTGAATTCTTAATCTATTTTATAATGAGATTAACATTCGCTGCTATGAAAGATCTTCCACTGCAGGTTATGCAGCATTTCTGTGCTTATCTGCAGGGGGCTGTGCAGATCCAATAAAGCATTAAGCGGCGGGAAAATAGATTACCCTGAATTCATGAAGTGATAACTTTGTTTGGTTTGAAATGCTGATGACATGCAGCTTTTTACTTCCAGGTACTTCCCATAGCCGGGTATGTGGCTTCATATAGTTTGTCACCTTCTCAGAAACAGAGTCCCTGAGGCAGAAAATGCAACTAATAGTAATGATGCTGAGGTCGCCTTCAAGTGTAGTTGTTTAATTGCTTCATCAGCCAGAAGCCTCTTCAAGCCTCCCCAAACCCATCGGAAAACAATGGTTTCTTGTTATTTGCAAGAATCATAAAGTGAATTGGAACCTCCGACACTGTGGTGCTTGGCATAGGTGTTGTGACCAAATACTGAGGGTGACAAAGAGACAAGGGACGTAATAATTTCCATGGGAGGGCATGAAGTGACTCCTTGGCTTGTTGAATTCTGCTCATGGTTGAACTGCTGATGCATCAGCTAAGGAAAAGTAATGGCTTCTCGTCAGATAAATCAACTGTGAGCAGTTTCAGGGCATGTGACTGCCATGGAGTGAGAGTCACTTCCATGTTTGCCTTCTAAAGAGGAGAAATCTTTTAAAACTTCTAAAGCTTTTAGCATTTTGAATAGAAAATGTGGAGATGTTATCCCCAGGAGAGGATAAGCTGTAAACACTGAAACTATGGAGCACTCTAAAACAAAGAGATAAGAAGGGTTTGCTCTTGCTGTTCTCACATTAAGTTTGGAGTGAATTCAGCAACAGTCGTTATCACCTTTAGGAGTTTTTCTGTCCAGCCTTTTTGCCTGAAAGTAGTTTCCTTTATCCCTGACAAGCGTTTTCCTTGAAAGACTGCAAATCTCTTAAAGCTCTGATTAAAACCAAAATCTGTTTGGAATCTCTGACGAAGTTTACTCTTCATCAAACAATTATGAATCCCAATACAAAAAAGGGAGAAAAAAAGCCTCTGTGTTTTCCATTGGTGAACAAAGGCAACTCTGTTGGGGGAAAGAGCGAGTTGTGCAGATGGGGTGGCCGAGGGCTCTTGTTCCTGCTTGGAAAGTGGGGCTGGTATCATAGTTCATGTTGTTTGGCTGCTGGTCCCCGGGAAAACAGCAGCTGTAGAAATCCAGATAGAGCTGCTCTGCTTTGCTTTTGTTTGCTCTGAATTAATATTATGTCGTAGAATTTTTAGCTTTGGGTTTGGGGCTGATGAAACGTGGTGCGAGGGATAAATTGGGTGTTGGGGCTGCCCATTCGGGAAACAACCCTGTGTAACAAACATCTGAGTTGATTTTAACAGTTATCTCAGTTGTCCCATCAAAATGGCTCTTTGAATCTCAGAAGTGGCCACGGCCCTTCATGTGGTGAAAGCAATACAGTTGCTTTAAACCAAAATCAGTTCTAACAATGCCGGGCAGCCTCAGGTTTACAAACTCTGTCTTGCCAAGAACAGGACTTGGCACGTTGAGCTGTGCTGCAGCAGGTGAGATGTTGCTACAGCAAATAAGAGCAGAACACAGAATCCCACCAAACCCAAATCTTCACGTAGTCCACCTGAAAAGGAAGGGTTAATTATTAAAATCATTATCTTTCTGCAATCCTACAATGAAATGTATAAAAATGATGGACCGGGCAGTGCAGAAACCACAAGCAGAACGAGGCCAAAGAGGTCAAGTAAGAATTGCAGCTGTGATCTGTTAATCAAATCAGAAATTAATGCGTTCTTAATCCATCTCACCTCATTAAAAAATGTATGCATGTATCCATTCGAAAATCTCCATTGCCTATAAATTGGATCAATCCTGGTCTTGCTTGAGCTTTCTGTCCAGGCTCTGCCTCCCACCCCTGTATTGCACCTTGTCCAATATCAGTAGTTCCAGTGACAATTTAGTTGGTACGTCATTTCAGAAAGGGCTGCTCGTTGTAGATACTTAACTTACGGCAAGAGTGATTTAATTTTTAATTAATTGTGTGAAGTAACATTAATCACAATGACTTATTTGTTATAAAACAGTTTAGGGTGATGAAATTCACTTTTATTTCAATGCAATATAAAACCGAAATGAAGCATCAACATTAAGAATTGTTTTTATTTATGGCATTGGATGTTGTACTATATTCTAAAGTTATATGTCATGTATTTGCATAAGAAGAGAAGGAATCCTAATATACATGGTCGTTAGGAGATGCATCTTGCCATTTCCACGCCGTTTTCAATATATTCTAACCATCACAAGGCTTTGTTTAGGGTATGTTTTAGTCATTGTAATCACAGAAGCTTATGCTTTTCTATGTCAGATTTACAGACCCAAGTGCTTCTGCTTTTCCTTGGCAATATATACATTTCCTGCGCTATTTCCACGCTCATACGCAATAGTCCTGTACGTGGGTTACAGCAGAACTGACCTGACACGTGGGTGTTCCTGACATCAAGGAAGGGAGAACCATCTCTCCAATAAAGCCTAGATAAACTATTACGCAATTGGTATTTTGTTTAAGTAGTTCTTAAAACACTGCTTCTTAAAACAGACCATCCACATAACCTTTAAAGCAAAATAAATTGTGAAGAGCAGCAAGGATGAAAAATGCCAGAAGTAAATAATGCTGAGAAGAATAAGCTCCTCTGTGCTAGACTACCTTAAGTGACTTGATTGATACACCAAAAGCAAGCGTTAGACAAGATAATAGAAATGTAGGGCTTAAACCTATTAATCAGATTAAAAAACAACATGAAAAGCATCACAGATTCATAGACTGAAAGAATAAGATATAAAACGCAGCTGTAGTGGGTCATTCTAGCAGGAAATTGGACAATAATAATGGGCAGTTACTGAAGACTGAATTATTGAGGAACATATAGCAGCGGATCGATGCTGATCATATAAAGCTCTGCAATGGCAGAGCTGGGGACCGGATTGGGACAGACCTTTTGCAGTCAGGGAATGTCCTGATCCTTAAGGTAAATTACTTACTTTCCCCATTCAGAACATATGATGCATGGCTTCAGATTTTGCTGTTTCACCAAGTTTTACTCTGAAATAGCATCTCTCAGGGTTATAATGTCCATGGACATCGCATTTTGAAGCTGGTATGTCCAGCTGTAGCAATTCGCAGGACCTGAACTGTATCCCTACATGTTAAGCTCTCAAGCCAGAAGATATTTAAGCACCAAATAAATTGTGTGATATTTAAGCACCAAATAAATTGTTTATTTACATGCTGAAAATTTACCACATTCTACAACAGGAAAAATAAAAAAGGCCATGAAGAGCTTACATTTTAATACATACGAAGGATGCATATCTGGCTTGCTTTTTTAATTAATCCTAAAGCGTGCAAAACATGAAGAGTAAGAGTAAGAATAAGAATGAAGAAGAGTAAGAGTAAGAATGAAGAAGAGTAAGAGTAAGAATAAGAATAAGAATAAAAATAAGAGTAAGAATAGGAATAAGAATAAGAATAATAAGAATAAGAATAAGAATAAGAATAAGAATAAGAATAAGAATAAGAATAAGAATAAGAATAAGAATAAGAATAAGAATAAGAATAATATATGGACATAGTTGTGAAATGACAGCATACAGGCAGGTCAAGCAGATTGTCTTAAGCTACACTGTTACTTATACAAGAACAAAACTGCAACATAAACCTATGCATCACATTAATCTTAGTTTACTTTCGGATAAGGGATCATAAAGATATAGATTTATCAATATACACTAAGATATACCTCACTGAAACAGGTATGGATTTAGACATTAGGATCAATGTGCAATCAAAAGGAAGATTAGTGTTTAAAGAGCATTAGAAGTGTCTGTGTTGTATTAACAATGGCAGGGCGAAAAAAGCAGATAAAGACCCAGGAAACTGGTGGAGCTTTGTTCCCATCGTAACTACAGCTTCAACGTTTGCTCAAAGAGAATGAGAATGCCTTGAAGCATGAATATAAAATCACTTTTCTGGACTGGTAAACGATAGGATCAAAACTGAAAAGTTATTATTCATCTGTAACAAATTACTAGTTTTATTCTAGGAAACTGTCCAAAGGACAACTTTTACATTGCTTTCAAAGCATATTACAGCCATTATAGTAGAGTGCCAAGAGTGTGGGCTTATGGTCATTAAATATGTGCCTGTTATCATCCAGTAAACATGCAGGTGAGATACTGCAGCAGGAACAACCAAGCAGCCCTGATATGGCCATGCTGATTTTCTACAGATTCAGGTTCTGACTCTCCCTCACTCTAAGGCCATTTAATATGGGCAACCCATTATTCAGTAAATCACACAAAATTTCCATATTTTCCAATTAAGAACCCCCATAATTTACTTATAATACTTCTTCACACATCTCTATCACTTTGAAACTCGATTATGATTCGAATCAATATTCAAGACCTAAATCAGAGGGCAGCAATAACTGAGCAGTAAAAAGACAGAGGACCAAGCTTACCTATTGATCGGCTGGCAATGAAGGCATCAAGAATATAATACAAAAGGAGGAAAGTATGCATACACATCTCTATTTATCTTATATCGGGTTTTTAAAGCATAATGTACTTTCTTAGAATATGATTTTTTGAAGTAGCTATGGTAATACATAACCCATCTTTCTTTACAAGCATATTCTATTCCCATAACTTCCTTTGAAAATATTCTTAGTATAAAAAAACAAGCACTTAAAATACTTCAATAACATTAAGATTACCAGTAGTGACTTTCGAGTACACTCATTTTTTATTGGCAACCTACTTCACTGATTTCAATAGGGCTTTGTGCAGGCAGGAGTGCTATTTGACTGCAAAACCCCAAAATAACAGGAATAGTAATTACGTGCTAATCATTATAGTCTGGAATTCTGACTCTACGCCAGTTGTTGTCTCACCCAGGACTTGGGTTCACTTTATTCTCTACTTCCCAGGCTCTAGTTACTAAAGCAATCATAATTCTGTTTTTTTTCTGGAGAAATAATCACAGAATTTAGGTTTCTCAAGTGTCCAAAATGGATTTATTCACTATCCAGTTATTCAATTTCTTCTGTTGTTAGAGAGTTCATTTCTCAGCCATGCCCATCACCCAGCAGCAGGAGAGAAGACAGAGCTCATGTAACCGAGGTCTGCGATAGCAGCACCAAGTATAGTATAATAATAGTATAATAATAGTCTAATAATAGTATAATAATAGTATAGTAATAGTCTAATAATAGTCTAACAATAGTATAATAATTCTGCAGGGAAGGGACGATGCTCATCTGCAGCAGCTCGGTGAGAGCGGCGATCAATCCACAGGAAGGCCCGCGATATAAATCTCTTCTATTTTTGATTTCTATTTTCTTTTTCATACTCTGTACAGAATTTTAAAAGCTCATTATGGAAATGAAAAATTAACACATGCTTAATTAGATGCGTTTTTGGATTAAGCTGTACGGCATCAGGGATGGCGCACAAAGTGGCATCAGCAGCTTTTTGGTGTCCTTGCCCAGAAACGGCAATCAGAGCTGTGTGATAAATACCTTGTCTATATTGTCACTTGTCTTTAGAAATACAATGAAAAACAATATAGGAAGTGACCAGAGGTACAAAACACAAAGAGCAGACCTGTTCTGATTTCTTGAAACTGGGCTGAGGAAGTTAGAAAAGATTTATGCACAAACGCAATGTGTTTTGGCTCTAAGGACCATCTGATTGCACACCTGGTTTTCCTTAGTATACAGCCAACGTGTTTGCTTTGCCTACAGCATTTTCTTAATAACCTCTAATAATAATTGAATTTGACCTTTATTTAGTGCCAAAAATGGACTTAGCTGCACTCCTCTTATTCTACTTTTCACATTTCTAGAGCTCTCTTTTCTCTGTAATACCTCATAAAGTATATTTTGCTCAAAATGAACTTGTTCTCATCTGTCTGTAAAGATACATTTTTAAGAAAAGAGGAGAAATTGAAGTTATCTCTACAAACTACAGAATTCCAGTCTATCAGATAAGCTCATAAAAGCCAGTCATGCATTCAAAATCTTCATGGGTCGTTTAATAATTAACCGGATTCTAAAAAGCTGGTTGATGTTGTTTTTCAGATCAAGAGCTTGTGCTTATTATAGACACAGTTTAGTGAGTGTGTTTGTTTAGCAGTGTTTTGGCCAAGGAGTATAATACTAGAACACAATCTGTATTCTTTATTCTTCCCTGTGCAAAACGGAAAGGTTCATGTGCATGAAAGCCTTTGAGATCAAATTGTTTCCAAGGCAGAATTAAATTTCAAAAGCCTTGTTCTACATTGCCACGTATGGTAATTTCTGTCTGCGCAGAAGAAAGACAACGTGGCTATGAAATCTTTGGTTTGGATACATCACAAGCTCACGCCATATTGGTAAGAATAACAGAAGAAACAGAATATAATGAAGAATAATGAAAAATAAGCCAAGTTTATAAACTTAAGCCCATAGTGCTTATCAGTTAAGAAGCAGTAGTCATGCTTTATCCCATCCATCACTGGACAAAAATGGGAGTATGTTAATATTCATGTAATTACAACTGAACCATAATGCCCTCACTTCACACTGCCACCATTCGAGAGTCACAATATTGCAATATTTTATCCCTCAAAGCTTCACAGAATCACACAGAATCCCAGAATGTCAGGGGTTGAAGGGACCTGGAAAGCTCATCCAGTGCAATCCCCCCATGGAGCAGGAACACCCAGCTGAGGTTCCACAGGAAGGTGTCCAGGCGGGTTTGAATGTCTGCAGAGAAGGAGACTCCACAACCTCCCTGGGCAGCCTGGGCCAGGCTCTGCCACCCTCACCAGGTCCCTTCCAACCCCTGAAATTCTGGAATTCTGTGATTCTGTGAGTGGGATGTAATATGCAAAATGTTGTTAGTACGAACACTTCAGTGATCCATCTGCGGGGCCTGGAAACACCTCCCCATTTCAAACGTAGTGATGTAGAACATCAAGCTGGTTTAAATTATTTCTGTCGTATCAGCTTTGGTCCTTATCTTAGTTTCTGTCATCACTGGGCTTTATTAGTGCGACTTTATTAGCTCTTGCCCACCTGTGTGTATATAGGATGACCAGCTTTGTAGCTCAAATAATTCACAATTACAAACATGTCCTTGTGAGTTTGCAATGGGGGAGAAAATTTACAATTCTAAAACACACAAGAAGTACATTGGTCTACATTATACGAAAGTGTAAGGTCTGCACCCCCCGGTAACCGCTGCCTCGCAAAAAGGGCTCGGAAACATCTTTCTGTCAAAATAAATGGTTCGGTGTGTGCTGGGGCAAAACGTGCGGCAGTGAAATGTGATTTGCAAGTGTCAGGCTTGATGTGGAATGATGGAATGAGTGTGTGTTTTCTCAGGAGAGTGTGTCACAGCCGTGGTTCAGGAAACGATGGACTGTATTTTGAAGAATCATTATCCCTTCTTTTAAGTCAACGCAGAAAGAAAAGTAACCCCCTTCCAGAGATTTTTCCTTTCCCAGAAGCTGTTTACATACGAAAAATGCATCAGGAATCAAATTCCAGGGGAACTTTTTATTCCAATGGGTGGGTTTTTTTTTCCTTTTCGTTTAGTAAGCAGGAAGAACTATATATATCATGCAGAAGTTATATAAATACTGGTCAAAATGAAGAAGGGATGCCTTCAAAAGCCCGTAATTGAATCTCACACATAATTGCACGCTCACTGAACCTCGGGCTTTTGCATCTGCGAAAGAGCTCAGCGCGTAGCTCTGGTGTGGGAGATGCGGAGCAGCCGTGCATCGCGCACACCAACCCCAGAGCCCCCGCCGAGCCGCTAACAAAACCTTTGGCAGATGATCCATCGCCTTGCTCCGGTTCCCCATTTTTTCTCTGGGGTGCCAGGGCCAATTCTCACGCCAGCTGTGAAACCCATCCCTGTTGCTCCGGTCAGATTTTGTGCTACAGCACAGTGTTTGTTGTTTTCAGATGTTTGCGATATGTACAGTGGGGGGAGAAACTGTTGCATGGGCAATAACAGCTAATTTAATGGGTTTGGGGTTTTCTTTCGCATAGCGGGTTTGGTCTGAAGCTCTGGAATATTCACTCCTTGGGGGGCAAAAAATGCAAAAAGTGAAAAGATTTAAATGAATTATTTGAAGGGTGAAGAATATTCAGGTTTATTGATATATTAGTCATTTCTTATAGACAGTTGAATATTTGCCAACTCTTACATGCATTCTGGTTTTACCCTAAAGCTGCATTTTAAGTCACCTCTCAATTCTGCAAATGTTCCGTGCACTGAGACATCCCCAGGTCTGTAGTTTAGATAATTTTCACATATTGTGTGTCTAAACGATTTCCCCACATCCACGTACATCACCCACCAGTACAGCAACGTGTAAAGGCCCCGTGCTGGGGTTCAGAGCAGAAGGGAACCCCAACTCCATCCTGTCCCCTCCAGCCAAGCACCCCAGGAGCAAACCTTTACCCCATGTGCCCAGGAAGGGAACACAGTATTGCACATCAGGTCGACTATAAGCAAAAAATATCATTAGAAGAAGTTCATTGCAAAATACGGTTGTCTAAAACTTCAGATTTGTAACTTTTCCCCCCACTTTTCTAAGTAATAAAACAAAAAGAGAATGTTAAGGTTATATCATTCGACACCAGGGGAATAGACAGGATACAGACCAAACGTTGCGATCTTCTTCTTCTTTAGTGTCCCAGATAATGTGCTTTCATATGGCTGACAACTTTTACAAGACTTTTCTTCCTTGTTTCTTGGGAACCAGCACAGGAACATCACATGCTGAGGAAGGACACCGTCATCATCTTATCCTCCTTCCGGCTCTTTGTTTCATGTTCTCATTGTATAACATACCTATTGCAAAAATAGTCTAGGGCTTCAGGTTGCCTCTCTCTATTGTAACCATTAGGAGACACTGATAGTATCTCATTTTATGAGAAATACTAAAAGCATTTTTTTGCCACATCCATAATAATTTTACTTTTGTTGCCACATCCATAATAATTTCATTTTTGTGAGCATCAAGTGAAGGTGATAAGGCAGAGTGGAATTATGAGGGGACATTAAAACTAATATATTTTTCGCCTGTGCAGCCAATATTACGAGGTCTACTTTGGGGAACTTTTCCCACTTGAGAAATATAATCTTCATCACTCTGTAAACTATTTCTGGTTACTTTGAGTGAAATATATACAACTTATTTAGCTTTTGTCCTTTACAACTATTTTTAAATGCTCTAATGTCAGCCAAACACAAGAATAGTCAGAGTTCTTACACTTGAAAAGAACTGAAGCCTGATGACTTGAACACGTACATTAGAGATTCTCTGGTAATGTTATGGCTCATGTATCTTTCATTCAGCAGCATCAGCTGTCTGTTCCCCTCCCTGGAAATAGGAGAAAAAACATATAGAGCCACCTTAAACACCAAAGTAGGAAGAAATAAATAGTTTATGAATTGGCCTCTATATTTGCTAGGAAGTAAATTATTTCTTATATTTTAAGCTAAAATGAAAGTTGGGTGAGGGAGTAGGACTTAGATATTTCTTCTGGTGCTCCTTTCCTCCATTTATATCTACTCTAAGCATTGACTCCCCCTCAGCCCACGCTCTGAGAGAATTCACAGATGTTTCCAGTCTTGTCTGTTGGCAACAACGCAGTGACTGAACACAAACAGCACCCACTCAGCCACAATTTGCCATCTTATTCCATCTTATTCTTCATTTCATGGAGCATCCTAAACCACTCCTGGAGTAAACCATGGAAAACGTGCTTATGCATCATGGACGCCCGGCCATTCTTTGGCACTTGCTTTTTTTGGTTGAATACATCCCATGGTTGGAAGTTATGGAGTAGAAGTCTCAGCTCTGAGCTGGAAGGGTGCAGGATTTTCTGGCCAAAGCCATGATCCAAGTGCGGAAGGAAAGACTGAAGGAGAAATCGATGGTGTTTGCACAAGAGCTCACCAGCTGTTGGTCACCACACAGTGCGGCCCCTCGTGGTAGATATTTGTGTATTTAACCAAGTATCGGGTGCAATGAATTAATGCACTGTAGTTTTCACAGTTTTTTAGAAAAAAAGAAATGTACTCCACATTGGTATTCTGATACGTGAATGTGGAACCGGGAGAAAATTATGTTATTGTTAAAGGGAAGCAAGAAATCAACATAAAGGAATGGAAGGGAGATAGATAAGTTCAATAGATGCTCATGTAATAGTGAAATAGAGTCATGCTATAGTGAGGACAATAGAGGTTTTGTGTCCCACCACTTTTCTTCTCACCCATTGTTACAGTGGTTTATTGGTAATGCCAGATTTCACCAGAAGAAATTCAATGCAGCTTTTGTAGTGGTTTTATTTATGATACATTTCTTTAGTTAGAGGCTGCAAGATTAGACCTAATTTTTCAAATACTATGTGTAGATTGGATTTAACAAGGCGTTTTGCTCTGAATTTGCTTTAGAAGGAGACAACAACATACAGGGAACAAATGCACAATCTGAGAATCGCACAGACATTTTGCAGTTTCACTGATCCTGATATTTTATTGCATATGAGCTGTACCCCTGGAGGAGATAAGGGATGCAAGTTTCTGGGTAGCCAGCTTTGATGAACAAGCTCATACTTTTGAACGGGCAAATGCTCTATGAGGCAGCATGACTGCAAACTTTCCAGAAATGCTGATTACACTTGGTGAAAAACAAAGAGATTCCCCTCTCTTAATCCTTTCAAGTGAGGAAGAATCCTCACAATTGAAAAAAAAAAAAAGAAGAAAGACACATTGCTCTCCACGTGATACCTGAAAACATCTGCCACCTCCTGGGGGCTCGAGGAGGAAAAGAAGTTCATGAAATATAAAATTACCCTGGAATCCATATTAATGAGTACAGGTTTTTTTTTCCGGTGGGCTCCACCGTACTCTTCACCCTGCGCTTTACAGAATCACAGAATCACAGAATGGACTGGGTTGGAAAAGACCTCAGGGATCACCAAGTCCAACCCTTGGTCCAACTCCAGTCCATTGACCAGATCATGGCACTAAGTGCCATGGCCAATCTCAGTTTAAAACCCTCCAGGGCCGGTGAGTCCAGCACCTCCCCGGGCAGCCATTCCAATGCCTGACCACCTTCTCTGTAAATAATTTATTTCTAATCTCCAGCCTCAATTTCCCCTGGCAGAGTTGAAGCCCATGCCCCCTTGTCCTATTGCTGACTGCCTGGGAGAAGAGCCCAATCCCCCCTGGCTAGAACTGCCCTTCAGGTGGTTCTAGAGAGTGCTGAGCTCAGCTCTAAGCCTCCTCTTCTCCAGACTGAACAAGCCCAGCTCCCTCGGCCTCTCCCCATAGGGCTTGTGTTGAAGGTCATAGGTCTTAGGTGCTCAGACACTCAGACACAGCAAAACAAAAACGTAAAAAGCTGGAGTAAATCGTCTGCGGAAATGTCAGGGTTTGCTGCAGCGGGGGAGGATTTATCACAGGGCTGGTGCTGAGGAACATCGCCCTGCAGCTCCTACAATGGAGACCCTCCCTGCATGGGAGACCATAATGTCCTGTTTGGTTTGGGATTCTCATGTTGGGGCCGTCCCCATCAACTCCCAGTTTCTCATGATGAAAGTTTGTAGGTGTTCTGCCTCACCTGCCCAGTTGGGAGGCTGATTTTTGCTTCCAGCATCTGGTACCTCTAGAGGAGGTTTTTGACTCTGGAGGTTTAACCAAACCCAAGGGAAATTAAAAAGAATATAGTTTCTCATCATTTAATCTTATTTTACTAAAATATCCACAGATGTAGAGCTGCGTGTCCTAGATAGCACATCCATCATTCTGCTTTTGCTTGGATGAAGTTTGCCCTTAGGGATTCCCAGGAAATCTGTCTTAAAATTACCAACCCTACCGTCATCTGAAATTATGTAGTTTGCGAGTTCCAAACCAGTAAGAAACTTCAGCTTCCTTCTTGTTTTGCTCCAATTTAGCTAAAAAATCAGAAAGGTCTCTTGAAACTATTCAGATGAATTTTAAAGCTCAGTCGAAGCTCTGCTGTTTCCCACTTGGGTCAAATCTGGTCTCATGGGATGTCCATGCGGAAGCGATGTCTTTCTTTTTCGGTGGGCATGGATCTGGATCCCCCTGTGCTCTCTCACTTTCTGTACAAGATTCAGAGTCACTTCTACTTGGACCAAATCTGTGCGTCTTCATGGGAAAACTTTACCTGTGCACCAAAGGAGGATCTCATCCCATGGGAAAAAGCAGAATATAATGGCTATATCCTGGTAACCAAGCAATTAAAAATCCTTGTCTTCCAAATCTCATTGACAAATGTTTTGATGCTCTTTCAATGGTGGAAGAATGAAATCCTGTAGGCTCTTTACAGTGTAACTCTGTAAGTGGGAACTCTACATTTCGGGGGATTCTGGGTTTGGGGTCAGGGGAGAATGGGTTTGTACTGCACAAAGAAAAAGCCGTCATAACATTGCAGAAATGTTGCCTGAGGTCTTTTTGCTTGGTTCAGATAGCCAGTGAATGGGGGAAGAGGTGTTTTTCGTCTTCAGAATAGCTCTCTCAACAGCCTCCAAATAATTGAAACAAGATGTTCAACTAATGGATCCTTTGAAGATGCAAGGGGTGCCTGAAGAGAACCTGCCGTCGAGCGCTGACAAAAACACTGGTTATTCATCAGGAAAATAAACATACCTTAGTTAACTCTGGTGAGTCCAACCATGACAGAACTAAGTAGATTTCTCAAGCACTCTTTCCTTCGCGGTTTGCATTCACCTTTCCTTCTGCTTTCCTTAGCTGAAGGTCGAATAAAGCATCAGGTGAGTTTTATTTTCTGATTTGAGTACACAATACAAAGGATCAGACTGTGCGAAGACAGATTTTCTTTATTATGCCTGTTTTGACTGCTCATAAGCCCCGGTCTGTACATCTGGGAAGACCGTGCAGATCTGGGGGTGTGATGACAGCATCGTCTGGTGTCAGCCGTGGGAGGGCTCCTTCCAGACCCACTTTCCAATTTTAATTTTGGGGATGTACCCATGTGCATTTCACAGAGGAAATGATCTCTACCTACCTTGCGTTTCTGTCTGTGATAAATGACCAAATAATACAGTTCTAACAGTTCGCATTGCAATAAAGGATATAATCTCAAATAGAATCATAGAATCATTTTAGTTGGAAAAGACCCTTAAGATCATCAAGTCCAACCATAACCCAACTCTGGCACTAAACCGTGTCCCTGAGAACCTCGTCTATGCGCCTTTTAAACCCCTCCAGGGATGGTGACTCCACCACTGCCCTGGGCAGCCTGTTCTGGTGCTTCACAAGCCTCTCCATGAAGAATATTTTCCAATATCCAATCTGAATATAAATATATATTTTAAAATACTTCAAATCGGTAAGGAAATGTATTAGTACTGATCAAAACAAACAAATAAACAACAAGAAGCAAAAAACAGGGAAACAAATCCTTAAAATCCTAAAAGTCTTCTGCTTTCCAATCAACCCTTTTATTTGTATCACTCATATATCGATAAGAAGATGCTGAAACAATGAAAACATTACACATAACCCTTCACATAGAAGCTGTACTACTGCTGCCAAGAATAGGCCATGTGGGATTTCCTTGCTCAGCACGAGGTGGGACAGCCTAGTTATGAACATAGAGGTAGGTTATTAGAAAGAAAGAAGCTTTGAGACACTTTTTCTGCCCCTTCCTGCCCCTCATCTGGTCCCACAGGGCACTTATCGCTCCCTTCCCCGATTCAGTCTGAGTTTATACTGACTCTGGTGGACCAGCAAATCCAGCCCTAGCAATGAAGCCCATTCAGGAGGTGTCTTTTTACCTGATAGATGTTTGCCTAATATTGTCATAAAATACTTAAAGATGACAAAGGACCAATTATGCTTCCGCGTATAACCCGAGACAGCACCATTTGTAAAAAGGCACCAAGGTGCTGAGTGGGAAATGGGAGGAAGAAAAGATGAAGAATTGCAAGTGTCGGGTGTAGGAACAGAATTTTCAGGAAATAGCAACATTCAAGCTTGGTGAAATGTGATGGATTTGTGACTTAGTTATAACTGACCAGGACATAGATGCTCATAGGAAAGGCCGAAGTGCCACGACATGGGAAAAGCACAACCGACAGTCACAGTTTGGCTTTGATAAAGGAAAAGCCAAAATAAGATGTACCAGAGAAACGCTCTCCTTACTGTCGCGGTTGAGACCCACAAACAACATGGACCAAGTTCTTCCAGGATGAAAGTAGTAGATCCATTTATTGCTACAAGTGCATTTTTATACAATTCTACCAGTTCATGTGTCTTTTCACTATTGGTTACAACTTACAGCACTAACATCTCACTGGCTAATTTTGCTGTCATCCAGGTTATTCTTCTACTCTCTTCTCTCTCACGGGTACAACTTAATATCTCCGGATGCTCCTTTACTCCCATTCTTCTCAAGGGTAAACCTTAATATCTTCAAGGCTGATCTCTATTCCCATACTTTCTGTCAAGGATTCCACAGACCCGCTGTAGTTTCCCACACCTTACATGCCCAAAGATCACAATTAAAATAGTAGCTTGGCCATATCAGCGAGAATAATACAAGTAAAAATATGTTTATTATGAAATTGTGACTGAACCCATGCTTTGAGAAGCAAACTACCGAAGGAGCAATCCCCAAAATTTCTTTTCTGGGCCTATTCATTTTTGGATACTTTGTGATTGGTTCGTTCACTGTACAAAATGTATTTTTAATTTATTCAAGTATCAAAGAAACCACAGAAAATCCATCGACTACCCAGATTTATCTGTTCTCAAAATCAAAATGATGCTTTCACTGATAAAAGATAAAAAACAATTTACTGCTTCTTGACCTTAGCCACATATAATAGGTGATTATTTTAAAATGCATTAAGTTTAAGCACCTTTTCATTTCCGCTCTAAGGTCAGGAAGGCTGTCTGCTATGTTGGTAATGCGATACAGAACAAGATACCTAAGAAGCTCTCTGGCAAAATCGCCCTGAGGTTCCTTTCTTTCCAGCTGGAGTAGTTTTCTTTTCCTAAAAGGAAAATAAAAATTAACAGTTGTTTCCTATTCATTCACTTTTGCTATTTGGGGATTTTTTTATTCTTTTTTTTTAAGATTTAAAATGTATTGAAACAAGTTCACGCGGATCTCTGCTGCAATATCAACAAGAGCATACACAGATCTTTAGGCTTGTCAAAAGGATAATAAGCCAATTTATATGGAATAATAGTATTACAGAATTGGTTATGTTGCTGAACTGGAAGCATAATATAGGTCAAGGGAACAGATAAAACTCTCTCTAATTCTCTGGAGAGATCCAGGGTCATCAGCTGGAATAAGGACAGGCTTTAACATCTGTGTCTGGTGCCCCTCAAACCATGGAACATGGGGATGATGCTAGGAAATAACTACCGATTTTGCAGTTTTTGGGGCAATCCTACCCAAAGCTTCTCCTGTAGCACTTCCACTGAAGTGGACTGGATTCTGCAGAAGGCTTCAGCAAACAATTTCATGCCATAGAATGTCCCGAGTTGGAAGGGACCCCCAAGGATCATGGAGTCCAGCTCCTGTCCCTACACAGGACACCCCACAGGTCACCCCGTGTGTCTGAGGACGTTGTCCAGTCTCTTGTTGAACACTGTCAGGTTGGGGCTGTGACACCTCCCTGGGAGCCTGGTCAGTGTCCAGCACCTCTGGGTGAAGAACCTTTCCTCATGTCCAACTGAGCCTCCCTGGCACTGGAGAACTTTGTTACCAACAGTCATTCTGAAGGACCATCCAATATGAAGGCAGCTCCTGATCACGGGGGACCAGAGTGGTGGGTTTGGGGCTGTGGAACCAGGGAATCTGCCCATGAGCGCTGTTGTTTGGCTGAGCAGGTATTGCCACCTCTTTCAGATCTCCTGTCATACTGGACAGGACGCTTCCTCTCATGAAAGGCTCTTGAACTACTGGTTGATGACATGGAAGAATTTTCTCCAGCTCCACCAGCTGCCATTGCTGAGCTCACCACAGGATCCATTGAACCGAAGTGTAGGAAACTGCAAGTCAAGAGTTTTTCGGTATTTTCCTTACAGGCAAGAGAGGAGAAGAGTCACAAATGGATGTAATGGGTGGAATTCCCCTTAAAAAGTTGAAAGGAAACCGAGTCAGGCAAGCGTGCAAAACAGGTTCTTAGAACATCTGTGCGTCAAATATATTTATAAAAACAGCTACAGTCAATCTTTTCCAGCTGAGTGTTCAGCAGTTGAAATTTATACATTACAGTGTCTGTTAGAGGAAACAAGAGAAACATTGTGTTGTCATTTAATGCAAGGAAATGTCAAGCCTTAAACAGAGAAACCAGCATCACACACTGTTCAAGACAGTAAAAACTTTCCAAACCACTATATCATATAATGACATGAGCCGCTCTCTTTCAACACGTTGAGCGTGTTAATAAAACCAAAGTATTTCTTCCAACTAGTGATGATTTTATATGTCTGTGTTTTTTATATCCACACAAACTTTGGTGATATATCTTGCTTATTATTAGCCCAAACCGACTGGGTTGGCGGGTAGTGTGACACAGTTTAATGTCACCAGAATGACGAAAAGCTGATGAGAATATCTCCATTTTTCTACCCAGCACCTTCAGCTATAAATAGAGCAGAAGTGAGAATGGGATAAAAGGCTGGAAGGGACCAGATGAGTGAATCTCCTCATCAGCTCCTTGAACTTCACAAATTCAACCACATCTTATGGACCTTCCCGTAGTATTGTAGCCACACCAATGGACGTTAATTGATGCATCTATAATTGCACCTAATTACTGACACTGAATTATTTAGTCTATCAAGAGGGAGCATAAGCAGAAGTAATGGGATTAAATTAAGACAGGGAAAAATCAGGTTGAATATATGGGCAAATTCTCTGGCAATGAGATTCATTAGGATGGGTCCCAAGGGAAATGTTGGGCAACGCTTTGCTTCAGACACAGAAAATTAAGTTAAACCCATATTCAGGAAATTACCTAGATAATTTAGTACATCTTTTCCATTTTTAAATTACTGAACTCTTCAGCAACTCAACTGCTGAACAATTTTTTAGGCAGTTCAGGTGCCAGCCAACCTCAACAACTGATGCTTCTGAAGAGATGATCACCCTCAAAGAACCTCCAGGAGAGCAGACCCTGTACTTATTCAAAGCAAGTTATGCTTAAGCTTTACTGTAAAGCCAGCAAAGCTTAACCTGTGGTTAAGCAGTGCTTAAATGCTCCCCAGGGTGGCATTTGGGAGGTAGGTAGTTGTTCTCCCATCCCGGGATTGTAATTATCTCCTGTTCTCCCAGGTAGAAATACGTGATGGCAGAACATGAGGAGATAGGAGAATCCTTTTAGAAGAGGCATCTTTAATGCCTCCTCTTTCATCTCCTTTATCATTTGACCTCCGAGAAGCCAACTGTTACAAGCTAGCAGACATCACCGCGGGCATAATAAGACATATGCAGACTGAGCTTTTATCGTGACATGATTAATGATGTTTGTCAGTGCTGTGAGTGGCAGGAAAGGTGAAGGAATCTGAGCCAGGGAATGAAGGCGACACATCCTTCTTATTACGTTTTTTAACGCCACCTCAAGGCACGCAAAGAAGCGTGAACCCTTACAGCCGCACTCGCTATAAACCCTAAATAAGATTCCTATTAGAATTGCCTTAAAACTTCAAAGCAACGACAGGATCTCAGAAGACAGATAAAATAATTCACGTAGCCACCGATGCTTGCTGCTTCTATTTATCTTCGTCTGTTTATATTTAACAGTCGACGAGTGTTCTTTTAGCCTTCCTGGCCTTCAAATTGCAGGAATTGCGTGTGGCTTTGTGGGGGAGCTCAGCCGGTCCAAGGGCCGGTTCATGGATCTGGGCTCACAGGGAGATTCCCACCAACACCAGAGAAACCAAGATTTCCCTTTAGCTTCTCAGCTCTGCTGAAATCTGTTTGAATAGACTCAAAAAAGTGCATATACCCTGCCAACCTCTAAAAGAAGCGATGAGATCAGGTTTGAAATCAATTATGTTATTAGAGAAGCAGTAATCAAAATCTTTAAATCCTTATTTATTTGCCCATCTGTTAACAACCGCGCTCAAATATGGAGATTACAAATATCTCTGTAATTGTATCTGGTTCTGTTTGCACAACATTCTGACTAAACAGTAACAAAGACTGCAAAGTATGATGTGATTCTGTGTCATACCTGTAGCGTGTGGGAGGGAAACGAGGGATATCTGCTGCTTTGGGAATGCAAAGCCCACTAACTGCCCTGGTAATGAATGGATTTATTTCTTCCATAACTCAGGAAGTCATAAAATAGCATCATAATGTTATGCGGTTGTTCTCAATAAATACGTGCAAGTAATTTAAGGATACCGTTACAAAATATAAGTAGTTCATAATTTGAGCCCTGAGATGGAACCTGAAGAATGTATTTCTCATTTTGTGTTCAAAACTGAATTAGCTGTTATTAGCACACCATAATTTCGTCAGCACAAAAGATCGGCGAGGAAAGATAAAAGAACAATGAGCAAAGTTACAGTTTTCAAACAGAAGACTGTGCTTAAGCACTGTTTTCCATCCCACCAGTAGGTCTGTGCTTTGAAGGATCTGTTTAATTATCTTCTTTGTTTAAACCCTTGAGGCTGTAAATTCAGGCATATATGAGGGAAGAGCACTCCCAGAAAATCACAATTTTCTGGCAGAAAGTCAATTCTGTTTGTATTTTTAATGTACAGTGATCCAATTTTCAAAACTATAGTTGTAGTGTTCTGGTTTCCACCACAACATCCATCCCGAGGGTTAATAGAGCAGGGGTGAAAGACGTCCCCTCCGGCAGTGACACCGGAGCGTTATTTGGATTCCGGCTCCATCTCGAACACGGTGCAGGGCAAGGACCCTGTCAGCAATTGAGAAATAATGAATTCAAGAGAATAATGGGTATTGATTAGTGACATTTATTTCTGATAAAATGAGAAGAGTCAGCAAAAGGCAGAGATGTTGAAACTAATTATAGCCTAAGCAATCCACTGAAACAAAGTCAAAGCAGTCATCTGAACTAACGAAGCCTGAGCTTAGCGATACCCGCAGCCGCTCACAGCAGAAGTCCAGGAGGGAGAAAAACTCTGTTTGACCTAAACCTGTGTTTTATCATAGCAAAGGCGGCCAGATGAGGCTCACAAAGACTCTTTGTGTCTTTATATCTTGCCCTCCTTCCCATTTGAGGTCATTATTGATCTTGCTAAGTGCTGCTATTCAACACAAATTGGCTGTATGTTGTGTTTTCCTGTCTTTTAGTGCTTGTATGAAGTAAGTCTGGAATCTGCAAGGCAGTTTTGCTGTTGAGATTTTGGGAGAATGACCCGTATCCAAGAGAGCTGAAGAGGTCACTGAAACTGGAGGCCCTTTCCCGTGGAGGGGATGGAGGAGCAGAACACTGACTGATGGAAATGGAAAATTTGGATACGAACCAGAGGGAGAGTGAGGAGAGGGCGATGTGACCTGAACATCCCTGCTGAAGAAGGACGGGACCTTCGACCAGGGTGGAAGAAAAAGGAGGATAAACTCCGCTATTCCTCATCTGCCCTTGGGCACTGTGCTTTTGCCCATCCTCTACTCAACCATTGTAGTTTTAATCTTAAAATGGAATATTCCTGAATACGGGATAGAATATCCCTTGCAGTGCTTTCTTTTACTGTCTTTATAACCGTATTCCCATCAGTTTTGCTGTTGGGAAGTGTTTTCCCCCACAGGTTGCGATGCCTCGTTCAGCTCAGCACAGTGGCCATTGCCATTCTACCACTGCATGGACTAAAATGTTATTTATCAGTTCTGCCACTGACTGGATAATACTGCTTGCATATAATTTTTTTAATTCTGGACTTTCCTAAAGCATATACAGCCAATATGTTTCAATATCCTCCTCACTGATGTACTTAAGAGGAGATATACAGAGGAGATATGACAAGGATGTATTTATTTGTATATCATCCACAGTTTTCTTATTCTGGAGCTTGTTAGTCAATATTTTTGCGGTTCTAATTAGACTTACGAAATACATAAAATATATTTTAAAATGAAAAAAATATTTTCCACATTAGCAAATGATCTTATTTAACATACAGAAAAGTATAAAGTTCATTAGTCTGAATGGCCGTTCCGTTAAAAAAAAATACCACGGTACTCTCTGTGCCATATAATGTAGAAGCACATATTCCATGTGACTGTAATGAAATTATGTGCTGAATTAAACATGTTCTGCTGCGATATTTTAATCCTCTATTTATTGTTTAATTTTAATGCGGTGCCCAGCGATCAAAACCCAGCTAAGCTTTCAAATGGAAAAGCCATTGAAGATAGCGGCGAACCCGCAAGAGGAGCTGTGTCCAGACTGGGTGATTTCCATCAGTGAACAACTCATGTTGTTTTTCTCCTTGTAATTCCTCCAAATTGTCCCACATTTGGAGCCTCCTGCCTGAAGGGGAAGGATTTTCCTCCCTCCTTCGTGGCACATGTGGCACAAGGCACCGCAATCCTATTGTCGGTGGAATCTCACCAGAGAACCAATTCAGGTAATTTCAGTAAAGAAAACCTCTGGGAACGTGTCCATGACAATACAGATTTTTTCAGCTGATGATAAAAGTTTTTCATGTTAAAACTGCAACAGCCATACAATATTTTGTTAGGGGCTTTGAATTAGGAGATGCCGGCGCTTTCCAGTAACCGTGTGCCAGACCTCCTAATTCTCCCACAGCCATAGGAAAGAAATGTTCGAGAAACTCAACTTTCATCCCCAAAAGGTTCCCTTTGTATGTGATAGCAGCAATCCCTCCCTTCAAAATTAATACTTCTGATATCTTTGAAGTTCCAGCTAATTGTCGACACATTCTTCACAAGGCATTTTTGGATGTGCTTGCTAGTGGTGGGAGTCCTTATGGGATAAAGAGACGTTATAGGAAACACTAAAAAAAAACAAAAGCATAATACTTTTAAGATTAAATAAGTTGAACAAGAAAAGAATAAGTCTGTTATCTTTGGGAAGAATCAAGATGTTTTCTCGCACATGTAATCCCCTTGAAAAAGATATCAAGGCAAAACCAAAGTATTCTGATTTTAGCACAAAAAGCAAAATAAAAATCCCATAGTTTGCTAGTAGGCACCTTGTGGCTTTTCAAGGTTGACAAAGACCTGAAACAATCTCAATGCACTACAGTTTTGCATATTCATAAAGACGTGCCGAACAGATAACACCGCAAATGGTTTAATTGCAAAATCAGGCAGTGTGAATGCTGCTTCCTGTGAATCATGGAAACGCGACAAGATCTGTTCATTAATATAATCTCATTTATTTGACATTATTCTTGTCACTTAGTATAATCTCCATGCAAAAAGTGAAAAATGGAAATTACCGATGGAGTAAAGAGAAAAAAATAAACAGTGAAAATTAGAAAAGGAAAGAATGGGTCTGGAAAATGGAAGAGAATACAGGTTGAATTAGCTGTTCTATGAGAAAAGAAATATTATGAGGAATAAAAAGCAAACAGAACACAGAGATAGATAAACAAAAAATGGGGAGGAAAAAGGCCCAGAATGTTCAGAAAGTGCTTAGCACTTGCAATGTTGATTGAAAATGATGGATATGGGGCTTTTGTTGGTGGAAGTGCCCGGCCGGTACCTGCTGGCCCTAAAGGGCGTTCTTTTCTGTTCAGTGTTTGTCCCATGTGGTGCTATATTTTGTACTTCATTTCCAGACTTGCTCAGTGTGTAAAATGGGTGGCAAATGTCGAGTCTCTCAATAGGAAAGTAACTTTTCCAAAAATCGAATGGAAATGTGACAGTATAGGAATACAATGGTAACCAGGAAGGAACTTAGGAGATACCAAACCTACAGTGAAATATCTCCGTCATGTAAAGTCCAGGTCTGTCTCTGGATCACCTGGTAGGAGAGAAGGAGAACATTTCAGATGAAGAACAACAACGTCAATGTACTGATACTTCACTCGTTTCTTTCCACCGTACACGCTGCTCCTGGTTGATTTGGGGCTCTGTTGAACCGGATTCCAGGAGCTCTGCTCTGTCAGGGCTGTGGGCCCTGGTGTACATGTTCACCTCTTCTGGCCTTTGCAGCAATTAAATACCATTAAAATAAAGGTGAAAAAGACATTTACATGCCTGTTAAGGCCTATTTCTCATCAGGTGTATGTTTCTTAAATTCTCCATACTTCTAACTAGCTATAGGATGGTTTATGGGTCAAATTACAGATCTTCCTTTTGCCATACTAAACCTTACATGTGAAGTTTCCCTTGAAATTTTTTTTACAAAAAGAACAAAACTGTAAGAAGAAAAATGATCTTTTTTTTGACATCTCTTTGGAACAGAAAAACGTGATTCAGACACACATGTAGGCATCGAACTTGGGCACTGCCCAGGCTGGTGTACACAAATTCTCCTCCAAACTGATGGATTTTGGTCGGCATTGCATCACTCATCATTCCATCACTCATCTTCCTTTCTCACCTTCATTCCACAGACCACCTCTGCTAACTAAATTACAAAGGAATTGCCAAGAATACTACACAAGAATGAAAAACTCCAGCACTCTCCTATATGTTGCATATGATCTTCATCAAATACTCGTGCGTTAGGTGGAATTTAAACTGTGAGCTCCTGATGAAGCACCATCCATACCTACGATGTATAAATAACAAAAAAGGAAAGAATGCAGTCTATCAAATGCTCAAGGCTGAAAACTCATTTAGTCCTAAACTATTTCATTTATTATGACCACGGATATTTAAATTGTGAGATATATTCTTATAAAGTCAGCTGTTAATAGGCACTAATAACTAAAATTTATATTAGTAATTGTAGATATTATTAACTGTGTGAACTGATAAAAAAGAAAAGCCTAATTGGAAAATGGAGATTAACTTCATTGCGGAGAATGTAACAATATAACATATCTTGTTTGACTTCTCTGAATAATTAGACCTTACAGCCGAGTTTTCTGGAATGAATGTGTTCTTCACCATCAGAACGTGAGTCTGAATTCACATTGTACCGCTGAGAGATGCCCGTATGGCTCAGAGCAGGAGAAAAGGAGACGACCCCTGGAATCCCATGGAAATACACATAGAAATCCCATTCTTAGCACCACTGGAAACAGAGAGGGATGGATGGACAGACGGATGGATGGATAATATGCTTTCAGATTGTACGTCTAAAAATAACGAAAGCTGAACTTAAAATAATTTAAAAATAAAATTAAAAAATCAAATCCCTGCACTACAAACTGCCAAACAAAATCTACTGAAAGTATTAAACCTACATGAATGGGAAGATTTATTTACAAGTATTTGTTAGCACAAGCCATCAGTAAATATGATTTCTCATGAATGTTTATTATGGTTCAACGTTCTTTTAAAAGCGAGTAAGCAATGTGCGCCAAGCAAACGATGGGAGCTCCACACTGCTCCCTGCACCCCATTTATCACCGAGACCGGAGAGGAATCACTTGGAGAGATACAGAGCTCTATCAGAACCAACAGGAGAGGAACAACAATTATTTCTGCATTTGGTTATTTTCCCAAGTAGAATGAAAAAAAATCAGGACACGCTTGCAGTGTTTGTTCTGTCAATGACAAAATTCCCATAAAAGCCAACAGTGTCACACTGGATAAACTATGGAGCTTTTGATTTCGCAGGGTTTTCAGCCCGTTTAAACACAATCTTTTAAATATAAGTTCTGTTTTTAGCAGATTAAAGACTGATTTCAATAAGGTCTGCTTGAAAACTGCTTTCATTACCCCAATGTTAAGCCCTTTTACTTTCTTTATTTTATGACTATCACTCTACTTTGCACGTTTTATAATTCTCCCTATGAGAGCACCATACATGAAACAGGATTAAAGACTGAACTTTAGGAAGTCTATCTGCCCTGTTTAAATAGAGACTTCTCCAGGCTGTGTGCTAATGTAACTCAGTGCAGTATTTAATCAGCCAAAGGAAAGAGAAACCGCTTGTGCAGAGATATAAAATCTTATTTTTAGCAAATTAGGAAAGTGTCCACTTTTTGGGCTCATTACTCATAAGTGTGGCCATACATTGCTCAGCGCCGGTGCCTACTTGATCTAGAAATAAAAATGAAGAATATGCGATCATTAGAGGTTCTTATGATATTCAATTATCAAATACCGAGGCGGTTAATGTTTTTAAAGTGCTCTGAGTGGCAACATTGATCTATTTTTGTCAGCTCAGGCCCCATGGCCGGGGTTTATCAGCCCAGGTGGCCTCAATTGTGGGCAGGTGGAGCTGCTTGGCACTTATTGGAACCAGAATAAAACTTAAAGCAGCTCCCCAAGCCTAATGCTTTTCCATCAACCTGCAATTGCTAGGTTGAAACACATTGATGGAATTTGTTGAAATAGTGTAGCTAAATGCTCTCTTTTTATATATAAAGCATTTTCAAGTGAAAGGCTTCTTTCTGCTGGTTTAATGCTGGTGGAAATGTTTTTCCTACAGGAGAAAAATGTATTTTATTTCATCTAGAAGTTGCTACTGGTTTCTGAAGTTCAACCGGTTTGGTTGTATGTGTTGATGAGTGGAATTTGCATGGCAGAGGTGAAGTCAAGTCTACTTTAAGCCCTCAAATACAGATCCCTGCGCTACAGAGGTGAATGACAGAGCTGGAGTTTGCAGGTAGGACAAAAAATGCTGGGGAAAAACCAAAAATAGCATGTGCTAATGTCTATAACCTTCCTAGTAAGTAAACTAGAGGTGAGGTAACAAAACTGGTCAGTTTTAAGAATTGCACCCGCTTCCATCGGCTGGTGGAGAAGCTGTGCCGGGCGCAGTTGATAAGTTAACTCCATGCAATGGAAACCGATGGGTTGACTTACACTACCCATTGCAACCTGTTTTGCACATATTTTAAAAGGAGATGAATTATCCTCCCTCCACCGATCGCTGTGAGAGACTGGATGCAAACAGACTAAATACCGACACTGGAACTATTTTAGGTAGATGAGATATATCCAGGCGAACCGTTCTGACAGGGACGGTGAGAACGGTCGTGGCCCTTCCTCTCAAATCAGAGCTGCTGCTGGAAATGTTGGTGAATTCCCCTTAAGGAGCAGATTAACCCCTTGCAGCAGGATATAGGGTCTGGAATCCACACCTCATCCCATATCAAATGCAGTGGGTTTTAATCTGTTATAACTGACGGAGCACTTAGATAAATATCCCCATCTTTCTGTTCTGCGCAACAGACCACTGTGATGCTGTAGCTCTTGCAATAAGATAGAGCTCTTGCTTCATTTTAATCTATTTATATATTCTAGAGAGCTGATTTTTTTAAATCCCATCTAGCTTATCGAAAGTACACTGTATTTGCAGAGCCAAATTCATCACCTCTGCACACGCATAATCATTTACACTGGAGCAAAACAGTATAAAGGCAAAACTGAGACCACAACCCCAAATTGCAGTACTTCACACTCTCTTTGCAGGGATAGAACCGAACACGGAAGGTGAAATTGCGAAATAGGCCCATTATTATTTTCAGTGCAGCCTGGTCCTTCCTTGATATGTAATCCAAGCTTGTATTTTTCTCAGGTTTGCCCTTCACCGCGAAGGCAATCACTAAGCTGACACATAGCAACTTATATTTATTGCTTGTCTAGCCTTACAGCTCTTATAGCAAGCGTATTTTCTTCTCTTTCATGATTCCCATCATCCAGGCTGCAGTGACACCCTTGGTCAGAAAATTCCAAGATCTGTAAGTTACTGCTGCCCTGTCATGAGCAAATATGATGGTTTAATTAGTATTTTGGTGGGTGACACGGGGGAAACAGCTGCAGGAGGTGATGTTGGGTATCGAACTCTGTCTGCAGCGCTGTAAATTGGGTAAATAATTCTGGCTAAATGGATGTAAACCAGGTGTATTTGTGATTAGAGCTGAGCTCTAGACCTCTGCATCCCACCAAGGCCTCAGTTAGACAAGGTAGCAATGACTGCAGGAATTGAGAATATCAGTGTAACTTCTGCCAGGTGCACAGCCCAGGGCACAAGTTAAATTGCTTCTTCAACATATCACGAAAAACCTCCTTTCACGGTGTGGGGAAACCCTAATAAAACCCTGCGTGGGACCAGGATTTCACCCTCATGTTTATCATTACTCCTTAGTACATTCTTCAGCCAATTACTTGTCCTTGTAATTGCATTTCTATGTAATCTGTTTTGATTCATTTGTCAAACACAATTTTGAGACGCGCCGTGTCAAATGCTTTAGTAAATTCTAGATGCTTTAATGTACTCCCTTCCCTTCTTCCGCTAATTTAGAGTTTAATTAAAAACCTAATCATTTCTGTTTGGCATGATTTGTTCTTTACATACCCATGTAAGCGATACTATTCTAAAAATTAAATACAACTGTGAACCTTACATAACCTACATATTTTCTATTCAGAAAGACCCATAATGTTATTTCTGCTTTTGTGGTGCATTTCTATCACACAGTTCATTTTTTGAAGCCAAAGAGCAAAATGGCACATCATTATTACGAAGTTTTCATATAGTTTTAGATTTTTCCTTGGTGTGGCCCAAATCTACGTGCATCTGTAAAGACTGAAATCAGATTTTTATTTCTTTTATAGTAACGAATGAACATCTGTTTTCATTAAGTTAAATATGACTTGCTGGTTGCATAAATCTCTTAATTTTATTAATATATATTCATGCCATAGAGTTTTCAATTACTGGTAAGTATAGTTGAAGTGTTAGTAGCTGTAGAGTTGTCTGGTCTATGGTCTGTATAGTATATATATATATATATATGGTCTGTATAGTATATATATATGAGATGATCTATGACACATCTGAGATAACGAGGCTCCAATTCCTTACAAACAAAGAAGTTCTACCCAAAGTTCTTACCGAAGAAAATGAAAAACAATGATACCAACAATCTGAATTGCTCTTTGAAAGCTGCCAAATGTGGAATCATTTAGTGCCACGAGGCCTTTTGTTTGTCTGAAAGTATCAGCTGAAAAGAGAATAATTATAAAGGTGAATTTGACTCACCTTGTTGTATCTATGTAATATATAAATTTTTCCAGGACCAAATCTTAACACTTTATTTGTCCTGAAATTTAGACATTAGCAAACAATTTGCCACCGAAGAAATTTGTGTAATATCTCCAACTTCTGTCAAAATAACTTGCAGTAAACACCAGCAGCAATCTCAGAAATCCAAAGAATGAAAATATACATGGCGTTCATTAGAGCTCCTGTATCTTTATAATGCAGAAGAACAGAATCAATATCATGTAGCAATGGCTGGTCTAGTAAATCATTTCGTACATACCAGCTCATATTTACCTATAATTACAATTCACAGGAGCACATTTCTGCAATCAAGAGACAGGGATGCGCAGCATGAGAAAACGTTTAGCACAGAGCAGACTGCATGAATAATTGCCTGTCAGAGCGGCTTATTAAAGGGAAACTACAATTTTACAAGACAATTCTTGTATCTGCCTGTCTAATCTAAAGACAGGTATAACAATATAAAGAGTTCAAGAAAAAGGTATTTCTTACTCTGAAGTTGAATTAAAAGTTTTTAAAGTACTAAATAAACCATCAAAAGGGGACAATTTCGATACAGGCATAAGCACAGACCTTTCTAAATTGGAAAGTTAATTCTTTGCACGTTGAGGTAGGGGATGGATTTGCAGGCAGCAAGACAAAGGGGACGGCTATGGAAACTACGGCCCCTGGTGTCAGCACAGGTACCTGGTGATGGAATCTGTGGTACGTGAAGAGCAGATGTACCTGGTGTGTGGCTGCAACCAAAGGAGCCGTTCCAGAGGCTGCTGGAATCACCAGCAGGCACTTACTGGGGTGACTGGAGACTTGCAGAACAGTTTCCCTCTAAATGCTTGACCAGGCAAACTTTCGAAGCACCTTGTGTCCCAGTTCAGCCCCGTCGTTTCACACAGATCTCCCCAGGATCAACACTGAAGGGCTGGGAGTTGGGGTGTTCAACCTGGAGAAGAGAAGCTCTGGGGAGACCTTATTGTGGCCTTTCTGTACTTAAAAGGGGTGCTAAGAAAGATGGGGACAGACTTCTAGCAGGGTCTGTTGTGATAGGACAAGGGGTGATGGCTTTAAATTAAAAGAGGGGAGATTCAGGCTGGACATGAGGAAGAAATTGTTGCCCCTGAGGGTGGTGAGAGCCTGGCCCAGGTTGGCCAGAGAGGTGGTGGATGAACCATCCCTGGAGACATCCCAGGCCAGGCTGGACGTGGCTCTGAGCAACCTGAGCTGGTGAAGATGTCCCTGCTCATGGCAGGGGTGGCACCGGATGGGCTTTGAAGGTCCCTTCCAACCCAAACTATTCTCTGATTTTATGGTTCTATTAACATGTTCACACACCCTTTGCACAGGCCGGGTAGGTGCTCCACGCCACTCAAGGAGGTGACTCCAACACCGGGTGCTCAGTTTCCTGGAAGAACTAATTCTGCTTTATTCGTCTAGTTAAGGGGTTTTACTTCCTCTTCTCTGACTGATGCTCTTAGAGAGCAGAGAGGTTGAAACTAAAGAGAATTAAATTTAAAACAAAATCATGGTGGGGGGAAGAGAATAAGGAAAATGCACTTTAGAAACCCCCAACAACCCAAAATGAGAAAAGACATCGCAAATGAACCCGTAGCCTTTGGTGATAATTCAGCTTCATACATCTATTTCAGCTTTTAGAAAATGTCATAGCGTTCTTTTTATGCCTCTCAGACGATTCAGAGGTAGACACCCTGAAAGTGATAGAATAAAATAGTTCAGTACTAAAGTGCATTCAAAAATAAATGAAATCATAACATTACAGGCCTTAGGAACAGTACCTGCGGCGTTGTTCAAACCAGAAGCATCCTGCCAGGCTTGGTTTAACCGAAACCTGTTCACTCATGAGCTAGTCTAGAGCTAAGTCTGGAGCTAAATCCCACCCAAACCAACCCGAGTCCTTCCATTGATTTCTGAGAGCTCAGACCAAGGGTTCAAAGAACAAAGGCAGCAGCTTTAAAAATGCCGCACAAAAGTTTATTTCCCTTCCTTCTGATGACCGCTGCTGAGACTTCAAACCATGTCACAGCCCCTGCCTGGATGCTGAGACTGTCACAGCGGCGGTGGCTTTGATAATGGTCATAACCTGGATTTTCCATTGGGAAATATGCCGAGTCCTTTTATATAGAGTAAGTCGTCATAAAAATCATCAGATGGAAACAGCTCACGGTCACTGAAAAAAGCTTTGCTCCTTTCCAAGTTATATACTTGGTGATGTTTCACTTGAAAAAACTACCAGCTTTTTAATAACAATCCAAGAGAACTTACAGCTCATGGTTCTCTCTGAGAACATTCAGACTCCAGGAATATGCACCTTGGTTTAGAGAAAATATTATTAGTTCTGGATATTATAAAACTTGTCATAGTTTCCAGAAAAGGTTGTAAACAAATTATTGGGACTTTCTGTTCCAGGAATTACATTAAAAACAATAAAGTAAAAGAAATCAGGCTGGCCAGCAAGAAAACTGTCTAGACAAAGCTTCCATTATGTGATTTAACAATCCCCTGCAAATGCTGCTGAAAGATAAAATTGGATTCCTGTCCAAAATATTAATACTTTTATTGCAGTTTATGGAAATACATGTATTTTATAGCTAGACATACATATTCATTTACAGACAGATGACGAACATTCCAAAAGGTCTGGAAAATGGTTCATTTTATCAGTATTTCTCTATTAAGTAAGTAAATTATCGTGGTTTTTTTCGGGTGGGGGCTTCTGATGAGGAGGCAGATTCCTTCATTTTCAGACAAGTATGGTTGTATTTCCATTTGAACCGCTGTCAATGCACGTTTTGAGCAGTTACTGTGGGTGACACAAACAACCGACAGAGTGAGGAGCAGCGCCCACAACTTTCTATTTTCAAACAACTCCACGTAAATAGTTTGCGAGCTGAAGTTTTGGCAGAGCCAGAGCAAGCTCAGGAATACAGAAACCAGCTTTATCGTGTTTGACTCATCTACGTGCAGGATCCTCCTGAAATAAAGTGACGTTTTTTTTCCCAATGTGACAGGAGAGGGTTTTGAGATGTTTTTCTAAGTCAGACAAAAGGAAGGCACTGATGGGCTCTTCTTTTTCTAGGCGTAGCAATGCGCTGTTTAATGTTTGGTAGCCAACTGCAGGATAATTGCAAAATAGTTCCATGTGGAAAACTGAATCAACCTCCTACTTGAGACCCATGTAAAACGTAGGCAGTATCTGTCTTCGCTTGACTGTGTGGGGTTGTTTTGGACAGAAGAGCTTAAAAAAAAGCTTCATTTTTAAGCTTTCTGACTGTGCCAAAATAGGAAAAACAAAAGAATCCAAACCAAAAACTTAGAAAGAAAGGCTAACAATTACAGAAGATCAAAAGCAAGTGGTTGAGTTCTTGGCTTGCTGCATACTCCCAGGTGAATAAATAATATGTCATTTTGGAGGAGCTGTTTTGAGCTGCTTTAATCAATTGTGAAGTACAATATTGAGTGGAAATGTGTTTTTCTGAATGGAATTGGACCTGTCATGCCAACTTGGCTGGGAAGCGTGGAGTTCCCATCTCATCACCTGCTCTGAGAGTGGGCAGGGGCAGCGGCACAACCTCTTATTCTATGGTACATCTTGGAAATTCTTTTAAAAAGCTCTATAGAAAACCAATCATGGCACTTTTATAGTAGGGTAGGAAAGCCCGTTGGTCTATTTCAGAGAGAAATACATTGAGAAAGTTGCTTTAGATCAAGCCGTGGCCAAAAGCGACATTGGTGGTCTCCTGGGCATCCTCCCATCCCTTTCTCACTTGTTCTTGCGTGGCTACAAAATTTAGATAAAAATTTGATAGGATGTTTTTTGTATCTTCTTTAAAAATTAACACTTTTAAATATGTGAAATTTCTGTGAATTCTGCCCGGTTCTTTGTTCCCACAAAACCATTTTCACCGTTGCTTCAAATACTTCATATTTCAGTAACTGGTTTCTCAAAGAGGTGCTAGCACATCATGTTCTTCCATTGTCATTTCTCATTGTCATCTCATATCGTTCAGCAAAAGATGAGAGGGAACATTGTCTGCAGACCGAGGAAATCATAAAATCTAACCCTGCCCTGGCTAATGTGTCACTTTTGGCCTTAGGAAAATCACATAATCAAGAGGTGACACAAGTGGCCTGATACTCTGAGCTTCTCCCTTTTGGAATGCCTGCCCCATTTTAAAAAGCCGGCCCTAGCTCTGCTGCCTCTCGCTTGTAAATGGAGATAAGGACACTTTGCTGTCTCTCTCTCTTGAGTTAATATTTGTTCAGTGCTTTCAAAATGTTAAGTGCTACATAAGTGCCAAGCAGTATTAATGGGAATAATGTATGTTTTCATCCTGAGCTCGTACTCTCCTATCCGACCATTACCTACCCTATAATAAATAATGATTTTACTAGCATATAGTCCCAAAAATATCTTTCTCGCCCTGCTTGGAAAATGGTCCTAATTTTTATTATGAGACTTGAACGTAATGTGTCAGGTTTAAAATCATCCATCTGTTGGAGTTTACAAAGTGAGACAACCGGTCTCAGGAATGATTCTTCCGTAACTTTTAACATATAGCATTTGGTTTGTTGGTTATCACAGAGCTTGCCAAAGATGTAAATGCAGTCCATAACCTCATTCTGAGTACAAACTTCAAATAGATGTAAAATATACCAGTAAACAGAAAAAGGCCAGCATAAAAACTTTTATTGTTGGTTATTTGAAGCTGTTGTAGAGGATCAGGTTACCACTAAACAACAGTAAACTATACGTTAGCTTATGTTTTGGAATCATTTATGCTATGCTTAACTGCTTTGGCCTTGACTGTAAAACTTGTGATGATACTCCTGAGGGCTCACTCATGGGTGCTATTAAGGGTTAAAGTCCAGCTCTCATAAGGAACTGATAAAAAATAAGTGTAGTTTGCTTTGGAGTTTACAAGATATCACTCACGTGAGTGTATCTTGGTCATGTTGATAAGTACTGGAAATAAAGTGTTGGAAATAAAACAGCACCCCTAGCTTGGGTGAAATTTTGGGCTGCAGTGAAGCTGTATAAAACCCTTTTGTAGAAATGAAAACACATTTCTCGCAGCACTGTAAAAGTCATATAACACTTTTCTATTCTAGAGCGCAAGATGAAATAGCAGGGTGTAAGCTAAGCCGTGTCTGTGGTAATCGTATCCTCCCTAAAACACATCGCTTTGGAAACCCTTGTGTATTTATAAAGCGTAGCTAGGAGACGTTCACACATTTGCATTTAAACATCAAGCCCACTGAAGATGTCTTGTTCATTGTATCACTTTCAGTATAATACAGTAAGAACCACCTGAAGTATTTCTGAAGGAATGTAACTTAGGAAACAATCACTATTATTACATATAACCAAGACACATTTTTTAGGCTAAAACATGAACAGTTCAATAAAAGAAAAGTTACTTAACGAATTAGTGTCTTTATCTCCTTTTTGAACTTTCTTTATCTCCTTTCTGAACTTAAAAATAATGAATTGCCCTTTATATTCCTAATAGCCCCATAATCTGTAAATATAGAAATTCAAAGGCAAGAAGGGAGTAAATGCTGATTAAGAGTCAGCAGAATGGAAGGAGAGGTGCCCTCTTCAACGAAGATACTCAACCAGTGTGATGTATGTAATATATGTCACAGTAGCTATATACATTCAAATGTTGTTTTTGAATGTTTCTGTTGGCAACCGATGTCCTGCATCTGGCCCGCTGGTCATCACAAATGTCATCCTGCTAGAAGAAAACCTTAAGACACATCCATATGTAGTTAAAATGCTTCTATAAGAGGTAAAAATTCCTGAGCATTCCTTTAAAACACATGGGCAAAGCCTGGAAGAGCACAAAACATCCCTCCAGTTGTTGTCAAACTTCTGTCCAGGTTTATAAACGCCACACCTTGGCTGAAGCCAACAGGAGCATCAAAGGAAATGCAGATTTGGCTTCTTAATTCTCCCTGAAAATTCTCCGCATTTGTCTGCAAGAGATCCCCAAGATAATCATCCATATATTAGATACACGTTAGACCAAGGCTCAAGTCATTTAAGTAACACAAACTCATGTACTTCATTCTGATTCGGAGCAATCCATTCAAAACAAAACCAAAACCCCCAACAACAACATCAACAAACCCCAACCACAAGCAAACACACACCACAAAAAACCAACACCCAAACTCTACACAAACAGAAACATGTATATTTCAAACAAAAAGAAGTATTTTTTGAAGTGTCTTTCCATCAAGTATAAAAATCTCCTAATTTGTGTATGCCCAAACATGAAACACAGGTAGCCATTCTTCACAGAAATGATCTAAAGCATAGAGGTTGTTCTCCCCAAATGCAAATTGCAGAGCAATAGGAGATGATGAGCATCTGGAATGGAAGCAATAATATTTCCAACAGAATATCTTTAATAGAAATAGAAATACAAAACATTTATTATATTATTATACAAGTCCTCCACATCCCCTCCTGAGAGGACTCTTTCCCAAAGGAATTTGCGTGGTGTATGTGGAATAACTATTTCTATGTTTGGACTGAAAATGTTGAATTTACCTACAGGGCCTGACAATGGAAAAAAAAAACCGTATTACAAAACCTGTGATATTTAAGTGAGAACAACCATTCCTCTTGTGTAGTCATATGCAATAAGTATGAAATATAACTTGATTGCATCTGTACATTTATAGAGGATCTCTTATTTATTGCAAATACATTACGTGCAGGGCAACAGTTCTGTTTCCATTCATCCTCCTCAAAGGATGGACCTAATTTCTGTGACAGGAATTTCAACTATCATTCACGGCCAAATACTTCATTTGGATTTCTTGCAGTTAATGTTATGAAAAGGAACGTTTCTTCGCTCCAAGACAAGTGCCTCCAATTCGATGTGATGCGTTCAAGAAATAAGGTGAGAATGCAAAGAGCTGACATAATGATGTGATAAAACCTTCAGCTTTTATGGAAAGAAGTATTTTTCAGTTTCCTCTTCGTAAATGAAAAACATACATGCACAGTGTGAAGAAACACATTCCGCCTAAGTATGTAAAATATGTCAGCTTGAACATTTTACAGTTTAATGAAAATATTTTGGGAGAGTATACTTTATATTATGTTTGCTGGAGGAAAACGAAAATAGTTTATTTTCTCAATATTCCAGTCCTATCCCATTACCATTTTTTTCCTATCTGTAAAAACCCCAGCACTGGGATAGTTATACATTGTGAATTAATTTTTTATCGGTTATCAAAATGTTGATGGCATTAGCACTGTTTATAACATGTTTTCATCCAAATGAGAACGTGGAAAGTAATAAAACGCACATAGACCCTCAGTGGTCTCAGCGAGGCTTGGTGTTGGTCATGGGATCACTTGTGCTGCTCCTGGTAGAGATCATGGTCAGACAACAGGACAAACGGCTTTTTCCACTGATGTCAAAATAAACGTTACCATTGGATTCAATATGTAATATGCAGAGGCTGTACGTAATTCTTTAGCTTTCATTCTATTGACTCTGGTACTTCCTGCGTTAGGAGCGTACTTAATCTTGGGTCTATGTAATTCCCACCTAGTGCAGATCTACATGTAAACTGGGACTAAGAAGTGCCCATCTACATGGGAATTTAGTTTAAGCCTTAGTTAACACCTGAAGAAAAGTTGTCAGCAGTACATTTCTCACAAACGTGCTTCTTTAGCCTCCCCCAAAATAGAAATAAATACCAGTCTGAGTTTCGGATTGGAACCTTGAGGCCCAGAAAGCATAGACTATAGCAATAACTCACTTTATTAGCTAATTACAGCTATCTGCAGGTTTCATTTAACATCAGAGCGCTGCTTGGTATCCCCTGTTCACATCCTGTATCTGCAAAGCTACCACGGTGTTCAGGGAACCGATCCCTGGCTATCAGTGATCTAAATGAAAAGGCAATCAGGTTCCCTGATTTACAGATTATTACAGCAATAGTCTTTAAAAAAGTCTCTAAATCTGTTCAGTTTTGGAGTGTTGCAGCACATATAACATTTTGTTACACCACAAAAATACCGCACTAGTTGTAGAGAACTGCAAAATACTCATCATTAGAAATAAATACTATTGCTGCATTGCTTCTCCATTTCACTTCTCCTTTCTCTTGCACGGAAAACCAAAGATGACTCCAGGAACAGGGCAAGTAGGTCCACTATTTCAGTTAATTCACTTTATCTTATACAAATAAACCTGCTAAATCAAAGAGCTCGCTTGTAAGTTGTCTTTGGTAAAACGCTAATCATTTAGGATAAAGATGACGATGATAACGATGGTGAACCATGAAGCTGAATATGGAAAGTTTTGGTCTTCTCACTCCTGGGCATGATGCATAAAGGTTCGCTCCACAATGGCCTTTGCGTTCTGTGGGATGGGAGCAATGAAATTCAGATTAGTCTCAACGTGTAGATGGTGACCTGGGAAACAAATCTGGAGGATGGGAAATGGGAAGGTACAGTAGTACAGAGCAGACTCCTTCAGGTGTTTGAGATGAATACTTGGCCTCAGAACCTGACAATAACCAGCGCTGTTGTGGAAACTGACACCCTAATGATGCAAGAAAATAAGAGCAGAGAAAAGCGATTCAACCCAGACCTCAAAAGAGGATCTACTTTCGTTCTTAAATTTGCGGTATGGAGCTTCTCCTTTGGTGGACGACTAATCCTAACAGATGACAGCCAGGCAGACTTTTCACTTCTCTTTATTTCCCTCAAGTGTTATCCTTCTGCTTTTTGCTAACTAATTTTTACAGCCTTTACTTTCCTTTGTCAAAGACTGGTTGGGATCAGCTCGCTCGTTTCCCTTGCTCATGTTTTGTAATCACGTACTCCACACTCTAATTAGCCAGGTGATGTCAAGTTTGTACCAGGTTTCTGATTTAGGTCTAGAAATCAGGTGGTTTCTAATCTTTATGAGCAAGGAAGGATTTGCTCAGGAATTGGGGCTCATCACCATGGCAATACCCAAATGCAGAGAGTCTGCTACTCTTAAACATGAGCAGAAACCTTGTTCTAGGGATGTATCCCTGGGAAGGAAGCAGAAATAACAACTCAAGGGCCAGGTGGCTGGAGAGATCAGAGTAGGAGGTAAAAAACCCAATAAATGGGTTATTTTTCAGGAGCAGATTGGGACCCTTCTGCGGGAACTGCCTGGCAACGCAGTGCTGAAGAAAGGCACGTTGTTTTCACACGGAGCTGGTTTGTGTCACTGAGCAATTGGTATAAACTGGAACACAGGAGGTTCCATTTAAATATGAGGGTGTCAGAGCCTGGCCCAGGCTGCCCAGGGAGGTTGTGGAGTCTCCTTCTCTGCAGACATTCAAACCCGCCTGGACACCTTCCTGTGGAACCTCAGCTGGGTGTTCCTGCTCCATGGGGGGATTGCACTGGATGAGCTTTCCAGGGCCCTTCCAACCCTTGACATTCAGTGAAACAAGCTTCAGCTGCGTGTGGCCAGGTGTACCTAATTATACCATTAAGGAAATTGACTGCGAGGCACCACCCCGTCCCGCTCTTCTTTGTCCAGACGGGACTCAGCCGGCTCTTCCAGCCGGTGCGAGCGAGTTGGGGCTCCGGCCTCTTCCCGCATGGGCAGGGACCCCCTCGGCTCCCCGGGGGTCCCGCGGCCGCTGCCCGGGGAGCAGAGGCGGCGGTGGGAGGGCCGAGGGCGCTCTCCCCGCGCTCCTCCCGGTCCGCCCGCTGGCTCCGCCCGCACCACATGACTCCGCCGTCGGTAGAAACTTTTCCCGTCCCGCGGTGGGAAAATGGCGGCGTAAGGAGCGGGGGCTCCCGCACCCCCCTCAACCCAGCGCCATGACCCGTTGGGTTCCCACCAAAAGGGAGGAAAAATACGGCGTAGGTGAGGACCCTCCCGCTCCCGCCTGTTGCGCTGCGGAACCCCCTTCCCCTTCCCCGGGGCTCCCCTAGAGCCGCTGTCCGGCCGAGCCCCGCTCCGTGCGGTCGCTCCGGGCCGCGCTCCCCCGGGCGGCAGCGCCCGCCGCTTCCGCGCCGGCTCCGGAGCCCCCCGGGCCGCCCGCGGGGCCGGGACGCAGCGCGGGGTCCCTCCGGTCCCCCCGGGCTCGCTCGCAGCCCCGGCCCCGCCGCTCCCCGCCCGGCGGGGATTTGCCGGGGGAAAGTTTAGAAGTTGGCTGGAAACGCCGGGAAACCTGCGCTTGAGTCATCCTCGCTAAAAACTTGCCTTTTCTCTCTTTCCTGTGTATTTTTCTTTTCTTCCCGAGTGCTACTTTTGTCTGAATAGTAGAGGGATTTGAGTTTTTTTTTTTTTTAAATTTAATTACATTTTATTGGTTTCTTTTTGTTTCCGTTTCTAAACAGGATCCGCTTCCAGTGCTGGATCCTGGGTTTAAACCACACAGGGGTGCTGGGATTTCCCCCCAGCCTGGGGTGCTGCTCCATCATCCCGCATCCCTCCTTGGGAGAGGAAGGTTTTGCCAAGGGAAAAGGCTCTTGGTTTTGCAGGGAGTGTGATTTTCATACAGATGAGGGGTTTTCCCCTGCGTGCTGCTGTCCGGGGATCCATTTCGTACTCGGCTTCTTCCGTCCCTCTCAAACAGAGGGGGATTGTTCTCTGCCGGGGGGTTAAAACATCTCCGCAGGAATTAAACAGAACCCAGCTGTGGTGGTTTTGGGGAGCATTGTACAGAGATGGAGCATCTTGGTGTTGAAGATGGTTTGTTTTGATCAAAAGCCTTTTTTTCTTAGGGGTTACGGAGGAGAAAAGTTCACGGGTGTGAGTGAGAGCGTTTGTCTTGGGGAAGGAAATAATAAATCTGACTTCAATTTGGACATAGGAAATTCAATGTCTACCACAGTTCCTAGACTGTGTTGGTTGTGAAGAGTAGCTTTTCATATTTACCCACAGCTTGGCCTTGTATAAACAACGTGAGCGGGCATAAGGGAATTTCTGGGTATAAGTAGAGCCCGAGTGAAATTTTGGAATTGATTTTAAATTCTTTGTGTGCATTCCTAGAAAACAAGAGCGTGGCTTGTTAATTACGGGCAAATCCTGGCTGGGCAGTTACAGGGGTGAGAGCTGCGAGTAAATTTCAGTGCTGAAGAAATAGACAGAAGTGCTACAGATGGCAGTCGCTCATTTTGTTTTCCAAATACTTGTTTCCTATTGTGGGATGGGTCGGGTATTTTGGAAGGATTGGAACGACTAAATCGTCAAGTCATACACACCAGGGTTATAAACCAGGGACACTCGAAAGCAAGTTCATTTTCTGCAGGAACTCATCTCTGTGATTGCCCAGACCTCGTTTTCCAGGAATTGATGCCTTGAAAGTGATTTTGAAAGCATGAGAGAATAAGAAGTGTGGAATAAACAGAGTATTTTGAAATATACTCGAAGTATATTTGGATATCTGGTGTTGGAAATAGTATGTGTATTAAGAGAACCAGACTTGAAAGTATTTTCAGAAAAAAGAAATTGTTTCAGAGTTTGGCAAAGCACAAGATTATGTGCACAACTGGTATTTTTTGTTTGTGTCTGCAGCTCTGGAGAGAAGTTTGTTGTGGTTTTATGATGGTTTAGTGTGTTTTCTGTGATAGTTTCTTTGGTTTTTCCTGCCAAGAGGGAAGGTCTGTATCAAAATTGGGGTATTGCTCTGCTGAACCGCAGGGGTGTGCGAGTTGAAAGTAGACGTAGTGTTACAAGGAGATAAAATCGGGTTTAGAACTGATTGAATGTTGTGATTTACTAGCCTGTGTTATGCTGTTAGACGCCGTTTTGGGAGGAATGGCTTTTTTTGGCATCACCTGGTTTCCCCCTGAGGAAGGGGAATATTCAGTTTGGTCGCACGTGTTTTATGCATCTCCGTGTTGTTCAAAAAAGGCGCTTCGGTGACCTGGGAGACTTCTGGTGCTTTATTTTTTGTTGCTTGTGAAGCTTTCAGGGTGTGGAGAATTGTTGTGGCAGTAATATAGTCCCAAATACAAAGGGCGAAGGCACTCTTAAGGTGAACACGCTAATAAACGAGTTATTAATTATCACGTTTCTTCTGAAGTATTTGGCACGGCCGGTCCTGGAGACTGACACTGGACCAGTATTGTGTGATGGTGGAACAGAAACATCTGCCTCTTCCCAAATAATTAAACTGTTGATTGGTGTTAATTGGATTGTCAATTGAACTGCCATCTGAGTCAGACATGTAGGGAATAGACAAAGTGTTTGCATTTGTACAGCAGAAATAACAGGAAGGTGCCTATTGTTGTGGGTTGTATTACTTCTGTTGCAGTGGTGGGAGCTCAGAATTGTCTGTATGTATACAGATGAGTACGTATATAAATATAAAACGTTTGTGTATAAAATATACCCATGTGCGTAGCAATACATATGTATACTTTTTCTTTCTCCTTTTGTTAGTGTGTTCCTGTGCACAACTGAGCTTTCTTAACAGCTCAAGTGCCAAAGACTTGTTGGGAAGCAGTTGGAATAAATCACTGCGACACACGTATACTGAGATTGTGGTGGGACGCAAGTGTTTTAGGAGATGTTCCTGTTGCTCAGCCCGCTCCTCCGTGCCCAGGGGGGTTTGCAGGTGCTGCTGGATGTCCAGCACTTGTGCAAAATGAGCGTTTTGCCTTAAAACGAGGATCGCTGTGGCGGAGGGCGCAGGCATTATCTCAGCAGGCAGTTGTGAGCGTGACTCAGCTCCGCTTCCTGAGAGAGTTCAGGGCTTGGCGTGCGGGGAGGTTGGATGAGGAATGGGCGTGGGTATAATGGGATAATGCACTTAGTAGCTTAATGTACGGGAACAATCCAAAACAGGAAAACGATCAGCTTCATTGGAGTGGCCTTCTTCCACTCCTTTGCCTCGTGTTCCGTCTCCCCGGTGGGGAGGACGTGGAGGTGGTGAGGTGGCCGTGTGGTTGTATGACTTGCTCAGCAGGAACACCAGGGGCTTTCTGAGAAACCAAGGAGCTGCTTTTTTCTGCTGTGAACCCTCGATGTCCCGAGTGGCCGTGGAGCGCGGCTGCTCAGTCTCACATCTCCTGCTCTTGGTATGATGTGAGAATTGTAATTTTCTGGTGCTAGTGGAGAGGAGGTGGAATGAGCTGCTTTAGGGAGTGTGAGAGCCTGGGTTAACGTAAAGTAGCTGTAGTAACTTGCAAATCCTCTTGACTTCTACTGTCATTTGACCCTTTTCCTTTGGACTTAAAGCTGCGGTAAGAGTTAGAACTGGCGCTACTATGGTTACTAGAAATATTGTATTTGAAGTGACTTTGTGTTCAAATGTATGTGCAGATATGGTGTAAATAAACCACTACTGTGATAGTTTAATCCTTTTTCTTTTCTCTTTAATAAATGGGGAAATAGCAAAACAGTGCTCTCCGTGTCTGTACATGGTCAGATGTGGAAGGAGAATTTCCTGGCCATGAAACTTCTGCTCTCAAGGATGAGAATTTTGCAACGAGGGTGTCCCAGGTTGACCAGAGAGGTGGTGGATGAACCACCCCTGGAGACATCCCAGGCCAGGCTGGACGGGGCTCTGAGCAACCTGAGCTGGCTTGCGACAACCTCATCAATTCAAAACCTTAATTAAGACAGGTCTGGATATCTGCACAGGGAGCTGCGCTGTGTTACTACTGCAGGACAGCATGTGATGCCTGGGTAGGTGCTTCCTAATGCCATGTATTAGGTCAAAGATAATATATAGGTCAAGGACGCTAGCATTTAAAAACAGTCTGTTCTTCCAGACTGTAGATGTACAATTGTTGCGTTTCCGTGGCACTTCAGGCTGTTCTGTAAGTGGACGGGGTTCTGCGAGTACCGCAGATGGTATCTGTTGTTCCCAGTCCTTGGCCACTGTCGTGCAAGCTGCTCAGATACGCTCTGTACTGCGCGGGGTGTGGGTCTACACGTGCATTCATTAAAACCAAAACAAAACCAGCAAACAAAATAACAACCTACAAACCCATTTTTACTGTGAGCTGCATAAGTTGGGAGTTCCTGTATTTTTTTGCATGTTACTGGTGAGTTTTTGTTGCGTGTCACGGCAGAGCGAATCGTAACTAACCGGATTTTAGATGGTTTGGAACAGGATGGGTTTTGGCTGCATTTCAAGGTTTGGGTATTTTTAGGGCCTCTCTGAGATGGAGATAGCTTTTCTGAAGGTGTGTATAGAAGTATCTTCAACCCAAATATGCAGAAATAGTTTCTTTTTATTACTAGGGGAGGTTTATAGCAAGTTGGTGGACTGAGTGGTGATATGAAGGTTGCGATATTTAAGTTTTGCAACTGCAGTGTTCTTGTAATGGTTCTTTGAGATGGAGAGGTAGGATTTGGGTATGAGCAGTGCCATTGAAAGCACGGAATTGCTATGGCCAAGTGCTGCTGCTTCGCTTCTGCTGCTGCAGGGAGGACTGCGGTGGTTTAGGACAGGTTTAAGCTTTTGTGCAATCCCAGATTACAGTGTGCTGCTGCTGTGGGTGGTGGTGACGTGTAGAGACTCTTCTAAGAGAATTGATGATCTCGTGCCCATGTATTTGTGCCTTAAAGCAGGGAAGGAAAGGTTTTTAGGAAATAGAACGAGTTGTATTTTAGTGATGCTGTGCTGTGGGCTTGAAGCTGCCTGGTGGGACGGGACGTTACCTTTGTGCTGTTACTGGTGGCAGGACTGTGCTCTGACACGTCCCAAACCGATGGAGAAGAAGTGAAGTACCCATGGAACACGTGCCGATGTATTTATCAGTGTATGACCATTTTGAGAAAGCACGTGCAATTTCAATCTCCTGTAGACAACGTGCCCTACTGCATGCCCAGTTGAGAGTTTCCTTTGTGATATCTTACAATACCTTTGAATTCCCTGCTCGTTGAGGGGATGCGGGTCTGCGCTCCATGTCCATGGCATCGTGTGAAGCAGAGGTGAAGGACTGGTAGATGAAGCTTGCTTCTCCTAAATTAATGACCTTAATGTGACTGTAGGCATGTGCTTGATTATGCCCAGTTTACTTGGCAGCTGCAAGTCTCTCTGTCAATAATCACTTGTTGCAAGCAACAGATTGGAGAGGATTAAATATAGTGGATAAGTGGAGGCAAGGGTGTGCTCCTGGGGTTGGTTTTGTTCAGGTCAGGGACACCATTGCAGACCGGGATTCTTCTGAGAAATAGTTCCTGTACAGATTTAGCAAGAATATATATATATATACATTTTTTTTTCCTCGTGGAGCACATACTGACTTCCTATAGGCAGCTGTCTGCCTGTGGGTATAATAAAGAACATTTATTTAGCTCTGCAGGGAAAGTTTATGGCCAGTTTAGGAAATTTTCCACTGGTGATTGACATTCTTGTTCCTAGAAAATAAAAGGGGAAGGGAAATATTCACATGATGAGGATTTACATTTTACATCATACACAATGGTACTGTGTCCTAATTTGAGTTTAGGAGTTTGGTATTAATTAAGGAGGAGAACAGTTTCTGAATTTCACGTAGTGCCTTGGTGGGATTTGTAGTTTTGCTCTTTGTGTCTCGCTTGCCATAACTGCTCGATTTAGGTGCGCTGATACGATCTTAATTTCAGGCTGTTTGCCATACTTGGCACAGCTTGCTTTGTATTATAAATACGTTTTCCTTTGTGCGTAGGCAAAGCTTTCAGGGAGGGGGAAAGCAAACTGGATGCAACTTGAAGTCAAAGCGATGTCTCCAGGAAGCGTTTCTGTCAGCTTGCAACTGCCGGCAGAAGCATTGCCATAAGTTTTCCTTGAGATATTTGTGTTTCTGGAGTTTGGCCAGTATTGGCTGTACAGCACATGCAGGATACGCTTTGTCAAATCCTTTAGTGGTCCTTCAGGACTGGAATCCAATACATCTTGTTAAAGACCTGTAGATGTGTCCCACTTTATCTAAAGAGCTGAAAGCTGACTTGTATTAATGAATCGAAGCTCAAATGAGGAACTAGTGCTAATCCAGTTTGAAAGTATTCACTCAATTAAAGGTGTCATTCCTACCTCTGTTCTACTTGTCGCAAGTTGGAAACTCTCACAAAACGTTCCATGTTGGCTGATTTCTGTCTTTAGGAAACACATGGGCTGCTCTTCTTCCTGGGTCTTATTTGGCAGGGAGATGGACCACTGAAAAATTATATATATATATATATTTATAATCTTAAAAGCCTTTTAAATTCTGATTTCTGGCCTGTGGTAGATCCCAAGGCTGCTCTGGCAAGTTGTTTTCTGAATAATGCTCTAATGAATTCCTTAATGACTTACTGTAATACTTCCTTCCTTTTGTGTGTGTGTGTGTGTGAATCAAAATCATGCCCTATCTAAACCAAAAGAATGTTCAAAAAGAGATAATTCGTGCAATTCTGAAACTTTATCTACAATTTCAGGCCGTAGTTGTGAAAACATTTATATATTTATAGTATTATTTATCTTCCCGTGTTTATGTAATTTGTGCATGTAAGCTGATTTCTGATGTACAGCCTTGTAGCACAAGAAGCAGCAGTTGCTGAATTTCAGTTTCATCAGCAAACATGAAATATCTCTGGAAATATTTTTCCACTCCATATAGCTTTGTAACTAAACTGAAATAATTACATTGAGAACTATTATGTGTAATCATGTATCCATATACATAACAAAACAAACAGATGGATGAATAACTGAAGTAACTATTGGCCATGATACTTGAATTTTGGGGATTTTTTTAATAGTATTTTGTAGCACTGCTGCTTTATTTAGAGTACTGTTTATATTATTTTAGCATAAGCCTTTTTAATAACATGTTTTCAGAGGTTTGTGGTGGCTGATTTTACCACAGGGTGTTGGAGTTGCAAAATGTCTTTCTGTTACCCAGTAGAAAACATGAGCAATAAGCGATACAGGACTCGCTCTGTAATTTATGAACACAAATGGGTGTAAAAGTGTGTAATTGGTATATAGGCTTGTAGGCACTTGGTTGCTCGTGTCACCCTGTTCTGTACATCTCTAGTGTTGCAGTAGCTGTGTCACTTCAGTGTTTTTACTACACAAATTAATCAGTGTTGAGCTTGAAAACCTTGTTGAGCAGCTCCAAGCTGAGGTAGGTGCTGTAGTAAAGCAGGAGTCCGTGTGTAGAGGCATCATGGGTGGCGTTGTAGAATGGTCCTTCCTCGTGAGGGATTCATAGAACATCCTGAGCTGGAAGGGACCCACAAGGATCATGGAGTCCAGCTCCTGTCCCTGCACAGGACACCCCACAGGTCCCCCCGTGTGTCTGAGGACGGTGTCCAGTCTCTTCTTGAACACTGTCAGGTTGGGGCCGTGACACCTCCCTGGGAGCCTGGTCATTGTCCAGCACCTCTGGGTGAAGAACCTTTCCTCATGTCCCACTGACCCTCCCTGGCACATCTTCTGCCGTTCCCTGGGTCTGTCACTGTCACAGAGAGAAGAGCTCAGCCCTGTCCCTCCTGCTGAGGAAGCTGTTCCCCCCATGAGCTCTGCTTTCAGTCTCCCCTTCTCCAGGCTGAACAATCCCAGGGATTTCAGCTGCTCTCATACAACTTCCAAACTCTTCACCAACTTTGTAGCCTCTTCTGGACACTCTCAGTAGCTTTATATCCATTTTACCCTGTGTCACCCAGCCCTGCACACAGTGCCCCGGGTGAGACCGCACCAGAGCAGAGCGGGACAATCCCCTCCCGAGGAGCTCATGGCTTCACATGGCGAGTTCCTACCTGGTTCCCAGCTGAACTCCATGGAGTTACAGCTCCTGGGCAGCTTTGGAAGTGTGTGTCTGGGGGTGCAGGTGGGCACTTGGGGTTTGGGAGAGTATGTGGGCTTCAAGGTGCCTGAGAGCCTCTTCAAGCATCCAGATACTTTTTGTAAGTCCAGCGTGAGGTGTTTGTGTTTGTCCTGCCTGCCATCTCCTTCTCTGAACAAAGCACGGAAGTACTGACATCACTCCATTTGAAGTTGAACGTAATAAAGTAACGTATGTTTAGAGAATGGAGCTGAATAGCTGGTGGGTCCCAGGAGGAGGCAACTGGTGCTGAGCGAGGAGCTGATGGCACCGGACTCTACCCAGACTTAATGCGCAAGGACCTTCAGCTGTGCTGTGTTAGTAGAGGAGGGTTTTCCTGCTTTCCATATGTGGAATAATAACGTATAATAATCTTAATTATATAATACAAATATATAAAATTAATACAATAGTATAAAATATAATCATGCCTGCCTGCCAGCTGATGCTTTAGCATTTAACATCTTCTCAGCCGTGCTAGCTGGTGTGCAGGAGAAAATAGTGGCAGCTTTTTAAATATTGGTGCTTTTACTAGGGAGTTGCTTCTACTTCTGTGTTTTGTAAGTATGTGTAATGAAGGCTGCATATCAGAAATGAAATGAGTCTATTAATGTAAAAAGTATTCCTGTAGTGGACCCTGAAACAGGAAATATCTTGACACTGAGCCAGATGGAAGTAGCTGATGATATTGGAGTTTCCAAGTCTTGACACAGATGGCGAACAATTTAAAGGGACAATTGCTTTAAAAAAACAGTCTGCTGTGCATATGGCTCCTGTGAACAAATCGTGACCCTGAAATGGCAGCGGATTGTCAGGGCAGTGCCTTGGAATGTCCCGTAAATACTGGCATCTAAAGGAGAGGCTGCACTGCAGCGTTAGTGACCGAGTAGAGATGTGGTTACACATGTCGCTTGGCTCGGGAAAGCTATAGATAAAGATCTGTGGGAACCTTTAGACTTTCTCTTGACTAAATATAAGATTATTCTCCCAAAATTTGAGCGTACAAAGACTGGGGTGGTGAGAAGTGGAATTTTTACTATTAATTATTATTGTTTTTATGTAACATAAAGAGCTAAACCAGGGTTTGTTCATCAGCTCTTGTTTAGCTTACGTGGACCTACTGTTGGTCCTGTATGTTTGTACACAAAAGCTTTCTCCCTTCCTGGTCATTTTTCATTGTATGTTTTTATTCTGTTTTATGCTTATTTTTAATTAAACTTTAGTCTTTCTCATGTTTTATCCTTATGCACAAATGCCCACCAGTTTTCTGCAGGCATCATTGTCTTCTTGTCCTTGTGGAATTCCTTCTGTCCTGCTCACCTGGCTGCCCGTTTCACCCCTCATGTTGATGGGAAATGTTGGGTTTGTGTCCATCATAGCGTCCCCAATGCTTTGTTGGCCAAAAATCTTAGGTGGAGTAGACTTGAGAGACTTTGGTTGGGTCTGTCCTGCACTTTTTTGGCGTTTCTTGTGATGCTGCTCGCTCACAGTTGGGCATGAAGAAAACAACCTTTTTCCCATGGACTTCCCAGGCGATGGGGAGAAAAGTGACTCAGGATTCCTGTGCGAGTGGGACTTGCTCCCGAACACAGCAGCTCGTTTTTCACATGAATTTAGTGACGTGTGACAACGCACTGGAAGGGATCGAGGCAATGCGTGAAGATCCCTTTCGCAGCATTTGCAGTTATTGAGCTCTTCTGATGAGAAAACACGTTCTTGCTCATTTTTTGTTCTTGCTCGTATTTTTGTGGTGCAGAGGTAGTTCTTCGACAGTAGTTTCCATAGTGTGTGACTCAAATGGGACAAAACAGCCACCCTAAACTTTTGATGGAGAGCCAAATATTCTTTTGGTATTCATTGTATTACGCTTTGTTTGTTGGTTTTGTTCTTGAGTGTTTGGCTGTAACTAAGAGTCTAAAAGGATTAGAGAAAGCATTAGATGTTTATCTCGGCAATAGGGACAACTGCAGCTTCATTAAATTGAATCACTTTAAGCGTTACTGTCCCGAAGAGTTCCAGGACTGCTGGTGCTGGTGGATAAGGGTGTTTTTTTGGTGCTGGCTAATACAGAATTGCCTACTGTAGGGTCTCGGTGTGTTTCTAAAATACTGATCATGGGAACTTGACTTTGGACTCTAATCCGATCTGGTCTGTCTCCTGCAGAATCACGCTATGGGGACGTCGAGGCAGGGACCGCATGTGCAAGTCTTAATGTGATTATAACAAATCCTTCATTAAACCCGTGCCGCCTTGTAATTGTGCCTGCAGCATCGCTGGGGAGTTACTGGTTTAGTCAGTGTCCGCTGCCCACATAATGGGGTGGGCATCCCTTTAGCAAGGGTTTATTTGGGGGGAAAAAACAACTTATTTGAGAAGCAATTGATTGTTTGAGGAATGCCTGAAGTAGCTCACTTTGAGCTCTGTGGGGTGGGAATCTTTATTCCTAAAATAAGCAAGCACTGGACTGGATATAGCCAGCTAAGCGCATTTTAATAAAGACTTGAGGGAATTACTCAGCTATGGTACCGTTTGCAGTTTGAGAAGTTTTGTGTAGGTTCAGCTCGTGTTTGATTTTTCTAGTTGAATGTATTCGTGAAATGATTTATTAACAGATTTTTATCAATAAGTTCTGCTGCGAAAGAGGCCTCTGTTTATTTACTGAACTGTGATAACCGAGTGATTTAGCTGGTTTGGATTTGTGCCTTGAATACAGAAAGTACCGGTTGGGCTTAATGCCGTGGTTACTGGTTTCTGCAGTTGGAGCACACAAAGGTGAACGTGTTCTTGGCTCAACACTGCAACAAGTCCTAATACTCTTAGGACTTGAATATCTAAAATATTGGGATAACTGTCAGCTTTTACAGTGGGAGCGTGATACCATCTATAGTGCCGTGTGCTGATCTGAGAGCTGTTCTTACATCAAAGTATAAACGTTAAGATAAGGAGTTCATGTATTATGGTTTTATAATAGTGCTTCCATAACATTTAGGTAAGTGGTGTAGAAAGTGTGCAATATTTTTGCAGAGTGGGAATAGAATAGTTGTGTACCAGCTCAAGTGTTGATGAGATGGGTAGGGAGCTGATAGCGTTGAAAAATGACTGAGTAAACTTGGTAGAAGGTAAAATACTGGTGAACATGAGTGAGCCTTGGGCATGTTTGCCTGCTTACTGCATCTGGCTCCTTATTGAGAGGGGTAAGTGAGATTCCTACAGGCAAATGGTACAGCTATTGTCCCCATTTGGTTCAGCATCCCTCCATCCCCAGCACACAGGCTGTGGGCTCGAGTCCCACTGCACAATGGTCCGGGTGCCTCATAGGATATTTTCACCCAGCTTAACCAGCACTGGTGTGTCTTGATTTGTATATTAAAAATGTTTTGCTGGACATGGGCACTTGAATTGAGTGTACAATGCTCTAGCTATCACCATTTTTTAAAAATAGTTTTGGTTTGAGGTAGAGGTCCTGGAAGTGATGGATGAGTTGAACACTGCTGGGTTAGTGGTACCTTAACCACCCAATTAGAATTAAACATGCTACTGATGATCACATATATTAAAATACACTCTCTTCAGGTGGTTATACCTTGCAAGTAAGGTATTATGGCCTTGAGCTGTCCTGAATAAACGAGGGTGATTTTGAGGTCTGGAAAATGGAGGTTTGTAGTTCTAAGGGTCACCTTTGTGTTTTAGTAGGTTGAGGGCTGCCCTGGCAATGGGGAAATTCTCCTCTGTGAATTTCCCACAGGCACTTGTGATAGATTATTGGGCTAGAGCAGCTTTAATTAGACTAGAAAAGGCTTTAGAACGATCAAATTAACTCGTGATGGAGTTAAATTTATGTTCCTGTCGTGCAAAAAGGTGTAGAGTTCATCTGTAAGCAGAGCTTTTGGGTGTCCCTCTACTCTGATTTTTTTCTCCGCTTCTCCTAAGTTTGTATATTTGATTTATAATGTGATGCTGGGTCTTTAAATAATAGTTATCAGTTAGGTTTCCTTCTCCTTATTTCTTCTAGAATGAACATAAGAGTCGATGTGGGTTCGAAGGGTCCCCCTGAGGTGGGAATGGTGGAGCGGTGGGGTGGGAGCTGTCAGGACAGGACACCCCATTGCTGATGGTGAGAGGTGGACTCTCGGTGGCCCGGAGCGAGCCCGACAGTGACTCTTTGTTGAGAACAGCGGCCGAGCCAACTCCAGCACCCCCTGAAAGCAACGCGAGGCATGTGATCCCTTACTGCTTGGGAGAAAAACAATTTTTCCCTGTTTTTTTTGCAAAATGCCGCTCTTATCTTTTAATGCATTCAGTGCTCTTTGAGTCATTTCCATGGTTACATTTTCCCGTTAATTCTGGTAAAAGATACAACACGTATTTCCAGTTTCTGTGGTGGGAAGGAGAAAGCGTTGGTGGATGAAACTGTGGCTCCTTAGCGGGTAATTCTTCTTTCTGACTCTTATTTCTAAGAAAGCAGAACAAGTTCCTCAGGGATTATTGGACTCTGGATCCGTGCTCTTTCTCTGTAGTTCTTGCTGTTGGAGACAGCTTGAAGAACTGAGAGACAAATAAGGTGATGGCAAGTAAAAATAAATGGAGTAATGTTTGATGTGTAAAAAGCCTCAAACTCTTTCTTCTCCCTTCCCTACTCCATAGGTTTTCCTGAGAAAGCAATGAAGGAATTTTGATTTTTGTTTTGCCTTGTGGAAACGCTGGGGAGGAAAAACAGTAGGAGATGAAAACTTCTTCCCATCACCCCATTTTCCCCTTACTTTAGGCTTTTTGCTCTGCATCACCAGCTCTATATTGCAGTGAATGGTGTCTTGCAGGGACCGTTTTTTTTCTAAATATTTTCGCAGTAGCATGATAGCAGTTTTATTGTGTTCAACTTGATTTCTATAGTAATTGAAATGCCTATTAAAATATAGCTGTGACGTTAAGCTCACTGCTATAGAAAAGCTCAGTAAAAGACACCCTCTTTGCAAAATTATGTTTGGTGCAATAGAGACCCACTGCAATGGCGAGGGGAAAGCTTGAAGAAGCAGGAGGCTGATGTGTCGAGCATCTTCAGATGGAGCGAAGATGAGTACGGTGCGGATTGTTGCTGTTAAAACCCTCATGCGGATGTAACTGGGATTCATTCTTGCTGGCTCTTGCACAAAAAAGATGTTTTCCTAAAGGTTCTGCTTCATCTCATGAAGGATGAAGATGCTGAGGAGCTGTGTCCGTCATCCACAACCAGTAGAAGAGGTGCTGCTCCCAACCTCTTGGGAAGCTGCGTGTCCTCCGTGAGCACCAAATTGCCAATTTGTGGTTGAGCATTGGTGCTGGTGCAGACTTGGACTGTGATCTGTGCTGGTTTAGCCCAGAGCGCTGGGTTGGGAAGGACTTAAGGGTTTGCCTGCATTGCACACATGACCCTGATATAGTCCTTTGCATGAGCTGGCGTTAAGGTTGTGCTTGTTGCATTTGGGGGTGTTTGCACCTGCTTCTGTGTTTGGCAGGGCAGTTTTGAACTGTGCTGCTCTTTTTGGGACCTACACAGGATCAAACAGAATCCCAGAATGTCAGGGGTTGGAAGGGACCTGGAAAGCTCATCCAGTGCAATCCCCCCATGGAGCAGGAACACCCAGCTGAGGTTCCACAGGAAGGTGTCCAGGCGGGTTTGAATGTCTGCAGAGAAGGAGACTCCACAACCCCCCTGGGCAGCCTGGGCCAGGCTCTGCCACCCTCACCATGAAGAAGTTTCTGCTCATATTTAGCTGGAACCTACTGGTTCCAGTTTGCACCCACTGCCCGTTGTCCTATCATTGGTTGTCACCGAGAAGAGCCTGGCTCCATCCTCCTGACACTCCCCTTTCCATATTGATCCCCAGGAATGAGTCCCCCCTCAGTCTCCTCTTCTCCAGCTCCAGAGCCCCAGCTCCCTCAGCCTTTCCTCACACGGGAGATGCTCCACTCCCTTCAGCATCTTGGTGGCTGCGCTGGACTCTCTCCAGCAGTTCCCTGTCCTTCTGGAACTGAGGGGCCACAACTGGACACAATATTCCAGGTGTGGTCTCCCCAGGGCAGAGCAGAGGGGCAGGAGAACCTCTCTGACCTACTGACCACCCCCTTCTAACCCACCCCAGGTACCATTGGCCTTCCTGGCCACGAGGGCCCAGTGCAAGGCTGTGCTCCATGTCAGTTGAAGTTGATGCCATCACCTTCCCTTGGCTACGTGCTGCTGCCTCGTTGCTTTGCCACTGCTGGTCTTCCCTGGTTGCTCCAAGCTCTTTACGGAGCTATTGCAGAAAAAGCGTTGAGGTTTTGAGCAAGCCGAGCTGCTGGCTGAGCGCTGAGGAGGACGGTGGTGCTGGGACAGGGACGTGCAGCTGGAGGCACATCAGAAACGGGTGTGGAGCTCCAGCCTGGCCAGCTTTGGCCACTTGTCATCTCCTGGGGAACCCCTGTCTGACAATACGGGGCCTGAGGGTGACTCATGACCAGCTCAAACACATTTGATCCTCTGCCAGCACTGACCTTAAGCTGAACTGCTTCCTCCTCCCCTCCAGCATTTAACCCTTCCTTCCCATGCCCAGCAGATACCTTGATGCCTTTTACACGTAGCAATATTGAAGGTTTTGCAAAGATTTTGGGTTTCAAATTCCAGTTAGAAGTACAGAAGTGCTTTCTTCAGCTGTGTGGTGGTAAGCATTGTGCGTGCTCAGATGCTTTTTGTTCTCTGAGGATGTTGCCCGTAGGCCCATCACAGCAAGAGCCAAGTTATCACTTCTTGGTGTCCCCTGGCGAAATGTGAGAAACTCAAGGGAACATCAAAACTCACTCGCTTTGTGATTCTGCGTTGCCAGAAGACAGATGCCAAGGCATCTGCCTCTAGATAACGTTCTGTTTGTGGCAATCAGCATCTTGCTTTTTCTGCAGAAGCTGGTGTTAAAAGCTGGGGGTGGTGTGATTGCTTCTTGCCTACAATGTGTTTCAGTTAATGGACTTTTTAATATTAAAAATTGATTTGAACGTTCTTGATTGTGCTTCTTGTTAGCTGTGCATTATGGCACATCATTAATGCTGTTATAGTCAATAATGACATCTTTTTTTTAAACACCAGTTTTAGCTGTATACCGTTAACTTAGGGGTGAACTACTCTGAATATAGATTAAGTAGCAAGGATGAGGGAGGAAGCTGTTAAAAGAGTTGGCATTTTAACTTCATTAGCTCCCTAAATATAGAGTGTCTGGCTTAAAAGGGGGAGTAGGAAAGCAAGAACCTGAATATGGTTCTTGGATAGGTCTGGAACATATATTTGTTTCTCTTTTTTTTCCCCAATTAGTGCAGAAAGGACAAGTGTGTATCTTGTTCACTCCTACGCGAGCTCTGCCTGCAGGGTTCAGCAGCGGGGTGGTTACGCTTCTGGAAGGCAACGTGACACAAGTTTGGGGATTGCTCTGCACTTAGGTAGTTTCCTCAGCTTATTAATTCATGTTGGGTACCGATAAGACACCAGATGCCTTGCAAAACATATCGCTCCCCTGTGTTGCCATCTGTTGTAAAACCTGACGTGTCTCGTTATGTTTATAGAGGCTTGGGTGGCCCTTCGCTCTTGCTGCACCTGTGCTTGGGTTCTCCTCGAAATGCAGAATTCATTCCTGGGTATGTTTCCCGTTTGGAGCGCTTCATGTCCTCGCTTTGGAAGAGGGAGGGCAGGCTGTCGTTGCAGGGGTTTCAGAGCCCAGGTTCAGAATTCTCCCACCCTCAACAGATGTCCCGTGTGGTTTGTGGGGGTTCACCTGGGAATACAGGTTCCGGAGGAACCAATTGGAGAGAGGAAGGGAATGGTCTCCCTTTTGTAAGGGAAAATGAGGATAAATCCTTGCTGTCTACTTAAGCTTGCTGGATTTGGTCTTGTCCTGCTGGAGGGAGACCCACAATGAAAGTCCTGGATTTAATCAGTAAGATGTGGCACGTTAGCGGGGAGGAGGAACGCCGAGCTGTATTTCCTTGTAAGTTTGGTGGTAACTGTTCAAGTCTAGGAGTTTCTTCAGGCTTCTCTTTTCTTTAGGAAATGCATCTTTTGTGAATGTTTGGTGATGGCACAACTTATTGAGAAAGAACCAAGCTCGGTGAGAGCAGGAATGACGAAACACAAGGTAGCTTCAATAAGGTACAAAGACTCGGTTAATACCTCCATGAAATAATAATCTAACAAATCTGAGGTGCAGCTCCTGACTCGCACGCTGCTTTTTTATTTCTTCCTTAGGCTCAGCTGAAAAATTGGAAACTTGTCTGGGTAAGTAACAGAGGACTAAGGAGTCTCCCTAATATTGGAAGCACCCTCTTTCCTTGTACAGAAAATAGGAGGAAAACCTTCAGGTTTCTTTTATTTTTAATAGTATAAAATTTGCAAGAGAACATTGCGTTCACCTCTGTGGTTTCTGTTTTTATGGAAAAAGCACAATTATGATTTTGAGATTTTTCTTTTAAAAAGACAGTGTAAACCAAAGTTGATGGTGTTAAGTGCAGTTTGCTTTCTGTTAGGAGTTTGGAACCGTTAATACAGCCTTTAATGCAAAGTAATTCCAGGGAATATTACTCTAATATTTTTATGGTATCTCGTGATGTCTCAGCTTTTGTACAGACAGAGAAAAGCTTTTTCAGTGTGTATTGATGTTACCTTTGTTTGCGTTTTCCTTTTTTTTCCCCTTTGTGACCTCTAATTCTTGTAGTGTTGCATTCCTCATTTCTCTAATGCATGCAGATTAACGAGCGCGGTTCAGGAGAGGTGTTTGTTTTGTATTCTTGAGCAGTAAATGGGTTTTTAGTGCAATTACTGTAATGCCCTATTCATGGATTCCTTTCTTTAGCAACTCCTGGAGTTGAAAAAAATTGCTTTTTCTGTGCCCACGCTAATCCTTTGCTTTTGGCACTTCAGTGTTTTTGTGTAGATGTGGCTTTTGGTTGCGTTGGGAGGAGAAGGGGAGCAGGGAGAACCTTCACCCGGAGGGTCCCTTGGCTGAAATCACAACCGATGAGGAGAAACACCTTTGGTGGTGTTGCCACACCGCAGGACAGAAGGTTTCAATGAGTGGTGGCTTCAGGATGGCTGATTGTTCTGCTTGTTACGTTCTCAGAGCTGAAACCCAAAGTTCACTGATGACATTTGCTTGGATGCTCATCAGCCTTCATGACAGCTGACTCCACCTTGGCTAATTAACAGACATACTAAATCCAAATGTTGGAGTAATTAATTAATCATCCAAATCCAGATGTTCTTTATACATCAGCAGCATGTCCCTTAAATTTACTGGGCGCTTTCCCAATCATGAAGAGCTTTGGTTTACCTCAGTTTTTATAAGCAGGTTAGATATAAGACTGTGCCTGACATGGTCTGTTCAGAAGCCGGTGCAAGTGTACACATAAGGTCAAGGAAACACGGTTTATATGTGTGATTTTGCAAATGTAATAGCTCCCTACAGCTCTAGATTAAATCAGTAATAGTGCTGCTTGGAACTGGAAAATAAAGCTCTTTATTTCTTTGTGCACAACTTTGAGAACATGTTGTGGTCATTCCCTTCTGCAGGCGAACCTTAGAAGTAGCAGATGTTGGCCAGATGTTGGTGTCTGGGAGGTTCATAGCTTGTGCCAGAGGCATCAGGGAGCATCTTACCCCCCTTAACCTTCTCCAGGATCTTCTGCAGGTGACTCCCTTGCTCATTTAAGGCTGATGAAGCTGGTACTTGATGTATGGCGTGGACTGTAGCCCTGGCTCAGGGAGTTGGCAGCAGTTTGTAGGAGCCTGAGCTCGCTGCTGTGTTCCTCCTGCAGGAAAACGGTGGGTTGGTAGCTCAGAAAGCAGCATCTTTCCTGAGCTCCAGTGACTCTGCTATCTCTGCTCCATGGTCTCTTGAGTTGCCTCTATCATAAATGTGTCTCTTAAGGAGAAAATGATTGTTAATGGCATTCTTCTAAATGATAAGGGATGAGAGAGTATTTGGTTGCAACAGAGAAGCTTGGCTGGGCCTCTTCAGTAGATGATTATTATCTGGAGTTCTGTGTCCAGGTTGGACTCTCCAGGGCAAGGAATTGGGCAGTGGGCTATGAAGATGCTGAGGAGTCTGGAGCATCTTTCTGATGAGGAGAGACAGAGAGCTGGGGCTGTTCAGAGAAGAGAAGCTGAGAGGGGATCTCATCAGTGCTGATCAATATCTCCAGGGTGGGTGTCAGAGGATGGACCAGAGTCTGTTCAGTGGTGCCCAGTGACAGGGTGAGGGGCAACGGGCACAGACTGAAACACAGGAGGTTCCATCTGAATATGAGGAGAAACTTCTTCGCTTTGAGGTGCCAGAGCCTGGCCCAGGCTGCCCAGAGAGGCTGTGGAGTCTTCTTCTCTGAGACATTCAAACCCGCCTGGACCAACCCTGTGTGATCTGCTCTGTGACCCTGCGTGAGCAGCTGGGTTGGACTGGATGATCTCCAGAGGTCCCTTCAACCCCAGCCAGCATGTAATTAGAAAAAAACCCTAATCTGTGTGTGGGTGAAGAGGCATGGGGATGCTGTGTTGGTGCTAACCTTGAGGTTAACTCATGCTGGCTAGGTCTTGGTCATAAATGCTTAAGTAACCATACTCCTTTCTCACTTTTGCATTGTAGCAAAGGTTTTTCTGACTTTGGAGGCCGCGTAACTCCGTTGCCAAATCAGTGGGCTGTGGTTCTGAGCTCAAGCATGATGGGGAGGCCTGATGTTACCTGATGGAAATGTTCCTAATGCTTCACTTAGCTTGGAACTCCCCAAGCTGAAAACCTCTCATGCTGAGAACTCTGTTTTCCAAATGAAGCAAAACTTGATTTCAGTTAAAAAAAAATAAAAAATTGGAAGTTATACTTCAGGCTTTTAAATATTTTAAATGGTGACTCAGAATACAGTTGATGAGACAAAATATAAGCATACCAGTTTCATGCTTGATTCCTCCAAATTTTGTCTTTTCCTTTAATGAAAGCCTTGTTGTTTGCTCCAGTCAAACATTTTATCTGTCATAACTTCTTTTGATGTCCCTCTGCATTAAAAAGTACCCTGGGAGGGAGCTGTGTCTTAGCTTACGTAGGTGTGTGCAGTGTAGTTCAAGGCTTATTCTGTAATCACAGTGTTGAAATGCACTTTCTAGTTGTTTTGTTTGTTTGATTCATGGTCCGTCAATGCTGTTGCAAGCCAAAAATGTGATTATTTTTTTGTTTTATTTTGTTTGTATCCATGTTTTTCACACACACATATATATTTAGAGAGAAATCTTCCCTCCATGGCCATTGCTCCTCACTCAGTTCAGGTTGATGGGAGCTGTTGTGGGCAGTAATTGCCACTTGATGACTGTTTGTCTTCAGTCGAAATAATTGGTCATTACAGCGAAGCTCCTGTTATGTGACCCTCCTTGTTACGACAGAGGCCACATTTAACATCTTGTATTCATAGCTGCCTTTGATCCTTCCTTTTATTCTTAGCCAAAGTGTGAATTGAGTACAGGACTGTTATTAATCTGTCATAATGGGGATTTTTCCCGAGTGGGACATCTGGTACAAGGCAGTAGATACCCAAAGGATGGAGTTTGGTGTGGAACTCCAGCCACGCGTGTTTGGAGGAGTTCGTATTGACGACATGACTTTGTCTGCTCTGGTACGTGCAAAAACTGAACTGAAGATATTTCTGATGAGTATTATGGAGCAGACTGTCCTGTGTATTCACCATTGCCAACATCCCTCTGCTCAGAGTGATTTGAAATGTTAACTTTTGTTAATGTAGTTTTCACAGAACCCACTTCTGCAGGACAGCAGTTATGGCTTTGAAATAATCCCTACCAGATACCTAGAGGGGAGGGTTTACCTTTCTTTAATATTGAAAAAGTTAACCAAAAAACATTATAACAGGAATAACTACCTTGGCTTATGTTGATATCAATAAAACTATATTACTTTCTAAAACCTTCATTTAAATGCTGTTATTACTAGTCTGTGATACACTTGACCTTCATTCCTTTTACTCTGAAGTGTCCTCCCTATTTATAATCTTACACTGTATACTATGTTTTCTCATCCAAATTGCTTTTTTTTGTGTATTATTCATTTATTTTGCACTCAGATATATTGATTTACTACTTTAAAGTCTGTAGTCTGTCAAGCAAGAGGAGTTACCACAGAGGAGAGGACCAAGGCAACCAGTGATGTATTTGTCATTCTTAGCATTGTAAACTGGAATTTGGTACATTTTGGGTATAGCAAATATTAACTGCTGGAGGTTGGAATTGAAGTCATGGCACCGTGCCCCATCCTTGTGGTGGGATTAGAGCTTCTCATGGGCTCGCTTGAATGTTTCCTGCTTGTGCGCTTGGGGATAAACCGATTATCAGATTTGAGGTCCAGAAAGTATTTTTCTCTAGTTACCATGTTTTATGGATGTAATTTATGTTGCTGCTCTCTTGTGTAATACAGGCTCTAGTCTGCTGGTTAGGACTGCTTGGGATATGGGAAGATTGGGCAGGTAAGCGGGGTCCTAGGTGCGATATCTCATGGCTTTATAACTGTGTAACCTCAGCTGGGTGTTCCTGCTCTGGTGGGGGGGTTGGACTGGATGAGCTTTCCAGGTCCTTTCCAATCCCTGATATTCTGTGATTCTGTGGCTTTTGGCATTTTGCTGTAGGTTTTAAATTTGAGATTTCCTGCGAGAAAGGGAGTTACGTGTAACTTATCCAGGTCTTTCTTTTCTGGTAATAATATCTGAGAGTCACACTGGGACACTTCTGAGCAGGGCTGCACCCCATCACTGACCCCGGAACTGTTTTAGTTAATGTAGGAAGAATCACCGAGTAGAATCCCAGGTGGGAAGGGACCACAGGGATCATCTGGTCCAACCTTTCTTGGCACAAGCCGGGTCTAGGCAAGATGGCCCAACACCCTGTCCTGCTGAATCTAAGTGTCCAGTGTTGTTTTTAAGTATACTATGCATGCAATACATTAATGAAGTGACTGAGAAATCGTTCTTTAATATTCATGGTGGTGATTTGACTCTTCTGCAGACACTGCATAGGTTTGCTGTGTGTTGGGCTCACAGTGGAAGACAGTGCAGTTCATTACAGAACTGCATAAAATTGACAGAAATTGAGTGTATTGATATGAAGCAAAGCATTATAAATGGAGTGAGGGACTTAAAAAGTGGGCTTGTGGCTTTCGGAGATTTGTTAGAAGGGGAAATATTGATGGATTGAAGGACTTGGATGAATTTTTGTGGCTTTTTTGTCAAAGATCTTTACAAAGATGTTGAGAATGGCAACGGTGAGTAATAAAAACAATTATATGGAGAAAAGCAAATCCTGGAAGTTCTGTTGTCTTGCATGTGCTAATAGCAGTGTTTCCTCTGTCCAGCTCTCTACAACTATGACGCGAGGGGCCCGGATGAGCTTTCCTTACAAATAGGCGACACCGTGCACATATTAGAGACGTATGAAGGTAAGTAAGCTGGCAAAAGCTGCATTTGGAAACGTTGTTTTTGCAGTTGCATTGCTTTTCTGTTTGTGACGTTATCTTCTCGTGTTATGAGGTGATGAATTACTTTCTTGCTGAAGGACAAACCACATTATTTGTAATGAGCACAGAACTAACTAATGCTGGATGTGAATGAAGATGCATGAGGTCAATACCCGGTGAATAACCATTTCCTTTTCTATGGAAGATGGATGTTCGCACAGCTTTATTTGTATGGATCGATTGTAGCATCTACCCTACGTTAGAAAAATGATAGATGCTTTTTGGGTGATGCAAAAGAGCCTGCTGCTAAAAGAGATTTAATCTGAATTTGAAAGTCACCTGGGTCCTAAATAATTTATGTTTCTCTTATGAGATGTGTACATGTGTTCCAGTGCTGTGCACTGATTCCAGGCTTTTCAGAGGCTTTGCTTGTTTAGATACGGAGCTGTAGAAACATTACGTGTACCGAAATCTTTCCTCCTTGATCCACGTAAAAGGGAACTTGAATGCTGAGTTTGATAATCAACAGAATGTGAAAATTGTCATAGCACTTTCCAGCTCCTGCTTGATCGAGTACTGAGCCAAGTAAAATACAGCTGTTTCATTAAATCCTTGACTTGAAATTTTATGGCGTGCTGCAGTTTGGAAAGGTATAAGTAACATACAACTAAACTGTGTTTGTTTAAAATATTGTAACACTTTTTGTCTAGTGGAAATGTGATTTCCTTTAATATATTGATTTGTTTGTTTCACTAGACATTGGTCTTTTGATACATCTGTGTGATAAACTTATTTTGGATATTGACTTAATAGGATTTTTTTATTGTTATATTCACTGAAACAAACAATGCAATTTCAACAAAAGTAACAAGCTCTACTCATCACTGTACAAATGAATTATTTCATTGTTTGTAGGCTGGCATTTTGTTAGAGTTCACCTTTTGGCTGCTATGCCAAGTCTGACTCTAAGCCAAGTCATCTTTCCGTTATCTGATGTTATGTACTTTAATAAAAATCTAACAATGCAAAAATTTTAAATGGAAATGGGATAATTTAAATATTGTGCAGCTTTGTACTTTTATGTCTAAATAGGTTGATTTAATTAATGCAGGAGAAACTCTGGATACTGAGTTGGGTGTGTAAAACCGTGACTGCTGCCAACTAAGTGGGGCAGCGGGGATGATTCACTTTTCCTCTGGACTTGAATAATAAAGACCTGTGCGCTCTCATGGTTGCTGGGCTTCAAATGCAAGGGATGAACTCACATTAAAAGAAATGCAAATAAATTAAAGCTCTTCGAAACATTTTATATAATGGTTACTCATTACGTACCTGCTGCGATGGGAAATTAGATGTCGTAATTCTTCTCTCTGTTGTCGGCAGAGCTGCCGTTATGAGGTAATTATTTGAGCTTTTTGATCTTTAAGTTCCTCTATGCAAAATTAATGCAGGTTGTGCCCTGGGGGGGGTTGTACCCTATGTACCAAGGTCCAGTAGAGCGCCCAGGGTCCTCCCGCCATCACTGCTCCCAGGCCAGGGCTGCGCTAGGCCGCGCCAGAGAAAACACCCAAATAATATAAGAAATAGGGCAGAAAAGTAGTTTCAAGAGTCAGATCCTGGGCAAAAAGGCATTACTATGATGCAGCTTCTCAAAGGTCTGCCCCTTCCCCCTGTATTTAAGATTGTGGGGGAAAAAAACTGGCTTGTTTTGGTAGCATCTGCTGCATTATGCGTTCAGCTTGGGGCATCCTACTGTGGAAGAGTTACTATTTTGAAATAGTTCTCTGCAATAACTCTTAGGTTAGGAGTAGTTTTGAAGACTTACGTGTGTCCATGGGACTTGAAGTGGTATATTGTAGTCGTGGTGCTTGTTTTTGGTGTGTGGTGTTGGTTTTATCTCTGTAGATGAAAGAGGCTGAGGAATTGGGAGATCTTAGTCTTGTCTAGTCTAGAAGAGCCGTTTTAAGGACAGGCGGGTTTCTATAGGATATGATGTTGCTACCATGTACGGGAATGGATTGCCAAGATGTACTTCACTTCCGTGATTTTTAGTATGAACATTACATTTGATCAGAGTTATGGTGCTTATCAGTTTGGACTCCAGAGCTTCAAAATGGTGGTTTATTAGTATAAAACTGAGGGGAATTAAATTGTTTAATAGGATTGAAATCCATGCGTGTCTGTGCACAGATGTCAGCCAGCGGAGTGAGCGCTGGCAGGAATGCTTTGCCGCCTTTACATCTGAGCCAGAAAGTGGTTTTGTTGATGTTCCTGTGGAAGCGGTGGGAATGCAAGGTGAGAGGCCATTGCAGCTGCTGCGGGGAAGTGAATTGTGATGTCTGTAGACACCAGACTGAAGAAGACAAGAGAGCACCAACCATCCCAGCTGATCCCGGAGCTTCTGGTGCAGTGTGAGGATGATGAATCGTTTTACTTTTTGCTACGGGAGAGAAGACTGAAAAATCCTGTGTGCCTGAGACCTTGGACATGAGGAAAGGTTCTTCACCCAGAGGTGCTGGACACTGACCAGGCTCCCAGGGAGGTGTCACGGCCCCAACCTGACAGTGTTCAACAAGAGACTGGACAACGTCCTCAGACACACGGGGTGACCTGTGGGGTGTCCTGTGCAGGGACAGGAGCTGGACTCCATGATCCTTGTGGGTCCCGTCCAGCTCAGGACATTGAGTCTATGATTCTATGATTTCTAGTCCCGGAGTGTAGGTAACGAATTTATCAGCGTGTGTTGTCTTCCTTGAACTTTCTTCCTGCCTGGGTCTTCCAGAAGGCAAAACAACTATAGTTTGTAGGGTTTTGTTTTAGCTGTGATGGTGATTGCTTGCAGATGTGTCCTGAACTGGGGGCACAGTAAATGGGACAGTTTTCTGGGCACGGTCGCCTGCCTGGGACGATCATGCAACATCGGGCCGGGTGTTTGCTGCCTCATGCTGAATGAGGGCAGAAGGGCTCCTTGCTTCTGTATTTCCATGTGTGAACCGTAAATCCCAAATATTCTTGTTTTCTGCTGAGATAACAAACAGCTGATTGGCGTTTGGAAACTTGCATTTGCGGGACTTAAATAGGTTTTAAAATTGAACTAGTCAAACAGTACAGCTTTGTAAAGTCAGTGCTCTTAAGCTAATTTTGTTTATGTTGGTAAATTCCTGATTGAAATGAAGCGAACGACAATTAAATGCATCATGTAAACTGCCATCTCTTGTCATGTAGTCATCTCCATCAGTTTTAATCATGGTCACTCTGATTTTCGCAGCTTCCAAGAAGACTTGTTTTAGCCAGGATATTCTGTAGCAAATTTAACTTCAGGTGGGGTATGTGTGTGAATGTTGGCGGGGTGAAACAGGACTGGAAACCACGCTAAGGTGCTGTTGAGTTCAGAAGGAGCAGCTGCTGGGTGCCATTAATGAACTTTTTAATCCATTAATGAACTTTTAAACCTTTTTCTTTTCCCTCCTAGGTTGGTACAGAGGTTATACACTACGGAAAAAATCCAAGAAGGTAAGCGTTGCCAGAGCAGAGCGCTTGTTTCTACCTCTGGTAAATGTGAATTTTTCAAGTTAACTGAAACTTATTTTAGCGAGACCTAAAAGTTGAGTTGCGTATGTGTTTTTTGCAATTTAAGGTTATGTGTATGTACAGTCCCTATAGATGGCTTGATGTGCATCAGCTTGTTTTCTGCACTAACTGCTGCCCCAGAGCCTTTGCCTCAGTCAAGAGTTCAGAACTTTATGTTCTTGTTGATTTGTTCAGGGGCTGACACTGCTTCGCTGTCTCTTAAATAATACATTACTCATAAAATGCGATTGCATCTTGGAAAGTGATATGGAGATCCACATTGTGCTTTTCAGTCATTTTCTACAAGGAGAAGTCATCTTGTGCAGGGTAATCGTGCCCAGTCGTTGGGCTTTGTGTGCTGTTTATAGCAGCCTTTCTGAGATAAAAACAAGGGAAAACAGCACAAATAATGGCTGTACCATTGTGCTTTATAGTAGTAATTAAGCAGAGCTGAACGACTTCTGGCTTTGCTTCTTTTTTCACTGCAAATGTGATGTTTGCCTACAGAGGTGCACTTGGAGCTGCGTCTGCATGTCTAAAATACAGAGTAGAGCTGTGTGGTTCGGCCCACCCATTCCCTAACCAGGCCTCTGCTATGTTTTTTCTATTCTATTTTGATATTTTCTTTTTCTGGAAATACACTCCATTTCTGATGAGCTATGGTTCGCAAACACGCCTCGTACAGCCTACGAAGCCATAAATGCACGCTCTTCTTGCCTTAAATGAATTCCACGTGTTGCTGCATTGTCTGCTAAATGTAGCGATTTGTTTTAATTTTATGTTTTACTTGAAGAACCCCCTGGTTTCTATAACTTTATAAGTCCTTTTTTGTGTGTTCCCAGATACGAAAGCTGAACAACCACCCTGAAGGGGCAGGTGGAGGAAAGTGATTTTTCTCTGCTTGACTTATATTAATTTTTTAAACGAGCTTACACTATTTGGAAAGTATTATTGTATCTTTGAAATCTAGAGATTAATTTAGAACTTATTTTTTTGGAAAAGCAGTCCTGGTGTTTGGCAATAGTGTGCGTGGAGGAGGTTTTTGGCTCGTGGCACTGACGATAGGTCGTTGGTGGAAGACACTGCGTTATATATAGTTTGTGTACTGCTGGTTGTGGTCTGTGGTCTGTATTTGCCCATTTATTTTGCATCCCCATAGAATACCTGTTCTCACGCAGTGTTTATTTTAATGGGAAGCCTGGAAACACTGGAGAAAAGAGAATTTCTTCAATGTGGTGAAGACAGGTTTGAAAGCACTTAGTCTGTATTTGCTAAGGTTACAATAACACCTTTTGAAAGGACGTGCAATGCAGAATTTAAACATACATTAAAAAAACCCCACGAAACAGCAACACAATTATTCTGATGCTCTCAATGTCAGTGGCTCTGCAAACCCAAGAGTGTGTCTTGGCATATTTTTAGGTAATAGATAAAATATGTTATGTGTGACTGGTTGTTTAAAACATTTCTTCTTCCCTTCCTTCTCAAAGGGCATATTTCCTGCCTCCTATATACATCTTAAGGAAGCAACAGTTGAAGGCAAAGGGTAAGTTTGATTTGAAAAATACCGAAAAGCCGTTTCCCTATTTGTACCAATATAATTTCGGTGTATTAGCAGCTAATTAACACTTGTTTCCAGTTAGTTAAGTGGCTGATGATGAAAGTGTGTGTGTTTCTTTTTAAAAATATTTAAAATTGGTAACTCAGCTCAAGTTCAAAGGTGCTTCTGGCTGCTATTGTCCTTAGCTGCGTTATCATGGAGTGGAACTAAAGCAGAACCTTCTCTGTATTAATCTGTTTCAGGAGAATTAATAATTTACCGTTTACCACTTTTATTACTCTCTCAATAATTACCTAGATCAGCTTCCTATACTCCCTGCTTTAGTTCTAAATTCAGTTTTTCCAGCTTATTTTATTTTCCAGCCCTTGAACCTTATGGCGTCTGCCTGATATGTTTGAAGAGGTCTTTGGTACGAGATACCTTTTGTTTATGCACATGAAATCTAAGTGATTTCTTAAATTCCCTCTTCTGTAAATGTTGTAGACTGGACTCCTTGCCAAAAGCCATTATCCAGGCGTCATTTTCTGCCTTACTGAGACATTCTGTGGAATTGTTCATTTTGTGATTCTCCGTCTCCCTTTCCTGACGTGTTACACAAAATAGTTTGGGCTGCTTTTTGTTATTAAACATTTGTTAAAGTTCAGATCTCTATATATTAAATCAGATTCGCCGCACGTGCAAGTAAAAGTTCCCAACATCCTTACAAAATTTAGTTAAAACCAGGGGAAAAAAAACCCAACCAAATCCCGGGGAAAAAAGGTGAAGTGAAATTAATAATTAGCCAGGAATGAAACGGAGTGAAACAGGATTAAAATATTTTCTTCCTTTGTACCAGGTTTATTTTTATACACTGTTAAATATGTAAATGATAAAACTACTAATCATGAGATTGCTGCATAATGACATCTTTCTTGCTGATTATAAAACTGCCATTAAGTACCCTACTTCTGAAATATTAAAAGACCTAGCTGTTGTTTCTTACTTTTGTGGCACGTAAGTTTAAAGCGAATCATACAGAAACTTAATGGTCATGACTTGCATGCTTAATTTTTCTTTGCAAGAGCGATATTTTGAATAACAATCACGCATTAGCACCACGACGTTGTTGGTTGCGCGTATCTGGCTTTCGTCTTGGTTGCCTATTGTAAAATCAGTGTCTCAATAACAAGTGGTGAGGTGTGTATTGATATCCTTACCTTTGAGTTTAGAAATAAAAAATTAGGGGGACATTGTGAGCTCAGGAGCATAATTCCAGCCCACTGAAGTACCATTTATGTCTCATGGCCCTACTGGTGTTCACCACTTCTGTAGCTAATAATAGATCATTTTTTAACTCACAAAGTTATAAGTGATGTTCTCTCCAACCCTGTCATTATTGGAAGAAGCAGTTCCTTTGTAGCGATTCTGCCATCCTTCCAAAAACTACTGCTTAATTACAACTCTCTTTTCTCTTCAGGCAACATGAGACAGTGATACCCAACGAGCTCCCTTTGATCCAGGAGGTCACCACAACGCTGCGGGAATGGTCCATCATATGGCGGCAGTTGTATGTTGTAAGTATCAGCTTAGGAAAACGTTTACAGTGGTGTGTGGTTTATGAAAAGAGTGATGCCGTGAAAGGTACAGTGAGAATTGTGAAGGAAAATCTATTTAGCGTCTTCTGTGTTAAGGCACAAATCTCAGTGGTGTCTCTTTTGAATCTTAAATACTGTGTCTCGTACAGAATCAGGTTTTTAGAGTCTTACTGTGATGTAGCAATAATTTGTTGAGCAATTATTACCCGCTTTTCATGGGATACTATTACAGAATACATTGGATTTTTAAGATATATACAGACTTGAAAAAATCTGGTGTAGAATTGTACTAAAGAAATGAAGAAAATGGTTTACAGGGTGGTTCTTAAGCCTGTTGGTCTATGTTATGAAAAAATTGAATATTTGATATCAAGTTTGTGAGTGTAAACTTAAACCTTTGAAAAATCATCAGTGTAGACCTCTTACCTCTCAGTATTCTTGTACTTGAATTTGATTGTTCCCATTTTATCCTGACCTTAAGTTACACGCCTGATTATTTTCATATGGTTCGGTTCCAAGCACACAAGAATGTATTCTTAGAAATGTACAGTGCTAAGCATTTGCATTGATAGTCTCTCAGATGGGATAATAGAAAGATACAACGGCCATGAAACTAAAAGTGCAAACTGTGTAATGAAGACAATAACTGGGAATGAAGATGCTTGTGTTGACTAATGTGGTTTTTAATCGCACCCATGAAAACAAAGATTAAAAATAGAGTATGCTGGAAGTGATGTAGTGTTGCAGTAGATGAGACGAAGGATAGTATCTCGTATGAAGAGAAACAGTTTATATGTCAAAGAGAGAGCTTTAATGTGATGTAGTACTAGAGAGGCCATGTGTTGAGGAGCAAGGAAGAAGTGGACAGGTAGAACAACTACCTGGAAGATCTACAACCTCGTAGAATGGAGGATGTTGGTCTCTTCTCCCAAGTAGCAGGTGACAGGATGAGAGGAAATGGTCCCAAGTTGCGCCAGGGGAGGTTTAGATTGGGTATTAGGAGAAAATTATCAATGGAAAAGGTTGTGAAGCGCTGGAACAGGCTGCCCAGGGCAGTGGTGGAGTCACCGTCCCTGGAGGGGGTTTAAAAGGCACTTAGATGAGGTTCTCAGGGACACGGTTTAATGTAGAGGGAGGTTATGGTTGGACTCGATGATCCTGAGGATATATTCCAACTGAAATGATTCTACAACTCTGGAGAGGGCACTGAGAACAGCTTTGCCCTCGGTGCCACTGCTCTGTGCTGCTGAGGACGGTGAGGATTGCAGTTTCACCCTCAAGTCTTCATTTGGGGGGGATTATCCTGAGTATGAAATCTGATATTGCTTGGTATCAGAGAAATACCACTTGTAGAACTGCACAAGACTTGTTTTTTGTGATAAACCCATATTTCTTCCATGAAGACACATGAACAATTAAACAATACTGCAGCGCTTTGCTGATAACGTTGCATGCAGGAGCAGGCAGGTGCGATGCTCCAGTGGCCTCCGTCGTGTAGCAGAAAGAGTTCCAGCCCCTGGACACCTTCACTCTGAGCAGACACATCACTTAATGAGTTGGTTTAGAGTTTGTATCTCAAGGATATCTGTTTGCTTAGTTGCATAGGGTCAACTGCCAAAAAGAGCGTTGGTGCATTGTGGTTGCCAGACTAGAGAGGACCATGTTGTCCACATATTGTGTATCAAAACTCTTACAATGACCACATTTGTCCAGTTTGTAATTTGTGTTTGAATATTGAATGGGTTTTCCGTTTTGATTTGCTGGTAGCAGAGGACGTGGAATGTTCTGCATTGTAGTTTGATTACCTGCAGCATCGAAAATCATGAACCCCTTTCCCGTTTGGGTTTGTCTGTATTTAGCTTCCAGCTGTACGTGCCTGTTGTGTCTTTCTCTGCTGCATTAAACAGCTTTTAATAACGGGTATTTTCTCTCCGTGAAGGTTCTCACACTATAATCAAGTCAGCTTTTTGATAATCTGAGCAGGCTTGAAGTCTTTAAGATACACAGATATTTTTTTCCCCCTGAGTGTTTAAGTCAAATTATTTTCCTGCATCTTCTGCAGTTTCTCATCTTTTATATATAATGGAAAATTTTATTTTAGTTATTATTCCTGTTGTTCTCAGCCATATAGGGCCTAGGTGTAGTCTAAATGAAAGACAGCTACACGTAGCCTGTATAATTCATAGATATGGAGTGTTTAGGAAGATAGATTCCTTTTGAGATCTTGAGGGTAAGAGAGACAACTCCTCAGTAAGAGCAAAGTATTCATGGCCTCTGCATTTTCATGATCTTGATGTTATATTTCACAATAAAACCAGAAAGGTGGTTGTTCTGCAGCTTTAGTTTTGCGTTGTCTTGTTTGTCTGTGCTAACGTTGTTGTGTATACGCACTGTCTGCAGTTTAAACAAACATGGCAAATTCTGTTTTGTGGATAAAGTTTAGAATGCATGTGTGAATGGGCATTTCTATAGAAAACACTTCAGAAAAGAGGTTTCTTGTGTTCTAAGTCTGGAACTTTATCTTCCGGAGTCCTAACTTAGCTGAATGTTGTCAGGTCAAGTTCGCATATGCTGCTGGCACTGATAATATCCATAGTTCCAGCCTCTATAAACAATTCACTTCCTGTAAGGCTTAGCGCTTCCCTGATTTTTTTACCTTCCTTTAGATGTTACATGTGGTCTCATAAGATACTGATGTGCTTGGCTTTGCGCACCGAGGAATTCTTGAAGTGTCATTCTGAAGGTTTAACTGGGGGGGGAAGGATTCTGTGATGTGTTGCAGATGGAGAATTGCAGAACTAGAGCCTTTTACTGTTAAAATGCACTCATTTTAGTCCTGTTCTACTCAGTGTAGAGCGTCATTGAGTAAAGTTACTCTGTGAACCAAGAAAGAGGTGTCTTTCCCTTGAATGCCCATTCTGAATATGACCTGGGTGTTAAGGTAACATAAACACAAGCATTTACACTTAGGTACCTAAAGCAGGGCGTAAGACTCTTTAAATTCAATATTCTGTGCTATAGAAAGTCAGACTCCCATTTTGAAGCTTTTTGTAGACTCTTAGCCTTTTGCATTCATATTTTGTAATTGCAATCTATTATATGTGCTTAAAAGATGCTCAGTAGACTTGTAAACTGACTTCTACCCGCTTCTTTTCCTCCAAACAGCAAGACAACAGAGAAATGTTTCGCAGCGTACGCCACATGATATACGACCTTATTGAGTGGAGATCTCAGATATTGTCTGGGACCCTTCCCCAGGATGAGCTCAAAGAACTGAAGAAGAAAGTGACTGCCAAAATCGATTATGGCAACAGGTTTGTGAACGATATTTTCCAGGTGTCTGTGCTTTAAACCAAGTCAGCTTGTGTAGTGCACGTGAGCTGTTGGGGACTCTGGTAGGATTCTTTTATTCCTGTATTTATGGAGATGTAACAGTTGTATATTAACAGTCCTGTTATAGCAAGATGAAAAAGTTGATATGGTATCTTTTAAAGTATAGTACAGATTATCATATGTAAAGTGGAATCACTTCATGATCTAATCAAATTTGATACCGGCATAAAGCTGGAATTTTTAAGGTCGATTGAAAAGTGCAAGTATTGCATCCATTTGAAATAGAATTGAAATTCTTCTTGCTTCTGCAGCATAAACAGTTGTTGCCTTCTCAACAGACCAGCTGCCCGTGCCCTGAGGTCACCCAGCGGTGATGTGATGTTGAAGGATTTGGCTCCCAAGCATCATTTAGCTCACTGTTCCTCTGCTTACATATTAGCCAGCTTGTACCAGAAGATCGACAGACAGATTTAATAAGATAAAGTATCTTTTTAACAGAAGAGAGTGGAAATTGTGAAGGAAATATTTACCAAAAAAAACCCCAAAGAGGTCTGGATTTAAGCAAAATCTTTATAATATTTTTTTAAGTTACAAGTTGTGTATACAGTTATGGCTTTCCGTTTTGATTGAAAATGATAAATCACGTCTTGCTCTTCAATCAGGAAATTACTTGAAGCGGTGTTTTGAATACTGAGAGGCAGCGTTGTAGCACCTGGGGACTGGAAAAGTTTTCTGTCTTTAAATCCCTTGTGATGTAAATAACTCATCAGATTTCAGCGATTTGTGGTTTACTCCTTAAGAGCTGCCGAGTTTGTGGTATTTCTGTTCATGCACTTTATCAGCAGAAGTTGTGACTTAAAAAATAAATTAAAATATCATCAATAACTGCATTCGGTCAGTAATTATCATTTCTAATCCAAGCTATGGACTGTTGTACCTCAGTAGACAATTAACCAGATGCTGTTGATGTTATTTGTTTGGCCGCTGTGTTTTGCCATCTGTCTCAGGAGTTGGTTAAAGTTCCTCCGAATAACCTCCAGATGCTGAGCGTTCAAATACAATGGAACATCTTGTGCTGTGCTTTATATTCCTAATGTTCCGATGGACTAATTAAGTGATCAGAACATTCTTTGTGGAGGACAGGAGGGAAGTGGATTTGAACTTCCAAGTAAATAATCACAACTGAAAGATACCATATGTTTCTAATGTAGCCATACATTCACTTTCGTCTAAAGTAAGCATGAATGATGATTTCGGTATCCAGACAGAATGAATTAATGATGCCTTTTAGCAATGTTTTCTGGTCTAATCATATCCGAACTATTCCTGCTTTGTGAAATACTGATTTTTAAATAAGGATTTTCTATAAATACAACAGTTTCACTGGATGTTGGCAGAATAACCGAGGAAGTAAAAATGGTCTGAACTTGTATTTTTAATGGGTTTTTTTTTGAAATTGGGTCAGGTAATTTTGTTGATTGTTCACTTGCAAAGATCTGTAACTGGGACACTTAGGAAAAAAAAATCACATTTTTTTCTAAGGATCATTTGCAAGCTAAAGGATAAAACAAAGAAATTAAATCAAAGGAGTGTTTGCTTCTATTTATTTGACAGTCTGAGCAAACGTTCCTGTCCTGTTAGTGCGTAGGAGGCTGCGTGGTTAATCTGTTACCTGAATTCTGGAGCTCCCGTTCCCTCTGCAGAAGGACCCTGCTGCTGTTCATCCAGGGCTGGTGGTGACAAGTGGCCCGTGGATCACAGAATCCCAGAATGTGAGGGGTTGGGAGGGACCTGGAAAGCTCATCCAGGTCAATCCCCCCATGGAGCAGGAACACCCAGCTGAGGTTCCACAGGAAGGTGTCCAGGCGGGTTTGAATGTCTGCAGAGAAGGAGACTCCACAACCCCCCTGGGCAGCCTGGGCCAGGCTCTGCCACCCTCACCGTGAAGAAGTTTCTTCTCAAATTTAAGTGGAACCTCTTGTGTTCCAGTTTGCACCCATTGCCCCTTGTCCTAGCGTTGGTTGTCACCGAGAAGAGCCTGGCTCCATCTTCCTGACACTGCCCCTTTCCATATTGATCCCCATGAATGAGTCCCCCCTCAGTCTCCTCTTCTCCAGCTCCAGAGCCCCAGCTCCCTCAGCTTTTTGTCACACGGGAGATGCTCCACTCCCTTCAGCATCTTTGTTGCCCTGCTGTGGCTGCTGCCCAGGGAACAGCACTGGGGAGCAATGAGATGATTTTTGTTGCTTTTCGTTTTGGTTTCAATGCTGAAACCATTTTCTTGCAAGAGAATTCATTTGGGAGCTTGGTGTTGCAGGGATGCTTGAGAGTTTCACAATAAGTGCAGAGCAGAGCTTAGTAGATGTTTCATCATAAGCCACTGCTGTACTCATCAGCTTGCTTGGGTGATGTTCATCCACCTTTTAATTAATAAAGTATAATTAATTTGAGGGTTTTTTGTATTGACCCCACTCAGGGCTTTGTTTAACATCTCCAGGTTTCCCTCTTGTCAGGGGGGACAAGGAGTGATCCTCTAAGAACCCAAAACATGTCTTCTCTGCCACAGCTCCTGTTCTTCTCAGATGATTGTGGGTCATGTCCAAAGGGGACTTAGATAAACCACAAACCTCTGCCTGGCTTATTAAATACTGCAAGTTCGACTGGAGCTTGTTGATCAAACATAGTTGAAAACCAAGGTTAGAGCAGCTCTATCACGAGAAGTGATGGAAGAAGTTAGAAGAAACAATTTATGTCCTCTTGTATCTCATAGGTTTTTGCTAAAACATGAATGTCTTGCTTTGGAGGAGAACGTGGAGTGGGATGAAACGAACTGGCCAGTTCGTGTGTGGTGGGACTGTAGTGGTTGGTTGTTCAAACCATCAGATGGATCAGAGGAGGAGACAAAGTCTCCTGCAGATTTAGTTGGTTAAGAAATTACTTCCCCAGCTGTTCTGCTGTTTCATTTACATCGATTTCTTCTGTGCTGTGCGAAAAAGCGACTTCAGCCGGGCTGGTTGATGACATCTTAAATAGTTTTATCACTTATCAAATAATATTCTTTTTCTGTCATATGTCAGGTGTGCATGACTAATGTTAGACGTTTGCCAGGTGATTTTTAAGCATTTATTTGAGCACTGTAAGTTCGCAAGCATATTTTTCTTTTCTTTGTTTAGAATTCTTGATTTAGATCTAGTCGTTAGAGATGAAGATGGCAATATTTTGGACCCCGAGCAGACCAGCACCATCAGCCTTTTCAGAGCGCACGAAATAGCTTCCAAGCAAGTTGAAGAGAGGCTCCAGGAGGAAAAAGTAAGATATAATATGCTTTTCCCTTTGAAACATAAGGCTGTAAACTAGGTGACTTATTTTTAGCATTGGTAATGAACAATTTGATACGTTTATGAAGAGTTGGCAGGATTAAACATTTTGTAAGAACTTGTTTGTTTTGGGATGTTTGTCTCTTTCATCCTTTAAAGGGCTTAGTAGAACATATGGTTAAGGTGTACATCAATAAGTCAGCTACATTTGTAGGTTAATATCGGGGACTCATATGCAGGTTTGTACGTTTGGTTGTCATGAGTTTATTTTTGAGAATGAAGTAGAATAACGTCCTCGCTATATTTGTGTGATTTCTGTACGCCAATCCTGAACATTTGGTTGAAATACAAGGAGCAAACTTAGAGACATTCTCAAACTTGAACAATTGGCTTCTTTGCAGTTCAAATCCTTATTATTAAGAGGCAGAACGTTTCTGTTGTAAGGGGTGCTGCCCACAGCAGCAGCAGGAGCTGCGCACGGGTGCATTGGTGCAACTTCATGAGTTGCTGCGTCCCGTTGAGTTGCAATGGGCCATACACACGCAGCCCTTACCAAACGTGGTGCAAAGATACACCAGTTCAAATCCTATTTAAACTATTAGATTTTTGCATCCAAAGTTGTTTCTTTGTCACTGCCTCACCCAGTTTCCTGTTGTCCCAGGTGGATAAATCCAAGGGGTGGGTAACCTGTGCAAATACCACTGTTTTCTCTGTCTTTCTGGGCGCTCTGTACAAGAACACCTGATAAAATGAAGAACAAACCTCCTCTTTTTTTTTGGTCAGGTATATTCAAGACAGATCCAGAAAATGCAGTCTGTCATAAATCCTGGAGTAGACACTCAACAAAAAACCCCTCTTCTTCTGTCTGGAAAGCTTTAGGAAGGTTTTATAGTGGTTGACTGTTTGCTAAGTTAAGTTTATTCTGTTCTTGAATTACAGTCTCAGAAACAGAATATTGACATCAACCGCCAAGCCAAGTTTGCTGCCACCCCTTCATTTGCTTTATTTGTAAATTTGAAAAATGTAGTCTGTAAAATAGGAGAAGATGCTGAAGTGCTGATGTCTCTGTATGATCCACTGGAATCAAAATTTATCAGGTGAGTGTATTCCTGAGTGTGTTCCCTAATCTGGGCTTGCTCAGTCATAACAGTTTTGTAGGATGAGCGGGTTTATGAAAGTCGGATTTCTGGGAAGGGTGCAGGAGAGGGTCATTTGGGAAAGCAGCACATTGTCATCACGTTCCACAGAGCATCAGGCAGGTCCCTTCACCGTGAGCAGGTTTTGGGGTCACGCTGTGCCTGTGGTTCCCCTAAAACTGAGCTCTGATGGGACATGAACGCAGCTGCGAAGCTGTGTGCCCTCGCTTAGCGAGTCTTCTGTAAATTCTGCAGTTGATTTTATCTTCTGATGTCAAAAGAAGCTACTTAAATGAAAAGTCCTCCAACTATTGCTAGTGTTTTATTTGCAGTGAAAACTACTTGGTGCGATGGTCAAGCTGCGGACTCCCTAAAGACATCGACAGATTGCACAACCTCCGAGCAGTGTTCACCGTAAGTGTGTGTATGCTCAGTTCAGCTGGAAAATGTTAAAGCACTTGTTTTATAGCTTATGAATGAGGAATGGGATGATCTGTATGTGAACAGTGGGGAGCTACCTCTGCAGGTGAGGATCCTGGGGAAGGCTCACGTGAGATGTTTCTCATAAGTGATTACTCAGTATTCTCAACACCTGCTTAAAAGCAGAGTTGCTCTTTGAAGTTTTAACTTGCTAGAAATGATTTGGCTGCCTAAGCAGTTAGTTTACACAGAAGTCAAGTTAAAAAACTCCTTTACTCCTAGAGCATTTTGCCCTGGTGTTAAAGGTGAAGGCAAATTCTGAGCGGCAAACCTTCTGCCTACTAAAACGGAACTTGAAATTCAAATAAAGTAATCTGAAGAAACTACTATTTCCAGGACCTGGGCAGCAAAGACCTGAAAAGAGAGAAAATCAGTTTTGTGTGTCAGATCGTGCGAGTGGGCAGGATGGAGCTGAGGGACAACAACACCAGAAAGCTGACGTCTGGGCTGCGGCGACCTTTTGGAGTGGCAGGTAACTCGCTGCGTTGTGTCCATCTATATCACATTATATCCTTGCACAGAAGGTCGGGGGTGTGAAACTTCTCCGGGGTTGTGTAAACTTAGAATTGTTCCAAATTTAATTGGGGTGATTGCTGTGTTGTAGAATTTAGTTGGTAACTCCATCCTTCTGAGTCACCGCTGCTTCCAGCCCCCCAGGGGGTTCCCTCAGCACCCTGTGCCCGTGGTGTTCGCTTCATTCAATACACTTTGGTTTTGTTTGCAGTAATGGATGTTACTGACATCATTAACGGGAAAGTTGACGATGAGGACAAACAGCACTTCATACCATTTCAACCGTAAGTAGGGCATAGTTTAAAGAATAAGCAGAAGTGAGAGAGTTAAGATTAAAAATATTTAAACTTCTGGTTGGAACAAGTGTTCTGTAGATATTCTAAGGTCAGTTTATTTCAGTATGATATTTTACCTTTAGTAGTAATTATTAGTATTTCTTGGTAATTTCCCATTAGGTATAATAGCGATAGCCCCTCAGGGTGATAATGTGTGAGAGGTGAAGATCTTAAAATCAATACACTGCTGGTTTAGCTCTGTCCAAGACTGATAGAGACCAGCAGCGTTACCAACATCCACTGCAGGTGACTTGTGTGAAATCTTAAATGATAACGTTAACCTATTTATTGGTAGCAGGTATAATTTCATAGTAAGTGCCACAGTAATTGCAGCATAAACAAAAGCCGAGCGTTTGAAGGATGGCTTGATATACCTCCTGCAATGTATTCTCATAATTCAACTGGAGTTGGTGTCCTTTAAAGTACAGATATACATGAATTTATGTATTATCAACAACAAGTTTTGACTTCAAGCCACAAAATCATATTAAGCTTATATGGGTTTAGTAGCCTGAATTTTTGTGAGTATGGAGATCCATGCAGAGAAAGTACTTCTAGAAGTAAAAGCTTATTAACAAAAGAGAATGTGTTCCATCCATAGTTCATATTGTTTTTTATTCCATGAAGTGGGGAAAGGCAGAAGAGGAGTGAAATGTGCATAAAATATGAATGCTTAGTTTTCCCATTGTGTGAAATGTTTGCCATCTGCTCAAAAAGGCAAAACATTATTATCTTAGCTTAATTCCTTGATTAATATATTAATGGCTATTCAGATGGTTTTAATAATATATATACACACTGAAATATTGAAATAATGTAATCCTAAATTAACTTGGTTTTGGGAAATTGGCCTAATTGAGGAAGCCCTTATGGTCTGAAGGTGCAGGACTGGCAAAGGCTGCAGGATCTATAGGGAGCCAAGCGGGCGCCTCGTGTCCAGAATGGCTCAGTGTGTGTTGCTGAAGCAGTGGAGAGGATGTAAAGTGGAAATCACAAGTACAATTCCATTTGTCAAGGGAAACAGGGTTTTTTAGGGAAGAGTACGTTCATGATATGTTCATTGTCTGGTAAACAATAGCGAGTTTATATTTTAGTGAATGTGGAAGTATGCAATGAAAATGAATCTTTGTGTATCAAAGTGGATGCTAATGGAACATCTAGTTTTCTGCTCCATTAACACTGATTTATTTTTTTCTGTATATATAAATCAGCTTTTTGAAAAGATGTACAATGTGATTTTTTTTTCTGTGCTAAATGAAAACGTTCTTCTGAAAAAAGTACATTGCAAAGAATACGAATAATATGAAAACACGCGATAAATAGCGGTGTCATTATCTCCAACGTAGACTTAGGCTGTATATATGAGCCACATTTTTCTTGTCATTCCATACTTTGCTTCTGTTGTACCACACGCAATTCTGTTCTCATATCTTTGTTTGTTTGTATTCATTCACTAGCCACCAACACAATGGCTGTCAAAAGCACTTGGCGAGATTGCTTAAATGACACTTAATGCTACTGTTTATTTATAGTTTCTATCTTTTCATTTATTCATCAAATTTAACAATGTTTGGGTGATCTGCTTTTCTCCTATGCCACGTCTGAGATTTACGGTAGCGTTTCCTTCAGGCAGCTGAACCTATAGAATGGCAGAAGTGCCCCTGAAGGTGTCGCAGGGCCAGTCTGATATATATGTATATATTTATATACTAAAGAGAACGCTGCCTGTGTCGGTTTTCGCTGCTTCGCAGGGGGTTCTCGGGTGGGAGACGATCTTCCCGTCCTCACAAAGTGTCACTGGGGCCTCTGCATGCGTGTCCCCGGCGGGAGAAGTGACAAGGCACGTGAGCCGCGCTTCTCTGCGGTACATCAGCGTTCTGCTGATTAATGATCTTCCTCTGTCTTTCTCGTTACCTCTCCTGTCCTTTGTCTTGCGTCGACTAATAAATACTCTTTGTCACAACTACGAAATGATCTTGTGTGTTCCCTTGTTGCTGTGACTTCTGGTTTTCTGTGACCCTTTGTCTCCTGGTGTTGGTCGTCATGTGCATCCTCCAGGCTAGCGTTGGATGACGCCATTCGACACAAGCAGCTGAACATATCATCCCGTTTTTCACCCAGGGTGGCAGGGGAGAATGATTTCCTTCAGACTGTTATAAACAAAGTGATTGCTGCTAAAGAAGTTAACCACAAGGGTCAGGGTACGTACTGTTCTTTATACGCACCGCTCTGCCTAAAACTGCTCGGTCGCCTCATTTGCAACATGTGATTGCTTTAATTTTGGAATCAAGGGTGCATAACATTACCTTGCTCGCCGCTGTTTGCTAATGGAAAATGTGTTTACGGGGTTTGTTCCCCCGCTTCCCTGTCCTTGAGGGTTTATTCTGCTGTTCCCCCCCAGCGTTATGTCCACAGGTTGTTTGTCCTTTCCCTGTGCTGTGCATCACTTGGACATCTTTGTATTTCTCTACTGGAAACGGTGACTCAGGGAGTCAGATCTCATGCCCTTGAGCTGTGGACTTTGCCCTCCTCATGCTGAAGGATGGAATATTTTCTTCATTCCCTTTCTTTGCCTTATTTTTCCACTTCCCAGCTGCACTCGCAGCATTTGGATCCCTTTCAGGGGCACCAGGGCATTGGTCCCCCTTGAGCTCAGAAGGATTTTTTTAAATGCAACACTTCATAATGTGTCTCCCGGTTAAAAAGTGAATTTTCTGATGGCTCGATTATTACCGTACTAGCTTCAATATTTTTTTTTGGAGGGGGATCTGCATTAATAGACTGATAGGCTAATGCAGAGTTTCTACCTGGCACTATGGATGTGTACATCTGTATCACCTGGAGGGGGTATCTGAAAAAAAGACCCAAGGAGAATTATATACATATATACATATATATATATATATTTGCCATTTAAAAAAAATAATTAATACCAAATAGAAATCTAAAATTATCTGTTAGCTGAAAGGAGGACTTAGATCTGCTTTTCCCCCCTGTTTTCACCTGTGACAAATATGTATCAGAAAAGAGGAAACTCTTCAGTTGGATTCATTTCAGCTTCTTTTCCTAAGAAATTGCCTATGCGAACAGAAAAGGACGGAGAGTTGTTGCTTAGCTGGTCAATGTAGGTACCATGACTGTCAGATGAAACAGTGGCTGCTAGAACAGTCTCTGGCAACAAGGCAGCAAATAGCCTTTCGTAAGAGATATTAATAGAAAAGAAAGCTAGCTGCCAAACGTAGACAAAATCAATCTATAGCTAATAGTGTGTGTAACAGGATAACCCACACTTTGATTTATAGATGAGTATTTGGGGGGTATTTTTCATAGATTTTAATTTTAGGGTTTTCTTCTGCAAATTGTGGCTGTAATTATTTCATATTAAGCTGGGTTACCAGGCACTTTACTCTTTCCCCACCTGAGTATCTTTCTTTTTCCTATAACAAATGTACCTGATGTCAGTTGGCAAGCAGCAGCTTTTCAGTGGCTTTTGCTACGTAGAGGAAAATGTCAACTGTGTAAAGCTGATGCTGTAGGTTTCTTTGTGCTCGGTGCAGTAAAACCAGCGTATGTGGGTGGTGGTGATGAATCAATTCAGGGTATGTATCTGCTGTCGGTGCCGTCTTTGGCATCTCCGTGTTGGTTGTATTAATAATTTTAATAACAGTTGAGTTTTTTTCCATTCAAATCAGCGTTGCCACTTCTCTTTCTTGTGGAGGAAAAGGCTTTTAATTAGAAAGGACTTGTGAGAGTTCAAAGGATGGATACAAGCTTGAGGCAGTTCTGCTGATGGCTTAATAACTCTATTTCCACGGGACCTTTTGTGGAAGACTTTAGTGATGAGGGACTTGTCATTTTGTATGGATGGCAGATTCTGCTGGGGTCGCTTTGCATTTTCCCAGTCGGTCCAGCTGATAACCAAGGCTTTCCTTCTAGGCTACTCTGTGGCCTTTCTAAGCTGGTTTTTCTCCTGTTGTATTGAAATTTTTGGACCTTGAATAAAGTTTTTGGCTTTAGTAAGCCCATGCAAGGGAAGCTACATGAGTGGTTTTGAATACCCACCCAACTCCTCACTACCAAGATCCTTCTACATGATATTGCTGCAAAGTGCACAGTGCAAAGACCTGAATCCTTATTTGCACAGATTTCCAGTTTCTCTGTATTTTATTAGCCAGTCAGCTTCCAGGTGAGGATTTTATACCATTTTCCAGAAAGTTGGATATAACCAGACGCACTTAGGTGTGCTGTGCTCATGTTTCTGCTTGAAGTGGTGGGGTTTTGAGTGTTTTATACTTAATCAAGTGTATTTTTGTAAATGAAAAGCAGTTAATATGTGCTTTTACATTCTATAATGTGTAAAAAATAAATCTTTAGTAACTAGAATAAACCCCACCAGTTTAATAATTGTGATTTTTCTTTCCACAACAGGTTTGTGGGTGACTCTGAAGCTTCTTCCAGGAGATATTCATCAGATTAGGAAAGAGTTTCCACACTTAGTGGACAGGTCAACAGCTGTCGCTCGGAAAATGGGCTTTCCTGAGATTATTATGCCTGGTAAGCCATTGAATTAATGCTGCTCGGTTATATTTTAAACACCTTGAAATATCTGCATGTATGGAAGCTTTGGATTAAAAAAAGCCAAACAGAGATGAATTTGAGGTATGGTGTATGTTAGAAGTAATGGATTGTCAAAGGGTTTTGTCTCATTTAAAATAAACGTAAAATGTTTTGGTAGTAGCTGCTGCGTAAATAAATAGAACTGACACCTTCCCCAAAACAGATGTGGGATCACGGTAACAGTGGAAATTCTCCTCGTTTGCCAGTAAAGAAAAATGTATGCGAAGTACACACTTTGTATTACCTACCTAGCAAGGGCGTATGTAAAACTTGTATCTCCTGTGATGAATCCAAACCAGCAGGATTTTTCAGAGGAACAGGCTTGGTTTAGAGATATGCAAGTCTCCTAGGGTTTGTACTAGACTTGAATAATGTATTTGAACGGAAGCCATGTTGTCTTGTTTTTTAGTACATATATTCAATGGATGTTCAGTTCTGGTGTGTACAAAGAAAAACAAAACTCAATATGTGGTGCTGCTCAAAATATAAACTGCCATAAGAAACAGACTGTAGAAAAACCCCGCGGTGTCCTTTTCAGATTGCTGGGCTCTGGAGGATCCATTGGATATTTTCAGAACCCATCGCCGTTCCAGCTCTCCCTGTCGTTGCTGGCTGTGCGTTTGCCACATATTTTACTATTAATATATATCCCATATGGTGTAAGTGCTGCAGCACCTCTGCCTCTTACAATCGTATGTTGGCACGTAAGCCATCTGCCTCATGAAATTACCAGAAATCCCGTTTCCCCAATTCATTTTTTAAATTTCAATTGAATTGGGGTGTAGAAGAGCATTATAAGACTTAGAGCTAAATACAAACCTCCTCTGCAACCCCCAAGCCAGCAAAAACCATCCAGCTCCTTTCCGATGTAACAACAGAAACAGACTTCTGTAGGCTGTTAAATATTTTTAAATTGCAAGATATCTGTGTATGGGATAAATTAATAATTGTGGTGCAATTCATCCTTTCAAGTTAATAATGAAAGAAGTTGGGGGGGGGAAAGAAAAGCGCAACTGAGATGTTTTTTGGGTGATATGGTACATACTCTTAATGATGATGTGGTAATTCTTTCAGTCTGGAAATAATGTGTGACTGTTATATTCAGCTGATAGTTCAGAATTTGGAAGTCTTAAGTACTACTGTTAATAGTTTCAAATGTTCAAGATGTCATGGCTTTTTTGTATTTTGCCTTGTATATGTGTGCTTGCTGTTACTAAAACGTGTTGGTTTCACAAATCAATAGGTACTCCGTGCTTTGCTCTTTCTTTTAGGCGATGTTCGTAATGACATCTACGTAACGTTGGTTCAGGGAGATTTTGACAAAGGCAGTAAAACAACGGCAAAGAATGTAGAAGTTACAGTGTCTGTTTATGATGAAGATGGCAAAAGATTGGAGGTATTAAAGTCTTTTGGGTTTTCTCATTTTTATACATCTATGTTTAAACCTTTTCAACATATTTTTCTATATTTGTCAACTATTTTTATTTACAACAAAACTTTCTCCCTTGTCATAACTAAGTACATCTTGTCATATCAGTGTGTGCACTTTGATACTAATTTCATGAGGAGCTCTGGGCATGAGCCGTTCTGTCTTATTTCGACCTACTTCACTGATTTGTTTTGTTTGTTTGAAAGGAAAAGTGGAGTTTAAGGGAGAAGAAAAAGTGGAGTTTAAGGTGGACATACACATTGTCTCTGTTTGTGTTTTCAAGAGCGTTATTTTCCCTGGCGCTGGTGATGAAGCCATCTCGGAGTACAAGTCTGTAATATATTACCAAGTAAAGCAGCCTCGCTGGTTTGAGACTGTAAAGGTATAAAAACTGTTACAATAACTTCTTCTCTGTAGGTTAATATACGACTAATATAGGTGTCAGTGGAAAACCTTGAAAAACAAAACTAGGGAAATCCAGTGATTGCGTTTATTGGGACAACAGGAGTAGCTCAACTAAGGAAGGCCGGAAAATACGTCTGAATTTTAATGCATAATGAATTTTATTTCATCCTTTTGATAAAGACAACTGTTACGGGGGCGTTCCAACATCTGTTTGGGAATGGTTTACTCTATTTCCATGAAGCTGACCTAGAGAAGCAGAATATCAAGCTTAAAACGTAATTGCCGTAGTGTTGAACTCCTCAGTGTTTTGGGATCTGGCTGATTGTGCTCTAAACTTTCTGGATTTGCTTGGGTAACAACATTTTAGCTTAAGTGCGGAGTTTTAATATTGCGGAGGAGGCTTTTAGCTTTATAAATTATATTCCGTCCAGCTGTAGCTGCGAAAATACTGGGGGGGAAGAGCATTGGTTCCATCTCTGCATGTTGGTTATAGGTGGATAAGAGAGAAGCCGATAGTCTGTGTAGTACAAGTGTTGTGTAGACAAGGGATATGTTAAGACCTCTACCAGTCAAACCCAAGAGGGCTCATTCAAAAAAGCATCTGAAGTTGCAGGTCTTGTTGGGTACCTTAATAGGCTTGCTTTGTTCCTCATCTCTTTTTGGGGAATTTGTGACCTTTCAAGGTCCTCTATGGCAAAGTGAAGCAGGTACTTAAGATTAATCTTTTTGAAGGCGCCAAGCATATTGTTGAAGGTGTCTAGATGAGATTTAGTAGTGATCGATGATGTTTGAAGATACTGTACTGACTATTTTCCTTCTCTGTCCTCTTTCCCAATGCTTGAAGGTCGCGATCCCCATTGAAGACGTGAACCGCAGTCATTTAAGGTTCACGTTCCGTCACAGATCATCACAGGACTGTGAGTAATTCGGCCTTTTCGTGATGGTTCTTGTCAGTGTCTGGGGCCAAAATCTGCTGAAACAAGCACAACATTCCTCATCAATAACTGCCTGTTGAAAGGATGAGATTTTTGCTGGCTTATTTCACGTTAGCTTCTCAGCTTCTTTTTTCCTTTGTTTTCCTCGCTCTTACCTGTCGACATCAAGTTTTTCCTTTCCTGCCCAGTTATTTCTCCAAGCCAAATAAAAGGTCTAGTGACTGAAGCTTTGGGATGGCAACTGAAAGGTTTGTGGCGTTGTGTATCACAGAGAGAGGTGGGTGGGGAGTAGGAGAGATATTTAATAACCCCACCTGTTCAGTCGGAACATGTAAGAGTTTACAGTAGGCTTAGCATCAGTAATTGCAGACTTCTGGTTATTAAACTTGGGGTCTCAGACTGACTTGTGGTTGTTTTGAGGTCATTTTGGTCTGAAAGATATTTGAGAGTGGTTTTCCTCGACCTTCCTGTAACGTTGCTGGCAGCTGAGATGCTTTGAGCTGTTGAGGATCAGATGGCCATCTTCCATCTATCTGCCATTGTTTTGTGACAAAATTTGGGCATTTGGCTTGGTTGTCCATTTAGTGATTACAGGGGCTATCTCTCGGTAGGAAAGACTTTCTAACTCTGCAGCAACATATTTTGCTGTAGAATAGATGTACAGACAAAAGCATCAGGTAGTGTACACTGAATGCATTTTGAGACACTTCATGTATACATATCTGTGTAGTATATTGTGCATTACCCCAGACTGGCTATTTAATTGAAGCTGTATATTTTGCCTATTGATCATTAGTAAAATATTTACTTAGTTTAGAGAATGAAAACAATGTGCCGAAAATCAGTGTTGTCAATGTCAAAATTAGGATCGTGTGCTACAAATTACTGGAGTCGGAAATGTCAGAAATATTTTCAGGACGACCCAAATTTAGGTTGGCCATGGTTTAAGTAAGAACTAGAGGCTGTGCCTTAGGGCTGCAGGGTTCTCCACAGGCTCCTTGGGCTATCTCAGGTTGGTTGCACTTTCTGTCTGGTTCTTCTTGACATTGTGATTCCTACTTGCCCTGTTGGTTTGGTTTTGCTTAACTTTTAATAATGAGAGCGAACTGAAGGTGTTTTCTAGTTCATGTTGGTTGTGGAGTGGGTCAGCATTCAGAAACTTGGGCATTTCATCTGTACTTATGGAGCCAGTTCCCGTTTTGGTTCTAATGTTCCCCCTCCAAATGACAGAGTCCTGATGAGATCCTCAGTGCTGGTCTTTAAATCGTTGTTATAGGTACCACTCACTGCTGTTCTTATGACTCCCAAATACCTGGATATTATAAATCAAATCTTTGTTTTAAAATGTTGCCTTGACTCAGCTCTCTGAAAGAATAGAATATAGAAATATTAAGCATCTTGTTACTGTTGGTGTTGTCAGATTCTTGCATGCATTTATTTTGCATGTGTTTTTGGTTCTGTCTTGAGTTTAGGAGGCTCTAATTTCTTGTAGATTTTCTCCTTTTGAGGATCTTTACTATGGACATTCATTTACAGGTTATTCATGTTTTCGAGATTCAGTTGGACTGTCTGTATGAGTATCAAATACTTAATTATGTGTATGGGGGGTCTATTTTGTTTGTTTTTGTAACAGCCAAAGATAAATCTGAGAAGATATTTGCCCTGGCATTTGTGAAACTCATGAGATACGATGGGACAACTTTGAGAGACGGAGAACATGACCTTATAGTTTACAAGGTAGAATTTAGAGATATTCAGTCTTTCCATAGCAGCTAGCTCAGCTGACTGACTTCTAGTGAATTACTCTTACAGAATTGTGCAGCCAAATGTGTTACAGGCTATTCTGTCAGATCAAACCACTAAATAGCAAGTACTGTGCAATTTGCATATTTGGCAGATTGATTGTTAAACCTTGAATGCGCTTTGCGGGGGATGTTTTAATTTCAGAGGCGCTTGTTATTGAGTTTTATATGGGTTTTCTTGTGTGGGAAAAGTTACTTGTGCAGCCCTTTAAATACCACATCTTAGCAGGTTGGTGCTAAGTTACTGTTGTTAAAGACCCATTGGAGAGCTCCAATTCTGGAGAAAACCGAAGAAAATCCAGTGTAAATAATAGCATTTTAATATTACCAGGGTTGTTTTTACTTGCAACTTGTTTCGTTTTGTATTTAAAACACCGCTGCAGGCAGAAGCAAAGAAGCTGGAGGACGCCTCGACGTATTTAAGTCTACCATCCACTAAAATAGAACTGGAGGAGAAGGGACACTCGGCGACAGGGAAGAGCATGCAGAACCTCGGCAGCTGCACCATCAGCAAAGACTCTTTCCAGATTTCTACTCTGGTTTGTTCAACAAAACTTACCCAGAACGGTAAGTTCATGGGACGGCTGGAGCTTCTGCTCCTCACAGTTGGGTGGGTTGTACGTACTGACTTGCCTGCTCCATCCCTCTTCCTCTGAGTGGATGGTGGATTGTTTACCATGCAGTCTTGGTTTAAATCATCTGGATGCAGCAAAATCATCTCTTGACTGTGTATTATCAGCCTTTTCTCTGCCCGTGGGTTTTGATTTGCTTTAGAGCAGTACATGTCTCTAAAAAAACAGAAGAATCCCGAGTTAAATGGAAACAAGAATATTTTTTGCCATAGAGTTGAGAATTTTATACTGAAGAACACTGAAAACAGGCTCTGTGGCATTTTAATTCTCCGTGGGAATGAGTAACAGCACGAAGAGGATGAGTTTTCTTTCAAGAGTAGGTAATATCATAGCTCTGCTCCCAAACAAGCTGTTTTATGTTATTTCCAAGGTGGAATATCCATATCTTATGCCTGAAGAATGCTCTGATGTTTTCTTATGCTGGGCAGAAGGGATTTGTTGCATGGAGGTCACTCTCCTGTTCACACAGCTTCGCATCAACACGGAGTATTCCTTTTAAAACCTGCCTTATATACATTTTTCACTTATGTGTGTCAGCTGGCTGCCTGAAGCCTGTGGGAAGCAGAGCTGGTGCCAGCCACCAAAGCAAATATTTCACATTTCCAGCCTGTGCCCTCTGTGTGATTTTCGCGCTCGGTTGCCATGGAGCGGCCGGTCCCTGGTTCTCCAGAAGCAGACGGGAGCGTGGGTGGGTCACCGGGACGTGAGTCACATTGGGAGAGGGGAAAGGGAGCGCTCCGGTGCGCTGGAGCTGCCGGGAGTCCGGGTCGCGGATGAGGAGGCGACAGGGAGTGGGTGGGAATGACGGTTGGGTTGTCACGTTAACGAGTTCCCCTCCGTCCAAGGGACGAGTTACTGCTCTGCTACGACTTCCTAGTCAACTCATCATTTTATTGCGGTGTTTTTCAGTGGCGTCTCTGTTCCAACACATCCTTGGTGTTTGATATTCAGGGCACATCACACTCGCTGCAGTCTGGCGGCCTCACAGCCTAAGAGGGTGTTTAGCAAAAAAGGATGGGAAATGATTTTGGAATTTCATAGCAAAGAGGGGATCATGGCTCAACAGCAACAAAGTGGTTCTGGGATTTTGCAGAACGCCGAAACCACCCTGTGGAATTGAGCTGCTTTGAACTGAGCTGCTTTTAGGTGTGATATTGATGAGTTTGGTGGTTTTTTTTCTCTTGGTCTTTCCTCGTACTTGTCAATAGTTTGAAGAATTTCATGGCTGGGCCCAGAAGTTGCGGTGAATGGAGTCCAGTCCAGTTGAGATCTGGTCGCAGTGTGGTTCCCCAGGACCTACTTTTCTTTAATACCTTTATTTATCTTTATTTATCTTGATCTGGAGTCAAAACTTTGAGGAACTCAGGAGATCAGGGTTTCAGAAAACAGTTCAGAAGAATTTTATTCAGTCCTTTAGCACAACTGAAGATGATTAAGAAAACAAAGGCAATGCGCATGATATGACAAATTCAGGTGCTACAGTGGCATAAAAATGGAGATGTTAATATGGAATGAAAATAAAACAAGTAATTAAGAATGGAAAATCGAGTGCTTGAAGTCAAGAGGGAAGATTAATTCAAACAATGTGGAAATTTAGAGTGGGAATATTGTCTAATTTCAGTTCAGTGACTGGGCTTTGAGAGAAGTTTGGGTATCTCCACAGGGAAACTTATGCACAGACACAGGTCGAGGAAAGTGTATAACCAGGAAGCTGGGCCATTTGCTTCAAATTGCTAGATAAATGTAAAGGAAAATCTTTATGTGTAGTCAATATAATAATAAGTTATATTAACCCAAATAAAGTTATTGTTGGCTGCTTGGCCAGGGTAGATATTTGTTCAAAGTTTTTGCAATTAAAGATCCTCATTCCATCTTCCTCTGTTTTCTTATCCCATAAATTTCACTTGATGTAGGCTGACTGTGTAATTATTAGAGGCTAGAATTGTGGTTTACATTCTTTTCCTGTTCTAGTTACCGCATTATTTTACAGCTAGACCAGTTAAAAGAGTAGGAATAACCAACCGCTGGTACCTTAATGCTTGCAGGACCAGAATGAATGTGCGTTTGGACTGTACACTGTAACTTATTTTTCTCCTTCTGGCGGTAGGACTGCACTGACATTTTCTATTCCCATACGTATATTAATTTGGCATTTGCTGTGTCATCGCGCTGAGAGCACACACGGGGCTGTGTTCTCGATGCCATGCAGTCCGTGGGCCGGCTTTGCATCATTCCCTTTGTCAGGCTGATGCCCTTTGAGAAGTCAGCCTGAAACCAAATTCCGTGCTGAGAAGCTGATATCAACACATTCATGAAATGCTTTGGATAACTCCTGGAGGCCTCTTTGCTTCCAGGAGGGATTTTTCTGTTGACGTTGAGTTTCTAATACTTTGGTTTCAGTCTGTAGACGTTCTGTAGGATGATTAACAAATAATTGAGGGCTTGGATTGTTCAAAGCTACAACGTGGTAAAACACTCTCTTGCTCCAAAATACATGAGAAGTGTTGGTTTAAGTGCTGCTCAGAGGGGAATCTGTCCCAGGTAGAACTATGGTCCATTTCACTAGAATTTCACTAGTTTTATTTATTGCTTAGAATTAAAGATTTTGAGAAAAGTATACTAGTTGCTCTGGATATAACTTAAAGAATATACTCTGCAGATAGATGCCTTGGTAAACATTTTGTTGGGTGCTTTGAAAGTTTGAATGGAAGAAGCGAGGGGGTGTTGGTTGGGAGAAGCCGCCTGTCCTTACCGTTTAAGAGTCACATTGGGCAGAATTCACACAATATTGACCATATTGAGGGGTTGGACTGGATGATCTTTCGAGGTCCTTTCCAATCCCTAACATTCTTTAATCTGTGATATTTGGGATGAGGGAATGCGCAGTAGTGATGCAGTGGCTAAAATGAAGGTGGACAGTATTTAAATCTCCTGTTTGTCTCTCTTTGGCTGCTTCTACTCAGGGTGACTTATGGATAATTTGTGCTGAAAACTGACTTTTAATGGGGCAGGGAGGAATTTTTCCCTGAGGCTGGCTTGGCTAAGGCAGGACGAGTTTGGGGTTTGCGGGTAGTTCAGGTCTCATCTTGACAAACGCTCGCGTGGGTTTAATTTGTTGCTGCTCCACTGTGGTTGTTAATATTTACTAGCAGGGTTATTCATGACAGAACCCCAATTGTGAGTTCCTCGTGAGAACTTTTCATTAAAGGAGACTGAAAAATGGTGGTGTGGCTCTTCATGACTAATAAAAGTGAGCGAGCTTATTTATCGGTGAACACTGAAGTGATGTGATCTCAATAGCGGGATGGAGAATTTGGGGACGAGACCATTTGCGGTTTCGTGATCCGGTCTGTACCCCAGCTCTCCATCGCTCGGAAGCAGCCGAGCAATTTGGGCGTTCTGAGTTATTAAGCAGACAGCTTTCCATCGAATTAGCTTAGTTTGCAACTGTTTGCCTTGCCTTGTGTCTTATTTTCAGTTTATTCGGTGAGAGCAAAGAAGCTGGAAACATTAATGCTGGAGGAGTCACGGCCCTGTGGATATAACTGTGTTGGCAGCTGACTAATTTCATTTTGGCATCTTTTTCTAAACACCCAACTGTTGTGTACAACAAATTAAAACCAAGGGATCAGACTTTTCTTGGCCTAGATTTTAATGCTGACATTTCAAAAGCAAGCTGCTTGTTCTCTGAAAGCCTCTCAGAGTTCTTTCATGATAAAAGTATTTTATTGGGTTTCTGCAGTGTCGGAGACGTTTTAGAATATGTTGATGTCCAGTGAAAATGACCTAAGGAAGTAAACCTGTTTGCCCTGAACGTGGTTATGGAGTGTGAGCGAAAGTAAATATCCTGCATAATATGATTGTTCTTCTTGTTCCCAGTTGATCTCTTGGGACTTCTGAAATGGAGATCCAACACAAACCTGTTGCAGCAGAATTTGAAGCAGCTGATGAAAGTTGACGGTGGTGAAGTGGTTAAGGTAATGAGTTAATTTATTTAAATATAAATATAGTATTGTGATTTTGCTGAATTCCATATTTTAAGGTCTTTTTATTTTGTTCCCTGCCCAACAGCCCCAACCTCACGTAGCACACTTGCACATCAAATTGTAACCAGGTGTCTCTCAGCCGTCAGGATGCTAATGCCCTTCTCCCTGCTCTCAAAGAACATTTCAGATGTGGAGTGCTGCTAAAAGGCATGGAAAATGCAAATTCCTGAAAATATAGGGTGTTTTTTTAGCATTCACTTCAGTGAATTTTTATATACAGATACATGAAGGCAAAGGGTGTTTTTCTTTGCAAGATTAAAACATCTTGAAATTCTCACACGGTTATATTAAATGCATTTTTAATATAGATGCGGAATGCAATCCTACTGTGTGCTGTGATGTGTTTTAAAAAAAACAGCCTTATTTCTCCTGAAAATACTGAGTCGAGCCAAGTGATTTACATTTGCCAAGGCCACTGAGTGATTGTGGAGACCTATGGAAAGACAGATTTAGCTGTAGAAAGGAGTAGACTGGGACTTTCTTGAATGTGCTGCAATGAGTCAAGTCTAGGAGAGGGTCAAAAGATGTAATGGACTGGGACAGATCACCCTTTAGGGCCTGTAGTGTTGTGTCCTTTCCAGTGGATTTTAATTTGGTTAACAGAAATATAACGAATGCCTTGTCTTGAAGTAACTTAAAAGATGTGAGAACGCTGATATTATCCTTTATTGGTTGTGATGAAAGTGGCATTTCACAGGATTTGTTTTTGGGGAAGTTTCTACTGTTTTCTTGTGCACCATTTGACGGAGAAAAACTCGACACTGAGCCTGCCAAGCGTTGTGGTAGCTCTGTCACTTGTGATGTTCCCTCTTCTCCAAGTGACACCAGGGTGTGCACAGCAGGTGGATATGGGTGGTTTGAGAAGCATCAGAATGCGGCAGAGGTGGTTAAATGACAGCAATGTGGAGGGAGATGCTCACCCTTCCCTGCGCCCTTGCGGGACCCATAGAAAATCACTCTCCCTGTTGCACAGGGATCTGAGCAGAGCTTGATTGATGTACAGGACAGAAGAGAGTATGTTTAATGTTGCTCTCTTCACCGTTTTTATTCTTTTATTTATTTAGAAGACCACTGTTTGTGTTACCCATCTATTACAGCACTGTTCACAATAACTCTCTGTAGCCAGCTCCATTGCACCTGGGTCATATCTAGTTTGTAATTGTTCCTTTCTGTTCTTTTGGCTTGTTATTTGTCCTTCATGTTTTAAAATACATGGTACAGTCTGTGTATATTAAAAACGTGATAAAACACAATCAGAATTTCTGTTACTTCTATTTTTTAAACTCCAGCAGAATGCCTCTGCTTATTGGCGTTCATTCGTACGTAAAGATCAGCCAAGATCCTTATTCTGTGATTGACTGTTTCAATAGCGAATTGAAACTGTAAATGTTATCTCCCTCTCACAGTGGCTCTGGCTCCATTTGTGTGCAGAGTCTATAGGATATGAGAATGTAAACTTAATAGTCTAGAAATTATTCATACTAGTTCTCTACCGGAGAAATGTTTTCCTACCATTTATACCACAAAAGCATCTCTCCTGTCTTCTCCTTGCTGTTACATGAAATCCTTGTGAACAGATTGAAAACTTGAACTCTGCTAAGTCAATATATGGTGCCTAGATGTGAAATGAAGCCTTGATGGATCATGACGTGGCCTTCTAACCATCCTTTGGTTTTGAAGGGACTTTTCCAGGCAGCGTTTGGGATCAGACAGTGCTGCTTCTCTTCAAACCAAGACACAAACTTCTCCTCTCAAAGCTCAAAACTAGTTTTTTATTCATTTCTCCCTACCAGCTGCTGGTTAAATAGTCTTTATTTGCATGTGTCCTTTAATTGAACAAATGAGACTGTGACAAGGCTGTTTTTCTGTATTCCTCCCCCCTGCCAAATCCTGTAGTGAAATGATGAGCTGGATCTCCCCCAGAACTGAAGTCTCAAATCACCTACAAACACTTTGTCTTTTCTATGTTTTTCATCTTAAGATGAGTACTGTGGCTCCCCATTCACTTGCTTTGAGGAGGTCTGGCATTCAGCGATGTTTAGCGAGCTGCTAAATGGAGGTTAATAATTCCTGAGATGTAACTCTGGGTTTAGTGGACAGTCCGGGTGGATCAGGTTTGATCTAGGAGACCCATCACGTAGGTAAAAATGAAGGGAGGAAGGTGGGAGTCAGGCTGGTTTTACATCGCTCCCACAGTGTAAAGAGCTTCTCTTTGTAGTCACAATCTTGGGAATCACATTGGACATTAGGAGATGTTTCTTCTTGGAAAGGGCTGTGGAGCATTGGAACAGGCTGCCCAGGGCAGTGCTGGAGGCACCATCCCTGGAGGGTTGGACAGACGGACATGAGGTTCTCAGGGACATGGGGCAGTGACAGGGGTGGATTATGGTTGGACTCTATCTCAAGGGTCTCTTCCAACCAAACTGATTCTGTGATTCTAGGAATCAGTTGCTTGCCTTCTGCTCGTTCAGACGTTCTTCCCCAACTACACCTTGTCTCATCTACAAGACAAAACCCATTTTTACTTCATTTGAGACAGACATGCTGCAACAATCCACATCGAACCCCTTCTTTCTCAACCAAAACAAACACAAACTGAAGCCACAGTCCGTCCTTGTTCTGCCATGGAGGAGCCCATGTCGTTTTTGGGTCATCTGCTGGAAGGAACCGCTCAGACACAACCCAATGTCGATAAATCTCAGTGTATTGATGAGTATCTCTGGGCCGTGCATGGATTACTTGTCACTAGGAAGAAATACTGTGATTATACCTGTGTAAATCAGCTTTTATCCCTCTGCTTATCTTGAATCCCCTGACACTAATCTGCTTTTCCTTGCACAGATCAGGGTGTCTGGCCAAGTGAAGACTCATCCTCTCTTGCAGAGGTTTTGGGCCGGGGCAGAAGGTTGTTGCTCCGGTTCCCACACTCGCATGTGTGCTCTGGTTTGACGTTGCGGATGGTGACAGCGATGTGCTCTGTGCTCCTCATCGCTCAGCTCAAAACCGCTGGGGATGACTCCATTTCTTTGGCATGAGACTCAGTTGCTTGTTTGGTTTGTGCTCTGAAACATCAGTTTTTAGCAGCTGCATGATCCTGTGAACCGTGTGTTGGAGCCGAGTGTTGAAATACATTTTTGTTCTTTCACAAGAATAGATTAAACTATGGTTCAGGTGTACCAGGTGTGGTTGCTGCCTACTTTTATTTCTATTGGAGTGATACAGATGTAGAGATAATCAACTAAACAATAATTTGCTGATAAACAAAAATGTTAAATGTTCCGGTTTTGGCTAACTTTTATGAGTGCAAATATGTCTGTAGAAACCTGTGTGAAACCTGAATTTATGATTTATTTTCTGTAAAATGTGATGACTTGTGTATTTATTTGTAGTTTCTTCAAGATACCTTGGACGCACTTTTTAACATAATGATGGAGAACTCGGAGAGTGAGACGTTTGACACATTAGTGTTTGACGCTTTGGTAAGTTTGCATTGCGGGTGGATTAGAATATGCATGCTGTAATGATGAATAAATATAGTGTAAATGCTAGAATGAAGTTTACTAGTGAAAAATAGCTTAGCTGTTAGTTATTTATGATATAATTTAAAAATGATAGTTGATGTTTCAGTTGGACTTGAGCCAAAAAGGTTTGGATACATCATGTCATCCTCCCAGAAGCGACAGAAGCAATCACGTCCTGTCATTTGGGTGGATTAGCAGCAGAATTTAGGACAAAAGTAGAACATTTCTGCTTGGAACAGAAAACTTTGTTGAGAACAAGAAGCCTTCACAGGAAAGGAGAATATTCATATATCTGGAGGATAATCAAAAACCCAAGTCTGTGTGTTTTTAACATTATTAATGTGGTTTATCTGAAAATAAAGGTGATGGCTGTTTTTTGTGGTTTTTTTTTTTTTTCTTTGAGTATAATGCAATAATTTTGTTGCTGGTTTTTTCAGGTTTTTATCATTGGGCTGATTGCTGACAGAAAATTTCAACATTTCAATCCTGTGTTGGAAACCTACATTAAGAAGCATTTCAGTGCTACATTAGCCTACACGTAAATATTCAAATTTACATTTTCCTAATGTGTTCTGCATAATTTTTCCAGATAGTGTTATTCAGTTACTTGTTTATATAAAGGTTATTCAGGTATTTGCCCCTGTTGCTTGGTAGGGTGGGAGGTACTTGAAGATCGGAGACAGTGCATCTTCGTCTCTTGAAATAGTAGTTAAAAACCATTGGTCATTTGCGAGGACGAAGTGTTGGTGGTGTTGTTTGAAGGAGATGATGATTTGACGATCTCAAAAACTGTTTTGTAAGGAAAACATTTGTAAACAGTTCCCAATCACACCTGAGAAAGAAACCATGTCTGTTTAAGATGCTTCAAATACATGTTGTTTGGTGCACTAAATGTTCGACCTTGTATTATTGGCATTACTGTCACTTTGGGGAGGAAGCGGTGAAGAGCGAAAAAACCCAAGTTCCATTATTTTTGCTGTCTTAAGTATTTCTTGGCAGGAGTTTTGCTGCTGCTTCAGGCTATTAATGTTGGAGGAAAAATATATAATGGGTATCTTTGCAGTGTTGGGAGGAAAACAAACCCAAACTGGGACACCTGCTGTGCGCTTTGCTGTTGCACAGAGTCAGTGTTACGTGAACAGAAAGTGTTTGAGAAGCATTGATTTAAAATAGTGAAGAAGTCAGGCCCTTAATTGCAGCTTTGATATTCCGATCACTTTGTTGACTTGTGGCCTTTGTGTGGAGCAGGTAAAGGATGGAGCATCCTCCAGCATCTCGTTTTATTGCCATAGCTGGTCCATTTGACCTGCACCCATGGAGAACATCGTTCCATTCCTTAAATTTGGGGTGGTGGAAGCAACTTTGAGCTTGAGGATGCTGGAAAATCTGGATTTTGACTTGATTTGTGCCTATGGGCATCGCACATCCCTGCCCTCTCCCTGCCTTTTATGGCGTGCGTTTATTTAAGTAAAAAGATGTTGCACTGACAATATCTAAGTGGTTACTTGGAATTCTTAGGCGGTTTACACCTATTCAAATAAACGCCTCTATATCAAGGTATCTGTCTACTCAGTGTTGTTTTCTGTTAGTGGTCCATAACGTGCTTATTTACTTTATGTGTGAATGTTGAAACATACAGCGTAGCTAGGATGATTTCAAATGGCATTTACTTGTAGTCGTGTTAAAATCGTTCTTTATATGCAGGTAGTTGAAATGGTACTATTTAGAAAATTGTTTGGCTTTCAAATTTGATAGACTTGAAAAGGAGGAAAAAGAGAATTTCCAACTGGTTTTATAAATTCTATCCCAAAATCCGTGGGAAAACCTTGTTTAATGAAGAAACCCCCATTTTAAGTGTTTTCATTCTTACAATATGTTTGTATTTAAATATTTCTATTCTTTTGATTAGTAGCAGTGGTTGCACCTTTATAATAACCAAAATCTGAATACCCCTAAATAGCCAGCCGAAAAGAAGTCTTACTGAGATTTGCTGGTTTGCATTTGTGTTGAGCAGTGTTATGGTCTGTGTGGTTAATTTTTTCTCAGTCAATGGTTGCACCTATTTACCAGAAAAAATGAGAACACCTTGGTTTTATTAGGTGCATAATTAATTTTGTAGCTTTGTGGGTGGGCACTGTTTGGGCACTTAATTTTTATTTAAATCTGAAATGTTTCTCTGGGAACGTACTTGGAACTTGTACGTGTTTTTGTATTTAAACAGAAAACTGACTAAGGTTTTAAAGACGTACGTGGATAACGCTGAGAAGTGCGGTATCATCGATCAGCTCTTCAAAGCTATGAAAGCCTTGGAGTACATCTTCAAGTTCATAGTCCGGTCCAGGATCTTGTTCAATCAGTAAGTATTGGTGCATGCTGACACCTCCTGCAGTTCCTGTTTACCGTGGTGTTCAAAAAGTGTCCACATTATAACACCACACGTTAAAGTTGCTCAATATTGCACTATTTTAGAAATACCTTGAGCCGTTAGAACTTATTTCAGGAGATAGCTGTTGCCTAGGAGCAAGCCAGGTTTCTTTAACAGAGATGTATATTGTAAGTAGCAGTGCACTGCTAAAATAATGATGTGTTTTAGGTCTCTGAACAAATAAAACTTGCCACTATTTGGGAAACTTGTTCATAACTCTGATACTGTGATGGAAAGGTTGAAGGTACCGAGTAGCCGTGTTGGTCTGTTCCTCATCCAGGCCTGGGCTGGGCTCGTGGCTTTGCTTAGATAGCTTCAAAAGTCCTGGAAAACTCAAGTATTGAAATTAGTGCAGTTCTATAAAAGGTTTTTCTATGCCTGAGGGCTGCTGGGGGTGTTTTCTGCTCCCTGCTCGACCTCCTGCATGGTGAACTGCGCTGGGACTCCCTGGTGCTGTCCGCAGTGGGTGTCCATCTGTAAAACCAAACACAAATAGTTATTCTGAGTTAATCTGAGAGTCAGTTCTGTGTTCTGCATGCAAAATATTAAAAAAATTATAATACAAGTTGATGTATTCATCTTCACTTAGATTTAATCCTTTTACTACTTGTTAGCGATGGTAACAACCTTATTACAAGGGATTTATGTAGAGCTCTGAAGTTACCAACCGCACCAACCTTTCTCTAATTTAGACATTGTAATTTACTTCTGTAGGAGTCTTGCTGTGAGGTCCATAAAATACTGTACGTCACTTACACTGTTGCAGGTCCTACAAATCACTTTGAAACACAAAAAAATAATTATCTCTTGCCGCAGATTAGATTTACAGAAAATGACTCTCTGGTGTCGGTCATTGGATTTCCTCGTGCTCAGTACTAATTCACAGTTCCTTAGTGTGGGGAAGACACAGCGCTGAGTGACAAGGGATTAATCCAAGGTGCTGAATGACACCACGATTTGTGCTGCTATGAGACTTAAATCCTGCCCGAGGTGTGTGACTTGAAGTGATTATAACGCAAAGTGTAGCCGTGTTCTGAAATACTGGTAGTGTTTTACTGAGAAATCGCAAAGAGCAAGCAGAATCTTTTATTAAGAAATATTATGTATTTTTAACTTCAGTACTGTGGTAGCGGACTGAATATATGGAGCATTTTAGTAATGTGATTGCAGGCGAGCTTCAGTTTGGGATAAATACATACAAGCCTAGTTCATCTAGTTAAAGCCTGGTGGCAAGTCTATTTGTTCAGTATATCAGGGTTTATAAGAACACAATATTATAGGTGAACTTTAGAAATATCTCTATTTGGCTTCCTCAGTAATGATCCCAGTGGTTATATTGTATTACAGCAGTCATAACATTTTGAAGGATCAGCATAGTGTAATCCTGTTTTTCTCGTAGCTGCAGGTTTTTGTGCATTATCGGATGCATTAAATAAATATATGTTAATAACTGACAGTAGAAACGCATTGGTGACTGACTTATTTATTTTATTACTATTTCCTTTTTGAAACGCAAAGCTTTTTGTCTGAAGCAGTTTGATTTATTGGACTGTCAAGTTTAGTTACTGCTTATATTGGTATTTGTTTCACCTCTCTAATCTGTTCCGGGGGACAGCAAAATCCATTACTAAAGTTAGGAGTTAACAAGTAATTTGTCCTGCATAACTCCCAGTTTTAGCCTAAAAGGGGAATAGGAGTTTGCACAGCAAAATAATGCAATTTAATATTTTTTGGTGGCATTCATTTCCCCTGTCTGCTGGTTAAATAGCTTTTTTGGGTTTTTTTAATATCTGTGGCTCCCAAAGGCTTTTGAACACAGCAGTAAAAACAATATACATTAGTTTCAGTGTAAAGTAACACGAACATTCTGGACTTCATGTTTATCTTGAAAAGAGGAGCTCCTTTGCTGCTGTAATAGGTGGTCCATTGTGATATCTTCAACCACAAACCACAAAACAATCTTATTATGGCTGTATGTATAAAGTCCCTGGGTGTGATGCTCATTCTGAGCTGCAGACCACACAAAAAACCTTCTTCAGAGAATTATTCTTACTGGGCTTAATCCCAGAAGACGACAAAGGAAAACAGAGGAGAATGGAAGTCCTGCTGGGAGCTGCTCCAGTAGGTCCTGGTGCAAAATGTTTAGAATCGTGGGATCATAGAATGGTTTGGGTTGAGGCCTTCCCAGCTCCCCCAGTGCCACCCCTGCCATGAGCAGGGACATCTTCACCAGCTCAGGTTGCTCAGAGCCCCGTCCAGCCTGGCCTGGGATGTCTCCAGGGATGGTTCATCCACCACCTCTCTGGCCAACCTGGGCCAAGCTCTCACCACCCTCAGGGGCGACAATTTCTTCCTCATGTCCAGCACGAGTCTCCCTCTTTTAGTTTAAAACCATCCCCCCTTGTCCTATTGCTTCATGGCCTTGTAAATGTCCATCTCCAGATTTCTGGAGGACCCCTTTAAGTACTGAAAAGCTGCAATCCGGTCTCCCCAGAGCTTCTCTTCTCCAGCTGAACACCCAACTCTCTCAGCCTGTCCTCTCAGCAGAGCTGATCTGAACCTGGATCGTTCCTGGGGCTCCTCTGGCCCCTCTCCAGCAGGTCCATGTGTGTCCTGTGCTGAGGACCCAGCGCTGGACCAGCACTGCAGGGGGGTCTCACCAGAGCGGAGCAGAGGGGCAGGATTAGGTGAGCTCAGGGCCAGAGCTGGGGGAACCAGGGAGGGCTTTGGGAGCCCAGTTGCTCTTTGATGAAGCTCTTGGAGGATGTCCAAGCCGACTGGGTAAAAATGGGCTTTTAGCTGGGAAAAAAGACCCATCTGATGTTTATAAACCCTCCTGTTCAGATCTGACCTGGATGCCTGAGCTTCTTGTAAGCACTGATCCTTTTTTTGGGGGATCATGTTGAGTCTATATAGCTGAGGTTCCAAGAAATGCAACAGCCCTGGTGTAGGTGAGTCACACAAATTGCCAAATGGGAGGAAATGTAAAGGATTTGTGTGGAGTCTAGTGGTGGTCTCGTCCTCCCCTTCCATTTCATAGCGAGAAATATCTCATCTTACACCTGAACCAGAGATCACACTGCGTTTAAAATACTCAAGGGAGTTTTAGGAACATTCATTGCTGTGCTGCATTGAGCCAGTGGACCAAGTTCATCAGTTGTCTTTGTGGTTGCTCAGGCATCTCAGGGCAGTTTTTATGTCACTGAAAGCACCTGGCAGAGAGAAAGAGGAGTCCCTGTGGGCACGTGAGCTCTTAAAACCCTGCCTGAAGGCACAGGGACCTGACTTCTGAGCTTTTGCTGTGGACAAGTTGTTCTAATGCACCATCTCCACTCGCCGTATGGGAAACTGAGCCTTAACTAGTTTAGCATCAGCGAGCCAGAGATTAGAGGCGAAATGCATGTTCATTTTGGTGCTCCCTTCCTGTGGATTAAAAAACGTGTTTTTTAGCAAATAGCGGGTTGATAGGCTTTATATTTCTTTCACAGAGCTTAAGGTCGCTCACCTTAGGCCACTGGTAGATTTTAATGGTTGCTGGGAAGGTGTCTGCTGCTTTCTGGCTCCCGCATCACAGAGCTGCTTGGCATCGGTCCTCCCAGACATCTGCTGGCTCTGGTGCAGGGTGGAGAGACCCTGTCCCTGCCACGTGGGCACGTGGAACTGGGTCAGCGCCGAGGGATTCACCGCGACTTGAAGGCGTAAACAGCAATACTGGATGTGGCTTTTTGCATAGGAAGCTTTAAAATAATCTGTTGTTCGTGCTGGCCAAGCCTGGTCATTCTTTCTCATCTGCAAGAGAACTCTTGGTTCGGTGAAGGAACTTGTAGAAATTCTTGAATTTAAAAAAAAAAGCAATGCAACAAATTATTATCTGTCGTTTGAACAAATTTTTAAACAATTTGCTTCTGTTTTGGTTGGATTGTGCTTATGAAAGCTGATTATTTTTCAGGCTTTATGAAAACAAAGGAGAAGCAGACTTCAGGGAGTCGCTGCTGCAGCTCTTCAAGTCCATCAACGAGATGATGAGCAGCATCTCCGATCAGACGGTCATAGTGAAGGTGTGTGCCCTGCAGATCTCATCCTGGCCCTACTTCTGCATCCTAAACCACATTTCGGTGGTCAGTGAAGCGTGTATTTGTGCCCAAAAGCGTGTTTTACCTCTAACGTGGTTAATACTCAGTGCTTCTAATGAAGTGTCTGTGACTATATAAAGAATGTACTTTGATCAAGCAAGTTTACTTAAATTCCTGCAAATACCTCACTTTTATTTTTAAAAGAGAACTTAAGGTTTAAATGATGTGTAGCTTGTTTAACTTTTATAACCTTGAGGTATTTTTGAGGCATTTTCTTCAAGATCCTGATGACAATGTAGATCCTCTTAACCTTATGCACTGATTTATATCCTAGGCTGTTCAGGAGCTTCAATAGAAAGCCTGGTAGATATTTTTAATGGAAAATCAGTACTGAGTCAGACTGCAGACTTTACCCCTTGCCCCTCTTCTTTTGTCCCTTTAGAACAGTGTCTGCTTTTGGTAGAGCTGGCTGGCTCACGGAATGTGGTCTCTGCCCTCAAATGAACGTGGGTATTGAAGTGTTGGGTTGTAGGACTGGTAGGTTTTTGTATCCAGAGGAGTCTGAGGTCAGTGCTTGTGCATTAGAAGAATTTTTTATACCATATGCAAAGCAAAGACAGATGGGAAATGCCAAGTCAAAGCCACTGGTCCTTCGTCACTGAGTGCACACAAGTCTTGGGCTAGTAATACCCTGCTGAGCACACAGCAGAAATAGATAGTGGGGATAAAGCTGCTGAGTTCAAGTATTTTAGTTATAGAGACTGAGACTTTATCGTCTGATAATAGAATAGGGATATGACATGTTTCAAGAAAGCTGTATTTCCCCTGACAGAGTATCTATCCTGAATGGCAGTGGGGGAGTTTGAGTTGGTGACTCAGAGTGTGCTATCTGCTGTTTTACAAATAGGATGTTTTCAGATTATGAGGATTGAGCGTACGGTTTGTTTTCCTGAGACTTGTTTGTGAGACCCACTTGAGGAAGACGGATGAACACGAGGTTTTTTCTTGTTGAACAGATTATGCCTTGGAGGGAAAAAAAAAAAATAATATCCCAAAAAATTGATTTGATTTTCTTCACCCAAGATGCAGGAAAAGCCAACAAACTTGCTAGCGAAGGCAAGAGAGATCCCACTGTGGCAGCGTCTGTCCTGCTCCATGTGTTGTTTCCCGTTCAGATCCCTGCAGATGTGCACGGGAACATCTGCTGCCCACACTTGGATACACGGAGTGCGCTGAGAGATGAGCCAGGGTGAGGTTGTCCAAGCAGTGTGCTGGTGGATGCCTTTCAGAAGCCTTGACGACATTTCATTCATTATTCATTGCTTTCATCTCTTTTGGACTCTAATTACTTAGCTCTTAGGATGCGTAATTGTTAGTATTGGCTTTTTCGGCTCGTGAGATTGCTTTTATTATGTCCAAATATCCACTGAAGCGTGGGGTTTTCTTCAAAAAATAAAAATGTGTGGTTCTATTACAAAGAATGCAGTTATTGAATAGGTGGATAAATGGATTTCTTTGAGACAGAGTGAGGATGGTGTCTGTGGATCTTGCCTGACGAAGCTGTTGGGGTCTTGGCAGGGTGGCACTAACCATGTGAAGTGGACGTGACATTACAGGCTTCATTTGGTGTCTTTATCAGTGATCTGGAGTTGGTAGTGATGGACCATGCCAGAGAAACATCAGAAGGACCCTACAAAACTGAGGCAGCCAAATTGGAAGCTGCAAGGTGGACAAATCTCAAGCAGAAGAGTAAATTGATCCCTGTGTGATGCTCTGCTTGGAGGTGGCAGCTGCAGTTTGGGGAATACACATTGGAATCATGACTGACAGGTCTCCCGGGTCATTGGTTCCATGCACGGTGGTGGATGAAGAAGCAACAGGGTGTTGGGTGTCAACCAGAGGGATGATGAGAACATGGTAAGCCTGTCCTTTGTGGTTAGATAAGATGCATATGGACCAAGGCCGCTTGCCTCAGGAAATAGTCGAAGGGGTGCAGAGGACCAGCATTGGGAATTGTCCACCTTCCTGGTGGGTCAGCTGTCTGGGAAACTCTTCGGCACCAAGTAAAAGAAATAGAATCATAGACTTGCAGAATCATTTTGGTTGGAAAAGACCTTTGCGATAGAGTCCAACGCTGCCAAGTCCAACTCTAACCTATGTCCCTAAGAACCTCATCCATGTGTCTTTTGAACATCTCTAGGCATGGTGACTCCACCACTTCCTTGGGCAGGGGGATGTTAATTTAAAGCCAGTAAAAGATATTTTTAAATTTCTGAAGCTTGCTGTCCCGGGGGTTGTGGAGGCCGACGGTGTCAACAGGCCCAGACAGATCTACAGACCACAGATCCATGGGTGTTCTGAAGGGATGGGTGGAGATGCAGCCCCTGAAGGACCCCAGAAACTGTAAATGTCATCTCCTGTGGCCAGTGTTGGAGTCCCAGGCTATACAGACCAGTGGTGTGACCCACTGAGTGTTCCTTGTGCTGCTGGATGCTCTTGTTCCAAAGCTTTGTAGAACACTAATGAATATAAGCAGATATGTCACGAGGTCCTGGTGCAGTTCAGATCAGCAGATCTAGTTGTAGCCTTTCAGGCTTTTTGAACTGTGTCTAATATATATCGAGGAAGCTAAATAAGTGTATTCAAAATAAGCCTGTTTGGAGAGATAAGAAATTGAAAAGACCTACATAGAAAATTAAGGTGGTTCACATTAAAAGACACAGATGCTTAATTCACACATTTGAATATTTCTGCTTCTCTTTGCAGAAATTGTGATCTGGCTTGCCAGTTTATCAACGTGAAGCAGAACTGCCAGTGGAAAGTGTTCTGGAAATGTTTGCAACTTTTCTTTTTTGGGCTGGTTCTACTTTTATTATTTCCTCCATAGTGTATCTGTAGCCTTCAAGCTGACACTGTGCAGGGAGAATGAATGACTGCAGACTTATGTTCTTAGCGAGAATTATTCTTTATTCAAATATTTGTGTCCTTGTGCAGGCTGATGAGCTGTTTCTGACTGTAGGTTAGCTTTTCCGTTCCTTAATATTTTGCATTTAAATTGCCCCTTTTTCAATTTGAATTTTTTTCAAGGCTTTGGGTACATTTAAAAGAAGAAAAGTTTCCCCAAAAGAAAACTCTGTGTATTGTACAAGGATTTAAAGTTGTAGAGCACAAAAAAGAGACTTAATTTCTACCTTTTTTTAGGATTATGTCTATTGAAAATTTCTTAGGGTAAGGGACAATTTGTATGGGTGGCTGCTTTGCAAACCTGACTTGAGTTTCAGCCTTTAAGGAAGCAAAATGAAGAATATTTTCTGTGCTTGTTAAAAGTGGTACTGAGCAGCTTTACTGGCTGCAAGTAGGTGCCATTCTGCACAGCATTCATTTAATCTTTCTCAAAGAAGAGTATTATTCTATATCTTGCATAATTAAATATATATTATATATAAATATTATTACAAAATAACAATTTAAAACCATTATTAAAATGTTACTTGAGTTAAATTTGGGTTGTAGTACTTCAGCTATGGATCTTTACAATAGGTAAAAATCCATATATTTTTAGAACATGATTTGAGTAGAGCTTGACTAGCATTTGTACCTCTTGGTGGACTCATATGTTGCGATTAAAACATTAAAATATATGAGTGAATAAAACCTGCTTTCATTCTAGGCTATAAAGACGGCAACAGTCAGTCCCAAGAGTTTGAATTTGAGAAACTCGTTTGGGTATAAATTACAGTGTTCAAAATGCAGAGTTTGTTTTTTATAGTTAGTTAACTAAATGTAATTTTTAGGGTGTTTTTGGTGTGTATTGGTGGTGACTGCAGTGGACACAGGCATTCAGAGGCCGCCTTTTACACTTGATTATTGTAAGATGTGCAGCTCTAGATTGGGGAGAGAAATGCAGAGATTGGAGCTGACAGGCATTTTGTTCGATCTCTCACTAACAAACCTTTCTTGCGTGATAACTGGTAGTAGTCTGGAGTCATAATTTGAGAAGTAGAGAGATTAAACTTTGTTTTTCAATTAGTGGATTGATTTTAAGAATTACTTGATTGAGGTGTGCAACATTTTTAATAGTTAAGTATAGTGAACGTGCCTAGTTTTATTTGTATTTTCTACCTATTGATGCACAATAATTATTTCCTTTTCCTGGTGCAGCATGAGCTGAGCTGAAGCCGGCCATGGCATTTAGAGTTCAGATAAAAATGCTAATATTTCCTGGTAGTTTGTTCTTGCATCTCTTTGAACCAAGGGCAGGGGAGCCAGCCGCGCGCAATTGATGAGAACCGACTGAGCCGGGCTGTGTTTTTAGGACTGAGCTCAACTGTTCTCAGCAGGGTTCTTGCCATTTGCTCTAATGCTTGTTCTAATATGGGACTTTACTGCTTTTCCGCGTGGCTGCGAAAATTTAGTTGTCTGTGCTTTAAATTATCTTGATCAAGTAGATGTGTATATAAAATTATCCTGTAATGTGACCACAGAGAGCAAGGGTGGAAGATGGTAGCGTTTCACTAATGTGAATTATTGTGTGTGTGGGTTTTCTTAGTAATCCTTGTCTCTTTTAACACATGATGCCTATTTCTCAGTATCCATACTGTGCTTTTTCCTACTTTTAATATTAAGTGTTTATTGCTAAAGCCACAGAAAAGTATTTAAATAAAGACAGATCACTATATTACGAGCTGCTGGGCTACTTAGGAAGAAGAGAAGAGACTGCACCGGCCTGCAGGGCTTCTCCAACAGGGTGAATACTTTATAAACGTAATTTATAATTAGTTGAGTAACAAAATGCAACCGTAGACTGAAGTTTCTCTATCTTTCAGAACCAATATGGAAATTCTGTTGTTATGTTGTTATGTTACAATAATTCCTGGAAGAGCACAACACCACTTAACTTGTGATTGCGTTTTTGTGCCGTTTTACACCAAATTTCGTGCCGGGGCGCTGGTTCAGTTGTGATTTGAAATTGCTGGGACAATTAAAAAAGAGTCTTCAGGCTTTTCTAGAAGTTGTTTCATGCAGCTGCTGACTGGGCTTAATTTGGCTGGGTTGCTGAGTTTAATAGAACGGTGTCCGGGATGATGCTTGTGCAGGAGGTGGGTGCTTTGTGCTGAATGGCACAAAAGATGAAAATTAACATTAAAATCGACTACAAATTGAGTCAGGTAAAACAAATTGATTGCTTCATCAAACAAAAGAGTACATAAGAATATCCCATATTTGGCAAAGAGATTTTATGCTTAATTTTGGGGCTGGGCATGCGGTTTGCAATGAATGACTTTAGAAAATGGTGTTTTAAAATTAAGCATTTTTGCTTTTATGTATTCAAGGAGTAGAACTGAAATCCTAGACAAAACCTTTAGTATACTATTCAGAATATGTTCCATTCAGTACTTTGGAAGTGTCGTTTGTTCAACCTAATGACAACCTGAAGTTAATATAGCAGTTCTCTTAAATGACTATTATGAAGAAGCTTTTTTTGCTACTGTTTTTTGACATTCCTTGTCAGTAGAAACCCCAAAAGGGGTAAAATAACTTTCTGTTGATGCGCCATTACTTTGCTGTAGTCTGTACTGCTTTGTTTTCATTTCCCAGTGACCATTGTTATCATGGTAGTAATTTCTGTTTTGCATTAATTGCTCAATATTCTCATCTGTGTAATAAACAAAGGTAAATTGGAAGGACACTGTTCAATTCCGATATCCAGAATTGTACAGAAGTGACTTCAAGCTGCTACCTTATCTTATTTTAGTGTCCATTCATATGACAAACAAGTGGTAGATCTTCTTACTTCACCCATTCCTGTCTCACTAAACCTGCCTAGAAATGAACCATCAGGCAAAAGAAAAAGTTGTGGCAACATAAAGCAAACCAACCTGCGTTATTTGCATTATTTAGCTGTCAGCTCTGAAGAAGTTCAGGAAAACACAATTAGCCGTCAAGTCATTATGTGCACATCAATGAATTTATCTTAAAGGTTGCAAAGGGTGACTGCTCTAGATAAAGAGGTGCTTGTGATGGTTGAAGGAATAAGTTGCAATTATTCCATGCAACGATAAAATCTTGAAGTTTTGTCCTGTGTATTGGCTGTGCAGAGAACTGTGACCATCAATTATTGCTTAATTTATTCTATTTAAGGCAAAGCTTTGACTTTTCTGGCCCTTATTATTTTCACTTAGTGAGGTTTATTTCTTGGCGTGCTTAATTATCTTTCTTTGTAGTTTTGAAGGGTATCCTTGAAGCACGACACCCATTGACGGAGCGATTCAATGGGTTGTATTGGCAGCCACTTCATGGAATAAGTGTCAGGGTGGTTCTTTTCATCTGGGTGTACTTTGGCTGCGGTATAATACATTTATACATAGATGTGATATTCATAAGGGGGAAATGAAGACGTATTTGTGGAAGTGCACAGCTGTGCGTGTGTGGTTGGGTAGGCGAAGGGCTGAGATTTGATATCAAAAGGTACTTTGAGTTCGTTCGCATTCACATGTGCTTGTTGACCTCGTGCTGATCCTTGAATCACATCCCAGGAAGAAAGAAAAATTCCAATAATACCTTGGCAGTCAATATAAAAGTGAGTTATACATTATAGTTTATAGGTTATATAAGGTTAACACAGTAATAGGAAAAAATTGTCCATTATTCATATGTTGTACTGTCTTGTTCCTGCTCTCTCCCACTTTTATTCTTCCCGTTTGCTGGTTTATTTATGTGCTCTGTAGTACTTTTGTAACTTGATGGGGTAGTAATAATTTGTCACTTGTTTTCCACAAAGGGCGAAGCTCCTTTGGCCAGTGAAATTTTTATTACGGCCCGACTTGAAACTTATGTGTAATTGTTGCCTAAGTATGTGAGGCTGGTCCGGCTTTGTATGTGTAATTATTACCAGAACCCATTTGATTAAAAATCAGGAGAATTAAGGTTCTTCATTATTGTATTTAATGCCGTTATCAAATTTTCAAGTGCTGTAGGCAAAGCTGTGTAAGTATGATGAAATGAAGATTTTGATGTGGTTTGCTCTATACTTGCTCCAGAGACGAGGAATTGGAACCTTTGTCCGGTGCTGATCAAGAGGAGAAAGTAATCTAATTTAATTTCTTTCCATGAAAAAAACCCAAACAGATTGCTTATTTGTTCATTTGTTTTTCCTGATGTTATATGACAAGATGAGAACAGATTCTTTTGTCTCCTGAATTTAATATTCCATTTATGTATTCCATTTATGTATTCCAGTATCCTGGGAATAACCAGCATTGCAATTGTGCTACTGCTAACAAAAACTGCAGCTTCTAATAGAGGAAAATCGACAGTGAGAGCTGCTCTTTTGCAACAGTTAATAGCAAGAAAAAGTTGTTTTAATAGACCTTTGGATTACACAGATACAGATTTAATCGTGGGGCTGCAGAGCCTGCTTGTCCGTTCATAGTGTCATAGAACTGAGACAGTTGAGATTGGAAATTGGGAAATATATTTCCAGAGTTTTCTTTAAACTTTAAGGTATTCACTTTAATTGGTTTGCCCACAAAGTAGAACCTCAGTTGCTGGTAATTGTTGCAACTACAACCATTAAATCACTGCTGTAGTTTTACCTGATAGCGCTTCATTTAAGCTATTAAAGCGTTAATTTTGATGGCTGTGCCAGCGCCGTGTGAAATTTTAATTCAAGATATAAAACGCGAGCTCTTTTTTAGTACGCGTTCCTAAACATTTATTGCTACATGAGTTTGAGTGATAAGCAAATAAAAACACAGCGATGGCTGCGGTTTATAACTGGTCATTAGAGTCCTCATCCATCAAAACACACAAGCGCGTACATAATGGGACTATTTGCATAATTACGGTTATGAGCTTGATTTCCGAGCACGTCAGGAGTCCTTTAAGCACACGTGGAAATGTCTGATGATCAAACGTGACGGTTTCAATGGACAATGAATGGAATCGGGAACGCGCTGAAATTTGCTCCTGACGTATTGATGTGTTTGGGTTTTTGCTCTTCTAAAAGTGGCCGGCAAACTTCTCACCTTAGATACTTCCAGTTATTTGACAGGTTTCTTTCTCTCCTGAAAAGCTCATTTTGTGCAAGCAGAGATTGTTATTGGATTTTGAATTCAATTTTTCTTTTACCCCGTTTTTCTGCTGTTTCTGTGAATACTTCAGTAGGTGAAAAAAAATCACAGCTTTTCTTTAATGAACAACAAACACCAAATGGTATCAGGGCTGTGGAAATACGCCTTTTTTTCTTTTATTCGAGCAATATTTGGGAAATATGGGAGTGTCGAGGGTTTAGATTGTGGGGTGATAATAAAATCCTGGCAGATGTATTGTTAACCTCTTCTACCCACTTCCCACTCAGCACAGGCGATTGAGAGGGAAAGAAGGACAGAGAGGAGAGAGTTGGAAACATTACAAATGTTTTACTAATGCTACTGATAAGAAAAGAGAAAATAATACAAAATATACAAAACCAATCTTGAAAGTCTCAGCAACTGCAGAGCCAGCACCCAAAGTCCTGGACTGGACTCTACAGCCAACCGGAGCTGGATTCAGTCTCTCACTGGGCCTCAGTTCGCAGGGACAACCAGCAAGGTCCTCTCCTAATGTCGCCATAAGGAAAAGGGAAAAGAAGGGACGAGATCCTCGTGATCTCCCACTTGTATATGAAGTATTCACGTGAATGGGATGTTATACTCCATTGGTCATTTTCTTGGTCACCTGTTTCTTGTTGCCCCTCTTGTGAGATGTCCATCCATGCTTATCAATAACTTCACATTCCATTGCGATGTTTACCAAATCATGGATCTGTTTCTCCAGGAAAATGCAGCTGATATGAAGCTTTAACTGACAGGCAAATTCACTAAAAGAGAAACTTGTTTTTTAACAAAACCAGGACGGGGGGTTTTACTCATTTCTAGTTGACAGACTGAATTTGAGAACAGAGCTGAACATAAAGTCTCACCTCACACGTTTTGTTCTGTCTGTTGGCAATATTTCTGTAATAATGAATATTCAATGAAAAAGAAATTCCTGAGTTTACCTTACAGAAGAATATACACGCTGATTTGAAGAGGAGTGTAACGTGCAGTTAAGTTTTTAAAAATGTAATATTTTAACTGGAAGTTTGTTCAGCTGTTATAGCCTCGTGTTCTCCTCCAGGACGGGCTATATTTGGTGCTCACTTATCTACATATCGTAGAATCACAGAATGGACTGGGTTGGAAAAGACCTCAGGGATCATCCAGTCCAACCCTTGGTCCAACTCCAGTCCATTGACCAGATCATGGCACTAAGTGCCATGGCCAATCTCAGTTTAAAACCCTCCAGGGCCGGTGAGTCCAGCACCTCCCTGGGCAGCCATTCCAATGCTGACCACTCTCTCTGCACAGAATTGCTTTCTAATCTCCAGCCTCAGTTTCCCCTGGCAGAGTTGAAGCCCATGCCCCCTTGTCCTATTGCTGACTGCCTGGGAGAAGAGCCCAATCCCCCCTGGCTAGAACTGCCCTTCAGGTTGTTCTAGAGAGTGCTGAGCTCACCTCTAAGCCTCCTCCAGACTGAACAAGCCCAGCTCCCTCTCCCCATGCTGAAATAGCAAAGCTTATGAAATTCCTAAAGAATCCAGTAGTGCTTTATAATCTAGAGGAAAAAAAAATTGCCTGAGTTGGTGCTTTTGGGTATGGTTTTGGACATGGATATTTGCTTTCTTAAAGCATCTAACCAAAATCACTTCAATCTGCATTTTTATTGAGAAATATGTAAATGAATAAGCGCTTCATCCATTATTCAAGAAAAGGCATATTTTGTATCACTGATACCTCTGCCAATCTTATCTAAAGATATGCAAATGATTTAATTAAAATAATTATACTGTATAATATACTTGAACTTTGCTCTAAAATAGAATGTATTAATCATTAATGGTACTTGTATTTTTAGATGGAAATACAAAATATTTGATTGATAGTAGATTCTAAACGTCTTTTTCCCCACTTTTTTGCTCAACACCGAGATGTCCCTTGTGACTGTCATTGACAATTGACCTTGTGCATTGAAAAACGGTGGAATTTGGTTTAAAATTACTCAGGTTGTGGCAGAAAAGTGTAATTTTTTGAAAATAGACAAGTGGGTTTGTATGTACCTATGAGACAGTACTCCTTGAGTCTCTTTCCTACTCCCTGCTATTAACTACTACATAGGATTTTTGTAGTGGAGTTGTGTAGTAGAATCACTTGTCATGTCACGGACTTCAGACTAAAAACCAGTTTGATTAAAAAAAGAAGAATATAAAGGCTTGTCGTCCTTCTAAAGCAAAAGGATGCGGAGCACATGGTGGTCTTGTGGATGGAAACTGCAAATTTTAAGCATTAAACCCACAAACAGAAAAGCCTTGTATGGGGAATGAATCATTCCCCTTTTTGAGGCAAAAATACGTCTGTAATCAACTTTGATATTATCAATAAAATGCAAAGCAAAGGCAAATAAGTCTGGGCTGTTGTAGTTTATATTTGAATTATCGAGGATTGTTTTCTAGGCTGTTGTGAACTTGAGGAATCTCAGTAAATACAGAGCATGTGTGTTATGGTTGAGGTCAAAACTGAAGACTTCCGTCTTAGGGTTTCTTATTTAGAACACTTTCTCATCTGTTATTTGAAATAGGACATTTAAATCCATTTGCAGATGAAGGAAAAAACTCAACTTTATCTGATTGAAATTACTGTTTGTGTAGACTAATTGGTTTTTAGCTTTGGTGTTACCAGAGGTTCGTTTAATGTTTTCTAACCCAAGTGTGTTCTGGCTTGATTGCGTTAAATTGGTGGGCAGTGATTCTTAGTTGTGGGAATTTCGCCTTTGATGCCAGAAATAACTAACTAACTATTAAGTGCTACTAAAAAATTGGAAGACAAACTTAGTTTAAATGACTACAGGTAGTTAAAATATGAAATGTCTGTTTTTATCTTGTGAATGTTTTCATTATACCTTGCGGAATGGAGTGAGAAGTGCAAGTTCAAGGGGAGTTAGAATAACTGCAGTTCCATTAGTGGCTACCAAGAATTTACTGCAGGGAAAAATGCCAGTTGTGTATTTTTGTCTCCACCGGCTTGAAAGACACATGAAATTCAGTCTCTATTGCTTTTATTTATTTTAGGGAGCAGCACTTAAATACTTGCCGGCTATCGTCAACGATGTGAAATTAGTGTTTGATCCAAAAGAGCTCAGGTGAGTAGCTAATGAAATGCATAGTGTGAACTTTATCCATGTCTTTATTTTCCATATGCGTAGATACATGCATATAGAAAAAAAAAATATATGGAGGCAGTGAAATGTCCCCACCTACACAGATAGCTTGTTTTTAAAATAACATGTGTGGCATCGAGGTTTGACAAATGTCCTGCCAAACTTTGCAGTCTCATTGCATGTAATCATGTAATGAGATGACAAGAATTCTCCATCAGGCAACTGACATCAAAACTCTGACGCTTTGTGCTTGACCCTTCACTGTTTAATGTATAAATGTGATGTAAATAATAATTTTGGTGCTGTTGACTGAACCCGATTGTTGGATTGACATTTCAGGAGCTCATAAACACGGGAGTGTTGTTAGGAAATAGAAAGGGATGATATTTTAGAACAAAAAAAGCAACAGGGAAACCAAATCAAAACTAGTATTTCAGTGGAAATTTTACCTTGGAGAAGAAAGTTTTTCTTTCGCAGTGGTATTATAAGGTGTTTAAATTGGGGAAAAAACCCATTTTTATTGAATTTCATTGCACAAATTCTTCTATATATTGTCTGCTTTCATTTCTATATTCTGGTGGTCAAAACACAGAAAAGATAAAGTGGAATTAAAATAGGTAAGTATAATCTTATTCTAACATTCCGGTGGCCTGATGAACCTGGAGTTTAGCTTCTGCTTGCCTGTACCATTAAGTTTTTACAGGTACATTTATGTTTCCTATGGCCCAGGGAGTAGCTCTTTGACACAAGTTCTGGAATGTGTTATAGCAAAAGTACTGGGAAAATCAACCAAATGCAAAATACCAGGATTTGGCCTGTTTTACCACAAACACTCCTTTTTTTTCCTGTCACTTGGAGTATTGAAATTGAGGTTGAATAATACTTAAAAGTGAAGGCTCAATGGGAAAATGAGGAAAATGCAAGATTTTAGGAATTGATTCAAAATTATTGAGAAGTCTTTTAAAAACCTGTATTATGTGAGAGCTCAGCTGATGAGTGTGATGGGACTTGATAATCCTAAAAGGTGTGCTTTTCTGGGTTGGTGTTTTGTATGTTGGTGAAAGGTTGTAACGAGAATTATCACTTCTAAAAGGTTTTTGGCTTGTGTGGTCATGTGTTATTCCATGAATGTGAAGTGATGATTGGAGCGAAGAGGCAATAGCACAAATAACTGAAATTTGAAATGTAAAATCTTAAGTGAAACATTTGAAAAGAGCGTGAAACTGAGATAAAACGGAGGGCAAAAAACACACAAAAAAATCTAAACAGACATATTAAGGACAATTCACGTTTATCTGAAATTCCTGCAGAACGTTTGTGCTTGGAAAAAGAAAATGAGATTGCTCAAAATGATGTAGTTGTTTATCATCTTTGCTATCGCGTGTTTTTTACGTGTTTTGGAGCGAGTTTAATGTATTTTTCCGTGTCTCTTTGTAGCAAACTCTTCACTGAATTCATCCTCAACGTCCCCGTGAGCCGTCTCACCATCCAGAAACTTTACTGCTTGATAGAAATAGTTCACAGCGACCTCTTCACGCAGCATGGTGAGCGGGACCTTTGCACTATTACATTGTTGGGTTATTAATTGTGTCCAGACCCCGGTGAGCATGAGGTTTGTCCTTGCTGCCAAATGCCATGGAGGTCACAACCAATTAAGGTTGTCCCATTAGAAGGATGAGAAGATGTAAAATAAGTGAGGAGATGCTAATTGATGCTTATTGCAGGTTATAGATTGCAAAGAAGTGAAAGCAAAACCGTGTAATTTTTAATTTAAAAGGGCACTGAGCATCCAGTGTTATTGTAACTTTAACTGTGATGTGTTTTATCAAAAACTATTAATTCAGCTTGTGTGCTCAGTGATGTTCTATGGAGAAAACGGAAGTTTTTGGTGTCTCTCTCCCTTTAAACTGTCCCCTAGCTGGAGTAAAACAACATATAAACCTTTTAGAGCGTGCTGTTCATCTGCTCTTTATTTTCTCCTTTTACATAAGCGGGCCAGGGAAAGGTAAGTTCAAGCACTTGTCCTACAGATTTATTCATTTGAGGTGAAACACTTTATTCTTGTTCTAGATGACTGCAGGTTAAACTAACCTCAACTAAGGGTTTGCGTGCTGCCGGAGGGATTAATGAGGGAGGAAACAGGCAATGGTCCAATGATCAAGGGAATTCGGAAGGATTCTTGTGTCAGAAGAAAAACACTGGGGCCAGGTGATGCAAAGAGTTGATAACACAGGCTTTCAGGTTGCAATTTAAAGTGTGTTCGTGGTGGGCTGGCTTTGTACCGGCAGCTCTTACACCAGGTCAGGCAGCGTCTGACCACGGCTGTGTAACTTTTGCTGGATCTAGTAACTGTAGTTTCCTTCCAGTTACCAAACAAGTATAAACCCAACGCAGTCTATGCTGCAGTCTGTTATACTCCTTAATTTCACAAAACTGGGTGTGCACACCCAGCTCTGCGCTGCCCTCCTTTCTGCAGCCTCATATCTGACCTGAAAATAAATTAACCCCCCCATCTACAGCCTTTATTCAAGTTAGATTTTCTTTTCCCTTGCTCTGTGGGTTTGAGTTCTTATTACTAAAACGTACTTCGATTGCCTCTCCTCCTCCTCATTGATTCAATAGTTTTTAACTGATAGGCAATACTTTCATGTAAGTATCCAACTAATCCTGTATCATATTGCAGAAATGAGATTTTCTTTTCTAAAAGCAATATGCAGTGCAGGATTGTGGAATTGATGGAAAGCTGTAAAATGTTCAGAAAATCAAACAGCGTTTCATCAGTGTAATTCTGTTGGAGAAAAATTCTCTAATTCTGTGCTTTCAGAGGTCAGAGAAGATTTATTTGTGTCTCCAGAGGAATTAAAATTCAAAACACATGAATTTGTGAAGGTTGAAGGATTTTGGGGTGAGAGGGGCAAGTGTGTGAAGTAGTTTGCTAAAGGTCGAGCTTGAAGAACAATATTGGTTGATGGGTAATTCAGTGGGTTTTAGGAAATCAGAATAGTTTGGGACCCTGGATGAGAATGCACTGTGGTGGTGTGGTTTGGATGTCTTTAAAAAGGGTGTAAATATAGTTTTAAAATCTGTTCACTTTTCTGTTTGTCATATGCCAATTATGTGTTTCCTTTGGAAATTCTAGGGAACTTTTCTTCTTTTATCTATGTAAAGCAGCGAACTTTTGAGACCAAACTTTCTTCCTTTCGTGTCCCTCTCCCCTCCAAAAAACCCCATCTGAAAGCCTGAAATGGAGAAAGCGTTTCTTTAATTCAGCACCTGAAACAATTCTGTGTTGTGAAAATCTTCTCTAAGAGCGTCCAACTATGAGTATGAATTTAAAACTTAGCATGGAACAGTTTTATAATAACCTAATGCATATTTTCAGGTCTAAACATGTAAGTACTGGTAGTTAAACCAAGTGTCTTATCCTTGCAAACGTCAGAATTTTGAGGATTTTTTGTAAATGGTGATTTTGTTTTGTCCCATAGAGTGTTTTGTTTTACAAATGACTTACAGCTGATTACCACGTGAGCTGTGGAGCTGCTGTCTTCTTAAATAGTTAGGAAATCTGGTGATTCTCCATTAGGAAATGGTTTCTCTATTAAATGTCAGTAGACAGCACGTAGCATTCCTAAGAATTCTTATTTGTAGTTACAACTAAAATTCCAGTCTCTGTCTCCATGCTGTGTAGCGGCAGCGAGGTTAGTAAGCATATGTTTTATTCTTTTGGCCACATTAACTACGTGAACCATAAACCAAAGAGACAATCTGCCAGTGTCCCTCCATATGAAACTACTTTAAATTGACAACAATTATTCCATGCGTTCAGCTTCAGCGTAGTTCCCGTATCTGTGTTTCATCCGAAGTCTTTGCTTGGATGCTCATAAATGCCTCCTGAGCATCCTTTTATAAAGATTAATATTTTATTCTCATTGCACGTTCCCGTGACATTAATCATCGTGGGTTGGACTTGTGCGGTCGAGAACAGATGTCACACTATTGTTGTCTGTAATCATTGTGTGTCACACGAGCCATCTTCAGAGCTGGCTTGTGAGCAGGAGGCTAATGGTATAGACTATGGATTTATCAAGGTTGCCCATTAATCATTGCTGGGCGGTGTGTGACAGGCTGATGAGGGTTCACCTTTCCTCTTCTCTGCTCCTAAGTCATCAAGATACAGTTGATCAACCCAGTGTTTTTCAAAATAGTTTATAGCAAAGGACGCACTTAAAATCTTATCGCCTCGTAGAGCGTATTACCATACGACTAGATTTATTTAAAAATATAGGTATTCGTGTGTGTGTGGTGGGTTCCGTCTTTGAATTTTGTTGCCTTCTAGCTCTTAGGAGGAAAGGCTGAGAGAGCTAGGGCTTTTCAGCTTGAGGAAGAGAAAATTGAGATGGGATCTCATCAATGCTGATAAATATCCCAAGGGTGGGTGTCAGAGGATGGACCAGAGTCTGTGCAGTGGTGCCCAATCATAAAATGAGGGGCAACAGGCACAGACTGAAACACAGGAGGTTCCATCTGAATATGAGAAGGTTCCTTCTGTGAGGTGCCAGAGCCTGGCCCAGGCTGCCCAGAGAGGCTGTGGAGTCTCTTTCTCTGAGACATTCAAACCTGCCTGGACCCACCTGTGTGATCTGCTCTGGTGACCCTGTGTGAGCAGCTGGGTTGGACTGGGTGATCTCCAGAGGTCCCTTCAACCCCAACCAGTCTGGGATTCTGCGAAGGATCTGGAAGTCCTTAAAATGATGGAATTGTTTCAGTAGCTGTTTCTGCTTCAGTTTGAACTGATGCTGGGATCTGTTGTGTGAGAGGAAACCAATGCACAAAGGTGTTGGTCTGTTGGATGGGGGTGATGTTGCAGTGAGGAGCAGCAGTGGGGGCTCAGCCACCTGGTGAACCCCAGGACATTCTTCTGATACCCTGCAAGTGACCTTTAAAAACTGCAAGAGAAAGGAAAATGGGTAAAAATCATCCAGTATGTAAATACGAGTGTTACCTATAGATGCTGAGCATTGTGAAGTACTCCTTTGATTTTAGGCATGACTTTTGTCTTTCCATTGGCAATATTTATTGCCTTTTGCATACGTTTTCTCTGCAGACATTCAAACCCGCCTGGACACCTTCCTGTGGAACCTCAGCTGGGTGTTCCTGCTCCATGGGGGGATTGACCTGGATGAGCTTCCCAGGTCCCTTCTGATCCCTGATATTCTGGGATTCTGTGATTTCAGAGCAAGCTCTATATCAGCATTTTTTTCTTAGTGTAAAAGTTCTGTGGGTTATTTGAGAGCTGAGTAATTTTTGGGAAGATTTCAGAGTGTTGGTGCTTGCACAGTTGTCTGGGCTGTGGATGTTTGGGTTTTTTGTTGGTGGTGGTTTACGGGCTTTTTTAAAACACCTGTGGAGGTTTTGAATCTTTTTATCAAGTACCCACCATACATTGGTTGCTTTGTTTTATCCTCCCGTGTTCTAAAACCCACGACAGCTAAAAGCACGCAGCAGATGCTCACCGGTCATTGAGGAAGGCAGAGGGCCCAGAAGGTGGTAACTGAGGAGCGTTCTCAAGTCCACCCAAGGGAACTTAGTCTTTTGTACACGTTGTGTAATCCCAAATGAAGGAGTATGACAAATCAATGTGTTCTTCCTCTCTCAGAAATTCAACGTGAATACCCCATTGATCAGAGCGAACTCCAGACAACCCAACTCAAAGGTGGCATCGCTGCAATTTTCGCCTTCTGCATGCCTGCAGATATTAAATTGATCTGTGACCCTTCACTGCTAGTGGGGCTTGACGGGGACACGGAACATTTTCAGACCTCTAATTAGGGGCCTTTGTAAGTTATTAGAGATTGATTCACCTCACAGGTGTTACCAAGGCATGTTCGTATGTCTTTGCTGGAGTGCTTAGCAACTGTGCATCGGGGTTCTTTCTTTCCCCTGCTATTCAGCAGGTGCTGAGTTGTTGTTTTTTGGGTCTATGCATTTGAAATATGTGACAGCAAACTATTACTTGAAATGCACATATATAATACTTTACCATATTAGGACAGTTTGGAGACTTTGTTTATGTGTAAACAGCTTTAGATCATTTAATGAGCATCCTGGTAAATTCAGGGAATTGTGTTCAGTGGAGATCACCACCTCCTTTCACTTCTAATATCTGCATAGAATTAGAATAATACAGTTGTAAACAAATAATGGGAGCTTATGATGAAGGTGTTTCTCTGTTACTAGATTTGGATCGTTTGTAATCGAATTCTCTGCTGCCTAATACAGAAGAATATGAGGGGAAGTGATAAAGTCATGGGTGGGCATATTTCCCCTTGTAGATGCATTGCGGAGTTGAATGTTGGTTTCTTGAGGCAAAAATTTCAACAAGTGCCCCATGATTTTTCTCATTTTGGAGCTATAAAGCTGGAGGTTAAATGACCAAGAAGCAATTAAATAGAAAAACTCTACATTGAAGAAACTAACTCTTCAAAGTACTTTCTTTGAGAGATCCCACTTGCATGTTCCAAGTGAACGTGTATTTACAGGAGTCACTTGAGACTGGAAAATGCTTCTCTTTGAGCTGTTAGAAGTTGGCTGTGCTTATCCACTGTTATTTCTCATCCTCCATGCATGAGCGTACAGGGCAAAATGCGGATGCTGCTGTTTCAGTTCCTTTCTAACATCTTGTTGAGATGGAGTGCTCTCTATTCTGCACTATAGTATGGTTTTTCTTGATTATTCTTTATGCCAGTGACTTTTATTTTTCCCTGCTGCGCAGTTTGCGAGAGCAGAATTCCAACCTCTGTGCTGCGTATCTTGCCATAGGGACGAGTTTGTGGGGGTTTTCCTCCCATAACTCTTGGCTTCTCTGTAGGAGGCAGAGGTTGTGGTCTCCAATGGCCTGGGAGTCCTGGAGAGGCTGCAGAGAATAGTTCAAGTCATTGCGGTGGGACCTGGGCAGCCTGATTTTGGGTCAAGATGTCCCTGCTCATGGCAGGGGTTGGACTGGATGAGTTTTGAAGATCCCTTCCAACCCGAACTATTCTACGATGCTGTGATTCTATGACCTTACGGCACTGGCTGACAGTTTCTGGCAGACTTTGGGCAGAAGCTGTTTCCTTATGAAGTCCATCTTTGTCTCATCCATCCCCTTTCCTTCTCTTTTTGAGTGGCAAAAGCAAGTCCTCATGAGCCTATACCTTCGTAGACTCAGAGAATGTCCTGAGCTGGAAGGGACCCCCAAGGATCATGGAGTCCAGCTCGTGTCCCTACACAGGACACCCCACAGGTCCCCCCGTGTGTCTGAGGACGCTGTCCAGTCTCTTGTTGAACACTGTCAGGTTGGGGCCGTGACACCTCCCTGGGAGCCTGGTCAGTGTCCAGCACCTCAGGGTGAAGAACCTTTTCCTCATGTCCATCTGACCCTCCCTGGCACATCTCCTTACCATTCCCTCAGATCCTAAATCACTGAGATTTGTCAAGTGAGAGTAATTTTCACTTGGCCCAGAGTGTGTAATGCCCATATCAGTTTTTCTACTTGAAGCCCAACCACACCACCATAAGCAAGTATCGATTGATTAATCCTTGGCACTCCTTTGCCTCCTGGCTGTCAGGTTTTTCTGGTACCTTCAGTGGATATTTTAGCACTGGTGATGCTGCCTTTTCCATCCCATGCTTGTAACCAGCCGACTGTCACCTGAGCCTCACTTAATTGAGATTGACTTCTAGTTCTCATTTCTTGGTCCTGCACTGTCTGTTGTGGGCTGTATGTTACTCTCACTCCTGATGTTGGGCTCGTGATACTGTTCCGGAGCTATTTAAAATCCTCTTAAGTAAAGACTTAATTCAGTGCTCATGAGCATTTGTAAATGTTCAGGGGCTTCAGCTTTTGTGAGAATAATCTCTAAGCAATGATATAGTCATTAAGGACTGCCATGAAGCCTCCTCTTGTGAGTCATCCATGTGCCATCAAGTCCAAGCAATTTGGGTAATATCACTAAAAAAAAAAGAGTCGATGTGTTATATCTTTTGTGTGGCTGTCGAGAGCTTCATCTTAATTTTCCCAGGTACTGTATTAATTAGATATCTCATGGGCCGACAGCCAGTGTAGCGTTTGATAAAGTGGGTCCTTCAGTTGTGTTTTCAGAGATCATCTGCCAGGTAGATTTTATAGCACAAGGGCAACTTTTTGGAGCGACCTGTGTTGCGATAGCATATGTCCATCTGTCAGGAAAATAAAACTGTTGTGTTTGAAGATACTGTTCACCTGTGTACACACTGGTAGGTGTGCTGTTTTCTGCCTGTCTTATGGATATGAGTCCTCTGAGATAAATCTGCCTGCTAGCTCGGTGGTTCTGAGACACTGTGCTCCTTCCTTAGGGCACAGCAGAGCTCGCACCTCCTTCCAGACCCACCTGAGATACTTCGGCAGATGGGGAAGGAAAGAGCCTTGGGAACTGGTGTCCAGTAGGGTGAAATAGCTGCAGAAATCTCATGTTTTACTTCTGTTTCTGTTCTACAATATTATTTAGAAGAGGTGGACAAATACCAAAACCCTCTTAATTCCTCCCTGTCCCTTCCTGCTCTCCGTTCCCTTACCCCAAATACGTTTCAGTACTATGCTGATGGTTTATACATTGTGTAATTTGAATATCATTATTTCTTGCTGAGTAAATCAGGTTCTGATGAACAAGAATAACCAGTTCCCTCTGTTGGGCATGGATTTATTTCAGGGCTGGGAATGGGGGAGGCTGGAAAGAGCAGGTTCCGGGGGTAGGAACGCACCCAGGTCCCTGCACTGTGCAAGGTAATTTGCAGGTTTTACAATCGCTATATTGATCAGATCAGTGTCCCAGTGTTACCTGCTGGTAGGTTTAGGAGCATCAATCTTTGTCCTTATTTCCCATACCTTCTTGACTCAAGCCAAAATGTTGAGCTCAGTTATTGCATTGTGTCCATTTTCCTCATCGCTCTGCAAGTCCTGTACTTGCCTTGTAGAAACCACATCTGAATACCAGCATAAAGTATTTCAGCAACATTCTTTGAGCCATAAAAGACCATATCATGCAGCTCAACGTTAATCTGAATACCATCCTCCATCTCGGTCAATCATATTTGTACACTTGGGCGATGCCGCATTGGGAACCAGCGCAGATGAAGTAAAGGATGTTTAATATACTTTGCCAATGCTCAACCAGACGAGCAAGTGGGAAGTCGTGTGTAATTCTGTGTGTGATGCCGTGGGATGGCCCTGATTGGGTCCCATTAATCAGTGTTTTTAAGCAGAGGCAGTTAACATCAGTGCGATGCTTGTCCAAATGCTCTTAACCTAATCACTTCATTTTTTACTTACTTACAGCCTTTTCAGGTTTCTATGTTTTGGGTTGAAAAGGCAGCGAGTGGAAATCTGGAAGTTATCTTATTTTCCTAGATGTTGTGTTGTATGTAAGCGCTGAAGCAGGTTGGTTATGAAGTTGTTCAACGCTGTGTATGTAACCTGGTGTTCTGTGTGCAGACTGCAGGGAAATCTTGCTGCCAACGATGACGGATCAGCTCAAGTATCACTTGGAAAGACAAGAAGACTTGGAGGCTTGTTGCCAGCTGCTGAGTAACATCCTGGAAGTGCTTTACAAGAAAGATGTGGTTAGTATCTTACGGTTCTGTGATGATTAGCACTTAAATGTATCTTAGAATTAACTCCTGATGGCTTACATTTTATTTTCTTATTTTTTTCCCCTTTAACCAGTCTTTTTTAAGTCTTCTTTTTGGGTTCCTAGTGATGAGGACGTGTCGTGTGACATCTCAGGATGTTTATTGCTGTTTTTATTACAGCACAGTTGTCCAATAACACTTCCAGACATTGGTTAGGTACTGAATAAACCGATATTTTTAGGATTTCAGCCTTTCCCTTCCACCTCTACCAGGAAATAAGAAAAATACTTGTTTTGTGCGTGCTGGTTTTTTTTGTGGTGCGTTTTATGTCTTTTTGTTTTTTCCCCATGAGCATTTTGGGAAGTGCACGTTTGAGTTGTACGGATATATATGAACATATACTTTTGTTGACACAGCAAACCTGTTAACTTTCTGAAGTACCATTTAAATTTAGCTAGCAGAATTCTCCACCTCAGTGAGAGGCAACATGAATTGGGATGTGGTTGCTTCTGCGTGAATATTACAACTAGTGTAGGTGTCTTGTCCATCCTGAATGTGTAATAAACGTAGGAGAAGGTTGTGCGTGAGAACCCGTGCAGTGCCCTGGGCTGGTCTGCAGGTAATTGTAATGTATAATAGTCCCTTTTTTGTGGTCTTTTCTTGACTTCACACCAATGTGGGAATATTAGTGCTTTGCCAGAGAGCTGCAATGATTTGATGCTCTCTTAAAGAAGTTTGGGCTGATGAGGCTACTGCCTGAACTTTCAATGCTATATAGGATTGCACACTAATTTAGCTGTAAAGGATCGCAGGGGTCAGCTGCTTACATGGGTATCTGGCATCTTATTTGACTTATTTTTGGATTTGTTCTGATTTTTGTCTCTTTTTTGAAGTAGTTCTGTGGGACTGAAGTAGCTGTGGTGTTCCCTGTAGACGTTATCCCAATGACACATTGTCAGCAGCAGGAAGAAGAGTCTACAGGAGCAGTAGCTGTTTATATTTGTACTGACAATGGGTCATTTTTCAAATGAACAAATGCATTCTTCATGTATGCGAGTCTGCCTTTGGTAATGAAGCGTAATCCAGCCATAAGATGTGGGTTATTATACAGATCCGGGGCAAAAAATAAAATGGTTCGTGGAAATATTTGATGGTCAAGAAGCAACACAAAGATGCTGCTTCATTTAGATAATTATCTGGGAAAACACTTGCAAATATTGGCTCTAGTATTCTTTCCCCTTTCCATCTCACAGACCCTTTTGAAGTCTTCTTCAGAGCAGTGAAAATGATGAAGAAACCTGTTCATAAAGATGGGAGCAAAGCTCATCTGTTTCATTCTCCCTGTCTTGTGTTTTTGGCTTTGGTTCTGTAGCCATTGTTCTGCACGCCGTTTCTGAACCTGTTCCTAAAAGCTGGTTGCACTAAATAATTCATTTTCAACTCTTTCAGCAATAGCGGCAGACGACTTCTGATACAGAAATATTAATTTGAAGCAATTTGCTGACATTGCCGTTCCCTAACTCAAGTTTTGCTTTGCTTTTCTGTTTCTTTTAATTGAGCTGTTGCGGAGTAAGTCCCCCGATTTGGTAATACCGGATTTGGTAATGCCTGTTTGATGTGGGAAAAATGACTTAGGAAAATAAAAGTATTTGGTAACTAAATGTCTTAGGCTTTGCTATATTTCCATGGACTTGCTCTTCATTTAAATAATTGCAATGGTACTTGTTAATTTATCAGTAACACGTATTAATAAAATAGACTTTGCATGGTGTTTGTTAAAACGGGAGACTAATTTTCTGCTTTTGATCAACAGCAGTGAGTGATGTTTTATTTAACTTTCACAAGATGGGCAGGCATAAATAGTTCAATTGTGCTGGTGTCTGCTGTATCTCGTTACCACTAATTTATTCTTTTTCCTTAGGGGCCAACACAACGACATGTCCAGATAATCATGGAGAAGCTATTGAGGACGGTAAACAGAACAGTCATTTCCATGGGACGTGATTCGGAGCTCATTGTAAGTGTCTCTTGATGTAAACTTAAATACCTCTGTCACATCTTTTTTGAACCTGACTGTAATAGGATTTAAATCCCAGGCGACCCAAAGCAATCAAAACCTTCTGTAACCGTCTTGGTGTTCAGTAAGCTGTAAAACATTGACTTGTCATTTTTCCTGTACTTTGCACAGAGGGAGAAAGAGATATTTAAAAAATATCGGTGGTCAGGTGATTTGCCAGATTTTAATGTCTGTGTTCACCAAAACTATGAACTATTTGTAATTAGCAGCTAAAAAGTGCAGAAGTGAAAGACTTACACATTTGTTACTACACCAGCAATCGTTTGACTCTACAAGCATTCACTTGACTTTTTTGACTACGACTGAGAACCAAGAGAACGACAGCATTTAAATGACTGAAGAATAGAATAAAGCCCCAAATTATTACTTTTGGAAAATCTAGAGGAAGGACTGATAGAATAATTGCAACTCATCACATTCCGCTTTGGTGGCATAGCACTGTGATTTTTAAGGCCTGGCATTTGCATTTTTCAACTATATTATTGATATTGGTCTAAATAATGAAACAGTCTTGAGGCCTATTGACATGTAACATGGGGATATATCTTAGTGTGGTCTTGTGAGCCTCACTGTGTGTTTGCTTTTATCTTATAGTCTTCTTTAGCTGTCTGCATATATAGGAAGCTGGTCAAACTGGACCAGATTTCTCATCTGTTTGAATAGCTGTCCTGTTCTACATTAATTTGGTTCAGTTTGGTTCGATACACTGATTAATTACTTTCTTAAAGAAAGGTTTTATTTGTTAGTTGTCTACATCTGAGTCCGTTAGCACTTTCTGGTTTTGAATTCTGTTCTTTTCCGATTTTATTTCTCCATTTAATTGCACGCAGTGATATTTGGCTTGTTATGAGAAGGCGCTTTGTCGTTAGTTACTGCTGTTTACATGGCATATGGCGGTGCTTGTGTTGGCAAACATAGCACAACTTTAGCTTTGTTTTCAGTGCGTCGTCCACTAACTTTGGTTTTGTTTTGCCTTCCACTTTTATCACTTTGATTGGCAATAATAGTTTTTTGTCCTAAGAATGCGATAACGCATCACCAGACCCATTGCTGGAGCAAGAAACGGTCTTAAGCAGAGATCATTCTTACAGAATTTATAATGCCGGGATGCAGTAACAGTGAAAGGAAGACCAAAGGTTTATATGTTGCTATTTTGTGTGTTACCACAGAAATTAATAATAATATGCAGGAACTTTCTGTACAAGGGTGCAAAACTTCTTCCCCCAGTTGCACAGAAGGTGTAGTCTTGTAAGAAAATTCTTCAGTTATGGTTAGAATGTGAGTTAATTATTGTTTTGACAAACATGATTTAGTTGATATTTTAAAATGTTACTCCTTTTGCATTGATCAAATTATATTTGAAAACTTCCCCTGTATGTATTTTAACTAAGTGCAGTTGTATTTAAAATATCTGTAGTGAGCATGAATGCAGCTTGAAATCACTCTGTCCGCACACTCTGTAATTATGTAATGAGTGTTAATAGGACTGGGTCTTTTCAAGGAGTACTTTCTCCTATCTTTAAATATAGTCATTGCAGAAAGGGTCCTCTTGTAATCAACCAGTAACAATTCATTTTTGTGGCATCAGCAAAGTAGGATGAGGAAAATGCAAGTGATGATTAATAAGCATAACCCGACTACTCTTGGCTCAGAATCAGGTTGAAATGATGTATTAACTTTTGTCAATAGTAATATAGCTTTACTTGGAACTTATACTAGACAATTAAGTGTAAAGGATGAGTATGAGGAATGAATTTTAAAAATAAAGGGTCTTATAGAGGAAAAGTCCAAGTAACAACTTTTTCAAATGAAGTAAACTACAGAACATTGCCCTTTTTTTCTTAAATAAAGAGCGGTATCGGTGTACTAAAGCTGGCACGTTTTCACCTTGGAGAATTACTTAAGCTGTGTCATCTTCATCCAAAACCTGATGTTGCATAATACGCTTATAAAAAAGTCCAGAGGAATTGGCATCTGCTCGTGTATAGGTGAGCTATATATCTGTGAAGATTTATCAGCTCTTAGCTTCATTCTGGAAACGTTCCTTGGAGGATCCTGCTTGGATTATCTCCAACAAATGGAAGATGCAGTTGGAGACAAGACTCCTTTTCTGTTAGGCAGCAATACAGAAACATGGGTTAATAATCCCCTTCTCACATTCTTTATAAACCTCCGCCCCAGTTGCTGTGGAACTACGGTGGCATTTGGGATGCATCAACTTTGGGTCTGTAGGGGTCAACATCAAAGACAATCGGTTTGTAGAAATCGTTTCAGTTCGTATGTTAGTAATGTTCTCTGTGTACTCTTTGGAGTTTGAGGCTTGGTGGCTTAGACTTGAGTTATTTTTGAGCGTGTGTTAAGTCAGAACAGCCAGTGTTTCCGAGAGGCTGGAGTTCTGTGCGATAAGTCAGAAAATTGTAAAGAATTTAAGCGATCGGTTGAAAATGTGGTTATATTGGAACAGAGGCGATGGAAGTGGGAGGCTTAAACATAATGTACTCTTTACATTAGTGAACAAAGTCTTCAAATAGAAGACGAGGTTGCTGGGTGTGCTAATGTAAGGGGAACGTAAGACACTGGATTTACTGTTTCAGGAGGATAAGGAAGACTGGGTATTGGGTAGGACCTTCCAATGTTTTTTTGGTCTTCAATGTTCTTCAAGGCTGGATCCCACATCTGTCGCAAAGTTTCTGTCTATTCAGCATTAAATTGCCCATTAACAGTGTTTAATTGAAGGTGGTGCCTTTTCTACAGTGGGGAACAGGCTGGATTGATTCTCCAGGAGCCTCACTTGACTTTGCTCATCTTTTTGTTGAGTTTTTGCTTCCTTATATGTGTGAGCTTCTATATAAAAATCATAAGCTATTTTCATCACCTATCTTCAAAAGAGAACTATCTTGAAATTAGTTAGACCAGTTGTGAGAAGGAAAACTAAACAATAAATAAAAAAAACAGAGTATAAGTGATAAACTAAAATCTGATTTGACCATATTTTTTGTAGAAGTTGGCAGCCAATTGAATTTCAGTTTTCATTTGTGGAACTGCAAAATTTCTTCTAGTCTCCAGAACTTCCAAAAACCCCATCCCTCAGTTTCACCGGTGTCTGTACTAACTAAGATTAAGCACAGTCTGGCCACTTAAACAGGTTGTTTCAGTGAAAGCAGTGAATTTATATACTTGGAAATTAGCATTAGTTTCCAGCCTGCCGTAGCAAACGAGCTTTTAATGTGCAAGAAGAATCTTGTCGCCAGTTTAATACTCATTATTTTTGGTTACTTTTTCCCCTGGAAGTCCCACGGTGATTTTCACTTGGTCCATTCGCTGAGTAGCAGGTTCAGAGTGGGTTATCGCAGTGAACTCGATGCAGATCGTGAGTTGTCTGATGGAAGGTTGGAGTTTGTTGCTTTGAGCTACTTTTCCAAGTGCCCAGAGCTCACAAAATCCTTCCTACTGAAGAATGTGCTGTCTGAAGAAAGAAAATAAATTGAATTCACATGTTTGAGTCTCTTTTTTGAAGGAACAGGCTACCCAGGGCAGTGCTGGAGTCACCATCCATGGAGGGGTTTAAAAGGCGTTTAGACGAGGTTCTTAGGGACATGGGTTAATACCAGAGGTAGGTTATGGTTGGACTCGATGATCCTGAGGGCCTCTTCCAACCAAAATGATTCTATTATTCTATAATTTAAAAGCATCTCTTTCCTTGCCTGGTAACTTTTGAGGATGTGAGTGAGGCTATTGGCCTCCTTCAGTAAATCGAAGTGACTGGCCGAGGTGGTAGGTCCAAAATGAACCATGAGTCGTCCCTGCTTCCTTGTGGTCAGCAGCTTGCTATGTTTTTCATTTACAAAGAAAAACAAGCTCGTTGCTGAACTCTTTTAATTTCAGAAAGGATGGTGTTCTTTGTATCCATATGTGGAGAATTTTTGGAAGGTAGTTCCATTGGCAGATTCGTGCAACTGTATGATCGTTGCCTATGAAACAGACAATTTTTGGTTCCTTTATGTGGTGGAACAAATCAGATCCCATTTTGATACAGCAAAATGTTTAAGAGCCAAGAACATAGGGAGAGGTTTTGTCCCTAAGAGGGGTGGCTCTGAAAAGCAGGTGGTGCTTTGTGGTGAACAAAGTCAGCGTGAACACCTGCTGTGATGGGGAAAAAAAATGCTATTTTAGATACTCTTGAGGTGCATGACTAGGAAGCAGTGGACAGGACGGGACTTGGACTTTACTGATGAGTGGAGTGTTCTCCATATCGCTTTTTCTCCCGTTTACACTTCAGAACAAGGATGTGATAAAGAAGTCACCAGAACATAGAGAACACAAGTGATTTGTCGTGTGAGGTGTGAAAACCATCTTGAGGTTACTAGGAAGAAGATTTAGAGGTGCTCCTCAAAGAGGGTGGTGGATTCTCCATCTCTTGGCACCTTCCGGGCAGGATGACTTGCTGGAGGGCAGTAAAACACAAAGCCAAGTCTAAGTAAATCATGAGTTATTGAGGGTCGCGGGAGGGAGTTCTGGGGTTGAAGTTACTTAGGAGTTGAAGCCAGAAGTCAGTTGCCTTCCTGTGCCTTCAAATCTGTCAAGTTTAGGGTGGATGAGTTTTAAAACGTTGGGGAGAAAGCCTTATTTTCTTCACCGGACTTTTACGGCATAAAATTATCATCCTTTGTTTTATTGAGTTGTGTGTTTTCTTCACTTCCAAAAACACATGGAATTATGGATTGCAAGCGAATTTCACAAAAGCTGAAGTGGTGGTTGAGTGATGGTCGTGATTTTGTTCCATCGCTAATATTGAGGGTTTTTTTAATGTTGTAAAATGAGTAATATCCCCAATGCAGCAATGGAGTGTTTATCAGAACAAGCTGCGTTCACCTAAATAAATGGAGAGAAAATTCCTACCACTCCAGTTACTTTAATAAGCCATGGTTGTATTTTATGGATGCTGGAAGAATACTAATAATTGTTTCACGCAGTCCGTTCCGTTCTATTAGAACAGAATTGTGTCAGTATAGCGGTTATATTTTTAGTGGCAATCCAGTTAACTAATTCCAGTAGTAATATATAATATGTGTTTTATACAGATGCTAAAGAAATGCGATCTAACAGTATACTTGATTTGAAACTGTTCATGAAAAATGAATCTATCTGATTTTGAAAAAGTGTTTAACCTTTAAAACAGAGTGAAATTAAAGTCATAGGCGGTGGTTTTGCATCTTAAGAAAAAGCAAACACTTTGTACCAATGGTAGGATTTTTCAGTTTTAATCGTGATTTTTTTTTTTCAGTTTATCCTGATTTTTAAACTATTTTTACAGTGACTGTTTTTCCTTTAAGAAAACAAGTGATACCCACATGAATAGTGTTTCCTAATAGTTCTAAAACAAAGAATGTAACTGTTGCTTCATGGAAATCATACGGACTCGGAAGATAGCAAGTAATATAAAATCACCGCAGTATTTATTGACTAAAAAGTATTTTTAAGCATGATATGGGAGGAAAGTGCATATAGCAAATTAGTGTATGAAAGTGCATGGTATTGTCGTTGAACTCGGCAAAGCTACGTTATGTGGCACATTGAAAGTGAAGATGCTTTTTGTTCGTTATCACCTCATTTTATAAGATTTTCTACGTTAGGGTGAAAATAGCTTTGTCAGTCACATTGAACTAAAAGCTCTAAAGAATGAGGGTTTTTCTCTCAGTGTTTAACCTGAGCCTGAGTGATTCTAAATGCAATACAATATGATAACATTTTACACACTTGCAAAAACATTTTATTACAAATTACATCGTATGGTAAGATATAACACCATATGTAATTTTAAGCAAGACTATATGTATGTTTAGCTTTTCCAGTTTTTAAAAAAATGTAAAAAATTAAAAATTTGCAACTTGTTAAGAAAATAGCCTGGCCATGTACAGAACACACCGAGAGAACTTCCACCTATAGCTCTTTCGATATTTCCCTGGTGAATTTCCCTCTGTCGTTTGGAATAATTAGGGAATCTGGTCTCTGCGTGAGTCGGTAACCGCACGGAAAAACAGTTCAGGTTTGTCCCCGCGCTCCAGAACGTTCGCAACGGGTTGATGGGAAAAGCTATTGATTGGGTGACACTAACGATTTGGAATTGATTGCCACTGAGAGATAGAGCCTTGATTGAATTTCTTTCCAAAAAAACCCCAACACTAGGCATGGATGAGTTCATTAATTATTAACACTATCATAAAATAATGCTCAATACTGTTGTGTTTCCTTGTTATGTCCGTATTTGATATTTCTTTTTAGGGGAAAAAAAAAATATATGTATATTTTCTCGTTTGGGTTTCTAAAACATGTAGGGTGGGCTGCCTTGTAAACAGGTTTATATTTTCAATTAAAAATGGTATAAAATACATGAAACATGTTTGTTTTCCCAAACAAAACAATTGCACTTTCTTCCTGGGACACAGGATCACCTTTTCTCATCCTTCGGCTTCCACAAAAATACTTCAGGATATCGTTTGCTTATGTACAAGAACTCGTAGCCCTCTTGAAGGTTCACTGCAAAGGGGACTCTTTTTCCATTCAAACATGCTGAAGTTCACTGGGAGGTGGGCATTGACATCTTCTGCGTTTCTGTTCCCATTTTCACTTCTTGCTCTTTGCTTTGGGGGGAAGATAAGTTTATTTTCTTCAAGATTTCTTGCAGTGATGGATTTGCTGCTGAGCTGAGAGGAGAAATAGTGTGAATGAAAGCACTTACATTTTCAGTGTGTGCAAACTCTTCTGCCAACGATTACATTTCTTCTACCTAAAGGCTGAAGAATTTGTATCTTCCTGATGCTGCAGGGTGTACAATTTCAAACCCAATTCTTACTAAACCAGCTTGTCACGTGAAACTATGACTCAAATGATCTGAAATACTTAAATATTCCTGCTTCCTGGCTACTTATAGCAAAAGAAATTCTTCCAGAACTGGTCATTCCAGATGCAAGTTTAATGACAGTGACAAATAGTTCAAGGGAAAAAGTTGCCGCTTGTAATTTGGAGCAAAGTTTTGTGTCATTTAAAATAAAAAAAGGGGCAAATTGATTCATATCTAAGTGTGTCGGTTAGCAAGTATGATTAATAGATTGATATATAAATTATAGTATGTTAGGAAACCCATCTGAGAAGCTTTATAAATAAATAGTATTTAAAATTACTGCTCCTTCCAATGAGGTTTTAAAGCGTGATGCGTACTATAAGTTTTTCTGGTGCCTTCTCCAACAGCATAGAGGTTTTCCAAAGGCTACATTACAAAAAGATATTAAATGCTGGCAAATGCCAACAATCTGTAGAGTTTTTCATGGTTCTGTTTGGGGGGTGGTTGCATTTAGACCTTTTGGGTACCGAAAGACTAAAAGTGAGATGTAGGGCAGGTGATTGTCCCATAACTTTGACCCTGTCAGCTCGGGGGGGGGGTTAAAGGCTCATCCTGATTTTGGGAGGTTTTTGGAGATGAGCAGCAAACGTGGTTTGTCTGCAGATGAGGACACAGCTAACTTAGGAATGACGGTGTGTTGTCAAAATGTGAGAGGTTGGTTGAAGTCTACATCGCATGAAGGCAAATATACACACAGTCACATCTTAGAGATGATTCATGGTCTCGGACCACGTGAAAAATTGTGCTTTGTCCAGGATTGATGTGCTGAAAACTGCACTCCCCGATCAACGTGGATTTGTAAAACTGAACACCGTTGCAAACATAAGGCTTGCTTCCTTTTTTTGTTGGTTAAAGACAATAAACCGAACCCCCAAAAGGCTTTAAAACAAGAGTGATATTTAGCTGCGTATAGGATGACAGCCTACACTTCAACAGGGTAGAATGTGACGCTTTCAGATCTAAAAAGGCGGGGGCGGGGGGGAATAGTTTTACTTTCCATCTTTGTACAAATCTCAATTCAGGTTTTACATCCCACATTGGCGAACTGCAAAGAAAAGTCGGCAAGGTTATTATTGAACTCCTTGCATCTGGACATGAGTTTCTAGGTACAAAGGCCTTTTTGGTACATACGGTGAGAACTACATTGGCCGGTAACGCGGATCAGTCTACCAAGATCCTGTTGGACATGATGGACGGAACTCCAAATAATTTTCAGAGAAGGCCTTGGACTCCACACGTAATGGACGTGGGTTAAAGGAACCAGAGTTTCCACCTTCCATGCTTTTTTGATTCAGTTTTGGATTTTTGCTTGGGAGTGGAGGAGTAGCTCTCCTGAGAATAAGGCAAAGGTGCAACCTGAGTTTCCTCGATAGGATGAAGTTTTCTCAAAACTGGCTGGAGTTTATCTTCTTGCTGCTTAAAATCCAACTCCACGCTAAAAAAATAGGAAGAGAAAAAGCAGTTGGTTAACTAATAATGACGATGGAAAGGTTTCCGTTAAGCCAACAGGGCGCGTGCGATTCATTTATCAAATTCAAGGACAAAATAAAGGTTTGAATCAGATCTCTGCGTTTCTTGCGCCAAAAGGGATCAAGGGGTCAAAGAAGGGCAGACTGCAAAAGAGAAATAGCAACTGGAAATTTCAGAAGAAATTGTCTAAGCTGGAATAACAGAAATGATGGGAAATGAGGGTGGGTTTCAGTGCCACGGCCTTTGCAGGCTCAGCACACACCATGGTCTAACACCATTTGCTGATTTAAGTGGATTTTCTTATTCTCTTTGGGTGGCGGAGAGGGAATCAGAGATGCCACGAGAAGTTTGGGATGTGTGCTTAATTAAACCGTGAACAACATTCTGAGCAAAAACATCAGCATTTCAGTGATCCGGGGACACTTTAACAGCGGAGGAGAGAAATACATTAGGCAAGAATTCTAATATTCAAACTATTTTTCCCAACTCTATGTTGTTAAGCAGAAAAAAGACTTAATCAAAGATGATAATTTTAAAAGTTTCAGCTATATGCTTGAATTATACCTACGAATACTAATTTTTCAGGAGGCGGCTGTGTTGGGGATCTTATTACTGCAGGAGCACACTACAAACCTACTGATTAATATCCATCCTCATTAACGAAAGAGCAATGCTGTCTTCAACTTAACACGTTCTTGTTTGGTTTTTTACCGAAAAGCAGTTGGTTAGATAAATGTGGCGTTGATCTTTGTGATAAGATCAGGGTATCGGTGCACTAGGGATTCCCCAACACGTGAATTCTTTCAGTAATACAACATGCAATAGATTCTTCTCTAAGAGCTCTCTAAATCTCATTTAAAGTGGCATGCAAATCTCTGCAGATGTTGCTATATATTGGAATTGGTTTGTTTCTCAGTATGAAGTTTTTTTTTGGGAAAAATAAGGCATTTCAGTTCTGACATTGGCAAAGTTCATTTTGACTCTCAAAATGTTATTCTTGCAGGGGAGCTCGCTTAAGAGCTGCTTGAAATAGATGTAAAAGATAAATCATTCTAATATACATTGCTGAACAGAATAACCTTTTTTCATAATCAATTTTTATTAAAGATAGACCTCAAGAACAAAATGTCTTGTTTCTAGTCCCTATGACAAAACCCATGTTATTGTCATTTTTTACTGCAGAACAGCATTTGCAGCACAGTTCTGTCTTTCAGCTCTTTACATCCAAATGAAATATTTTGCTTCTGAAGAGTATAAAGAGGATGAATAAAACCAGTCGTATTATTTCAGCATCTACAGCTGTAAATTTTACCAAATAATTGATTGTTGCCTATCAAGATCAATTTATCGAGCTTTGTAGGGTTTTTAATGTAACAGCTGCCAGCAGACGAATGATTTGCTTGCTTGCAAACGTAAGTTTTAGTGTTATACCTGTTTGTGTGGCAATAATAACACAAAAACCTTCTCATTCTGTGATTTTTCACATCTTTCAAAATTAGCTCTAAGTGACTTTATTTTTGTTCTTTCTATCAATGATAAGAAATCCTATTAAATTCAGCAAGTGTTCCAGATTTGTCTCATTTATATTTTGGTGGTAGAGCTGCAGATATTCCCCACAGACTGATCCTCTAGCTGTCCCATTCTTGCGTTCCCAAACTTGATTTTGTCACCTGTCACAGCCCTGACAATCTTGTTTTGCTTCGTGCTATTTTTGTATCTATAGGTTTCCTCTCAAAATGACCTTTTCTTGCAATATTCTCTGTGCCATGTGGCTCTTTTCAGTTTCAAACTCCATCTGTTTTTCTGTCTCCTTAAGCCTCCCCATGATAACTCCATGAGCTTAATTAACGAGGACTGTATCATCTTCTAGCATTATGCATGGCAGGGATTATAATTATTGGCTTCAGAAACATTTTTCTTAGGTGAAATAATATCTTTCAGTAGACTGCCAATAGTGAATAAGCCCTACACAAGCAAGAGATGAATCTAAATATTATATAATTATATATATCGCAAATATTTGCCTGACATTTCTGATTAGGACATACTAAATATTCACTTACCTACAGTATCACTGAATTTGGAACACTGGGTTGGAGTTTCTCAGTGTCTTAAATCGTTTGTGTCTGTGAAGCTCCAGTGCAAATGAGGCTGTTTTTGTCTGCACAACTATAAGCAGTAAAGTTTTGTCTGTGATAAATACTCTGTTTTTCTATGTTTTCTCCCCAAAACAACTATATGCTTAGAAGGTTTACAACAGAAACTGTACATTTTAGGGCAGCTGCCTGTGCATCAGTGTTCGCGTAGATGTCGTTCCCATGAAAATTTGGCCAAATAAACTCAAATAACAGACCTTTGAGAATTTGGGTTTGATGTGCTCATTAAACACAGGCAGGGACTTTGTAATTGAAATTTCTGAAATTCCTTCACAGTGAGACGGGGCTCGTCCAGGACTGATCAAAACAGCTCTTTGCAATTGCAGTTCTATTAGTCTGTGCTTGGCTGAGCCCCAGGGCTGAGGACCCAAATTCTGCCTTTTCTGTCATCGTGTTTTCTGCTGGGACTAATACCGGCACAAAGGGAACCACAAGGAGTTATTTCCTTTATTATTATTTTCCTTCTTTTCCCATTTCCCAGACACCGATGTTATTTATTGCACAGCACTGATGTGCACTAACCTGACTGAGGAGCTTGGCCGAAACGTGAATCACCGTCTAATTTTGTCTCTAGAAGAACCACTGACGTGCTGTGGAATTCGGGTTTATAGCAAATGAGGCAAAGTTTGCAAAAAGGTAGAGGGGATGGGTGAATGCCACCTTGAAAACTGTTTTTATACACGGATGTTAATTTTGGAGTTGAAGTCAGCAAGAGCCCCTGTGGGGTTTCTCTGTGCTTTGGGTGTTGTGTCCTCCAGCCTTCCCTTTTCGTACTCGTGAAATGGAGTTATTGTGTTTGGAAAACAATGGCGGCTTGCAGACTGCAATAACGAGCAGCCCAGGACAGACTCGGAACACGACTGTTTGCTGTGCGGAATTTGAATTATTGTCAGGAAAGAAAGAGAAACAAAAGATGTTCAATAGCTGCTCAGCAGCGAAGGGCTCTGTGGGAGAAGAGTGAAGAGCGACGGAGCTGGTGGAGAATCTGGAGCACAAGTGTGATGGGAGCGGCTGAGGGACCTGGGGGGCTCAGCTGGAGAACAGGAGCTGAGGGGAGACCTTCTGATCTCTGAACTGCCTGAAAGGAGCTTGGAGCCAGGGGGGGTTGGGCTCTGCTCCCCAGGAACAAGCGCCAGGAGCAGAGGAAACGGCCTCAAGTTGCGCCAGGGGAGGTTGAGGTTGGATCTGGGAACAATTTCTTCCCCAAAGGGCTGTGGGGCATTGGAACAGGCTGCCCAGGGCAGTGCTGGAGTCACCATCCCTGGAGGGGATTAAAACACGGGTAGATGAGGTTCTCAGGGACGTGAGTTAGAGGTGGCCTCGACAGTGCTGGGTTAGTTGGTTGGACTTGATGGTCTTAAAGGTCTTTTCCAATCAAAACGATTCTCTGATTCTAGGCACTGCCTGAGGTTCTCACCAAGCGCTCGTGGTGCAGCAACACTGATCACGGCAGGGTTGGCTTGGCCTCCAGCCACTCTCGGAGGCTCTGAGAACATCTTGGAGGTGCTTTGGGGGTTGTGTGGCGCAATATGCTCGTGTGTGCACGTGCTGCGTAATGTGAGCGTGTGAAATCCAGTGCTCTCGAGAGGGGTTATAACTGTGTGTGTGGAGCCTGTTATACGATAAAGGGGGGGATGTGGAGCCATGATGGGCAATTTCAGGCCAGATGCTGAGGGTGGTAAGAGCCTGGCCCAGGTTGGGCAGAGAGGTGGTGGATGAACCATCCCTGGAGACATCCCAGGCCAGGCTGGACGGGGCTCTGAGCAACCTGAGCTGGTGGAGATGTCCCTGCTCATGGCAGGGGTGGCACTGGGGGAGCTGGGAAGGTCCCTTCAACCCAAACTGTTCTATGACTCTAATGTGGACACCTCGCTCAAGGCATGTAGACAAGGTGGCCAACTTGCTCAAGCTGCTTCTTTCTGGCTAATCCCATCTTCTAAATCCTAGTGCTGGGGATTAGGGATCTGTGTGATGGATTTTCCTGGTTTTAGCTTCATGTATTTTTTTTTTTTTAAATGATTTTAAGAATATATGTTAATGAGTTTATTTTTTGCGTACTGTCAGCAGAGTGAACTTTTTCTAATTACGTTGCTTTACAAGGGATTGAAAACAGTTGGAGGAGTCAGAACCATTTAGTTTTAAGCATATGGACTGTGGGAGGGTATCTAGCAACAAGCTTAAAAATATAGATGGGTTTTCTTTTCTAACACAATCACATGTTACTGATATGATTCACTTTAAGACTGTTAGATGCTCATAATTGGATATGTGGGTTACTTGTAAGATTGCTGAATCAGAGTAATTCAGGTTCAGGACCAGGTTGCTGAGGGCTCTGGGCAGCCTGTCCCTTTGCTCTTTACTTCAAGGAGAAACCTCCCTCCTCCTACTCAACCTGAGCTTTTCCCATCTCCATCAACACCCCTTCTGTTTATATTTTTATTACCTACTTTGTAATGTTAAGGCCCAAATCCCAGAAGCATTTCTAGGACAGCCTAAATCTTTGTCTTGAAGTAGGTTAGGTGAGGCAGGAATTAAAGAGTATCATAGTGTCACCTTCTGGGTCACATTAATGGGATGACATGGCACTAGTGCATGCCGCATCTTGGAAGAATCCAGATAGGCACTAATCACTTGAAAATTAGCTTAATGCACTTCTGAGCAATCTCTGCTAAGTTTCCTACTGCAACCTGAAAATCACAAGTGTTGAGGATCCAAAGCATTGCCAGCATTAGCAAGCCATTGAGATCCATTCTTACTGTTAAAGCATCTTACAGTCTAGAGATAAGTTAGATTAAAAAAAAATTACTATTATTATCATTTAGTTACCTTATTTTGCTATCCTGGTGCTATATTAGGGAATTACGTTTGCTTATTTTTCACTTCTTGTTGCCGTATTTATTAACTTCAATAATTATCACTATGTTTAACCTTTAAAAGTGAACTGCTTCCAGGTGTGCTCTGTGCTACCTAATTAACTTCATCCTCATCGTTTTAACCTTTTTCATTTGCCCCCGTTGTTCTGAGAGTTTGCAGGTCGTAGATTCAAATAATTTGTTTTCTGTTGAATAGCTGGGATCCACCTTAGAATAACTTCAATCTCCAAGACAAAACTGAGTACTGAAAACCAGCATATTTTAGAATTTCAAAGGAATAAAAAGCAGCCTAATTAATGGTTGATACAGCTTTGAGTAATTTTTCCCTCCAAGAACTACAGCGGCATAGTCTTGATTTAAGTTTGTTCCCCTTATGCCGAAACTTGGTCTAATAAAAGGTTTATTTCCAGATACTAAAGTAGCCTTGTAAAAACTCTTGAGTACTTCTGACCTTTGTGACCAAAGGGAAGTTTAGCACGAGTTCTTCAGGACGCTCCTTCATGGAAATAATTCATGATAACGGCCTAAGAGTAAATCACGAAATATTAAACAGAAGATTCCTCTCCTCACATAGATGTCTGCTCAAGGATTAAAATTCACATGGGATAGTAATTTAAACAGGAGCGGAAAGGGCAGTTCATCTAAAAGATAATTACATGAATAAAACAGGCTGTGAAGATTTTAGTCCACGTGGGCTTTGGGTGTTACAGAATTGGTACAGTTTCTGCATATCAATGCAATTTCTTCTTGATAGCAAAATTTCGCTACACTTCATTGTTTAAGTTGACTTTGTCCTGAAAATATAGGCTAATAAAGCTTACTTTCTGTCTTTAAAAGTTTCGATGGTGAATTTATATTAGTTTGTACAAGGTAGATGTAAATGTTTGTCTTTTGTTTGTAGAGGATGATGGAGAAACTGCTTTGTGGCCTTGGATTATGAGATATCGACACTAACAAAATAGATTAACACTTGATAAAATTGTTGTTTAATTTTACTAAATCATTTTTTTACTACTAACTTAAATACTGTGTGTAAACCACTATAAAGTCACGACACTTCATCCTTTTTAGTGACTGTTGCAGCCTGTTGCTGTGCAGTTGGGACTTGATATTCAGACTTTAAAACCTATTGCAACACTGTCGCTCAATTAAATATTTTGGGCTAAAGCGTAGCGGCTAAATGAGTATTTAATTGGGAGTGGGAGCTGTGAATTGATGTGTGATGGAGTTAACGTGGCTTCTGACACCTGCGTCTGGAGGTTCCTGACAACTTCTTGAACCTATTTCTCATTGCAGAAATAAGCAGAATTTTGAGGGAAATGGGGAATCAAATTATAGATGGTTGTTTATTGGCTTCCAAAGCAGTTAACGTTTTTGGTACCTTGTTGTTTTTAATAGTTTCCTAGTTATTAAAAAAAAAGTAACCTAGTTGCTAGTATGTATTCCTTTCAATATAGAAGATATATAACATAAAAATCGATGTAGAATCTTAGCAAAAATTGTAAATTTCATATGGACAAGAATTCTATTCTCAAAAACCTGTTCTTAGAAGGTTTACTAACAGTATTTTCAGTTTTGATACTAAAAAGCAGCTAAAAAGCCCTTAAAATACAACAGTGTTTTTTTGTCGCCCTCTACGCTGTCTACACCTTATTAATATTCTAAAAAGTCGTCTTGAGGGGGACGAATTTAATTACATTGATTGTTTCTGCGTTCTGGCTTCTCATCTGTGCTACACTTGACATTCCTGGATGCAGCTGGGTAGTCAGTAGGACAACTTAATCATCCCTCCAAGATGCTGTTTCACTGCGGATTTAAAATCAAGGCTTGAAAAGAACTCTGAATATAATGTTAGTGTCTTCAAAACTGAATCATATTTAACAAAAAAATTCAATGTCAATTATGGAAAAGTTAAGGTTTTGTCTTGAAATTATTGATTTCCCCCATAAGGGCACAGGTTATATTAAGTCTCCTCTGTCTACTACTCAAGACTGAGGTGGGTCCAGAAGAGAAGATGCAGAAGATCCAGTTTGTCAACCAGGATGATCCTCCTGGTCCGACGTGGACATTCACTGACAGCTTGCAGGGTGCAGCACGCTCAAAGATATTATACCCAGGTTTTCAGTGCAACTTGAACGATTTAAGCTGAGTTCTAATTTCTGTTCCTAAAAACTGTTTTGTCTTAAAGAGAAATCACATCACTCTGCAGCATTCATCTTGCAAACTCTTTGCAAAGTTTTGTGTATCACTGCATCCACATTTAAGAGTAATTTAGCATCCTCACTAATGAAATGCCATGTGTTTCAGAGGCTTTAGTACTGTAGTGTTTGACTTGTGGAGGAGCAGACCCTCCGACAGAGCAGTCTTAGTGTAGTTTTATCAGCCCATTTCTCTTTTATCCCTTCTGGCCACTTTTCTTGCCTCAGTAATTCAGTCTTCTCGCAGTTTTGCACTGTCTGCTTTTAGACTTGTTGCCCGCAGCATGTGTTCTACTAATCTGACAAAAAGCTGAGCCGATTTTTGCTAAAACTCCTCCTGGAAACGCCGCTTCAGGCTTTGGTAGCTGCAATCCCAGCTGCTGTTGCGCTGGGAAATACTGCGGAGCGAGTCCTGCCTGCTACGCCGTTACCCTTTAAATAGGGAGACACTTGAAATTTGTATTTCTGAAGTCATTTCTTGCTCTGAGCAAGAAATTGCACAGGGGCGAGCTCAGGAAAAGGAAGGGTTTTGTTATTTATGTTTCTAAACAGTGTTCTAAAGGACAAATAAATATATTAATTGCTTCCTTCCCTTGCATCGAACAGCATCATTCCCTTTTATAGTTAGCTGGTAAGTAGAAAAGATGGAGTTTTCCATCTTTCTTTCCTTCACTGATAGGCAGTTAAGGCACAATATATAAATAGCTCAATGTCTTCTGCCTAAATCAGAGACTGAGAATTAAGGGGTGAAGGGGAATCCTGTGCTTTTCACACCAGCCAAGATCTGTACCTTCGCTTTAGTTTGTATCTTCACTGTAATCATCACCGTTATACATTTTTCATCCGTACTGATTTTCTGGAATACTCTAATACTGAGATGCGTTTGTTTTGCTCTTACCTGCACCGTGTGAAAATATTCAGTTGGTTTTTAAGACGCTAATGGAGGAGGACAATTAAGTTGTCAGTATGAAACACACCATCAGACGCAGGATGGCTTCACGTCATGCCCACCGCCTGTTATTCCTTCCCCAGAATAAAGCACCTGCCTAAATGGATCTCCTGGCTGATGAATTTTAGGAGGGGAACCTCTGCTTTAGAGAAATAAGAAGCGATATCCTTTCACCTTTTGCACCTGGTCTGTTTGCAGTGAGCAAACTCCAGGGATTTCCATCTGTTCTTGATTATTGCGGGTACAAAGCAATCTTTAACAAAACCTTTAAGCAGTTTGTAATTCTTTTATCCATTTGACCATGAGCAAACTTGTCTTCACCTTACAGAACCATCCACCTTCACGGCAAACATCTCATTTAAAGTTCGTGGTGCTGTTTGTGTTGGACAGGACATATTTTCCCTGCACTTCTTAAAACTTCTTCACTAATACAAAAGCATATAAACCCCTGGGTAGCGGTGTCATTTTCCAATAAATCCGCCTAGATTTTATCAGGTTCTCTTTGCTATAAAGTCTCTCTCTTAAAATCACTTTCTGAATCCAGTAGTTCCCGCTACAGAAATCAATTTGACGTATGCTGACTTGTTGGACAGAAAATGCTGAATCTTTCCATCTAGGTGAAAATGAACCTCACCCCATCTATTCTTGATCCGAATAGTTACACTTGTTGAATATTATTAATTTAGTGAAGTCAAACTGATTTTCTGTTTTCAAACCGGTTTTGTGTTATGGAAAAATCAAGGCCAGCAATTGATCTTGCATTAGTGAATAAATCATTACTTACACTTAGGAAGAAGTGGGAATATTGATATTTTTAACTTACCTATAGATAATACATGCACTGTTCCTGCATGTGTCGCAATTAGCCGTGTCTTGACCAGTCCGATATGAAAGCCTACAAAGACAAGAACACAAGGTCATTAAAAAGTAATTATTTTAATATGTTTTTGCCTTCTGTGATCCCTTTTGTAGAAATCAGAACATGAGGATTTTTGTTTAGAACTTAAATATTGCATACAGAAATGTAGCCATTAGGAAAACAGGATCAAAACCGGCGTAATCAGCTTCACTGAAATGATTTTGGAAAATTAGTCTAATGACGGCAAGAAGAACATAAGAATTGGTGTACTTTTGTAAATTAAAGGGGAAAACAACAAGGAAACCAAGTTACGTGGACCGTTTCCATAAAGCTGCTGGTTTGCTGGGGTTTTTTCAGCTTTCTGAAATACACGAGGCTTTACCTAGGTATCGGTGGACGTATAGAACATAATACTGGAAAATGGCATCTACTTGAAGAATTCTGTCCCTCAACAATGAGGTCTGAAGGTGTGTTGTTGTAGGGATGCTTGTGTCTTATAAGGCAGAAAATGCCATTTAAATAACATTTCCCGTACTCACCGAGCCTACAGCTGCCCCATCACGCTCTGGTTAGAAGTCAGTGCTCTTAGTTTACTCGCCTATTGTCTCTGACTCGGTCAATTTAATTTACAGGTTTTTTTAAGGTATGCAAATACTTTTTTTGTACACGGAATTTTCATTAAAATTAATATGTAATTTATGATGAGTTTTTCTTAAAGCATCATTTTCCGTATTGAGTATTTTCAGCTTTTCGGAGATGATTTTCCTTTTAAACTACGGATTTAGCAACGTTGCCTGCTCTGAGCCATCTTATGAGTTAGAATTCTTTGTAAGCCCCAAGAACCCCACGCGGCATCACAGTGTTTGGTTTCCAGAGGGCACTTGGAGAGCTATTTAGGACTGTGCTGTGCTGAGTGTTGGTGCACTGTAAATTCAATTATTTCTATATAAATTAAACTCTTCATGAAAGAATTCTCTTGTTGATACCCAAGGGCTTTGGACTTTGACTGTCGTGTTTTGACATAATTATCTACATAAACACTTGCATGGAATTCATCTACTTCATGCCAGTGAGGGTTTTACTATGGGCGTAGCGTTGCCATGTGAACGTGAGGCAGTGAATTTGATCTGCTCTGCTCACTTACTGAAAAATGGAGCTTCGTATCAGTGTAAACCACTAGAAACAGTTTATTAGCACAGTCTGGATACTGGGTTCAGGAGGCCAGAGTTCTGGGTGTTTACGTTTTCCTTATGAGATGGAGTGTTTTGGATAAGGATATTCCACTGTAGAAGAGCTCAGAGCAGTAACTTCATTGCTAAATGAGTTGGTGTTTTCCTGGAAGAGTAAATCCTGTGAAATGTGAAGTTTTTCACGGAGCAAAGATTCCTAAGAGAAACAAAAGTTGGTTTTGGTCTGGTTTAGATCCAAAGTGGAATAATTCACTTTACACGGAATGAGATGCCTTGGAGGCAGGAGTTCCCCCAAGCTACGACTCCTGCGGGCAACGCACTTCATGTAAAACTAATCTCAGCATTAAGCCTTGCAGCTCATTTTACTAATCTTGGTTTTGGGAACACCTCATCAGTTTAAGTAGTATTCCATTTTCTAACTTGATTCAGTGTCTCCCTTTTTTAATCCATTCTTCATGAAGGTTAAAGTTGACCATGGCGAGGTTGTGCTGACCCATTGGGTGGTTAAGCTGCTGTGTTGGGGTCCGGATGTGCCCGTGATGCCTCGTTGCTCTTGGGAAGAAGAAAATCCATCAGCCTTCAAGGGAAATGTAGATCTAATTACATTTTTGGTACCGAGGTGTGACCAAAAATCATGGATGTTAAACGAGAGGTTGTTGATTTTTGCCCTTCTGGTTGTCATCTCTGTCTCCTGGCCTCCTCAACCTGGAGTTTTCCATGTTTGTGCTGCAGTGTGGATCGTGCACTTCAGGTCTCCTAAAACGTCGTGCAGCATTTGGCACTTGCACAAAAGTATTTTGTGCCTTTGTGTTTGTAAAGATGTGACAAAGCTGTTGTGCACCATGGCCAGGAAAGGTGCATTGATCTTGAAAGGGGACTGTATTTCCCAAGTAACAAGTGACAGGGCGAGAGAAAATGGTCTCAAGTTGTGCCAGGGGAGGTTGAGGTTGGATCTGGGGAACAATTTCTTCCCCAAGGGGCTGTGGGGCATTGGAACAGGCTGCCCAGGACAGTGCTGGAGCCACCATCCCTGGAGGGCTGGACAGATGGACATGAGGTTCTCAGGACACGGGGCACTGATGGCCTTGACAGTGCTGAGTTAATGGTTGGTCTTGATGATCTTAAAGTCCTTGTCCAACCAAAAGGATTCTCTGATTCTAAAGGCCTCTGCTTTACAGGACAGATCAGCTGGTATTAAGATGGGGGGTGCAGTCAGAGGGCAGCACTTGGCATCTTTACCATGACAAGTTCATTCTTGACATCTACTTCTGACTTCCATGAGTAAGACCCCACTTCCCACTACTGATCAGCAACTCCCTCCTGATCTTTTGAGGTCCCTTCCAATCCCTAACATTCTGTGATTGTGTTTTTTCCTCAGGGATCATAGTAAGTAAGATAAGAAAGATGTTCTAATTTTGGAAGAATATTCATCTTGTGGATGCTGAAGGAAATATTTGGGTTTAATTAGATTGCTTTCTGCGTAATTAGCTAGAACCTGCACTCCTTTATGATTTATTTTTTTATTTCCAAAACCACTAAAGAAAATAGACTTGAGTGTGATTTTATTCTTTTTTTCTTTTTTGCAATCCTATCAATATAAAAACTAAACGTGGCACTGTTCATTCTTGGTTTGATGGGATGCATGCTCCTCTGCAAGGAATGGACTGAATGCATATACTATAATCTATTCATATTATTACTGTGCTTCATACTACTTTAGTATCTAACATGTTTTGATATAGACTAAGAAGCAGCTTCATTCTTTGTTACCTTACATCTTGTATTTTCTATTTACATGCACAGATGGCCATGGTTAGTCTCCTGTGTTATGTGGATCAGGTTGTACAGAAAGGATGGCTATAAGTTCGTTGTGTTGGTGCATCTGCATGGACTTGGCTGTGTCACCTTGGGAAGGGTTTCTCATCTCCATACTCCATTTTTGACGTATGCTCGCTGCCTACATTGCATATTATTTTCAGGAGGCCTTCACTTTATTGCATTTCTTTCAGCATTCCTGGCACAACCTGAGCTTAACCTCAATTAACACTTCCAAGTATTAAAATATTATAATGAAGAGCAACCGTTTTGCTGACATGGACTGGCAGTAACTAATAATAGGCTGCAATTTTCAGAGCAGCCTCAGGGAATGACACCCTGTAAATCCCTGTGAAATGCCGAATTCGTGCACCTGCTCGAGGCTCTTTTTTGAAAATACCAACTGTAACATGCAAATCTTCTTTGCATTTCAGTAGTTTTTTGCTCACATAAATTAGAGACCTCAGTGAGCTGAGGGAATCTTAGATCTGTATATGCTGATTTTTTTCCCTATTCAGTAGGTAGCTAGCGAAGGGGCACTAATTCAAGTATCCTGGACATCTATTAAAAACAAAGAAAATCTTACCAAGTGATTTGCAAGGATAGCTCTGGGTGTCTTCCCTTATCTTTTGGATGCAGGGGATACTTCACATTAACTGAGTTACTTAATGGCGTGATTTTACAGAAGTGGCTGCGCTTCTGAGTGTGTTTATGCTCTTTAGATGATACTGATGTTCATCGCACTTTTGATGTGTTGCCGCCAACAAGGAGGATAAACAGACCTCAAGAATCTTTCTTTTGTGGATGTTTTTTATTAAAATAGAGTGAAACAAATTATCTTAAGGAGGGCTTTGAAGTGGTTTTGAAGTGACAGTTCTGGCCGCACTGAGTAGCTGTGCGAGTGTGGGCCGTGGTTCTCCTGCAGCCTTTGTGTAAACCGGTATTATATTGCCATGCACAGACTATTTATAGCGTAGCTGGTTAAACACGCTAATGGTACCTGTCTGTACAGAATAATGGTTTAAAAATAAATAGTCTGGTGGAGAACTTCCCAAAGCCTTTGTTTCCTATTGTAAAGTATTACAGAGCTAATATTGCTAATAACTATGCTTCAAGATAAAATTATCCCTACTTGCTATTAACATAATTTGCCTTTTGGCAGAATAAGATGGCTTTATAGGGTCACATGTGTTTTAGATGTCCTTATGACTTGAGTCATGTTTTAGCTGGGTAAACTGCAGGAAAATCACTTGTATATGTTTTGCACATCAGAATAAATCCTGCTGAGCCATATAGGTTTAGTCTAACCTAGGAAAGATTTGCCATTGTAGCTCAATGGAAAGCCTCATAAATGCATTTCTACCAGCAAAATCATGTTTCTGTTGGATTAAATCTGCCTCTGTCTCCCTTCAGAACTTGTATTCCGCTGTCAAGCCAGCAGGTATGTACAGGTATACAACACCTCGGGCCAGCCTTTGGCTCAACTCAAAATGTCCTGAAAAATCACTTGCCCAATAGACCAGCGGGGAAAATGTTTTAGCCTTACTGCTGCTGTGTCTCATTATGTTCATAGTTAACCAATTAGCAGTTCTCATTTATAGATTATAGCAGTGCAACCTGATAAAAATAAAAAAATAGTGTTGTGCTTTGAGCAATTATCATGAGGTGGTTTTGTTTGATGTCTACAGATGGATGCAAATGTTGAAATGTTTCATGCATTTCAGGGGCTTGTTGGGGTTTGGTGTTTGTGGCGGTGTTGTTTGGTTGGTTTTTTCTTGCCTTTTCCCTAAGGATTTTTCCTTTGCTGATTTGATTCCCCAGTACAAGCCCTGGGAGCACCCTTGGTGTGTCTTCTCATGAACATGGGCCATGTTCTTGTGTGAAATCCCAGGGTGCAGAGCTCAAGCACAAACCACTTTGTTTCTGGGGTATGTTGGGAGCTGGGGGCGCTCACCAAGTCCCAGCAACACCAGCTGCGTGTCCCTGGTCCGACTGTCGTGGCACCAGAGGAACGGGGTGCTTAGATGCAACGTTATGGCCTCAAGTGGCACCAGGGGAGGTTTAGATTGGATATTAGGAAAAATTTCTTCTTGGAAAGGGCTGTGGGGCATTGGAACAGGCTGCCCAGGGCAGTGCTGGAGTCACCATCCCTGGAGGGGTTTAAAACATGAGTAGATGAGGTTCTCAGGGACATGGGGCAGTGCCAGTGCTGGGTTAACAGCTGGACACGATGACTTTGAGGATCTTTGCCAAGCAAAATGATTCTATGCTTATCCTTTCTTCCTTAGCTTAGATCCCTGATGGTCAGCATCAGTGGGGTGGTTGTCTTTAAGTAACTACTATGTGAGGATTAAATAGGTCCAGAGAGGTTCTCCTGGCCCTCTACTCTGCCCTGGGGAGACCACACCTGGAATATTGTGTCCAGTTGTGGCCCCTCAGCTCCAGAAGGACAGGGAACTGCTGGAGAGAGTCCAGTGCAGCCACCAAGATGCTGAAGGGAGTGGAGCATCTCCCGTGTGAGGAAAGGCTGAGGGAGCTGGGGCTCTGGAGCTGGAGAAGAGGAGACTGAGGGGGGACTCATTCATGGGGATCAATATGGAAAGGGGCAGTGTCAGGAGGATGGAGCCAGGCTCTTCTTGGTGACAACAAGGGGTAATGGGTTCAAACTGGAACACAAGAGGTTCCACTTAAATTTGAGCAGAAACTTCTTGATGGTGAGGGTGGCAGAGCCTGGCCCAGGCTGCCCAGGGGGGTTGTGGAGTCTCCTTCTCTGCAGACATTCAAACCCGCCTGGACACCTTCCTGTGGAACCTCAGCTGGGTGTTCCTGCTCCATGGGGGATTGCACTGGATGAGCTTTCCAGGGCCCTTCAACCCCTGACATTCTGGGATTCTGTGTGAAACCTCAGTGACAACACTTTTCTTGTCTCCGAGGCAAAGGGACAGCCCATGAGCTCAGGCAGCCCCGGGCTGGGCAGCAACACATTGGATGGACCAAAGAGCAGTTCCTCCCGCTCAGCACGGCCAGGCGGCCTCTGGTTGTCACCAAAAGAGCTGGGAAGACCCTCGTTGTCACGGTGGGGACAAGTATGTCTCTCTCTGGAGACATTCAAGCCTGCCTGGACACGACCCTGTGTGATCTGCTCTGTGACCCTGCATTAGCAGCTGGGTTGGACTGGATGATCTCCAGAGGTCCCTTCAACCCCAGCCATTGACTCTGTGAAAAGAAAAACTGCACAGATTCACTAACTCATTTTTTAAAGGTTGTTTTAACTGACAGCAGAAATCTTCTGATGCTCTAAAATAATATCAGAATCTTTTTTCTGCTTTTTTTTCCCTGTCTTGTTATTACAGGGCTGATACTATTCATTTGCTTTCTGCAAATACTTTGAAATGTGCAGAAGCTCAGTGGTGAGATTTTTTCAGGCTGTTTCCAAGCCAGTAGTTTGTTGTCTTTTCCTGAATCCTGACAGTTGGAAGCAGATGACTAATTTTCTTTTTGAGGTATTTGCACTGTGGGTGTATGGCATGACTCCCACGACAGCAATTCAAGTGCTTTCACCCTGTAAATACATTTTATATTATCTTGAGGTTAGTCAGGGAGTGAAGTGCTTAAAAAATTAATAGGGATGTCTAGTGATTAAAAAAAATAAAGTTAAAAATGTGTTTCAGGTGAGATCACAAAATCTTACAGGAATTAGGTGCACACAAAGTCCGGCATCTCTCTTGAATATTTGTGCCTCCGTCTCATCAGAAAAATCAGGAGGATAATTAAAATGTCAACTCTTTCTATTAATAATAATAATTCAGGGAATTTATTTGCTCTAGCTGAGCAGCAGCTGTATTGCTGGCGTGTAATTCTTAGGTCTCAGCGCTCTGATGGGCTATCAGGGAGCACACAGCAGCAGTTTCGCTGGGACGGGGTCTGTCCCTTTACCCCTCGCACTCGAAATCTCTTGTTGTGATTTTCTCCCGACCTCAGAGCATCATTAACCCGAGACCTGTGAACCCGCAGCTCGGCATCAGCTCAGCATCACCTTTTCCTGCAGCGTGTTGCCTTCCTCTACCCAGGTCCTATTGCTCTTCCACCCCCAAATTTTAAAATGAATTCCTCCTGCATGCCATTTTTTGGACACCGATTCACCCCGAGCTGAATTTTCCCAGTTACCGAGTGATTATTCACCTCCCTGCGCTGTGGCTAATCAACCTTTGTCAGCCGCGGCACCGAGATTCATAACTGCATGGTTTTAATGCAAATTAAATCCTCTCAAGCGGTCGGACCAAAGGGTGTTTCATAGGCGTGAACTATTAGTGCATTTATGGGTGAATAACTGTATTAAAACACAACACCTTGGCTTTTGCTGGACTCGGATTTTTAAATGAAGAAGCCTACTAACAGGCATTGTTTCTATAGAGGTGGGAAGATGGGAGAAATAAGAAGTTGGTGTTATTTCTTCATCATTTTGAAGTGATTGCTATTTTAGTGTGAGCTCAAATACTCTGTGTGTACTACACATATAAGCCTATACCAGCTTACAACAATGTGTCCACCATACTATATGCAAACCAAAGAGCTTGTTTAGAATTCTAAATACTACACAGTAGCAGCAAATTAAGGATATGGAGTATGATTGCTGGCCACGGATCTTGCTGGTTGTGTGGTACTCGCATGAAGGATGGGGAATTGCATGGAACAAAAACCAGCAGGAAGGACCCTGCAAGTGCTGGACTCTTGCTGTTGCAGCTTGAATAACTTTTCGCAGGTCTCGGTGTTTTCTATTTTCTCATTTCCTTAAATAATGGTAGTTTGAGATTTTTACTGCAGCGCAGGAGGATCCATAGAGCAGCAGTTTGGTGTTTGCTTGAGCTTTGTATGCAGATGCTCAGAGAAGTCCCATCCCTGGGCATTTTTTCCTGAGCTTGTCTGGATGATGAAGAAATAGGTAAATCTCTGCGTTTACCAAAGAAATGACCTAAGTTATGCCAGGCTGAACTATTCCCGAGTGTAAATTACCTTGTTAATGTTAAAATACTTCTGCTCATCGCTACAATCCAGTCTCTCGTGCTGATGAATTATTAGACCACACTCAGCTTCTTTGTGTCTTCTCAGGATATTGGAACCAAGAGAAAAAAATTATAGGAGAAAAAAATAGTATAGGCAACACAGTGCTGTTTGTCCTCTTCTGGTTTGTTCACGCAGCACGTGATGTGGTGAAAAACATCCTCCATCTGGTTAGTAAAAGAGGGTTAAAGCACCATTTGGAGCGATTCCCACCCTGCTTTGGGAAGGGACGTTGCCCCACGGCACAGCTCATCCCTGCGCTGCTGCTCTTTGAGGTGCAAAAACAAACCGGCGCAATAAACTGCTGCAGAAAAGTTCTGAATTGCCAGGCTTTGTTTAAGTATTCTGTTAAACTGCTGCTTTTTTAAGTGTTTGCTTATATCGTGGTAAAAATGGTTCGATGCCAGCTGCAGGCCGCAAACAGGTGCCTGTGTGTTGGACTGCTCTGCATGTTTTAACTTGGTTATGTCTTCACTCATGTATCTTGAAAATTCCTCTGTATTTGCAATTGAAGCCATAAAGAGTGACAAAAAGGCGTAGAGCTGGAGTTTTTCCAGGGTCTGAGCTCAGAAGAGTTACTGGGTCTGCAATTAACCCCAGCAGTGGCACACGGGGAGGATGGACAGAGTGCCCAGGAGCTCCTCAATGAAACGATGTTCTCCTCTGGTTTCTGAAACAGTCCACAGATACTAATATTTGAACCCAGCTCAACTCTTCATAGGCTGTGATGCTTGTTGACCCTCAGTTCTCTGAATGTGTTGCAGAGGAGGTTTTGAAGACTGAACTGCATGTTTATGTCTTAATTCCGGCACCCAGGAGCCTCAACAGTTGAAAAACAAAATGCCCCCTTCAGACAAGTGTTCTTACGACAATTGTCCAAGGTTCAAATGCATTTTTCCCCCAGTACATCTTTGTGTAGGCACAAGGGCTCAGAAGGAAGTGTCAGCTAGAAATCTGGGGATTAATCTCTCAGCGAACAAACAACAGTGAGAAATTTGAGACTATAAAGCTCATTTTGTCACATTTTTACACGACTGGATCGGTGCCTGGCTCATGGCTCTGTCTCTTTAGATTCTAATACTACCGACAGTCAAAATGCAGTTATTAAAGGATTACTCTAATTGTGTAAAGAGAAAACTGGTAATTCAGTACCTAAATAACATCCTCTTTAAAAGACTGATTTTAGCAGGAAGACTCTCCTCGCAGGTATATAATTTGGATTACTCGGTGACAGTTGGATAAGCTTCCCTTATGATCCGCAGTAATTCAGATTAATGTATAATATTTAGCAAGTATGTTGTCTGCTTATACTTTTAATTGTTCTTTATAAGACTTCACCAATGTTTCCAGATTTGAATGGTGGAAATTTGCTTTTCCTGGCCTTTATGTCACTGCTGCCAATCCGATGGAAAAGTCTTGAACTTTAATTTCACTTCAGAGCCTGAAGTGCTGCCGAACGCTGCTGAAATGGGGAGGTGGCGAATGATATTTCATCTTGTTTCTCAAGTCTGAGTAGCAACTGGGTATAAATCAAATTACTTTTGAAATACTTTTTCTTCAAATTGTGCCTGTGTAGTATGATGAAGAGCTGGAATATATCAGCAAACTTAGTTATATGTTCTGAGACTCGGAATATTCCTAGTGTGATCTTTTTGAGAAAACAGAGTAAGCATTAAGATCAAGTAACTTCATTAAAGCACGATGTTAATCTTTTTTGTTTGTTTAATGTTTATTCCACGTACTGGTTGTTGCCAACAGTTCACTTGTCATTTTTGTTCATCGTTGTTTGCTCGTTGAAGACCTCTGGCACACGCCTTTTGGGCAATGATGAAGCCTGACAGTTCAGCTATTAATAATTAGAATTAACTGTATACTTACAAAAAGAGAGGGAGTAGTTGTATGAGCAGCTGTAAGAAAAGGAAGAGAGGGGTGTTCTGCTGCTGTTGGAACTAGAACATAAAAACTGCTGCTACAGTAGTCAAATGGTTCACTCCAAGACTGATCTTTGTGGAAAAAGCAGAAAAAATGGTATATATTAATTAGAATCTGAAAAAACCCTCCACCCAACCATCCCCTGGCCCAAGGGTCATGAGATCCTCAAAATACTGATTTGCACAAAAGTTGCTTCTTTTCCTTGACTAAAGAAGATACATCCAAAGAGATTTCTGTGTCTGCCTGCAGTGACAATGGTAGGGAGGATAAAGAAATAAGAATTTAGGACATGGTCTCTGGTATAGTCAAAATGAATGAGACCCCTCCAAAGGACAAGCAAAATGGATGTGTGTAAAGATCAGAGTTGAAAATAAAGCTAATTATTGTAGTCCTGTTCCAAGGGACTGCTGTTGCAGTCTCTTAAAACCTGGTGGCACTCAGTAGATCATAACATTCATGCATCACAGATGGAATTTGTTGCCTTTTTCATGGTTTTCATATATTTGTTTGTAGTCCAGCTGTCTTCTACTGTTAAGTTTATCTATCTATTGCATCCCTCCATGTCCGGGTTTTCTCTTAGAGATGATTTTCTTGAACATTTCCTTTGCCACGTCTAATTGAAAAAGCAAAACAAAAACCAAAGTGGGAGGGGATCCGAAATGAAACCAAGTCCTGTCGTTTCTGCGGCTTCCAAAGCTTTCAGAGCTCTCCACACTTTCTTTTCTCCTTATGTGACATAAGGAACTCCCTTGTGTTTAAGAGTATTGGCTCGTGTGTGTTGATGGGTTGAGTTAAACAGAAGAGGTTGTTACTACCTTGATTTGCTCTGTTGCCTTCATCTGGGCTGGACTTGGAAGTAGCTTTTGAAGAGGAGAAAAGCAAACAATCTGAGCAATAATTTCTTGGGTTATCTGACTTTCCCGTCATTCCAAGCCAGGATGACAAGTTTACGCTCAGCTCTTGTGACCTTGGGGATGATTTCTTGCAGTATTTTTGAGACAGAAGTATTCGGTTGATGCTCTCGTCTCCTCTTTGCTTCAAATGTCCACCCAGACACACACTGTATTGGTTTATTTTCTGCTTCGAAATAATAAGAGACCCAAATATCCCCTTATTCGTTGGAAAATGTGAAATGACATTTAAATCTCGTCCATGAGAATGTGTTCTTTCGAAGCCTCTTTGAAGTAGCGTGGGACTGCTTGTTCCATGAATGTTTGTTGAGAGCTCTTTCAATTCCTGAGCCACAGTTGACTAATAAATGAATATAAATTATCTCTGAAAAAGGTTAATTTAACTCTTGTCTAATGTGTAGCATTTGGCCTCTCAGAGTCGAAATGCTGTGACTTATTTTTGTGTGGCAAATTGAGTACTTTGTTTATTGAAATGGCTGATTTTTTTATATAATGAGAAGGGCCCTGATTACTTCTCACAGTGAGGATTTAAAGGGCAGGTCATCAGTGTTCTCCAGCTAAAAAATACTTTTGATTATCTGTTCATCTTCTGTTCACTATTTCACAGGCTGTACTGCAGTTAGCCAGGTTTTGGAATTATTGACTTGCATTTTGCTTTCAATCCTGCTGGCCATACAGGTAAACAGAACAGAATTTGGCTTAAGGGAGCACACTGTATCTGAAAACAGACAAATGTGTCTATAGTTGATATAGATTGCTAATATTTTACTAGTAGGTAAAGCAAACATTTGGGGAATCAAACTTGTGTTGTAAAGCTGCACTTTGCATTACGGAATATTCAATATTTTCTCCAACTTTGAGTTGGAAGTCTGAACTGAAGCTGCAGCTCTGTTGCTTCTGTTCACGCATGAGTTAACACAAATTCCTTTTGCTGTGATTATTTTTTTTGGTAGATGCTTCCACATAGTAAGTTATAATTACTATTTTGCCAAAGATTTAGTAAATAGTCATGCACATAAGAAATACAGAGTTTTAATAGTCTCATTGGATCTTGGGGGGGTGGGTCACAGGCCAGCGATAATGATTTCAACCCCCGTCCTCAAATCTACTCTATGTTATTTCGATAGATTCAATGCATTAAAATCTCAGAGTGCCTGATGGCCCAAATTCTACATTCTGTGACCAAAAAATGGAGCCTGACCCCAGGTCAGAGGAGCGAGGCCATGGTGAACCCTCAAAATCTTGGATTTGGTTATTTGGGTGTTGGAGCTGCTCCGTGTTTCTCCTCCGGTGGCTTTTCCCTTTCCCTTCAGCAGAGCCGAACGCTGGATGTTGTTGCTAATTGCAGATAATGTAGTACTGACATTTTGAAAAGTAAGCGTAGATGATATTCACCCAAAGGATGATACTCCTGTCTTCGGAGATGCTGGTACAATTTTGCTGGCATAGACTCATTTAGTGATGAATTGCAGTAATAGCAGTTCAAGACCTACAGCATATTAGTGAAAATGAATCCACTGAGCACTGGTCCCATGGCACTACAACAGCACTTAAAGAACACTGATTTTCTTGACGGGAGAAAAATCTGATTAAGAGATTTAGCTGTGGGTTCGCTCTCCTTTTATTTTCACCAGCAGTGTGTTATTTTATTTGTTCCTTGATGTATGTTATTGGAAGGAATTTAATATACATAGGAAAACCAGAGAGTGCCATAAACACGGAACGTTGTTTTTTGCTTTAGCAGATGGAAGACTCATATAAGTGACATAGCACTAGTACTACTTTTAATTTCTTGTTATAAACTGACCGAACACCTCTTTATAAAAGGAAAAAATGATCAACACGCTAAAACAGAGAAGACACAGAACAGCGTACACAGTGGTGGGTCTCCGTGGAAAAAATGTCGTAGACGTGAATGCAATAATTGGAAAGAATTATCCTAATAAAAGGATGGGACACCCTGTTATCAAAATAGTTGTCTAATTTGAGGGAAATAGGGATAAAGACAGGCTTGGTGTTAATAATGCATTGGTGCTTTGCTGGAGAACAGAGTGTTCTTTCCACTCTGGAATGTGATCAGTGGAGAACAGAAATGTCCCCAGCATAATGCTGGGCTCCTGTGTGCCATCTCCATTAAAATCACCCAGGTGCTAGACAATTAGAAGGATCTGGAATACAGGAATTCCTGAAACAGGAGAAAATATGCACGTATGCATCTCCCTCCTTTCCTCCTTCCCCTTCTTTACATCCTTTGTGTCCCTGCTATCTGAAATCTCACTTTCATTCGCAGATATTTTATTTCCAATTCTTATAATAGACCTTGATCACTGGTGTAACTGCCACTGGTTACAGTTAATGTCAAAGAATCATTAAAACATGTTAATTGTCTCTTCCACGTAGCACAGTGTGTTGGAAAAGTTTTCAAGATGTGTGATGTATCTTTAGGTGGTGGTTTCACCATTGCTATGGGGGGAAAATAAAGGAGTGCTAATAAACAGGCTCTTTTTGGTCAAATATCGTGTAATCTTGCAGGATCTGATACACAAGTCTATAAGAAGCAGCAGAAGTATTCTGGAGAACTGGGGTTTATGGATAGTTACGCTATTTTAGGGTTGGTATTGGCTACGGCTCTGTCAGGGCGGCAACTTCAGAAGGGTTATTTGAAGACAGGAGCAACCATCAATAGGTGGGCAAGACCTCGACCTCTCTTGTGTTGAGGACAGGGATACACTCCTAATGCTGGCTGCCCTACAAGGCTCTGCTCATGCGAAGGCAATAAAAAACAAGTATTTGCTGCACCCGTCGCTCTGCTGTCTTTGGAAAAGATAAAACTTGATATATAAGTGTGTGGAGGGAGGACGGGTGTTGATAGCAGATGACTTTAGATGACTTTGGGGTTGGATGCGTGTGTTGGTGTACGCAGAGTTCTTGACGATCAGATGATGAGTTATGATGAAAGATGTTTTTCTATGTTTTGTGAGTTGACAAGCAGCATGGCACAGTTTCTTTAAGTTAAGAAAGTCAGAGGAATACTTTTTCTGGATAATATTTTTTAAAAAACTCAATAAATCACTAATCCCGTATTGCTTTCAGCTAGATCAAGAAGCTTCCCAGTCTGAAGAGCCAGGATTTGACAAGGTGTTCTAAAAATACTGTAACCAGCTGTAAAACAAACTAAAAATGCTGTGGCTGTGTTGACAGCAATGTCCAACAGCCAGGATGATGTTTTAATGAAAAGCAGTTGGAATTTTTAGGATTAACAAGATGTTTTCTGCATTTCTAGAGGAAGGCTTGAATTGCATATTTAAGATGCACATTTTTGACTCAAATTAAAACATGTGCTGTTTCAAGCAGCAAGAGCTACTGGTTTCTAATTTTAAAATCCAGATTTCTTCTGACAACTCATGATTTAATAACAGAAGTATTTAAAAACACAAACAGTGCATGCAGATTTTAAGGTGCACTATTGAATAAAGTTTAGCGATCTAAAGGCAAGTAAGTCTGAAAAATGCTTGTTAAGGTAACATTAGAGATGGGTTGAACTGTTTAGGTAAAGACTAAAGCTCGTACTGTGTTATATCAGCTAATATTTGTAATGCCTTATAGGTTGATTTAAGTAACGTAAGTTAGGGATAAACGAAATTTTGTGGGGTTTTTTATGCTGGAGTTTGTTGTGAGTAGTGTGAGTACTGCAAAGAAAGCTTTGATATTCCGAGTTTCCATTTAATTTCCTTCCGAAAGAAATATTAAAAATTCAGAAGGTGAAAGTAAACCAGACAAGATTCATATGCCGCTAATGGAATTATATTAAGAGTTGTAATAATATCCCTTAATCTTAAAAAGGTAAGTCTCTTACGGAATTAAGGGTTTTCTGCTGCTTTTCAAGCCGTGTGAGATATCACGGTTAATACAAGTTGTTAATGTGAAAGCAGCCTCACTAATCCTGTTTGGAGAGCGGCTCGCTCTGTGCTCGTTACCAAAGGTACAAGAAAAGATATATAGGACAAATAACTACATAATAACATCATAGGACAAGCGGGTAGTGAATCTGTGCGTACCGCTGGTGGGTTTCCCTTGGACTTGCGTCAAGGCAGCAAACCCTGGTCCTTGTGAGAAGCACCATGTGTCAGGTCTTGGTTTGCTGTGGGGCAACGCGCGGCGATGGGCGCAAACCTACGTGAACTAATTCAAGGGCCCGACTTGCTAGAAAAGGCATTAAAACCAGGTCATACTCATTTAAAAAGCTTCTACTCACCCTTCTCTGTGAGCTTCTCCTTTCTCTAGCTCCTGTATAACACCCAACAGCACTTTTATGGTTTCCTGACTAGAGCTGATCAAATTCTCCATCATCTGAAGCTGCGCTTTCAAGTCCACAACTTCCGTGTGAGGCACGATTTGTTGGCATTCCTCGCTCACCGCCACGGCCGCCCGGCAAGGCTGGTTCTCCTCCATAGGCGAAACGTCGATCCGTAGGGTCTGTTCGCTACATTCGGTGGCTTGGCACTGCGCCCGCGCCGCGCAGGGCCGGGCATCTCCCGCCTGCGCCTGAACACCGTTCAGGTGCACCGTCCTCTTTCTGTCCTCCTCGGCTGCCGGGCACGGCGACCACTCGCTCTCGGCCGCGAGGTCGAGCAGGTCGGTCTGCGAGGCGTGCGAACCGGCCGACGGCAAGTAAACGGTGGCCACTTCGGTCTTGAAGACCCTCCCGTGGAGGGGCTGCGCGGCCTCCTCGCTCCCCGGCCGCCCCGCCGCCGGCTTCCCGCGGCCCGGCTCCTCCAGAGCGGGGTCGGCCGAGTTTGGGAGAGGAGGAGACTCTTTGGGAGAGCTGTGCAAATCGCTGCTTCTCCAGGACTCAGCGTTGATGCGCTCGTTGAGGTGGGAGATGAACTCGGCCGTCTGCAGGCTGCCGCCCTTCCTGCCCCACTGAGCCGCGTCCCCCGAGCTCCCGCCGTCCTTGTCCTTCGCGTCTATGAGAAACCCGTTGTTTTGACCCTTAAAGGTGTCGACAGTCGAGGCGCTTTTAAGAATATTCCCTTTTTTCCGGTCTAGAGGAAAGGTCTGGTAACACTTTTTGAGATCGGGTGAAGTCTGAACTCCTGTGCTCTTGGTGACGTTGGGTATGGACCTCCGGGCGGGCACCGTCATGTACTTGCGATACGCCGTCTTGTAGGAGATGGCCTTGGCTTCCCTCTTGTCGGGATCCTGGCTGCTGGACAGCTGTTTGTCCCTCTGCTCGTTCTGGGCCTCGCAGATATCTTTAAATCTCACCTGGAGGGCTTTGTTCCGTTTCTTGATCTGCCGGTTGGGATCCAGCGCGTATTTCATCTCCAGGGCGAGCGAAGCCGCCGGCTCAACTTCGCTGTCTGAGGCGGTGAGTAAGCATTTGCTGGGCTCCTTACTCACCATGATGCCTGCACGCAAAAACAGCGCAAAAAGCCTCATGTTACAACAGAAACGCTACCTTCCCCCCACACGAGGTTTGCAATATTTGGGGTAATTTCTTGTGCTTTCACTAAAATGGCTGCCACTCCCAAGCTTTTTGTTGGATTCTCTTAACTAAGTACTAGGCCTGTATATAAGACTTTGTCCTTTTGCTAGAGAATCATTCCTTTTATCCCTATTTGTTAACACCTGCTCCTCAGAGAGGGTAAAGCCATTCATTCCTGGGCTACAGGTGGTGTAGTAGGACTGGGAGCAGGATGGGACTTGTGCCGGGTCACAAAACCTGGTACTAGCGGGGCTAAACCCGGGTTTTGTGGCACCCAGAAGTTTCTGTAGCCCCCTTTGCATAGGACATGCACAGAAATATCTAACTAGCGTTATTTTTTACAGCACGCTTACTTAAAAAACATATTTCATTTGTGTAATGTACTCTGCATTTTTGCAAGAAATTAATTGGTCTTTATAGGGTGAACCTGGTTTAGTGAGGGGGTTGGACTGGATGGTCTTCAGAGGTCTCTTCGAACCCCAACCATTCTGTGATTATTTGGATTTTGTAAAAAACATTCCTCATCACTAAACCTAAAACCTGGATATCGATTAGTTACTATTAGCGACTGGTTGGTACTGCTGTATGCATCAATTTTATGTGGTATTTAAGTTTGTGGGAGAAGTCAGCAGTGTATCAATTAAGGTTTTGCTTCCAATGCAAAGCACCCCATCCTTTACTAATAGCAGTAATGGGCCTTTTTAATAGAGCTGCTTATCCCAAAGGATCCTAAAGCGCTCAAAAAACCCCAAACAAAGAAACCAACCAAACAAAAAAGCCCACACAAAACCTGTGATAATTCACAGAAATGCCTCAATCTGCTATTGGAATAGAAGCACCTTGTCAAGGATGAAAAGGCGACACCTGCTTAACACAGCACATAGCAAAAAACCCAACGGCTCTCTCCCTGTACACATCATATGGGATCTGTAGTAACTGGATAGTTAAGACCTCATTTTTACACCTCATTTGAAGTTGTAGGGCTTAGTCTCCTACTGCACAAATTTCTCCCTAACGCTGAGATTTACTGAATTACCGAATTCCCATTTAATCCAAGTGTTCTGCGCGTATCTCCTGTTTAAACACCGGTGTGCCCTCAGAGGGACTCAGAGTACAATGGAAAATGAGTAAAGGGACTTTCAGGTGTGGTATTTGAAATACATTTTTAATTAAAGCTCTCTCGTCTATTAAATAAAAAATGTGAAATTCCCGAAGAGTTAAGTGCCGCAATAGCGCGTGTTTTATAAAGTGGTAGAAGTGAGGGAATCCTGACGACTAGTCTAGATTGAGTTTTAATTTAAGAAAACATAACGGAGAAACTATTGTCAATAGAAAATCAAATGTTTATGGGTTTCTAAAAGTAACAGTAACATTTCCCAGAAGTTATTAAGACACATAAATGTGTGTGGTAGACAACCTGTATGCTGCAAGTTTGAGCTGCTGAGTTGCTTTCCAAAAAAATCCCATGCAAATGTGAGAAGAAAAAATATATTAATTACATACGAATGTCAGGAACATTTTATTCCAGTTGAAACCCTAAATAAGGAGTCAGTGGTGCTCTGTGGGGAATATTAGTGTCCTGTACCGGCTGGTTTGGGCTCTCTTTATTTATAGTAAGGTTTGCTGAGTGAAGTTGTGCCTTTATTTAAAGGACATTTTGCGTACAGAGCCCCACTGGTTCACAGCTTCTGATGGTGGTGATGGTAAGAGATGCAGAAATCCATCCAGCTGTCTGTCTGTGTGTCTAGGGCTGGAATTTTGGAATGTTTTAGCGAATAACGAGGTGCCGTGTTAAGATACAAAACTGATCCATTCGCCTGCAATTGGACAGACATTAGCTTTAGACACAGCTAAAATATGGTGTAAAAACTCCTGACACAACCCCAAACTCTGCCCTTGCGTTAATGGAGAATAGTGGAAGCAAATCTTCCATAATGGTCTGGTAAATTAATGAGTTAATCAAAAAACCAAGTACGGCAGCACAACAGCCATTACATCCATTAGTTTTCAAACCTGCTAATGGGAGTTTGTGCACTACTAAGAAATGGTAGCGAATGTGAAATGTTGTGCTTCCAAAGATGTGAAATATTCAGTAATTACGTCTGAAAAGAGGGCACGCGTTTTTAGCCATAGAAGAGGCTTGCAAAAATTGCTTCTTAGATCTCAAAGTCACTCATTGCAAACATCTCTTAGGATACCCCGGAGTTGTCAAAGTGAGTTTTCTGGCACTTGACAGTAGGATGGATTAGGGTACAACTTATTCCAAAGTACTGGTTTGATATTTTCTTACTGTTCCTCTGACCTGTCCCAATTTTCAGATCAAGATGCCTCTTCAATCCCATAATCTTTGGAGCTGCTGGATTGCTGTTTGGCCTGGCTAAATAGATGGGATTAATGGAGTCTGATAAAAGCAGGAGTCTGGCGATACTCTACAGAATACAAATAGATAAATGGGGCATTATATCTTGTGATGCAGTTAATTTTAATATCTCTTTAATAGCCAATAAATCGATTCTTCAAAAATTGCTTGTCACCCCTCCCCAGTGGCACAGGCCTGATGGATTTAGCTAATCCAGAGCGTTCTATTCCCACTGGTAGCATGGGCTCATAATCTTATAGATATCAATGATTAAGAATGATAACAACCAAAAGAAGTACATTTTTTGTTAAGCCTTTACTTGGATCTCGGTGTCTCCAAGGAGAACTATGTGCACATTCGATAAAAGACCGGTTGAGCAAACAGTTGATTGTGAGTTAAATATTTAACACGGAAGAGCTTATGTAATACTTTTTGTCTCATTTTTGTTTTGGAGAAGGTGTTGCCTCCAATTCTGGTTTATTCAGGCACTAGTGCTTACAACAGTGTCTCTGCAGGGTATTCGGAGACTTGAGGAAACTACTGAGCTGGAGTTTTTGGGTTTCCAGGAGCACTGCAGAGTTCACGGCTTCCTCTGGCACGGGGCTAATAAAGGCTTTGGGTTGGGATTTCAGTTGCAGATGCCAGTTAAATACAGATAACAGGTCTAAACTGTCTGTAGTTACCCTAAGCAAACCCTGCCTGCACGCAGTGATTTACTGAGCTAAATATTTAGGTAATCCCAGATCTTATTTTTCACTTTTCAGCCTTTATTTGTTTATAAGCTTCTGGCTGATTACCCTGAAGCAGTATTCCCTTATGTTTGAATACAGAAAGAAGCTACTAAATAATAATAATAATAATAATAATAATTTTTAAAGGGAAGTCTCAAGTTAGTACTAAGTCTTCAGGGTAAGTTTTGGAAACCACCTTGTTTAGTATTTCAGGTTATCCATAGCATATTTTATGCAATTAAATCAACCCTTTCCTTTCCGTTTCCCATTTATTGATGCTGTCCGGATTTCTTCCCCTCATTTTAGCAACTCAAAGGGCATTTCTAGGCAGGAAACCTATTTGATGTGATTCACGTGTCAATTATGAGGAGCAGTGGGTTCCCAACAGTCCTGTTCAAGTCAGGGTCAGCAGGTAAAGCTTAAGTATGTAAGTAAATCTTTGCAGGACCTCTGCTCTTAATCCAAAGCTCTACCAAGTCACTGTGCTATCGGGTGAATTATAGTGTTGAATTTCCAGGCTGATTCGTTAACGAAGGAGAAGGGGGTTTGTAGCTTACGTTATAATTTAAATTTTCTTTCTGTCAGTTTTATGACACAGAAGTAAACTCAAAGACTAGAGGTGCTAATAAGCAGAGCGGAGTTAAACTTTCCATGTTCCAAATGCAGATGAAAGGCAGAGATTTCTGTATTTTTCGGACCAAACGATGGCTTTAGACACGCAGCTGTAAACTTCTGTGCATGAACTAAGAGCACAGAGGTTTTTTCTGCACATACGTAATAGCTTAAAGGAAAAAGAATGCAAGGGATTGTGAGTAATTGGACTTTACCATGCAACATCTTTAGGCTTCTGAATATATTGAGGTTGTACTTTCTCACAAGAAATCCCCCTGCCTTAGATGCCATTCCTATGTGTCTAAATGGTACCATAAAATTTAATAATGCATATTTGCTTTTCAAAAGCTATTTCATGTCTGTAAGTCATCTTGCAAGTATATGTAGACTATAATGTGCTTATATCATTAAAAATAGACATTTAAAATGAACTTGGATTTACTTGCTATAAACAAATCCAAGATGGAAGCCTGCTCTATGTTAATTCCAAATATACCATTGTGTAAACCAGGGACAGCAACCTGAGGATATTTTACTGGTAATCTAAATGTTTTTCTTAATTTTGAGTTAAATAGACTCCTTCTAATATGTTATTTCTTCAACATTCGGACTTCTCCTTAAATTCATTTGGGACTATTTTCAGGCTTTGAAAAGGAATCCAATTGTTAGATTAATTGAGCATGTTGTTAGGATACAGACTTAAAAATCAAATAGTATCCTAAATATTGGTAAGTAACGTCCAGTAAGCAAAACTGTACTGAGAAATATGTTGGAAAATATAAGTGACCTTGGCCAGTTATTATTTGTTTCCAGAACCTTTTCCTGTGTGTTACAATAGTTTATAGACTTTAATATATAAGTATGAGGTTAAAAATGTCACTTCTGGCACAATTCGAGGGTGCGGGGATGCCTGTTTTTTGTGGTATGAAAAGTACTGCTGACTATTATCAGGATCCCCTCTAGTATATCTATTGACAGAGAAAACTGATGTGGTGGACCAGTCCGTCTTCCTTTTCTCAGAGTTGTTTGTGTAGAATAATAGAGTTACCAGCGCTGGTAAATGTCAGACGAGTATTTCTTTTTCAATCTGTTTTGAAACCCTTAGGCATTGAACTTGAATTTTCTCGCTCTTGAACCTCCTCTTGTATTGCTCAATCCCGAATTCATTCTTTTTTGCTGCACTTATGGATTCTGTATTTTATCAAGGAGAAGGGTGAATGGCCCTGGCCTTGGAATGCTCCTGTTTTGAGAAGTTTGCACCACTTCAATCAATTACAGAGCATTTTACTACCATTTGCCTGAGTGAGTGATTTCAGCCTGTGGTTTGGAGATTCTCTTCTATGAAAAGGAACCTCCTGGATGCTCCCGATGAAAATCACAGTTTGTGAAGGGGGGTTATGTTTTCACTGTATATATTTTTATTTATATATATACATATATATATATGGAGGGTTATATTTTCAATGAAAAAAACGAAGAGGTTCCACACACGGAAACAAAGTCTAACTTAGGCTGTTTAGTTACATTCTCCTGCCAAAACCAGCTTTGGGATGCGTTATTTGGAAACAACGCATTGCACTGTAAGCTACAAACATTTGGTAGAGTTGCGATGGTTCGTAGTACAATTTAAAAGAAAATGATCTATTGATCATCTCGTTTCAGTGATGACATATGAGAGATTTGGCATTGCCTTGAAAGTCTTCCCTTGGAATAAACATGATCATATGGCTTTTGATTTATCTTTTCTTTCCTCCCCCCCCATCCATTTTGTAGGCACTGTAGGAATGATGTATAAAAATCAGATCCTAGCTAATGGCTGAGAGAGAGACAATAAATGCCTTTGAATGCTCTTGTGAGCTTTAGCTTTAGAAATAAAATGTATGATTTAATAAGCCTATAGAATTTTAGATGAAACAGGAATCTATTGTAGGATAAACTGTTGAAAGAGTTTTCCTTACAGAACAACACAATTTCCCTGAATGCACAAGCTGGTATGTGCTCTCTTCCATAATTCTAACACGTCTACTACGCATTCTGAACCCAAGTTTTAATAATAATTAGGTTTTGTAGCTTCCTGGATTGTTACATGCATGAAATTAAAAGGAATCCATTTAACGTGATAAAAATTCTGTACGTTAAGGCTCACTTTTCCTATAATACATTTATGCAACTGATATTAACACTAAAAGGAGATTTGCACTTGCATTAAAAACAGCAAAGACCCTTGTGGTCAGAGTTAACAACTATTAACTTCCTAATGGAACAAATGCAATGTCGAAAGGTATTCCCTGTCGATTCATAGTGTTGTTATAATGTCAAACATTTGCTAGGATTTAGTGTACTGGAAAAAAAATCACATTACTGTTAGGAGAATTACACCTTTTCTTTTCTTCCGGTGCAGTGCAGCTCTTGCTCCCATGAAAACGGGAGCAAAGGTTTATTTAGCGTTATTTTGCCGTGTGAATCTGTGCAGTCTAAAGATGCTGCTGAGGATGTGTTACCGGGAGGATCAAATGTTCTGCTTATACTGTTCTGTCTTCAGGAGTCCAGAAGCCAGTGTGCTTGCTCTGGAAGGCTTTTTCATTTTTATGGGACTTTCTGTTAAATAATTTAAACAGCAAGCTGTTAAAACCAAGAGCTTGAAGACAGTTCCTTGTCTGCGTTGTTGTTGAGGAGTAACTTTTAATTGTTCCTAGTAAACATCGATAGTTTTCAGGAAAAACAAACAGAGAAAAAACGCCACAAACAAAGAATCAACCACCAAATGACAGGATGGGAAGCAGCGTTCTGCTCTTTAGCTTCAGCCAACAGTTAGAGCTCCGGAGAGTGATCTGGGTGCTGGCGACTGAGAACGTGTCTGGACTGCAAGCACCTACTTGGACCACAGGTTATTTTCTCTTCCATCGTTGCTCTTGAAACGCTGGGCAGGACATGGAGGAGAAATGAGGTAAGAGGGTTCCAACCCCGCGCTTGGGTCTGGCGTCTCCCGGTTTGCTGTGCAGCGATGGAAAAGCACAAGGTGTGCACATCAATCCCTTCCCCGGGAACGCTGATAATCTCATTGCATGGCAAACGCGTTTTGGAGCCTGTGCGGGAGCTCGCTACAAATGGGAGGTGACAGCTGGGAATGACTTTGCAGAGGTCAGTGGTTGTAAGGCAGCAGAACGTTGTCAGCTCTTTCCACTTGGATTAGGGTTATGTGCAGACAAGCCTTGGGAGGCACCAGCTGGGTAATTTAGGTCTAAAACCCAGCCTTGTTAGCAGGATAGTAATTGGGGAATAATATCAGTCTGGGAGACTTGCATTTGCACGCCAGTGCTGTCAGCAGTCACTGGGAAACACAGGCTGTGTAATTGTCACCTTCTCAAGGAGCGTGTTTCTGAACAGTTTTCGGTTTCAAGCAGGTTCTGGCTCTGCTGTAATTGTAAATTAATCAATGTACCGTTAGACCTGAGCGTGCTGGTGTTGGTGAAAGATGGGAGGAGTACACAAAGCAGTTTGACTTCTGCTGTAGCAGAGCCATGTACAAAAATGAGCATTAGTTACCCTGGAAGACTGTTATTAGTAGAGAAGAAAAAGCTGCGCTTTACTTGCTGTACCGCGAGTGAATAATAGTCCCTAACGTTGCAAAACTTCACAAAAACTGGTTCTAAGATGCTTTTGAAATAAGCAGCGTGAAGGAAGAGCCAAACTCCAATGTGAGGGGATGCTGTCTTAAATCTGAACACGGTGCCGATGCCCAGATCTCAGCTCCTGAAGTCTCAAGTTCTCATCAAACATGAGGACTCTGGGAGAAGGGTTGATGAGCAGCACCAGTTCTCCTTCCAGGTCACCAGGGGAAATGTGTTCGGTTTGATGTGGTCAAAACCGTGTGGAGAATGAAGGTGATGGAAGTGCGCAAAGGCGGTATGGACATGTGGAATGAATTTATTCCAGGTTTTGTGGGCCTGGGGGATGATGTGGAGTAAGATCTCGACATAAACATTCTGGTGATGGTGTTTTAGGATGGGTTATTTCTGATATTGATGATTAGGAAGTGTATTAAAGTAATAATTAGAGATTATCTTGGGAATATTCATATGCCCCTGTGTCTGAGTTACATACTCTGCTTGTCTGAAGCTGCAGGTTCATGGCTGAGAACTCCCTGATCATTAATCAGAATTGCCTGGTAACGCTTTAGGCACCAGAACTATCTACTAGACAGATAATCTGCATCATGTTTATTGTGGCTTTGTGTGTTTTTATGCTATCACAAAGTGTGAATGCAGGAGCATAGCACATTATTCCCACCAACTTGCTCAGCCAGGACTACTTAAAGTCCACATATTTCATCTCGAATTCAGCAGCTTAGGCTCAGTCTGCAGAATGGATCAGTGTTACTGGTATTACCAGGCAGTTCAAGCATAATTTCTGCTGAATTACTCTTTTCAGCATTGGGATGTTTTATCTGTCTCTTTGTCAGCCCTTAGAGGTGCTGCTGTGTTTTAGTTGCCAATGGCCTTAATGCACAACAATGTGTTTAACTGATCCCCAAGTTACATTCCTTGACTTGCGGATATCTCCCAATTCATTTCTGATTGAACGTGCAGAAGACAATAATGAATATAATAACAAAATGGGCATGAACAACCAATTACTAATTATTTGAAGGATTTGATTTGCTGTAGATTTTTTTTCTTATTCATATATAAATACGCAAAATGAGTGATTTCCCTCCATTGGCCCATTCTCCCAAGAAGAGCAGGAACTAACCAGATCAAAACTACTTTTCCTGTTACTAATTTATAAATACAGTCCTGAATTTACACACCTGCTGAAGTGCTTTTGTATGGAGCCTCACAGAGCCTCCGTTTCCATTTTAAAAGTCATTTACACCATGTTTGGGCTGGGTAACTCGTCCCTGCTTTGACCTCACCAATGTGTTCCAAGCAGCAGCAACACGACTCTGGCACCAGGTTTGCTGTGGTTAAGCTGGGTTATTACCTATACCCAAACTACCCCGTTTAAAGATAGTTTTGGATATATCCATCCATGCCGTGGTCATACCCGTGTTTTGCTTTGCGTCTCTCACTGAATTTTAACAAGACTTCTTAGTCCTGTGGCGCAGGTCACTGAGGAAGTGGGATGGAAGCGTTTAAGTTGTATAGGTCTCGTAATTCCGGTCAAAGCGAGGTCTAAATATGAAATGGCAATTTTGAACTAATTGGAAATTGTGCTGGACTTTTTTAGTGGTACAAGCAAAGCTTTTACAGCTTGAAGAGCTGTGGCTATGACTTGTTTCATAGAACTGTCTCTGTGTGACTGAATTACTGACGAGGTGTCTGCGTTTTTCCTGGAGGTTGAAAGAGAACGAAGAGGTGCAGAAGGGCATGAAACAAGCAGGAAAGGTGGGGAAGGACACAAAACAAGTAAATCCTTCTCTGATAGCATTTGACACTTCCTTCTTGCTTAGACCATATGGAATGTTCTTCCTTTGCTTTTGTTTTTAAAATGGTTTAATTTTGTAGCTATGTGGGCTTTATTTAGAGGCAAGCTACAGCAATCACGGGCAGGCAAAAAATAACACAAACCATTTGTTTCTCTTCCCCATGGATTTCACAAACATGAGTTGAGGTTGGGATTTTGTGACAGTATCTTTTCAGTACATATAATAAGGAATTCCTGTCTCAGGTGAAATGGAAATAAGAGTAAATACAGATAGAGGAAAGAGTCTTTGGATAGTGTAGACTGCTAAAAGAAATAGTTAATGACCTCTCTGGAGGGTGGCAGAAGGCTTTAGTTTTGCGTCCGAAGGAGCAGCATGTCCAAGTAGAAATCAATATAGGAGAAAAAATCCTTCAGCACACAAAACCGATGCTGAAAAATGTCCATACGGCTGAGGCAGACAGCACCTATAGAAAAAGAAGTTTGCAGAGGGCTTCCACGATGCTCGGTTGCTGCTAAGACATCAGTGATCCAGCCCATTCGCTGGTGCTGCACATCTGGGTACCTCGGGTGCAAACCCCACGTGCTTACACGTGCTCTTTGGTCCAGTGCATCACAGCGTTTTTAGCCTGTGGAGTGAAACTCTGGATTAAGATTTTTAGGAAGCAAACCGGTAGCGTTTCTGCAGGAAAACCCAGCGCAGTGAATAGTGTTGTCCTCCCGTGAAATGTCCTTTCTTGCGTGTCACCGGCCGATCGCTCCATTCTGCTCTGGTGAACGTTAAGTACTGGGCTATGGTTGAACACTTTGTTTGCCTTAGTTTTCATAATTATTTTACTAGTTGTAGTCTTTTGCATTGAAAAGTAATACTAATATTCAAATATTAGAAACGTCTGTGTAATTTGGCTGCACTCAGCCATGCAGTTGAATGTACATGAGCACATTGTGGTCCAGCACATTGCTGGTTACAAAAAACTATCCCAGCCCATCCTTTTCAGTTGCTGCGGCATCAGATATATTTGGCCATAACCACGTAGCTTTTGTGAGATGTTTAACACTCTTCTCTCTTACATGGGCTGAGTGTGATTCCAAGTGATCAGCGATGTGCAGAGAGCGGGGAACCTGGCACGTGGTAGAGCTCCAACAAGGACAAAAATCTCCATTTGTAATGATAGATTCAGAAACTCAGACCTGCACCCAAATATTGTAGGACTTGGAGGCCTTAATGCATCTCTGTTTAATTCAGACTGTGAAAACGGCCCTTTTTCTACTCTCTTCTGTATTGAAACCAGTGGATTTGGCTGGAAAAAGCTATTAACTGGAGTACAATCAGGCCTGGTGTTCTTGTGCCACCGAAGGGGGAAAAGCAGGCAAAGAGGAGAACACCAAGAGCTGCTGTTTGATCACTGAATTCTGCTTTTTACAACCAGTTATTTTTGCCTATAAGCCTTGTGCTCGTATGTGTAACTGCAGAGCAGATGAGTTTTAAGGCCCTGATCACCATGACGCTGTGCAAACGTATAGAGAAGTTGAACTATTTTTGAGAGCATTAAGGGATCAGCGGAGAGGCTGCTTTCTGCCTCAATGGAGTAAAATGGTAGTAAACAGACTTCAAAGTGGGGACGTGCCACTAAAATAAGAGGATTCCCTGATCACGTTCTTTGTGGTCAATAATAATTTAAAATTGAATGGCAATACCTAGTGAGTCGTACCTGTGTCTGTTCGTAGGTTATACAGTATTTTCGAAGCAGAAGAAAAGCAAGCACTGATTTTTAAAAGACTAAATTTACTCCCACTGAATTCGCCACTCTGAGATATTTTTTTTTCCCCTTAAAATATGCTTGTGATCTCATTTTCTTAAAGACTATTTAATTTGCAAACTGATTAGTAAAAATGTAAGGGAGCATTGGGCTATAAAGTAGATTTGTTGCTTACATATTTTAAATATCTTGCACAAATCCTCAGCAGTTCTTTAAATAGTGTCTGTCATAGAGCAGAATATAAGGCCTTTTTAATAGCTAGTTTAAACAGGCACATGATTTTTTTTAATGTTCTCAGATATTCTAGATCTACTGTAATCTTAAGTATGTGTGAACTATGTGACTGCACATCCTCAGCTGTCCCTGTCTGACATGTCTATGGTTGGGTAAAGAAATACCTCGGGACATCACAGCTTCGTGGAGGTCTCCTCACATTCCAGCACAGATTTTGGCAATAGATTTCCCTGCCTTTCGCTGCCCCGTCACTCACTGCAAAGGATGGTGTTGCTAAGTTGGCTTTTAAATTCTCCAGAACAGGATAAACAAATGGTCATTGTCATTTGGACAAGCTGTGGTTGGATTCGCAAGGACCATTGGGGTGTGTGAAGGTGACCAGGAGCGTTGGGTCCCCAATGGTGCCGTTCGCCTCTTGGGCTTCTGAGCCACATTCTCCTTCTCTATGTTCATCTCCATGGAACTTAGCTACTGGTTTTCTTCCCCCTCTGAATTCATTAGCTATGCTCTGCATCTCATGCAGAAATCCTTCTGTCGGTGAAACAGTTAACTGGGGGGGGGGGGGAAGAAAATGCAGCGATGATCTTATGAGCTCCTTGTTTGTGAGCTTAATTAGGAAAGGGTGCACTGAATGATAAGTGCTGTCCCTCTTGATAAGTAACTAACACTTTATTTTGTGGTGCTGTTGCCCAGCTGTTTGGGTTTTTTTTTTTAATATGTCAATCTGGAGGAAAGGTACTGATTTCATTCAGGATTAGAATGATTATAAGCATCTTGTTAAAAATATACATCATTAATAATTACGGCGTCCTAAAGAACACATAATTTTCATCAAGGGCATCATGACGTCCTTAGCAAAAAAAAAAAAAGCTTATTTAGTATCAGCCTTCCCCAGTGAGCTCATTCTGTGCTTTAAATACAGCAGCACCTTAAACTCTGGGGCAGTAATTTCATTTTACAGCTGCTCAGTATGAGTGTTTGGATTAGCAATATACATTATGTATTTCTATTGAAATCAATGACTGTGTGCCATCACCGTACAGAAGAACATAACCCTCCAGATGATAAATTAGCAATATCTGAGCACTGAGATATTTTTATCTGAGCTGCTTGTATACATTTATAATGCTAGAAAAAAAACCCATCCAGCTTTTAACTTGGAACTGTTATTAGTACTTGAAGAGAGCAGTATTATTGTAGTAAAAAAGGCAGGAGCAGGCTGGTAGAACACCAGTAGGCTTCACAGCTGAAGTGAGGAAATATGTGTTGCTCTCCATGCTTGTCATATTTTTACTGTAGATATGATTGCTTGAAATTTTACATTGAATTATTCTGGGTATCTGGCTAGGAGAGTAACACATCATGTGATATTTTTATTTTTAAATTAGCTGGTAGTTTTTTTACCTAGCAGCTGGATTTTAACCTTGATACGTGCAGCATTCCTGACGGCACTGCGAGTACGAACAGGAATCACGATGAGACGCTTAAGCGGAGGGAATAAATCCCCAGTTGATATTAGATGTGACCTGTTACTGGTTTGTCTTTTGTTACCCCTTTCCAGCATTCAGCAGAAAAATCATGATGCTCGGAGGCTGGAAAAACAGGTCTTTCCAAACTTCCTGCCCATAGAGCCTAATGAGTTAAATTTTCCTCCGTGATGCTCGTGCGGGGTTTTCGCCGCTTAGACCCACAAGGTCAAACGCAACTGCTCCATTACCTATTCTGACTCGTGGTGGAGCGGGGGACACGGTTCCTTTGGGACAGAGCCCTCGGGAGATGGTGACATAAGCGGAGAAGCGTATTCTCTGCTTTTCGACATGCCGAGCTGTCCCTGTTTTGCTGGCGCTTGCTGCCCCCCCCGGCCTCCCCCAAACCCATCCATGCCAACTGCAGCCCCGCATCCCCCTCGCTGCTGTAACTCGGGTAAACACGGCATTAAGTCGAGACGTTGAGGTCACAGGAGAGGTTTGTTACTGGGAAGGTGAGATGGAGATGCAAAGCGTTGGATGCCTGGCAAGATGCAAGGTGATGACTTTGATGCCGGTTCCATGCTCCCTTTTGTCCCGTTTGCTTACTGCGTTTTCATGGCATCTCCCATTTAAATGTGGTTGATGACGGTGACGGGGGGCTCGAGGGATGGAATGGTCTATTAAATCGTGAGAGCCGCTGCTTCTCGGTAGTAACAGTTCACAGAACAGCAGCAGCTTCAGCCCCTGGAGGGGATTTTTGCTTTTGTTGGGTTTTTAATGAAGTGCTGTACTGCAAGTTACTGGATGAACACGTCCAGTGTTCTTCCATGGCCGTGCTGTATGGACACTTCATTAGGGCTGCGTTTGGACTGCCCAGCACTGAAGTTAATAAGCAGCGGTAGTTCCTCGCAATCAATCATGTGAAAAACTAAAGCACTTTTTACATCTTCCAAAAATCCTCCAGCTACAACTCTCCCCTGCCAGGCAGCACGACAAGAAACGCTGGTATTTTTCTAGAAGAAAGTAGCGGTTTGGACGTGTGTAGTGATATTCCCTCCTTATCTGTCTCCTATGAAAGTTATTGAATGTAATAGCTGTTCGCAGGCAGGCAGAGACACTATTGCATAACGCTGGCGCTCAGCGCGATGCTTTATGCTCATCCCTACGAAGTTTTCACCGGGAAAAACCAGGGCAGGGGGGATTTTTAGAAGGGTGGGACAGCCGTGGAGGTTTTGCCAGCGCCGAGCCTTACCTTGTGCTTCCTCAAAGCGAAGCGGCGGTGTGTGCGCTCCCTTTGCGGTGCATCTCCCTCCCTCCGCCGGGGCCGTCAGACGCTCCGCGCCCGTCGCGCATCGGCTGCCGCTGCCCGGAGCCGGAGCCTCTGTCCGCCCCGAACCGGAGCCGCTGCCCGCCCCGAACCGGAGCCGGAGCCGCTGCCCGCCCCGCGGCCGCTCCGCCCCGGCCGCTCCGCTCCCTCAGCTGCGGCCGCCCGAGCGCTCGCTAGAGGCAGCCGCCGCCTCCCGCTCCCCCGCTGCCCTCATCGGCTGCGGCGCCCGGCTCGGGGGGCGGAGGAGGGCGCTGATGTGGGGAGGGAGAGAGGGGGGTCCTCTCAGCCGGGTCCCCGCCGCCGAGAGGGGGGAACTTGTTGAGCGGGACCGGCGGGCGTCCTCCAGCCGGGAGGGAGCGCGGATGGAGCGATGGGGTGGAGCCGGGGGGCCGGGCCCGCCGCGGGGAACCGCCTCGGCGGCGGGAGGCGGAGCGCTGGGCCGGCGGGGGTGCCCCCCGAACCGGGCCGGGGGCGGCTGCGGGGACCGGCCGCGGGGGGCTGAGCCGGCGGGTTCGCTGCTCGGTGCAAAAGGAGATCGAGAAACTGGGCATTTGGGGATAGGGGATTTACTGCCCGACGCAAAAATCTGCAGTTATTCCTCTGTTATCCGGTAATAATAGATTTATTGGAAAGCGATACACGCGTTGCTATCATTGCTAAGCACCCCAGTTTTCCAGTTGCGCTACTTAAACCAGAAACGCCGGAGCAGATGCAGAGTGGGTGATACTGATGCATTTGGGATTTCGCTGGAGTGCGTGTTTAAAGCTACATAGCTGCATTTTATTTGGAGAAAAAGTGTTTCAGAGACAGAATGACTGGATGTTCCCATTTGCTTTTAAACCTTGAATAAAATGGGCATAAGTGAAAAGTAAAGCGGTTTGACAATGTCAACAGTAATGTTCTTAGAATTTAAATCCTATCTTTCCTTCGTTTTTTTAAACTACATTATCATTTTAGGGCTTTTTGGAGGTTTTTTTTTTTCATTTAAAATAAAGTTAGAAATTAAATGGGTTGTATATTTCATCAGGCTAGTGTGACAGACAGAAGGTGTCATGGGAGGCATGAGAATTTGTCTGAGTTGAGAAGCGGTGGATCAGTCCCCTTTCCTTTTGAGGATTTCAGTAGCGTTGCTGTTTAATAAATGAAACCCTCTTAGCCCGGTGCCACCAGGTGCGGGCTGTGTGGTTTGTCCGTGATGGCACCGTCTTCACCATCGGTAGCGTTGATGAGGATCATTGATCTTCGGGTTTACTGAAGGGACCCCTGATTTGAAGTGACAGATCGGACGGGCTGGACGAGCATGAGCATCCACCACCCACCCCGCAGCGTGGACAGACACCCAAACCACGCACTGAATGGGTCAGTACATCAACATAGCGCGATGCAGCAGAAATGCTGGCTCAAGTCCTGGGTATCTCAGAGGCGACGAGCTGGAGCAGCCCCTTGCACCCACGAACGCGTTGCTGTGGCTGGAGTAACTTGTGCCGGCTTTGTCCTTGCACCAGGCTCTGCTGATAGAGCCCAGCAGCGGGTAAATAAATCCTTACGGTCTTGGCTGTCACGTAAACACCGTTGTGGAAGCGTGGAGCTGAGTTCACAGAAACGCTGGGTTCACACTGCGGCTCGGCTGTGCTGGAGCGGATCGGAGAGCGTTGCACAGAGCAGGCAGTCGGCAGAGGGCAGCTGAGTCGCTCTCCCTGTCTGCTACCTGCCCAGGTACGCTGCTCCCTCCCTCCTGCCTTCGCTCTGCAGCTTCGCTGCTCAGCCCTAAAAACGGGTGCCCGAGAGCAGCTTTGCATCCCCGCTCAGGGACAGCACAGTTTCCATCGCACTTTATCATCTCTGGGTTTCTTACAGTTTTTTTTCTGAGCTAACATATCAACTTACTCATTGATACAACAAATACCGTGTTTGTTTGTTTTCTTTTGCTCCTTTTATTTGTATTCATTCTATTCCAGGACCTCTGTGCTTTTCTCTATACTGAAATAAATCTATTCTTGGCTGCAACCTGTAAACAGATGTAGGTAACATTACATATATAGTGACCACATTTTAAATACATATGCTACTTCAACAGAAGCAAATAGATTAGCGGTAGTAGATGCTGTTGCTGTTTTCCAAGGCGAAGATGTGAGCTGTGCATGCTGCGTCCCACAGTGTACCAGAAGAAAATACTATTGTGAGATAACCTTAGTGATTTGAAACGAAAAGCCCTCTGACAGAAGAAGCAGTTAAAACAAGGTTCTTATCTCCTCCATAATTATATTTAGAGACTGTTATCCCGGGGCTGATGATTCTTGCACGGCGTTATGCATATGCCCCATTTATAAAGCCAGGCAAGTGTGCAGCATTTTGCTGTAGATTTTTAGTGAATTGGAAAGGACTTTGCAGTTGCGAACCAGGTTCCTGCTTGTCCTGCTCATGTGTGACAGTATTGCTGTATATAAGGATATTTTAAATTGTGGTTGGTGAAAAATAACGTTTTCTGATTGTTGTGTTTCATGTAAATATAAAGGGGTGTAGAAGTAAATACATTGGGAAAATGGAAATACTTCCTTGTCCCATTTACCAGTTTTCAGCCTTTAAAAAATGCTGAGTGTAACTGTTGCGTAATGGAACGTAGTGTCAAAAACGCTGTTTGAAAAGGGAGAGAGAGGTCTGACATCAACTGGGGGAGATGCAAAGGGAAAAGAGACTGTTTATTATTATTTTCTTCGACTGCAAATTCATTTCTGTCGGAGTGTCCTACCTGCCCAGATTGCCTTTCCCTTCAGGTGTTTGTCGAGGAGGAGGGTTCGTTGCTGTGAAACAGGCAGCTGTGCGGGTGGAATTCCTGCCTTGGACTTGCAGAGCGAGTGATAAAACCATCAGGTTGCGTTTGAGAGCAGCGAGATGCACTTTTGGAGTAGCTTCTCTGGAGACAAGAGCTGCTATAATGAGGGGTCCTTCTTCCACGCTGCTAATTTCGTACTAAATTTGGGCATCTCTGCGTGTTTATAAATGTTAATCTTCTCACGCAGCCTGGTATTACTGGTGTTACTGGTATTGCTGGCATTGCCGGGGCATCTCCTCCTCGCTTTGGCTGGAGAGCTGCTCTTGGTGAGCGCCGTGCGCGGGGAGATGTGTGTGTTGAGCAGGTGTTTTGGATGATTATGCTCTGCTAGAATGCACAGGTCCTACAGCATAACGTTAAAATGTAATTTTCTGGACCATTCTATGAGGTTCTTGTCAGTCCTTGAGGAGACAAGCTCAAATCCAGCTCGGGGAAAAGCATGTGGTGGCCAGAGCTTGAGTTATCTGCCAGGTACTGCAGCTAACACCAGCGTGGGGATGATGATAACCAACACCAAAGTTGTTTTCCAGATGGGTGCGAAAGCCGGTGTTTAAACTCAGCCTAGTTTAAAATGCGTGTTGTATGCTGGGGGTAGGTTCAGGACTGGGTGCAGGGTCTGTTGGAATGGAAAAGCCAAGGAAAGCACTGGTGCCATGTGCACAGGGTGAATGGTGTGTGGTGGTGCCGTCCTTAAGCCCAGCCCAAGGGTTGGGGTCTCCGCACTGAGCTCCTGATCCCGGCTCCGTCTCAGGAGAGCGTCACCCATTGGTGCCTGCTATTGAATATACATTTAGTAACTTGTATACGGAGGGGTTACATAGGTGTTGACACTAAATACACAAGATAGAATCATAGAATCATTTTGGTTGGAAGAGACCCTCAGGATCATGGAGTCCAACCATAACCCAACTCTAGCACTAAACTATGTCCCTAAGAACCTCATCTAAACGCCTTTTCAACCCCTCCAGCGCTGGTGACTCCAGCACTGCCCTGGGCAGCCTGTTCCAGTGCCCCGCAGCCCTTTCTGTGAATATTTTTTTCCTAATGTCCAATCTAAACCTCTCCTGGTGCAACCTGAGGCCGTTTCCCCTTGTCCTATCACTTTCTACTTGGGAGAAGAGACCAACCGCCTCCATAGGTTGCTAGGGATGCACATAATTGTTTAGGATTAGCCTAATTTGTCACGGAACCTTACCGCCTCCTTTTTAGGTGAAAGAAGGAGTTCAGCTGAAGTTTACTTGATTTGAAACATGGAGACGTGGACCACGTTTTGCCTTTTCTCTCTGTAGTCGTTTGGGACCAGTGCTATCTTTGCTAAAAGCAAATACATTTACATTGCTGGATCTTCATTCCCATTAATTAGATCATTATTTTTATATGATAGCTGCCTGGTTTTCTTTGCTAAATCTGTTATTTATTTACTTGAACCTGCCATTGGAAGAAAAATGATGGAGCGTTAAATGTTTTCCTCTGTTCCAGCTGAGGTGAATGCAAACTTGGCTTGGATTTCTAAGTGGTCCTCATGCAATCAGATCCTTAGAGGTGCTCCTTGCTTTGATGAAGGATATAATCAGCTTGGCCGTGATGACAAAGAAATAAGGGCTCTCGGAGTCACGTTAGGCAGAAATTTGAGAGATTTAATTTAATGTCTTGCTCCACGATAAGTTTTTTCTGTGAGCTTGGACAGTGCATTTGAGACCGTGCTTATGTCTGTTCTTTATCTGTAAAGTGCGAGTAATTGCACATCTGTTAACTTGGAGGAACATTTTGAAGATAAAGTGGGTTTAGGATTATGCGTATAATACCCATAATACCTGCGTGCAGCTAAAATATTAAATAGCTGATTAAGTCAACTGCCATTTGTGGGTTTTCTGCTCTAAGAAGGAAAATGCTGAGTAACCTCATTAGCTATGATAGTTATTTCTGTTCTTCGTTGGTATAAGTATAGCAGGATTTAGACCTTTCTCTGCATTTCCTTTTGTACAGAATATTGTAAGAAAAATATAACAGCAGGTTTTAGCAGCTAAAGCTGAGATTTGGAGTTCCAGTTGGATGCTGTCTCATTAGGAATCCAAATTGCTGGGGGTGTTAATTTCTCATTCATACCAAGAAAGAAGTCCTAATTTTATTTGGATTGTAGACCTTTATTTTGCTATTTTATTTTAAAATTTCACTGTGGTGACAGTTCAGAAAAGTTCATTTTCAGTACACAAATGGTTTTGGGAAGGGAACTAAACATAGTTGCTTGTTCTCCTAAGGATGGGAGTTAGGAGCTGGTGTCTCGTGGTGTGTACGAGCTGTGGAATCACTTACCCAATAAAGATGTTCCCGCAGATGCAGAATTCTGCACCAGTGAAATTATCATGCAGCCTGTACGGTTCGGAAATAAATGAGGGTCTGGGAGACCGTGATGTATGATACCCTAAATGGCTGCATTTTGTTCATCTTTGAAAGGCAGTTTAGCTTGTCGTCATTACCGATGATTTGTGCTTTTATAGCCCTTCTTTTTGCATTTCAGAAATCCTTTGTGCCCATCTGAATAATAAATCACCGTGTTTGATTTGTTCAGTAAGAGCAAATGCGAAATTACATTCTTATTAAGATGTCTTGAGAAACTGTAAGTGTGGGTAAGACTTTTTTTTTTTTAAAGGGATATTATGCCAACTTTTAAACACTTTGTTTTGTCTTGCTTATTTTATTACCTTTCCAAATCCCAGGGCTATATCTCCAACTGCTTAATGCAAAGGGAGAAATACGGCCCTGTTTAAAAATAAATTATCTGATCATACCTTAGATTGCCTTCAAACAAAAGGCTTCAGATTTAATGACATCTGGAAGGAGCATGAATTCCGTCTTAGAATTCAAGTTATGGACTGAAGAAGGGCAGATGTAACCAATCATAAGGATAGTTTCATTTGCTCTTTGCTGGAATTATATATTATTTATACAACAGTGATTTCATTACAAGGAGGATTTTCTGTCAAACTGATATAAGGTAATTCAGATTTCAATATAGCATAAAAATACAGACTTTTATGTGCTTTTACATGTTGTTTTAAGGCTGGAAGCCCAGACAGCAGTCTGGCACTAATGTGTAATAATTAACAGAAAAAACAAGCTAAAATATAATGTACGAAACAAACGAAGAATTAAAATCATACAATATTATGTAAGAGAGAAAAAAGTGAACAGTGCAAATGGTCAGAAGTGAATTGAACGCGTCATCTCTATCAGTGCTCTGAGTCTAAACCAAAATGAAGTATTTTGGCCGTAATGTTCAGAAATGAGCCCTTTAGTGTCGTTTCCAAATCCCATATGCGGGCACCCAAATGGAATTGCCCTCAGTAATTTGAATGATGGCAGCAGAGGAACACAGACACAAAGAGGCAGGTCGCCTTTAGCCATATGCTCGCAATTAGAAGTTGCTGGTCCCTTGTTTAGTGAGGGCCGTGATGAAGAGCTCTGCTGGTGCGATGTGATGGCCACCACAAAGGTAAAAAATTACTATGAAAATCCAAAAAAGATCATTTCCCCGCCTGTTTGCTGCTCTGGGAAGGCAAAAATTCTGTGTGGTCTTGATCAGTGTGGCCTTTCTCACCCAATTTCTTACTGTGGAATGAGTAGTTAAACAACAGCGTCTCTTTGGGATTTAATTAAACATATTTTTGTATCCACCATGTATTTCCTAATAGTTTACACGTTGATGTCATAGTGCGGCTTGCGAATTAGCGTAGTAACGCGCTGCCATAGTCCAGTATTTATTAAATCAAACCAAACCAGTGCCTTTTGTTTTAATCCAAACCCAGTTTGTTAATACAGGTGTTAATACAATTAGTAGCGCATCGCATTAGAAGACCTGAAAGAACATAGGCTTAGATTCCCACCTATAGCGTTGCTAGTACTAATGTCAAATATTAGTGTAGAAAAATAATATGTTAAGCTTTGAGTAGTACCAACGCTCCAGCTTTGTTGTAAAATAACCTTGGAACTTCAGCATTTGCAAATGAGGGTATGCTGAATTTATGGTTGCGTGTGCAAAGACTTAATTCTTTTAGGTATTAAAATGTTTATGACTAAGATTTACCTTAGGAATATAAGAAGTTATTTTAAAAAGTCTGAAAATCCTAAAAGCACAGAATATTTGAAGAAGTTGTGTTATGCAGCGGTGATAAATCTGGGCAGCCTGATAATGACATTAAACGAGTTTACAACTGAAAGTGAAGTCCTCCTTAATCCTTGGGCTGTGGCTCTTCAGAACGCAGTACAATAAAAACAGCTCTGTCAGTGTTAAAAACCATTAAAAGTAGCACCACGTTTTGATTTTCTTCAATTTTTAATCAAGTTCAGCACTTTAAATACTAATACTTAGCGGCAGTTGTGGAGCATAATTAGCACGTGCTTTAAATCCGAGGGGTGTCAGTCAGTATTGGGGTAAAGCCCCAATTAATGTTGCCGTCAGGGAGGAGATGTGGGTGCTGGGGTTCAAAGCAGGAACCTCATGTTCAGATATCTCCCCATCCTTCCTTTCTCTGTGTCCTCACCTCCCCTTCTGGCCAAGCCTTCATGGGGACCTTTGTTGGATGGGAAGCTGGAATCATTGCTTCTTGACTCCAAAGGGACCCGTTCATCGAACCATCTTGTCTCAGAATTGGTGCAGCCTCTTGCTGGACTTCTGCAGCTTCAACTTCCATCACTCGCTACATTTAAAAAATAAGTGCCTAAATTAGAAGTATCTTCTCATTTTTGCTTGAAATTCATCTCCTATTAGCTTTGGCAGCTGCCTTCTGGTTTTGATACTGTGGATTTTGAGGGACAGCTGTGCACGCATTTCATCCAGCACCTTGGAGCATTTGTAAACCTCAGTCTTATAAATCCTCCCTCTGCCTTCTTGGAAGGATCTGGGACTTGGTGGCCCCTTCTCAGGAGACAGCTTCTCCTTCCCCTTGTACAGTCACAGAGTGGTTCAGGTTGGAAGGGACCTTTTGAGGACCATCTGGTCCCACAGGTCCACTGTGGACAGGGACATCTGTCACCAGACCAAGTTGCTCCAAGTCCTGTCCGACTTTGACCTTGAACACTTCTGGTGGGCATCCAACCTGTCCCAGGGTCTCACCACCTTCATCCTAAAGAATTTCTTTATATCTAACCTAAACCTACCGCCTTTCAGTTGAAACCCGTCACCCCTTGTCCTGTCACTACATGTCCTGCCAAGAGTCTCTCTTCATCTCTCTGATAAACCCCTTTAAATATTGAAAAGCTGCAAAAAGGTCTCCGCAGAGCCTTCTCTTCTCCGGGCTGTCATTTTGGTTGCCCTGCCCTCTACCTTCTGCCATCTCTTATGTCCCCCTTGAGCTATGAAGGCTGCATTTATTTATCAAATGCAGCTTCGCTTCTCTCTGAGATGATATAAATCAAAGATTTCATTGAAGGGCAGTAGTAAACATCGCTGGAACTTTATTTGTTGAGCTAAGTTTTCACTCAGGATGATGAGCTGGGATGATGAGCTAACGAGGTTTGTTTTGATGTATAATGTCGTTATTTCACATCAATTACCAGATGACAGATAAGATCTGCAGCAATTCATTATCTAAAGAAGGAGCTTGATATCCTGTGCGAAAGCTGAAGGTGACGCTAAAGGGACAGAGAGTGGCTGGCACATCATGTCACACACATTTTTGTTGGCCGACACAAGGGAAAGGAGAGTACTTGCACATGTTAATTTTTCCATTTAATAAGGAACAACAACAACAAGTTTTATTAATTCACAGGGATGCAACGAGTATTTTCCTTTTATTTATGCATATTTATCACTTGGTTTGACTTGTAAACATATTAATTCCTGCTTACCGGTTAATGACTTTGGGTAATGTTTGTACTCTATGCAGAAATTGTCCATATGCCTCACGTTTACTTATAGAAATAGACTTAATCAGGTCTGCTTCCTTCGCCCTGAAAGACATTTTGTCTTACTCCAAGTTGTTTTTTCTAAGGTATTTTTAAAGCACTCTTAAAATCCTTCAAATTACCTTCTCAAGAGATAATGAGTATTTTTTCAGCCATGCCAATAGGAGATACTTATTGTTTTCAAGAGTTATTTTGCCAAATGTCGAGGGTGGGTTGAGTGTTGCAGGTTTGGCCATAACTCAGGGTTGGTTCAGTTCTCTGCCCCAAAAGAAAATAGGTCTGATGGTATGAAAGGCATAGACATTCTGTCAGGAAAAATACTTTCAAAATGATGATATTATTGGATTCGGGTGGGAATAGATCATTGCACTCATGTTTTGAGACCTAAAGAGCAGCCCTGGGATTAATTTGGATATCTAAGATCTCTCACGCATCTTCTTCTTTCTTTTTCTTTTCTTCTCTTTTGTATTTTTAGTATCTCTAAATAATTGTATCATATAGAAATGTAGTGTCATATATTCTATCAGATTTTAATGATATGGCAGTTCTATTATTTTGAAATATTGGAAAAGACAGTGGGTGGTAAACATGCTTATATCTGTATCATGGAGAAAGTGGTTGACACACCGAATTGAACAGTGCTTTTAGTAGAACATACCCCATAATTTTTCTTAGGAAAATGACAAACTAACCCCACATCAGCTTCCTCTGATGATCCGGGGTTAATCTGGATAACCCACGGCACTCAGGTGTGGAAGTGCAGACCTCGCAGCTCAGCTCCCACGGCCCTCATGTCCGTCTGTGTTTTCAGGAATGTTCCTTGCAAAGAAATAAGTTAATCTGCTTCAAAAATATTGTCCATATCCAAATACTAACATGGTTCGAGCTTTCCAAAATAATCCAGGGTTCAGCAGGACTGAAGCAGGTTTGTGATTTGAGAATGGAGGGTTTCAATAGATAAGGCGCTTTTTTTTTTTTACGTATACACACGTGGTACAATTTTACTGATCCTGTTTGCAATTTGCTTTTTGAGAATTATTCTTAATAATTTCTTCTTCTGAAGAAATAAGCTTGCATTTTCTTGAACTGATGAAAACCATGCAATGTTTTGCACAGGTCTGTGCATGCTAAGGCAGGAAAAGTGTGATTTTTGTCTAAGTCTTTCCCTGCATCCTTTGAGATTCCCGAGGCAATATCAAGTGACTTTTTAGCATTCAGTATAGAGAAAGATGTTCCAAAAGAGAGCTGATCTGTGGTTTTGAATGGACGTGGGGACCGGACAGCTGTACACAGCACATGAGTTGAATGCCTCTTCAGATTAATATGTTTTCCATCTCGGTAATAAAGCTCTTCCACTCACTATCTTTTATTATACTCTTTACTTTAGGTGGTCCTTTCCTTGGCCTGTTTTGCTAAGGAGGTAATTCTCAAACTTTCCTCTTCCACATTGGCAAGCTCAGTGCTTTAATGTACAATGTTATTGTATTTTATTTTTCCTCTCTGCTGTTTGAATGTCTGAGTTTGGTCCAAGGGCATCAGCTCTGACTTCCAGCCCTTCCTTCACGCTCTCAACGGTGAAAATATGAACAGTATTTATACAAGGTACACAGAACTGTTAATCCAGAGCTGGACCCGCTGGGATCAGGGACTGTGCAAGGTAATGTTTTGTGAGTGTAGATGAGAAAGAAGACAGAACTGAACTCAAACACAAGTGTAAAACCAGAAAGCTGCAGCCCATCTTTGCCCTGGTTACCATCTCCTTTGTCCCCAGCAGAAGATGCTCAGATGGCCGGCGCTGCTGCTTTATTCAGATGTGACAACTTGCAGCCTACGCTATAAAAACTACAAGGTTTTTTCTGCCCTCAGCTTTGTTGCTGTATTATAGCCGTATGAAGAAGTGTTGTGCACATAAATATGTGGATTATCATGAAAATTTTAATTAAATGACTAAATAGTAAGTAAAGATGGCAGGGAAGGCAGTGTTGCTAAGTTAAATTAATTCCATATAGCTTTTGCTTCAGCTTATGCACTGGTTTTAGTTTTACTTATTCTTTTTTAATAATTCTTATATAATTTGAACATGTGTCAAAGCTGTTGCTTTGCCTTAGTTGTCCCGGTTTGAATGTCCTTCACCTCATCAGAGAAGTCTTAGGTTTCCATGACTGGGATGGGAAATCCCGAGTGAGTCTGAACAAGGAGCTGCGTGTCAGAAAATGTAAAAGAAGTTCTGCTTAGTACGTTGTTACTGCCCAGCTGGAATTTTGGGAGTAAAAAGGGAGAAAGGCGTGAGCATCATGTGTGGTGAGGGGCTGGAAGAGGCTGCCCAGAGAGGCGGTGGATGAACCATCCCTGGAGACATCCCAGGCCAGGCTGGACGGGGCTCTGAGCAACCTGAGCTGGTGAAGATGTCCCTGCTCATGGTGGGGGTGGCACTGGATGAGCTTTGAAGGTCCCTCCAACCCAAACCACAGAATCACAGAATCCCACAATGTCAGGGGTTGGAAGGGACCTGGAAAGCTCATCCAGGTCAATCCCCCCATGGAGCAGGAACACCCAGCTGAGGTTCCACAGGAAGGTGTCCAGGCGGGTTTGAATGTCTGCAGAGAAGGAGACTCCACAACCTCCCTGGGCAGCCTGGGCCAGGCTCTGACACCCCCACCGGGAAGAAGTTTCTTCTCAAATTTAAGTGGAACCTCTTGTGTTCCAGTTTGAACACATTACCCCTTTTCCTGTCACTGGTTGTCACCAAGAAGAGCCTGGCTCCATCCACCCTTTATATATTTATAAACCATTCTATGATATTGGTGTATGTGCACCCAGAGCCTGGAGAAGCTGAGAGGGCATCTTACCAATGCTGATCAGTATCTCCAGGGTGGGTGTCAGAAGATGGACCAGACTCTGTTCAGTGGTGCCCAATGACAGGATGAGGGCCAGTGGGCACAGACTGAAGCACAGGAGATTCCATCTGAATATGAGGAGAAACTTCTTCACTTTGAGGTGGCAGAGCCTGGCCCAGGCTGCCCAGAGAGGCTGTGGAGTCTCCTTCTCTGAGACATTCAAACCCGCCTGGCCCAACCCTGTGTGATCTGCTCTGGTGACCCTGCGTGAGCAGCTGGGTTGACTGGATGATCTCCAGAGGTCCCTTCTAACCAGAACCATCCCGTAATTGTGTGACAAGGACACAAGCTGCAGGAGCTGAGCTCTGCGGAGCAAACCAGCCCCTTGGGCTGCCAGAAAACCTGGACTGTGCTTTGGAACCTTTAAGTCACTGATTTTAATCTTGCTGGTTTGGATTTAATTTTAATTGCTTTTTCAAAGAAAGATTAATTCTCATTTAGGTGTGGGTATGTGATTAAAAAAGATCTCTTGACTTAAGTTGCTTTTGTTAAGCACATGCACAGGCTGTGTGTTTGTGAAAGCAATTACATAGTTGAATATACATCTAATCCTGTTCTTAATGTTTAAGTGTTATTGTGCTAGAAAATGATAAATGACTTCTTATTTGGGAGGGGATTTACTTTTTTCCCCTTATGATTTCTGGCAAGATGATATTGGAAGGAAAATGAAATTCAATTATAAATCAAAATTTATTTCAGCAGTGGAAAAGCAGCACTTGTAAATACTTTGCTATGAGTTGAATATATTGAGTGTGTTGGATATCATCAGGAAAATTATCAAAACATGTTTTACTCTTTAGTCACAATGAGTTATTCAATACCAAAGGCATTCCCCTAGAATGCTTTGGGTGGTTTTCGGTAGCGCTGCAAGCACAGGGAAACCTGAATTAGCTTCATCTGGAACCAGCAGAGCTTTATGAACAAATATTCCCTCTTGGCCCCATGCCGAAACTGAATGGAAAAGCAAAAAGACTTGTCCTGGTTTTAAAATGTTCAGTTTGTTTCTTATCTTCCCAGTAGACGTTATTCAGCTGAAATAAGTGGAGTAAACTGAATTTAAAACCAAAAATCTGTGTGCATGCGGAAGAAATTCCTGTGGTCATAACCGGTCTCATTACTTCGTAAGATGTACATGGAGTTGCAGGCTGCTTGCTTTGGTTCTTTGGTTTGGTTCCCTTAAAATAGGCCTTTCAAAATGGTTTTATTCCAACCGATTGGTTATTTAAGTCTTCATTCTTTTCACGTATTCAAAATACTTTTTTCAAAGAAATGCATTTCAGTTTAACGCTGTTTGAATTCATCCTTTGTATTCAGGTGAGTTAGTGCTTCTCTCATTGCTGTTGATTCTTACCCTGAGGATCGTCAGGAGGGTCGAAAGCAGAAATCACCTCCCGTTACCCGCTGTGCCCATGGCTCAATACATGCTGTTTTCTTAGTCACATCTGCTGCCTTACATTTCCATGGAGCCTCCTGAAATGTCCCTGCTCGTACCCGAAATCCAGAGGGTTCCATAGAGGATCGTGTAGCTGGGGCTCGTGGTCCCACTCGGGCTCTGTTGTGCTCCTGCCAGCAGTTTTGTGTTTCCTTTTGTGCTGTTCGATGCTGAGATTGGCCCCAAATCCGAAAACAAACCAGCCCGGTTTGTCCTTAACCCCGCTGAGAGTCTCCTTTTGTGTCAGATTTCTGAGTTTTGTTGCGCTGATTTCTGCAGTAGGGAAAGGATAAAGACCCATTTATCAGTAGCATCCTTTTGGAGCATATTATGTTCAGCTTTGGGGTCGTCATTCCAAATAGCAATAAAAAAAGTTGTAATTAATTTAGTTTTCCACAATATAAATGTTCAGCTCTTCTTTTGCTTAGACTACATATTATAGATTGATTTTGTAGTCTTTTCATGGAGTGTCTTTGAGCTTTGATGCTCCTCTTGGTGCTGTGCATTGTTTAGCAATAGGTTGTCTGAAAGAATCCCCAAAGCATTCTGAGTTTAATAAGAAATAAAATTCACATTTAATAATGTTACGGGGAAGAATTGTGCCGTTCTTGGAGGCGCAACCCACATATTATCGTTTTCAGGTTCTGCAGATGAGTCCTTCCGTGTTTCCTTTAATTAAATGCAAAGATCTAAACAGGTCTATGTTTCTTGATAGTGTATCCTTATGAAATATAGACATGGCTGCTTCTCAAAATACCTGTAGAAAGCTTCCCGCCCAGCCTGTTGGGAAGTATTTACATCTGAATTTCTGTCTTTTCCTTGTCTGAAAAGAAACACCGCTGAGTTTTTCCTCTGCTCCTGGCAAAGCTTGCAGACGATCTATAAAATACAACAAGCTGAAGAAATTACAGATGAAGTACGATTGCCCATGCAAGAGGCAACCTACATATACATATATATATATATATATATGATAAAGAGAAATCTTTCCAGTAGCCAGTTCCCATATGGTGATGTTGCATTCGTGGCTCTATGATGGGAAAAATGGATTTTCTCAGTCGTTTGGCGAATCGTATTAATCTTTTCAGCCCCTCTTGTCTGTCAATATTGGTACAGAAAGTCTGACTTCAAATGTAACTTGTCTGGGGATTGTACTTCTCTTATTTACCATGATGGCATGTGGATTTGTATAAATACTATTAATTTTGCAACTACACCATAAAATATCACAGGAAGTTGAAGTTAAGTTAGGAAAGTCATAATAAAGGAGCGGGCTGTTCTCTCTATTTAATCAGTTCTCCCACTCCTTGGGGAGGAGGGAACGAGAACATTGTCTGTAATGGGGTTTTCATTTTGATAACATGCAAATGTCTTTATTTTCACCCCGATGAGAGCGTTGCAGCAATTCCTGTCTGCAAGGGCTGCGTAACCTTCTGCAGCACCGAAATCTGAGCAGCACATCATCTATTTTATCCTCAAAACCTAACCAAACAGCCCCAAAATAAAGGCAGAAATTAGTTAAAAAGTGCAAAAGCTTCCCCTAAGTGATCTCTTCTTGCACATTCATTTTAAATCCAAGGATATGTAAAGTGTGTGTTTCTATCAATTAAATTTTGGTTGCACCTATTTCTGATCTCCCCAGCTTGCTGAGGCCCTCAATAGATCAGTTGCTAAATGTTTAATGTCACAGTATTTTATGGCAAAAAAAGCGCACCAAAAGTAGAATAATTTGTCTTAAAAATGGCTGCTGCTTTTAGGAGAGTGTTAATCTGGCAGGATCACCTGTCTTGTATTTAAAATATGATGTATCTTCCTGCAGGATTCTCATGATTTGTCATAGGGACACATTGCTGCAAGATGATATCCATAATACCTGTAGGCTACCACAATTACTGAAATTACTCAAGTGCAGTCATTCTTAATGTAGGATGCTAATTATCTTAAATTGTCCTTTCTCTGTCTTTGCAAAACTTAAATTTTTAGCTGGTCTGCATTAACCCCATTGTAGTTTATTTACGTGGCTTTTAATTTTGGTCGTGTTTGGTAGGTAAAATTGTACTTCTGCTGGCGTTAACTAAAATTGTGGTTTGCAGATGTCTTCAACCATGAGTGAAGTTTTGTGGTGTAGGATCCATAACCATCAAAACCAAATAATCCGCTAACTTCATTTGTATTTTAGCTCTTTGGTGACTTGTTTGCTCCAGAGAAAGTTCAGCTTGTTTTCCTTATTGTTCGTCTAACATTGAGTGCCGGAGCAGATATGTCTTTCATTTTGAGAGCGCTTCAGAGGATGATCATAATTATTAAAGTTAAATTAGCTTCCTAACAATAATGTGAAGAAAGTAAGACATCATTTTGTGTTGGGAAATCTAAACAAGATGAAAGGCTTTTCCCAGGGTGAAGAAGGTTCACGTTACTGTCAGGAATTTGTTATTCCTATATTAAATCTCTAACAAGACGATGGCACTTTCTGTTCCCACTCATTTCTGGGGGCTCTTGGTTTGCGTTTATGTCGTTCTCCAATGATGCTTTTGAGTGAGTGATTCCCCAAACACTGAAACAGTTGATGAGGATATTGGAAATGTATAGATCGAATTAATGTACATGTGCATGAAGGTGTCGATTCACTGAGCTTTACTCCAAAATAAGTAGCAGATCATGTCACTGGTACTTAAATTAGAGAGCAAAGATTCACAGTGTGCATTTGAACTTTGGAGATGGGCTATCACCAGTCAGCTGGAATTATATAGAAGAAAATTCCAATTTATAAGAGCAATTCAAAGGGAAGAACAAAATCTTGCTTGATCCACGGTGGTGGGAACATCACCTGCTTTATCTGTTAGATGACCCAGCTGAAGCTGTGACAGCAACACGGACAAAAACATCATTAAATGCATTCGGGGACAGTGGGTAAAGCTTAAACTGGTCCAAATCCCTGCATCTTTTTAGCAGATGTATAAATATCAGTGCACATCTCTCTGCTCTGCTGTTTGTATCTTTGAAGCCTTACTCAAAGGTTACTCCTCTGTGGAAACGGCTCCTCAAATAGGGACCGATGCTCTTGTTTGTTCTGCCTCTTGTCCTTCCCGATGTGTCCTGACATCGCTCGAGTGGCGTGAAAAGCTTAATGCCAATTACAATAAAAGTAATTCTAAATCCCAAAATCTAGATCTTAGGGCCCAAATTCAGTGCTGCACGGTTGCAAAATTCTCTTAAGCGTATATTCTGTATGGCTTTTCCTTTTTCTCTTCTTTTACTGTTTGAATACCAGCCAAACCCATAAATACTGTTGTTTTGTGTGTTGTGTTAGTATTAATAGAAGTGTGAAGCCCGGTACCTGAGGCAGATTTATTGAGGGCAGTTCTCTAGATTCTCAGTGGAATAATTTGTAGTAAAGCAGGGGGAGAAAAGAGGTGGGGGAAGGCAATTGCGTTTAGAAACTGAAAAATAAATAGAGTGACCTTCAGAAATCTTAAGCACTGTGATATCCATTGATATCCATGCTGTTTAATAGTGAGACTGTAGAGAACGTTTTAAATCGAAGCATTTTTGGCTAAAATAGACTTCTTTGAAAAAGAACCTTAGGAAAATGATAAATGGTGGTGTTAAAACGACTCATTAATTTTTTGCTTGCCTCTTACAAAAGTTGGTGCGAAGTGCTTTCAAAGTAGGGAACGCTTTGTGTATATTCTCATTGTGCGTAGCATCAAATTTCTCATAAATAAGCCTTTTGCAAAATGTGTTTCAGTTGAGCTATCGTGATCTCGGGTTCTGGGTTTGATCTGTGTGAAGATCCTTTTTTACTGTTCTTACCGGAGAAGTTTGGGGTGTTTTTTCCCTATGGTTTAGGAATGTAGGATTTTTCCTTCAAATGAAACAATAATCAGGGTTTTGCTCGTTCAGAATTAATTTAGAAGTGTTGTTTCAGGTGTCGAATGGTGGATATTTTCAGCTGGCTGGGGCTCACAAAGGTTGGGAAGGATTTGGAACCTGCTGCCTCCGAGTTGGGGGAAGGTGGCTGTAGGTTTTGTTTCCTTGGCATTTGATAGCTGAAAGACATTTGGAAACCTTTAGATGAACATTTCTTGCTAAGAACCAGCCTTTCCAAACAAAATACCTTCCAAAATAAATACGTAATTACAGTACTTCAGTAGGGCTTTTTTCTCTGCAGTTCTCAAACTGGTTTGTACAGTAAAACATGGAGCAGGAGGCTGAAAAAACCATACCTTTGTTGCATTTGTTTTACATCCACAGAGTTGTTTTGTTAATTGCAAGAGCTTTTATTGACTTAAAATGCATCTCAGGAAGTTTTCGCTTAGCGGGGTCGTGCTGAGCGGTTCCTGCAGGGGCTCAGTGTGGACCTGCCCTCTCTCCAGTGTTCTATTTTATGGAAAATGCCTAATCTGTAGTGTTTTTAAGAGCTTATGGATGCGGCAGTTCACACCAAAGGGGCTGGAGACTGCAGAGGGGTGTGGGAAGGGTTGAGCAGATCCTGGTCTGATGGTCCCCAAAACGGGGAGAACTGGGAGCTTGTGAGTTCTGGCAGCAGAAGGATGAACACAGGGATGAATGGGGAAGCTCTGGGGGGACACTGAGATGTCAGAGGCAGGTTCTTCGTTGCACTTGTCCTCCATCCTTGGAGGTTTCAAGACCCAAGGGGGTTTCCAACCCTGGGACTGCCCTGCTTAAGCAGGCTGGAGGAGAAACCTCCTCAGGTTCCTCAGCCTACATCATTATCCCCGTGACAGTCTTAGCCCACCTAAATACTATCCTTTCATGACCCACCCATGAAAATTGAACATTTCCTTAGATCGTGTGCTCTTTTGAAGAAAATCAGCTAAATTTACATTATTTTCTCTTTTGGAACTTAGCCGGTCAGGACATAGTAATCATCATTGAAGTCCTGACAAAGATTTCCTTTTAAAACAAGTTTTCTATTGATTGGTAGCGATCGAACCGTCACAGATCAAATCTAGATCTGTAAAGTATGTTTTGAGTTGAGATATGCAAGCCTAAGTAAGCAAATGTTCACCTATAAACTTCCACATCAGTCTTGTGAAGTCTGAATGGACCTACGGGGAATGGTGTTGACCTAAATGAGGTTTCTACTAGACAGGAACGAGCGAAGCACCGAGCTGCTTCAATCAGGTTGGGTAAAAGTGAGTTTGTCAGCTAAAAATACCTTAGTAGATCTTGCTTCATTTTCAAAAAGATGCCTGCGTAATAATGATTTTGGCGGTAGGAAAAAGAATAAGCCAAACATTTATCACTCACATTATTACAAACATGAACTTCTGTTTCTCGAAGGAAAAAGACTCGCATGTTCTATTCCTTCCATTTACTCGTGTTCAGGGAGGTAGGATTTGGCCTGAGGAAATGGGAAAGTGATAAATGTTAAGATTTTGCACTTGTTTACATTCTGCTGCTGTATCTGTGAAATAACTTTCTCTCTAAAGGTGCTACTGAATTTACTGTCAGAGTTTCTATTACAGGAAAAGAAGTGTTTGTTTTAATACTATGAGAAATATATGTGTGAATTTATATACATATATATGTATCTTTAGGGGTATTTTACTTTGTTTTATGATTCCTGTCCTTGCTCATATGATGATGTGGGTAGAGGCCCTGCTGGCAGAAGCTGAAGGAATCTGTGTCAAACTGCTATAGGTGCTGTATGGACGTGTAGGACAGCGCCTGGTCCTCGAGCACAGTCCAGAAGAGCCCGTCAGCAGAAACGGGGTGTTCTGCTCCTGGGGAACTGAATCACGTTCATACAGAGTGATCCCCATTCCTGGTTTGGCTTATTTGCTGTTGGGTCTTAAACTTCATCATGAGCTTTCATTGATGCTGGTGGTGATGTGACCTGGAACCTACGTTGTTGTATTTTAGCTGGTAGCTAATGGTGAGCTGTGTGCTACGGGCTCATGATATATTGTATAATACATTTAGTTCCAGAAGGACAGGGAACTGCTGGAGAGAGTCCAGCGCAGCCACCAAGATGCTGGAGGGAGTGGAGCATCTCCCGTGTGAGGAAAGGCTGAGGGAGCTGGGGCTCTGGAGCTGGAGAAGAGGAGACTGAGGGGGGACTCATTCCTGGGGATCAATATGGAAAGGGGCAGTGTCAGGAGGATGGAGCCAGGCTCTTCTCGGTGACAACCAATGGTAGGACATGGGACAATGGGTACAAACTGGAACACAGGAGGTTCCACTTAAACTTGAGAAGAAATTTCTTCCCGGTGAGGGTGGCAGAGCCTGGCCCAGGCTGCCCAGGGGGGTTGTGGAGTCTCCTTCTCTGCAGACATTCAAACCCGCCTGGACACCTTCCTGTGGAACCTCAGCTGGGTGTTCCTGCTCCATGGGGGGATTGACCTGGATGAGCTTTCCAGGGCCCTTCCAACCCCTGACACTCTGGGATTCTGTGATTTTTCAGAACAAGAAATGCCAGGAGATCCTCTGTGTTACCCATGTTGGGTTATCAAAGAATCACAGAATGGTTTGGATTGAAGGGACCATCAAAGCCCACCCAGTGCCACCCCTGCGTACAAGCAAAGAGAAAACTTACATCATTTTTATATCCTTGCAAACTGTCTGGTAATTGTGTGGAACTTAAACCTTTTTCAACAAAGGAAATTCTATGAAAATGTTCTGAAATCCAAAAAGTAGTGAGAGGTTCATGCTGATATTTTTGCGTCATTCGTTTGTGAGTTTTGGTTGGTTGGTTTAATTTTGTGTTGGGCTTTTTGTTGTTGCTTGTTTCTATTATTTAGCCATTTATTTATTTAGCTGTGTAGTCTTTAAATGCCGCATAGGGAAAACTTTATTGAAAAATAAATGCAACTTTGCTTTTTCATCTGTGTAACAGGAACATTAGGGTGAAACATCCCCTAACTTAGTGTAGTTTTGATTACTCTTAGATTTTCTCACCCTACATAAAGAACTTAATATTTCCAACTTAGAGAATTCCCTGGAAGAAAATGGACCAGACTGTTTAAAATAGGATATTTTACCCCTGAAGGAGCAAAGCATTGGCATGTGTTGTTTCTCCTGCAGGGAACTGTCTTCATTCTGAATTTTTGCAGTGTTAGTATTACTTGTGGGGATTATTTGATATTTAAATTTCCCTAGCCAGATCTGTTAAAGGGTCATTGGAATATTTATTGTATTGTAAAGATAATTTAAGAAAATACATACTTTCTGCGGATTCATGTGCCTCTTCAGCTTTTTCTCTGAACTGTATTTTATAGGAATTAGAAAAAAGTTTAAATTTTGGAATTGCGTGGTCATTGTTTTTTAAATATAAGGTGTATTTTGTGAATAATAATGCATTGTTTCTAATGAAGAAGCAACTTTTCCCCTCTCCCCCTCTCCCCCTCTCCCCCTCTCCCCCTCTCCCCCTCTCCCCCTCTCCCCCTCTCCCCCTCTCCCCCTCTCCCCCTCTCCCCCTCTCCCCCTCTCCCCCTCTCCCCCTCTCCCCCTCTCCCCCTCTCCCCCCTCTCCCCCTCTCCCCCCTCCCCCTCCTTCTTTCCCCCTTTCTTTCTCCTTTCCCCCTTTCTTTCTCCTTTCCCCCTTTCTTTCTCCTTTCCCCCTTTCTTTCTCCTTTCCCCCTTTCTTTCTCCTTTCCCCCTTTCTTTCTCCCTTCCCCCTTTCTTTCTCCTTTCCCCCTTTCTTTCTCCTTTCCCCCTTTCTTTCTCCTTTCCCCCTTTCTTTCTCCTTTCCCCTTTCTTTTCCTTTCCCCCTTTCTTTCTCCTTTCCCCCTTTCTTTCTCCTTTCCCCCTTTCTTTCTCCTTTCCCCCTTTCTTTCTCCTTTCCCCTCTTTCCCTTCCCTCTCCCTTTCTTTCTCCTTTCCCCCTTTCTTTCTCCTTTCCCCCTTTCTTTCTCCTTTCCCTCTTTCTTTCTCCTTTCCCCCTTTCTTTCTCCTTTCCCCCTTTCTTTCTCCTTTCCCCCTTTCTTTCTCCTTTCCCCCTTTCTTTCCCTCCCCCTTTCTCCTTTCCCCCTTTCCCCTTTCCTTCTTTCTCCTTTCCCCCTTCCCTTCCCTTCCCTTCCCTTCCCTTCCCTTCCCTTCCCCTTCCCCCTTCCCCCTTCCCCCTTCCCCCTTCCCCCTTCTGGGAGCCTGGGAGCCTGGGCTCCTGGAGCCTGGGTCCCCTGGGAGCTGGCACCCTGGGCCCCGGGTCGGCTGGGTCTGGGCTCCTGGGACCCGGGCCCCTGGGGTCTGGAGCTGGGCTGGGCGCACCTGGAGCCCTGGGAGCCTGGGCA